>NW_019395994.1:1200000-1800000 GCF_000612105.2 Orussus abietinus
AGAGGGGCTGCTCTTCCTCCGACTTCTCTATACCGTGTCGAAAGCCAATTCGTTAGAGCTTCCTCTTCGTCCCGGATGTATGGTTTCGCACGAAACCCCTTTGGTTTCAGGGGACGGGGTGTTTTTTTTTATTTTTTTTTTTCATTTTAGGAACTTTAACCCTCTTCAGCGGCCCGCCACTCCGGGGATAAGCGATCGGTGCGAGCGACACGCGAGCGTTGACCAACGCCGGTTGTCCCTCGTCTTCGTCGTTTTCTTCTCGTGCGGGGCTGTGTGAACCTGGAATCTAGTTTGAGGCAGAAAGAAAATTAACAGGCTTATTTGAATGTTTTTGTCATGTAGATGTTTGTGCCATTTTTTTTTTTTTTACAAAAATCAGAACTGTTAACCCTTTGAACACGGAGCCATTTCGACATATGGGCGAAATTCGTCTGACCGTGCAGGCAATATTGGACCAAACGTCGGGCGCCTTTAGGCGCTCTTAGGAGCCAAAGGGATGAAAAAGAAAGATGAATTCCGAAACTGACTATTTTAACGTTTTCGAGGTTCTGGGAGGCTCTGAATTTTCCTAACGTCAGAGAACCCATTGGAGTAGAAAAATCGAAATTTCCACGATTTCGGAATTGGTTTATATTTTTGAACAGCTTTGGTTTTTGTACAAAAAATGCCTCGAACAAAACTCAACATGACGCGAACGTCTACATCACAGAAACAATCCAATAAGCCTGTTAATTTCGTTTGTGCCTCAAACTGGATTCCGGGTTCACACAGCCATTGAACAAGACTCGAGTATGCACGATCAAGACCATGGTAGGCTTGGTGTTGGTCCTGCATTTGCTCATCACTAGTGCTAATATGTCACCATTAAACGGGACCCTGTTCCATAAATGTACATCTAACGTGCAGACGGTATCCGACATTCCGAGACTGCCATTCCATGTCTTAGATGCGTTAACAGAACTTAAGCTTGTTTATTTGGAATGTCTGATACTTTGTCATACGAGTCTTCTTGTTTGGATGTACAAATGTAATATCGGGCGATTGTAGCTGTTTGTAGTATGTACGTATTGATAGGAATACTCAATGACAAGTAACAGTGGTCGCTTGTAATGCGTGGCAGAAAAGCGGCTGTGGTTGCCAATAACGGCGGAAGGGTTAAGGAGGGCTCTTTTAATCGGGTTGAATGAATTATCTTGCAGAAATAAGGCGATCGCAGATTATCTAAGCACCAACGGCTACCAAGATGCGCTCGAGGCGTTCAAGAAGGAGGCTGATATGCCCGGGGAGGTGGAGCGCAAGTACGGGGGCCTCCTCGAGAAGAAGTGGACTTCGGTCATCCGATTACAGAAGAAGGTAACGTCAACTTGAGAGGAAAGCTCAAGGCCGAGGACGTGGGAAATTACCTTCAATTGATTTTGGAAAGTTCCCGGGATAAGGTTCCGCATTGCCTCAAGGGATGGAGAAGTTCCTCATTCGGCCGTAAAATGAGAGCTTTAGGCACTGAAAGTTGTAGAGAAGAACGTCGGGAAATTAGACAAGAATTACGGTAATTTTATTAATCCTACAAGGTGGAATGTCGGGAACGACCCCTGATGATCTTTAATTTGTTTAAAAATATTGTAGGCATAATTTAAATGGATCCGAAAGAGCGAATTCAATGCAAAATAGTTCTTCGAGATCTTACGGCTGGAGGTTTCGATGGATTTAATGTTTAGGCACTGGAATGGAGCTTAATGATAATGGAGCTTAATGGTAATGGAGCAATGGTAATGGGTTTTAGGTAATGGAATTGGAGTCCAAGCTGTCCGAAGCGGAAAAGGAGTTCATAGAGGGCGCGCCAACGCGGGGAAAAAGGTCGCCGACAGAATGGATCCCACGACCACCCGAGAAATATTGCCTCAGTGGACACAGAGCCCCGATCAGCAGAGTCATTTTTCACCCGGTGTTCAGCCTCATAGTCTCGGCCAGCGAGGACGCGACTATAAAGGTGGGAGATGATTTTCGTCTAGATTAATTTTAGCCCATAGTCGCCAATCTGCCCCGTTCACTTGCAGCGTAGTCCAACGTAAATTCCATCTAAGATCTGGAGCAGACATCCTTAATGTTTGTTTCCTTTTTTAGGGGTGGATGTTGAGAACAGCGAGTTCTAAACATATGTTCCCTGCTCTAAGTGTTGGATTTGGAGACCGACGAGCTCTTAACACTTTGTCATCCGATGTCTGCGGCTTGCACATAATTTTACCCTACAAGATGTCAGTTGGTTAACATTTGTTCCCTGTGTTAGGTATGGGACTTCGAGAGCGGCGAGTACGAGAGGACATTAAAGGGCCACACGGAGAGCGTCCAGGACGTGGCATTCGACGTGTCCGGGAAATTGCTGGTCTCCTGCAGCGCGGACATGTCCATCAAGCTCTGGGACTTCCAGCAGTCGTTTGCTTGCATCAAGACTATGCACGGCCACGATCACAACGTCAGCTCGGTGTCGTTCGTACCCCAGGGCGACTACGTCGTGAGTGCGTCGCGCGACAAGACTATCAAGATCTGGGAGGTCGCCACGGGTTACTGCGTGAAGACGCTCGTTGGCCACAGGGAGTGGGTCAGGATGGCGAGAGTCAGCCCTTGTGGGGAGCTCATTGCCAGTTGTTCAAACGACCAGACAGTCAGGGTCTGGCACGTCGCTACCAAGGAGACCAAGGTGCGAACTCGTTCCAGCTAATAACAGCGACTTTTCTCCTCGGACTGAAAGAAGTCTCGCGGGCTAAAACAAATGTCACTGTACCGTATGAGCGCTTTTCGTTCGATCTCTCGCTATTACAAGGGTTAATTCGGCACCTGCCTAACTTTAACTTTATCGTTTTTCAGGTCGAACTTAGGGATCACGATCACGTAGTGGAGTGCATCGCTTGGGCCCCTGAGTGTGCCCGGGCATCTATAAACGCGGGCGCGGGTGCCGACAACAAGGGAGCCCACGAGGGGCCCTTCCTGGCTTCGGGATCGCGAGACAAGACCATCCGGGTCTGGGACGTCGGTGGCGGGGTCTGCCTCTTTACCCTCCTGGGACATGACAATTGGGTCCGCGGCATCGTCTTCCACCCCGCCGGCAAGTTCATGGTCAGCGCCTCTGACGACAAGACGTTGCGGGTGTGGGATATGCGCAACAAGCGAGCGATGAAGACGATCGAGGCCCACGTACACTTCTGCACCTCCGTAGGCAAGTATAGGTTCAACTTCTCTTGCACTCGAGATCGTTGAAGAGCAAAGTCTCATCGGAAGACACGAGTTACGCGCGTCTTGGGATTGGGATAATCCTTGAGTTGTTCACTAGATGTATTTTGAATCATTGAGCAGATCCTAGTGGCACGGTATCAATGGAGTCATCTGGTTTCAGATTTCCACAAGAGCCACCCATACGTGGTAAGCGGTAGCGTAGATCAAACGGTGAAAATCTGGGAATGCCGCTAGTCACCCCGGCCCGGGTCGAATCCCATCTTTCGCCCTCTGTCACGCGAGAGGGGGGGGGGGAAGAGGGAGGCACGTGGAAAGTATATGAGGTCAAAATCGAAGGAAAACCATGTACTCGAGTACAGTCCACAGTGGGTACGGCGACGAGAGAGTGCAAACGCTGTTGAGATAAGCTCTATCGTACATACTACTACTCCTACTATTACTACTATTATATAGATATATATACACACATAACACATGAAACACATACGGTTAGGAGCTCTTTAATTAATTTATAATAAAGTATAATTAGTGATTAATATTATAAATATATATATGATGATGATGGTCGTTTAACGATGACGAAGTATACACGTACACTTTGGGACGATAGAAAAGATGAACGAGATAGAAACGAAAACAGCGTGGGAAGAGGAAAAAAGAAAGAAAGAGTCGGGGCCGAGACTCACGAAAACGGAGAGGACGTCTCCCCTGGGGATCGTCGAGATCCTGTTTCGCCAGCCCGAAGGACGACGACGAATTCGTTTCCTTGCGTTTGTCGCCCAATGCTCTTGTATATATATATACATACATATATATATATATACACATGTATTGATATGTCCGGCTGCATGGTCGAGTAATCGCTGTACGTTTCAGGGTATACCGAGTTGTGCACGCTTGCGTTAGCGCTTATTTCGGGACAAGTAAGGAAAGTCGCCGATATCCAACGCTGGATACACCGGAGTTATACCCGGTAGGGTGGATAAGGCGTAGAGCTCCTCGCCGAGACGATCGCTCTTTCTTATTTCCACTGGTGACGAATCGTCACTTAGTGTACCGTACATTGCGCGTCGCGATATACAATTGACGCGTAATACCCGTACACTCGCCATCTCCTTGGGCTGCCCACTCAGACCCTGGACACGACGGCGACTGTCGCAACTGCGATTACGATTACGATTACGATGCTGTTCCCTTTATTTATATTACACGTAATTGTTGTACCGCCAACACGCGCGCGTACACTCAAGGACGCGACTTATGCTGTATTGATACATTAAGCATTGGTATTCCACGCGAGGTCGAGACTACTTTGCGTACGTATTGTATTAGGCGAAACAAAAGTCTTTTGCCCCGTCGAGGCTCGTAGCGTGATCATGTAGAATCTGCCGGGATATTTAGAGAAACACGTGGTCGTAGATTCAATGTCCTCGTCCGTTACTTTTCATTAACAGAGAATCTCTTGCTTATTGAAATTTCGTGCCGTTACCATTAGCCGAAGTCCTCGGGCGGAATTTTTAAAAGTGACTAGCTTCTCTCTCTTTCTCTTTTTTCCCTCTTTCAAACAGGAAGTAAATGACTTGGACATTGAGTTTAACGGGCCTGTAGATTAGTGTAAATTTTCTCTGGCTAGTTTTTCACACGAGCTTAAGTCACTCGATGCTGCTTCGTCCCGTATGTTCCGTACACCGAAGACACAAGCATGCACACACGATTATTACACGATCGCACGCCATCCCGGGACACATTATATATACATATATATATATGATCCACCCTCGTGCATACGCGTATATTATTATATTATATTAATACTTTTAGCCTGACACTGGCGAATTTCAGCGACTGAGACGCCGCGTTTTCATTACCGCCAGGTTGCCGCGCGATCGTTATATCACATCGAGTCATTAAACGTTTTACGTTCACTTGTTAATACAACATTGCGACGATTAAGTTTACTCTCTCTCTCTTTCTCTCTCTCTCTCACACACGGCGGCTGTAACTCTTAGGACGATCGCCTTTTCCAAATGTGTATATCCAGTCGTTTCGTGCGACCTTTTCCGGGTAAATGAAATACTTATTTGAATGCTTTTCCATCGCCTACGGTGGATTTTTTTAAACAACGCGAGTGGCTTTCGTTTTATCTTTATTATCGTTATTAGAAAATACGCTCGGAGTATAAGTGCACGCGGTGGAGTTATTTTGGACACCTAGAGCGAAGGTCCCGTCTCTTTCTTTCTATCTCCCTCCCTCTCGATGATTTTATGCGAATTGATCTGGATGATTTAAGTGAGAACAATCGTGCTCAAGGTCCACTTTGCGACTCGAGGAATGATTTCCATGTGATATAGACCATCGCGAGAGGCTTCTATGCGCGCGAGATTATGTTATCACGCCCAAAGAAGAACGAACCCTCCCGGGTCGGGACGAGCAGGGGTCGGCACCTTGGAGAGGGCGGACCTCGAAGAGACGTCCTAATAAACAGCTGCGAGCTCGTTTCCGTAGTCTCGGCTCTGCGGGATCGCGGAGATGCGGTGACAATTGAATTGAAGCTGGTACTTCGGGCGCGAATCCGATCGGGGATGAAATTTCCCGGAGGCTTTTTCATTTCGCCAGCGCTTGGCGTCCGATCGACGTGCATTATTAATATAATACTATATATATATATACATACATGAATACAATTAGAGACAGTCGAGTAGTGCGTGCGAACTTAAGCGTAATGCGAGAATAATCGTAAATCCCGCCCCTCCCCCCCCCCCGCTCGCAAACTGAATTTATTAATCGTAAAATGCATACTTGTACGAGGAAAACGTAGCTGCGTGTAGCTTTTTTTGAACGGGGTCTTTGACGCGCGAGGTAATATATATATATACATACGAATGTAGTTGCACGTTGCTGCGACACCGTTAATAATTACTAGAATAGTAGTTTTCGGAACCTTTTCACGCGGAGGAACGGAACATTCTGTCCGAGGAGGATCCGGATCTTCCCCGGACACGGGGATAGGTTCCGCGTTTTCCTTTTCTCCGGGGTTTTGACGCACGGGCCGGTAGGACTTGCGTTCACCTCGTCGAGCACTGAATTTTATAAGGAGACGTTTAATCGGAGGAACGTTAGACTTACTAAAAGAGAGGAGACGGCGCTTGGTATCCCTCGGTAACGATGTAGCGACTCGGAAATCCAAGAACCCGAGGGGGTGAGGGGGTTAATTCGGTAAATCTGGAAGTTGCTCAAGCGAAGATTCACTCCACGTGGAATTGCCTAAAAATGTGAAGTTTTTAAATATCCGGTAATGAAGAAACGCGATTTGCTCGGTAAAGGACGTCGGGAGTGATGCTTTTATTTCGCCGCCGAGGGGTTTCAGATTTTTGGGATGTTCCACGTTTAGTAGATTTTCGTATACGGGGATCCTATGAGGCTCGTTTGACTTTCTCGAAAGGCTTGGATTTCCCAGAACTTCGGTAGACGTATGCTAGATGTTCGAATTAGCGACGCATCGTCGATATTCCGGTTTCTTCGGGCTTAGGGGAGCAGTGTTTATAATTTCTTTTGAAAAATTCTTTATTCCCTTGTCCAAAGAGTCCAACGAGTGCGACTGCTTCGGCGAAGGTAGACCGCCGAGGTGTTATGGTTTTATTCCCTTCCTCTGCTTTTTATAGCGAATTTCGAACTTGGGAGTAATGCAGGTCCTACTGTTCGTGTGCTAATTATTCGAGAAGTAGTATACCATGTTTGGCCAGTGCCCAGGACTGACTCCACTTCCCTTCCTCGCTTTGACCGATACTACATATTGTGCAGTCATCTACCATTTACTATCCGGGACCCGCGAGAGACCCCTCGATCGATGTGGTACTAAATTATTTTGGTGAATAATAAACGAAATTCTCACTGATCTAGCCAGTATCATTACTTGTCGGGTTTCGACTTGGAAGACAGTCGCCAGATTTTAGACCAATAGCTAGACCACGTGAGGAGCTCCTTCGATTTTCTTTAATACCCACCTAAGTATATTAGCGGTACTAGTTGTAATCGTAGTAGTAGTAGTAAGCGTTTATGTTGGTAATTTTGATTTATAATTAATTATTTTTATTACAGTAGGCAGAAAGTACAAAAGAACAGGAAATTGAGGTGCGACAAAATGGTTTCGGAGAATGTTGAGGGCAAAATCACTTTTTTCCTTTAACATTCTACGGCAGATGTTACGTATATTTTCTTAGTGTTTATTATGGAATTATTTTTGTTAACGTAGGGTCAATTCGAAAGTGGAATTATATGGGGTGAGCGAGGTTTTCTTTTCGGAACCACTTTGCGGTGTTTCGTGATTTTTCCTTGTATTCGAACGCGACGTAAGATGGCGCGACTGTCGACCTAACTAGATCAAGTTAGGTCAAGTCAAGATGGCGGACAATCGATTTTTCCGGCAGGTCGGAGACGCGATTATTTTTCGAATCCTCTTCTAATGTTCTCCAGTGGCCGTGTGGGTTCCTCAAAATTGGACAAAGTTTATTTAAGTCGTAGGACACGTCGCTTTTAGTTTGCTGGAATTTTATTTTGAGTCGTGAACGATTCGATTTCGGGAAAGGGTCGTGATAACTGGATCCGCATCAACGTGGACGAAGTTCCTGTACGATTCCTTATTGTTTGATGATCCTCTCGAAAAAAGAAGCGCACGTCTAGATGAGTGGCAAAAAGGAAGAGCACAGCTGCGTGCTGTGCGATTCGAAATTGGAATCCAAGGAGGCCTTGCAAAAACACTTTAGGTATCGTATGGTTCCTGATCTCTGGTTGAGCATCAATGAATGTTTGATGGAATTCTTTAAATTATTGGCAATGTTTTACTTAGTAATTACTAACTACAAATTGAGTCGTAATTATAAACCGACGGGAGGAAATCAGTGTAGGAGAAATTTAATTGTTAATGAAGTCGTTTTGAAGAGTCGTTTGACATTTGCCAGTGTATCGTTCTGCTTTATCGACGGAGTGGGCATTTGTTAACCCTTTCCGTCCAGGGTAATGATTTTGAATGAAGCATTGTTTCTGAATAGCTGCAAAGTGTCTTTTGTTATGAGTTTATTTTGGAAAGAGATTTTATCAACTATAAGATATATGTAATGAATGAGATGTATCATGTCAATAGGTGAAAAATGAAATCATATTTTTGTAGGAAACATGCTAATAAGGAAATAGATACTCGTGGACGGCCTGTGAAGAAGTCGAAGACCGATGATGCAAATTGTGACATATGTGGCCAGTCCTTTGATACAATTACACAGACGATAAGACATAGATTCAAAATGCATCCGAATTCTCCAACAAAATTCTATTGTCATCATTGCGGCAAGCAATTTCCTTTAAAGGTATTACCTTCTTTTCATGATAGATTTATTCGATATTTAGAAGATTTATTCTACCTTTACAAAGATGGCGATGTGGAACAATTGCAGACACACAGGGACAGTCATCTTGCTTCGCACGATCCATTGGAGGACTACAGGAAAGAGGATCACAGGAAATGTGCAGATTGTGATGTTTGGTTTACTAACCAAAAAGCAATGGATTACCATTATCGTTCTGTGCACAAAAGGTATTTGCACAATTTTGAACGTGGGTAAAAATGTAATACTAGTATTAACCTGTATAGTAATAATACATTCCTTTCCTGGCAGAATCGTGCGGTTATTTCAACCGATAGCTACGCCACCACCGAGTAATAAAATCAAAGTGAATTCTATGAATGATGCACTGAGTGTCTATTACTGCCACCTCTGTGGTACGGAGTACGTGGTAAAATTCAATTTACAGCAGCATTTAGAAAAAGCGCATACGAAGGTACAATGAAACATGAAATTGCGATATTGTAATATAATAAAAGATTAACTTTATGTATTTTTCATGCTGCTTTACAATCGATGTTTGATTCAAAATATTTTGGCATTTTTCTGTGAACCATAGGAAGAGAGAGAAGCAGTACCCGAAGATTTAATCAAGTGTACTATGTGTGCTGCATTATTTTGTAGTAAAAAGGCTTATGAAGCTCACAATAATTACCATCAACCAGATGATTTATATGTAACATCCGAAGAGCAGAGGTTACAAACGGTTACTAAAGTCGACCAAGACTTTGATATTAGAAGAGTGGAAACGGTAGCGGATAAGTATGTGCCGAAAACTAATCTGCCCAAAAGGGTAGCTAAGCCTCAGCCAAAGGTAGGTCAATTATATTTGCAATTTATCATTAGCCACATAATAATTACTTTACCATCATAGGTAAGGAAACATCGAAAAGTCCAACAAAGCAACAAAGCACAACGGAACGAAGAAAATGATGATCACGATTACTCATCCTCTGATGACAATCCTGGAGAGTCAAAGGATTCCAGTGACTCGGAGAGCGATTCTCCTCTGCTGCACAGGTTAAATTCGAGCTAACGGGATTTTATTTATTAATCAAGATTTACCATATTAAGGAACGTATTATATTGTACTTTAAAAAAAAATACTGCCATAAGCTTGCCTCTATCTTCACTCATTTGATGATAACTCTTTCTCCTTTTCGATGGGTACTTTCTTAAGCATTTACATCAACATTTATACATTGAGATTTATCTTCTCTACTATTACAAAGTAGTAAAAATAAATCTGATATATTTTCTGTTGCTAATAGATTGCCAACAAACATGACTAATGTGCAATCTTTTGTACAAAAAATTAATTAAGTGGCGCAAGTTATACACATGACGATCAGTTGGTGTCTGTAAATTATATTACTCGAGTTTGTTTGTAGAAAACATTAGTAGTGACTAAGAATGTTAACAAATTAAAGTAAGAAAGAAGTGCAATTTATATTGACAGTAGGCAAAAATGACGTCATCCGCGCGTCAAAGGTCACTAGCCCCGAGTCGCAGTTCGAGGTTGCGCTCCCATTCGTGGAGCTGGTTGCAGCCCGACGCTTAGCGAAACGAACCGAAGTCCGTGCTGCCTTTAATTAAGGAATGGATTGTCAGTTCTCTTATCCGTCTCCCTAGCTCCCTCTCTGTCCTTCCATTCTCCTAGATCCAGTTCATGGAAACGTCACGTGATCAAGTGACCACATGACCTCATCGTTCACCCGTTTCTCCCCGAATCAGTTTAGTATAAGCGAATTATTTTTTTTCGTTTGGAAAAGTTTAACAATGAAATGCAAAGGACGTAGAAAAAATAGTACCATCGAAAAATTCAAGAAATTTAAGCTTCACGATTTTTATGGCATAAGTGATTAAGGAACGACGTTCGAAATGTGAGCTGTTAATTTCGATGTTCAAATATCGGAATTGTGCAGTTTGACACATTTAATGGTGAATAGTTGTAGGATCTGATTTTAAAGAACGATCCTTTACCGCGAATTGCCCCAGCATCCTTCGACGTAAATGTTAAAATTAGCGATTTGGTCACGGGAAAGGTTGTTTCCCGTTCTATTTTTTATGCTTTTTAACCGGCGAGCAGTTTTGACCTTTCTCTTTCTACCTGGCGTGCGACCCGGCGCGATCTTATTCCCCGGTAATTCGGTCCTTCTCGTTCTCACGTAACGTCCCCTCACGTCATCTCATTCTCTCCGTCGGTCTCCAGCGCTCGGTTTCGTTTCGCGTCTTGACCTCCTGCTCTCCCGCGTCTGCCCGTTCGCCGCCATCTTGCATCGCCGCGTCGCGCTCTCTCTCCGTCTCCGTCGAGCGCCATCGTCTTACATAACGGCGTCTGCCTCTGCTCGACCTCTCTCTTTTGCGCGTTATCTTGCATCGCGCTTCTTCTCCGTCTCCGTCGCGCTCCTTTGTTTTACGTGACGGCGTCTGCCTCTGTTCGGTCTCTCTCTCTCTCGCGCGCCGCCATATTGCATCGCGGCGTCGCGCTTTCGCGCCGTCTCCCTCGCTCGTGCGCGCATCGCGTAGCAGTGTTTCACCTCCCGGGCGTCTCTCTCGCGCTTGCCGCCCGATGGCGCTGTCTGTCCTGCGTCGCGATCTCGTCGAGGCGGCGGACGGTGAGGTTATGAACGTCGGCCGCTGCAAAACGCGGGGTGCGGTAAGGTCGCGCGCCTGGTCGGCCGAAAGTGTCATGCCGCACGCAGATCTAGTGTCCGTGGGTCTACCAATGCCCCGAGAACGGTGAGCCGAGAGTTCTGCGCGTCGCAGCAGCCCGCGAATCCCCGAGGACAGCCTCGAGCCAGCGGTTCCGGCCAGAGTCGTGACCTCCAGGTGGTCCAGACCGACTTCGCTGACGAGTGAGTAGAGTGAGGCAAAAAGTATGGGTTATGTGACCCTCTCGACTCTCTCCTCGACTCGCGGACGTCGCCGCGTCGATCGTATGCTCGTCTCGTCCCCGAGGGTTCGATTTACCTAACCTAAAGAGTGCGAATTCGACCCGCGGCTAGTCGGGGGGGAGAGGTTACGTCTCTAGCAGAGAAGGACCGTTTCTAACCTCACCCACGAAGGCGCACGAGTCTCCTTTCACCCGGTATCGTACAGTGGTTCCTGCTCCCACAGTAAAGCAGAGAAACTCTTCGTTTACCGACAGAGCCGATCGATCGCGACATGTCTGCGGTTACCGACCCTTGTCAAACTATTTTTTCTACTAACTATTGATAGTAAGCTGTTTTGCTAGGCTCGTCTATCTAAAGTGTCAATTCATCGACAATCATTTGTTATGTACTTCCGTGCGATCACATTTAATAAACAGGAGTAACGATGTTCATGGGGAAATAATTTGACATAGGTAACGGGAGGTTAGAAGCTTCTAGCATAGTTATCGAAGACTATTAGCGTATCCATTAGTTTACACTCGGGTCTATTCTCTGTCACTTTCACTTAACTTTCAAGTGTACACTTTTAAATTCCCATCTTACATCTTGCTTCATGTAATTATAACGTCAACGATGCTTCCAAGGGGGAGAAAAAGTCTCAATTAAAAAAACTTTGTTAATATCTTGACTGCGAAAACAAATGACGAGTGTACAATTTCAAAGGGATTGCCGATCACTGGTGACCACCTTGGTAGTCAACGTGTTAATCATCGTTCCGCAGGGCACAATGTGAATCTCTTTCGATGTTAAGAATTTTCTAATTACCACTCATAGTAGTTTGAACGTATCTGGTTAATTGTTGGCGAAAGTCCTGATGCATATTCCAACTTTCAGAACAGGGGAACGGAGCACAGTCGAGGTGGACCAGGCATCGAGTGGTATTGGAGGTCTCAGCGTTATCCACCGAGCGCTCTCGATTCCGGTGACCTTTACAAGGACATCCTCTAGTGACCCTCCGTAGGTGTATAAATAACCTTGCCACATAGAGCGTCGTGCTTCAAGTTGGGGATAATCGATTCCGCCGATGCGCCCCGTCGACGTCACCGGGAGATGTGACCCGGGGTACGGAGAGACGAAGACCTGCCAAACTCGTCGTTTTCGTTTACCGGTCGACACCTGCTGCACGCTCGCCGGGTAAGGATGTCTCTTAGGAAGTGCGCGTGACTCGAAGTACCCACGTGGTCCGGCAAGATGGCGGAAGCTCAAGGTGAGTCCATGGTAAACGGCGCGGCACCCGAAGAGGTCGCTGCGGACGCGGGTGGTCGCGCCACGAACGAAGAGGGTGCAAACAAGAGGAGCGACCCCACCAGCGCCGTGGAGAACGCCAGCATAAAGATGGAGGCGGGAGATTCGAGCGGGGATCAAACCAGATCCGACGAGGCGGTTCTGGAGGCGTCGGAGAACCTTGAGAAACGTGAATCGGAAGTAGAGAATTCCGAGGAAACACCTACCGCACTTTCGAAAGATACCAAGGTAAGGGAGGATAGGTGCTCGGGCAATCTAGGGGAGACCAAGGAGACCACGGAGGAGCAGAAGGAGGTAGGAGCTGACGAGGACAAGTCCGAGTCGAAGGAAAAGACCTCCGGGCAGGCTACCCCAAGGGACGGGGTACCCCCGGAGAAAGACCTACCGGAAAACCTTCCAGAGGGGAAAGAAGAGGAGCAGAAACCTCGGCCCCAGGCGGTTTCCAAGTCCTCGAAGAGGAAGCTGGACCCCAAAAGTGAGTACCAGGAGGAGAGCAGACCCAAGGAGAAGAAGTCGACGAGCGCGGAGGCTGCTGGCAAGTCGGAAGCGGGATCCGGAGCCACCGTGAAAGAGAAGGACCGGAGACGCGGCTCCGGGAGGAGAGGCAGCGAAGAAACCAGGGCGGACGCGGGGTCCGGGGGCGGTGAGTCGAGAGACCGGGTCGTTAAGGAGCAGGATTGTCAGTTTCGGGACGAGGACTCGAGGCTGGAGGGCTCGGAAGTCGGCATCGTCGGCCCTCCCACCGCCGTCAGGGACCTCGTCAGCGAGGAGGAGCTCAGGACGGAATCTGACTTGCCGACCGAGGGCAAGGCGCAGCTGCAAGACCACGTAGCCGAGTGGGTGCAGAACTCGGTCAAGCCGGAGGGGGAGCTGGAGCGACTCGAGGACGACGAGGAGGGCGTCGAGTCTCGCGGCGAGGTCGCCGATGGCTCCCTCGGGAAGCCCAGGAAGGGCAGCGAGCCCGTCGGAGCGGCCTTAGCTTCCAGGAAGTCCCAGCGCGTCGTCGTCAGCAATATCATCAAGAAGAGCATCAAGTGGTAAGTCACCCTCTGACCGATATACACGGCCACTTGGAAGCCCACGAGGTCGCCGCGAATGCGGATCTGGGATGCAGAGGCGGCTTATTAGTCATGGCTCGACGCTGGGCGGGAACTAGTACCTCGGCTCCGAGCAGCTGGGGTCATTCCGGGTCAAGTCGGACCAATTGTAGAGCGACCATTCCTGCGACAGCTCCGCGGCGCTAGATCGAAACGCGGGCCCCTCTTCGCCCGAATCCGTTTTCGACGGTTTTAAGAACCTACGTAGACACTCGAATGCGGTCTTCCTGGGAGACCGTGCCTCGATGTCTACGCACGAGGCCACGTTTTATAGATAGACGAAATCCACGAGATTATCATACATGTATTCTTATGATGTACATATGGAACATTTGTGCGTCATCGGCACATGGAAGTTTTAAGTAGTTTGACGTGAATTCGGAGGCTCTTGAAAAACTAGAGACGCTTATGTACCGATTGGCGGCTCCGATGGAATTAATTACGGACAATGCATTTTGGTCTCTTTTGTGGACGGTTTCGCGCGTCTTAGACATTTCGACGGGGATGTCGTTGTAGTGCCATCGATAGGCTATTTTGTCATTGCCTTTTGAAGAATTCCTGCATTTGTGAAAATCGAATTCGGTAATTCGTTTTGGGGTATTCTTCGGAGTGGCAGGTTTTAAATTAGGTTAAATTAATTTTAACAATGCGTTTCGATTTTCCGTGGACGATATCCCCCGCGGTGGATATTCGACCCCGTTCGAGGGAGCACAATGCTGTGCCGTATCTGCAACTAATATCAGGTGATTACACGAACAGCGACTGATTGCGAGGCGATTCTTGCGGCCGCTGTCAAGGATACGAGGCGAGAGATGAGGCTCAGATTTTTCATGGCCATGGTATTGTTCGATTTGTGGTTTTAACGGCCCACTAATTAGGAATTAGGTACGCGTGTGAGGTAGCCGGGGTGATTTCGTTGGGAGTACCGTGGACGTTTACTTTTCACCTCTAATCGGAGGGTCAACTGCCACTTCGGGTTTGGCGATGCCTCGTAAATTCCTAAAAATAATGTCGGCTCGCTTGGTTTTGATCTCCCGTGAATCATTTGGTTCCTGGAGCTCGGATCGTTGACCTGGTTCGAGGTATCCTATCGCGAGGGGGCATCTGTAACTAATATTACGGGATTGTTCGTATGCCTGCCAAATTTACACCGAATACAATTGCGAGGGGTCGGGCAATTCCACCTCGAGTAATTACGAGGTGCTTTGGTTCTCCTTGAGTCTCTGTAGGTTGTGGCGAATTGCGGAGAGTTCCGACAAACAAAGAAAAAAAAAAAAAAGAAAAAAATTGTGGAGACGGCTCTCCAGCGTCGCAGTTATATTTATATTGACAATCGATATCTTATTTTATCTTGAAGTTCCACGAGCTATGATACGTTCGGAGAATCCTGGAGGATTGTTGACGAGGTTTTTGAAGAACAGGGTCTTGGAGCCCTTCTTCGGAGAGGGAACTTCTTGGGCTAGGGTTATCGGTTGGTACCGTTGCATTTAAATTGGTTCCGAAATAGAGACCAAGCCACACCGAGGCTTAGGATTAGGATTAGGAGGCTCAAGAAAATTATCACGGATATCATGGAAGTGCACCGTTCCCAAGGTGCTCTCGAGCTAGAAGCTCATCGTCGAGGAATTACACGCGGTTTAATAAGTGGTTTCTTAGAGGCGAAGAGCCGAGGTTAACCTCGCCTTGCGTCGAGGAGCGACGAGGGAACGGTTCCGGAGGAGTTCTCCAGGAATCTCGAGACAAGGGATCCATATCTGTCGAGAAGACCGGCGCCGAATGCGACCTTGAAGCGGGGACCAACGGGATCCAAGAAGTACAACATGAAATTCTGAGGAGAAATAACGGCAGCCGTGAAGTCCCCTTCTATCAAGGTCTTCAAGGTACCCAATGCCGAACGGCTGAACGACGTCCTCGGAATTTTCAGGCTCTAGGAGGAGACTAGGATTAGAAGGTTTTGCCCGGAGACCGTTCTCCAGCTCCGAGAATACGGAACGGTTCACCGCCTAGGAGGCTCTACCGTCCACTTAGACCTTGAAGCCCAAGGAACCCAATCCAAGGAGTAGGACGCAACGTTCGGAGAAACGGTAACGGCAAACACGAAAGTCCTCTTTTCCAAGGCTTGCCGAGGGTCCCAGTCCTCGTCGTGGCACCGCCACCTCCCGTTCTAACGCCGCTGTGCCATGGATCCGGTGAAATGTCGTCGATCGCCAAGTCCGCCTTGATCCGGGCAGAAAATCCCAATGGGGTCGAGGTGAGACGAATGAAATTAGCCGATGGTGCGTCCACTCGCCGCGTAGGTGATCTCTGCGCGCTAAATACCACGGGGATCGATACCTCAAAGAGCGCGTCCCTTTGGCACTTCATTCTGGCTTCCTCGGGCCTGGCCTTGGAACCAAGGACGCGAATTCGGGACGACACCTCGCGCTTATGGCTCCGATCATGGTTCGGAGTCGGAGGATCGGTAAGACTCGACTCGGCGTCGCCGCGACCGACCTTCAAGAGAAACCGGGATTACTCGACCTCGAATCGATTTCATGGCACCACTAAACGGGCTGCTAACTGGTCCCGCGAGGACGTTCTCCAGCTGCCCCAGTAATCGTTTAATCTGTCTGAGAGATGGGTCCTCGAATCAGGCGGGATCTTCCCACCGTCAAACGATTTTCTTGGAATTATTTCAGATTAATTTGCGCGTATGATAATTTTAAGTTACGTAATCGGTGGATTCCGATGTGCTGAACCGCTTGAACCTCGGCCATTAGCGGGGTCTTCAAGGTCCGAGCAGGGTGTGTTCGCCATTGGTCGCCCCGGAAAGACTGGGCTGATAACGCCGAAGGGGGCCACCGGGATCGACCTTCAAGTTGTTTGGTTCGGACGATAAACGGGTTGGTACCGCGCGGTTTATTGATACAGTTGATTATCAGGTTGATGCCGATACCCTCTTAGTATCTGCCGTTGGCCTTGCGGTGTTTCGAGATTTCCTCTTCCTATCGGATGTTATTGGGCATTCGCCTCGCGAAACTCCTCCTCGGTCTCGGGCCGAGGAGACGTATGGGATAGCAAACGCCTTATCGACCTCGGAATTGAGGACGCTTCGGGGAATGGAGGCTCTTGCCGTGAGGGTACTCATTGAGACCACCGATCCATTGCGTTCTGTAATGCGATAGGCGTTCTGGTATCAGGGAAGAATCCCGAAGAGACTAGACCTTGATGACGGCTGGTACCGATTATTAGTATCAAGTCTTGGTGCCAATTGCTGATACCGGCAAGGCTAGATACCGATTGCTGGTGCCAAGGTCTGGTATCAATTTTCGATACCTGGAAGGCTGCACTACAATTACCGATACCGAGACATGGTTTCAATTTTTGGTATCAGGAAAGTTAGATACCGGGTATTGGTACCGATAATCTATCTTCAAATGTTGGTACCAGGTAGGTTTGGGGACAAAAGGTTGGTACCAGGAGGTTTTAGTACAAAAGGATATCCGGAAGACTTGTTACCGAACGGTATAATTTTTTGGCTGCTAAAATGCAGTTCAACTTCCTGTATTTTTTTTTTTCTTCATCCGCAAGGCTTCAATGTAAACGACCTCGAGGATAGCGAAAATCTTCCTCTTTTTACTTGGAACCTCGTATCATTTTTTGCAATTTAATGCGAGGTAGGTTTGGGACAAAAGGATGGTACCAGGAGGTTTTAGTACAAAAGGATATCCGGAAGACTTGATACCGAACGGTATAATTTTTTGGCTGCTAAAATGCAGTTCAACTTCCGGTATTTTTTTTTTTTTTCTTCATCCGCAAGGCTTCAATGTAAACGACCTCGAGGATAGCGAGAATCTTCCTCTTTTTACTTGGAACCTCGTATCATTTTTTGCAATTTAATGCAAGCAGTCTTGCTCTTCGCGTTTGATCCGGGCATTATCAGCTGGATTTAGAAGCTCGCGAGAAAATCGACCGATACCAGCGAGAAATGTTCTATACCAAGGATGGGTACCAACAACATAGCGACGCAGCTGATTAATTTGATGGCTAATGCAGGTCGTTCCTACGATACCGAGGATCTTGAAGACCGTCGACACGCCTCGCTTCCCATCGCTTTATCGATGATTAATCCCGCTTCCTATCTGGTCCTGGACGTATCAGTCGATAAGAATTTCCTGAGGGATTGGACCGATGCTCTCGAGGATCGAGCCCTGACGTATGACCTCAGGTTTTCGTGAAACATATATCGTTTATGAAACATTCACCCCCGAAGAGGTGTTGGCAGATTCTCGATAGCGTTTCTACTTTCCGAAAGGGAAGAGTTTAGCCGATCGAGATTCAGCTTTGCGATGATTATGGAGATGCCGATTAGCGTTTGCCATGACTGGAGCGTGGCAAGGTCCTTTTTTTCTCCGCGACGTCATCGGCCGTATCCTTGTCTCCTGGGTCGAACCTTCGACTTTACATTATCCACCGATAACGGTCCTTCCAGGAAATTCCTCCTACCCTCTCTCTTGGCTCGAAGATCAAACTCGTGGGAGAGGAATATTGACGCGCGATAACGCAGGTCGAATTTATCAATAAGAGACCTCGATCAGGCGACTGCCGAAGGTAGCTCCGATCTCTCCTTCGCCGTTAACCCGTACTCTCCACACTTTTAACACCTGTGTAGGCTTTTCTTTTTAATCCCACCTCCTCGGTAGAAGTCCTCCTGGAGAACGGTCTTAAGAACCCTCCCGGGCGTCTCTTCAGCATCTCAAAGGCTTGAACGTATCGCATCAAGGCGCAGACCCTGAAGAGCGACGTGAAATTCTTCGAGATATATTCTGGTGGTCTTCAGGGACGATAACGAAGCCTATCCGAATGATGTCACGGTATTATAAAAATTGCGCGAGTCCATCCGACGATCCCGACGAACGAATGCAGTCGTTGGCGGACTCCAATGGAACCTGAAGAGCGACCTAGCAATTATCCTAAAACTCCTCGGGGTCGATCGGGTGAGGTCTCCTCCGTTCGCGCACCAGCTCGTGTAATCCTTGTAATTGTATGCTCCAGGTGCGCGTTCTTCATGGTCCCTCGTCGGGATGGGTCTCAAAGGTTGCCGCCGACGTCCTCCAGCTTTTTATCTATTTTTAATCCGACTATTTTCCCCCTTCAGCTGGGAACCTTGCTGATGGGAACGTAAGCACTCTCGACTGGTCCCCGGGAGTCGGTGCAATCTGCTAGCCCGAACTCGGAACTGCCTGCATAATCGCGCGATGGCCTGCGATATAAAATACATGAAGACGCCTATCGATCCTGCGAAACCGGGCAGCCCTTGAAGTATGCACAAGATTTACTTAAGGACGGTATTCATATCCGGAGCTGGTTCTCCGACCCTTTCCACGGCGGAGTCACGCGCCCGGCGCGAATAAAGTCCTCCTCGCGTTGCAGCTACCAAGGCTAGTGGAAATTATTAACTGAACCAATTCGGGGGCAGGAATGTTGCATCTGAAAATAGATAGAGGAATGGAGGTCGTCGGGTTGAACTCGGCCGTCCCAAAACCTGGGAAGGAAATCTGGGAAATTGGAGTTTCGGGGTGAGGGCGCGAATAGAGCGCGCAAAATGGCTCTTTGCTTGGTAATCTTTCGGAATGATAATTTTCTTTTAGAGTCTTTGATCATCGGGTGATGGTTGTGGGCACCTGGATACGCGGTACACCGGAATGGAAGCATAATTCGTTGGTAACCGAAGTGCTTTACGGTTAGGGTCTGCTAGCGAAGAATGAAGGCATCGTCTTTGTTCCCTTTTGCCGGGATTCCTTGGACCCGCGAGGGTCCGGGACCAGATGTCGAACACCACGAAGAGGATCCTCTTTTGGTATCGAATCCACCTCGGCCACTATCGATCCCTTGGGAAGCCGAGCGAGGTTAAAATCTGCCGAACGGACTGAACGCGGTGCCAGGTTTCAGGAGCCATCTAGGACACTCGGACAGTTTCTTTCCCAATTACGAGGTGCGATTTTGGATCGGTTATCGAGCTTACGACTTGGGAATCGCTAAATTAGGCGAAGGTCTCGTCAAGTCTTTTATAGGGCGCGAAGAACTATTTTTGACGGGCTTGTGAAATCGGGCGAGCTTATAATCTGCCGGCTAGGCCGGAAGTATAACCAGATTTAGAGGCGTCGGAGTCGTATTTATTCCAGGAAAGAACAGCTGGGGAAATTGCGAATTTGTTGATGGTATCCGTAACGGGGATTCGAGAACCTCAGGAACGTTTCCGTCGTCTTACCTAGGAGCATATTCCAGGAGAAAGCAGCTAGAGAAAGGATGCTTTAATTGATGATACCTGGCACCAAGTCTTTTTTTTTTAAGATGCTTCCTTATGAAACCGACGAAAGTAAATTCGTGTCTTTATCGAATTTGGTATCGTCGTTACCAGGACGATGAGTAACGTGGTATCGCTGGTACCGATACTAGCAAAAAGGCCACTTCCTGATTGGTAGCTCGGTCTAATGGCGAAGTAGGTGTGGTACCAGACACCGTGGACAGTACCGGCTTTGTCGGAGCCACTTCCGGCCCAGAGTGTTTTACCTTTCCCTTTCTCGAAGAAGTAACGTTATATCTCCACGTTGGTACCGGTACCAGGGCTCCGGTGGATCAGACGGTGCCGATTCTCAGGTGAGAAAGTATTAATTCACCGTCGAGGGGTCCGCGGTACCGAATGGGAACATCTTGGATTAGAGGCTTTCCCTAGTAAATTGTACCTTTCCACAGGCAAAGAATATTCACTAGACTTCCGGTTAGGCGCTGGTACCAGGGATCTACCCGCTCTGGTGACTGATAACAGGGTTAAGAAACAGACGAATAACATTCATTTCATGGTGAACCGTCGAATCCAACTCATCCAGGGTGTATTCGACACAAAGAAGCATTTCTTCTACCAAATTCCAGCTCTAAGACAGGAATGATATTACACTTCCGGTTAACTGCTGGTACCGGCAGTAATCTTATAAAAAGTAGGGGAATCAAATCGTGTAAGCAAATGCCTGGAACCGGGCACGAAGGGACCTTTCTTCTTCATGAAATTGTATCTTCTTTAAGAAATAACCTTACACTTCCGGTGAGACGCTGGTACCGGAACTCTGCTTAGCCTGGCCTTCCTGGTACCGGACTCTACGCGTAACTAGGGATAATTTTCATGAAAATGACCGGGTTTATTTTAGAAGCCAGGTGCCAGTGGCACCAGACGTTGTCTCTTCGGCAAGTGGTGCCTCTCTTAAAGAAAGGACGTCAGACTTCCGGTTGGGCGGTGGTACCAGGAGCGAACCGTCCCGGCCGGTACCGGAGCGGAAAAATAACCGGGCCGATTGATGATGGCTAGGGCCCGCGTTCTCCGAGAAAGGAGAGACCGTCTTCTTTGTTCGGACTCGGCCAGGGTCCCGGGGACCTGGCCGAAGGACTATGGCCAGATGTCGGATATGATCCTTAGCAGGCCTTAAACGGGCGCGTGTGCGTAAGCCCGCCCGGGCCCCGGTCGACGGATCCACAAGTAAAGAGCCGCCGTGCGAACGATTCCGACCTCTCCTCTCTTTCTTTCCCTCTTTCTCGGCCACGTCTTCCTTCGTTTCTTCTTCTCGCTCCTTCTTCCCCGCGTCTCTCCTTTCCTCGCGCGATACTCGACTCTGCGCGAAACCCGAGGTCCCTTCCCGTGCATAATGGCTCTCTCCCCCTTCTTCCTTTCTTCGTCCTTTTCCGAGAAACGGCCGCGTTTTCGATTCGGCCTCTCGGGATCGCCGGAGTCCTGATTCCGGATGAATTTTTTTCGGGGAAATTTCGCCGAGGACCCGCCTTGGACTAGGAGCGTGTCCAAGGAAGGATGGAACGATCGGTACCGCGAAATTTTTTGGAAAATCCTGGAATTCACGCACCTTGCACGCGGGAACGCACCAAGGATGGAGGCTCGAGGAATTTAGCGTTTCTTCTTTTGGTTCCACTTTTTCCTTTTCCAGTCGCGTCCAAAATCTCTCCCTTGTTCTACCTGCACCCCCTTTTCTCACGTTTAGATTGGCAGTCGTCAATTACTCCCTGCTCTGGAGAACGATTCAAGAAAATCTCCCCAACGGACATAAATCCGAGTAATTCCGCGGACCCAATAAATTCCTGAACCTCGTTCCATGGATTTCGTCCTTATCCAGAACCCTCGGCGTTCTTCGATTCCCTGCCTGGGAGGAGATTTCCGCACTACCTGGAGACGAAGAAGGAGCGGAATCCCGTAATCAGGGAAACGTAATTAGCGAGCCAAGACCGTGGTCGGAGTCTAGGTCTTCGGATATTCGAGGTTCGTCACTCGGGGGTATACCTGGGGCTGCTGCTTTCCGGTACCGCTCAAGGACTCCCAGGTATGGGGTATTAGGACGCGCGGCTCCGATTTCACCTGGCACAGGTACGCGCCGGTCTGCAGGCCGAAGGCCACCCGGAGGTCGCACCTGGGACCTGGGATGTGGTCCCCGTCGCCATGGTTTCTCCTTCTCCTTTTCCCTGCCTTCTCTACCTCCTCGATCCTTCCCCACGTCCTTGGAATCCTTCGTTCTCCATCGCTCGCCAGGGATTTCAGGCTCCGCCGACCTTTTTTTCACCCGCCACTCTCGATGGTATCTGCCGAATTCTGGGGGAACCTTATCACCGGGAAACCTGGGAGGGAACGCTCTTATTTTTAGGCTCCGTGGACGCTTTCCTCCGACCTTGAAGATTTCGGTCCCCTGGTTACCTTCGACGGGTTTGGGTTTTCGGTTTGGGTCCTAGGGGGCTCGCAGATTTTCCTGGCATCCTCTTCGATGGTATCTTTGGAATTTTCGATGCCTTATCGGCCTCAAACCGGGAGAGCGCGTATTTTTACATTCTCCCTTCTTCTTCGACCTTGGAAGACCTGGTTCGCCGGCGTTCTCCGAGTATATCTGGCTGGTGGTTATTTCATGCGAATGACCCCTTTCCGACCTCCTGGTGTGGTACTGCGCGATACTAGTCTCGGTAATGATGGTTTTCGAGGGGTTTATCAGACTATTGGAAATGCGATGGGTGCTTTTTTGCTCGTTTCTTCTTCTCGACCTTGGAAGATTTTGTTCTCCAATGTCTTTTCCGCGCGGCCTCCTCTTCGATCTCTATGTCTTGGTACCACTTCGTGAAATCTTTTTCCCGGATATATTTGACATTTTACCGTAAGGAAAATTTATTCACAGTTTGTGACGTGTACTCCTCTCTCCGTCGACCTTGAAGAAAAGTCGCGGTTCTCCCCTGTTAGCGACAAGTGTTTTACCCTCTGGCCTTTCCCAACGGCCGCGACTTTTCTTTTCCCTTCTCTCGGAACGTTCCATTTGGATGACATCTCCTTACATCACCGCTCCTGGAAAATGTTTATTAAAATTATAATCGTTGTGACTGAGGAAGAAGTAACGCGTTCAGAATATGGAACTCGGACTCGTAGCGATACGACTTGGAATCGCGTTAAGGACTCTCGTCCTGCAGGAGTTTGCATTCCTTACCCACGGTGACGTCTTGACTAAATCCATTTCTGACACGTGGAACTAATCGGAGAATCGAAGTTAAGTTCGCATTTCCACTTTAAGGATTTATTTGTCCTATTCATACCTTGTACTAGTTTTCGACGTAGCCCTTCGTTCAAAACCTGAAGTAGAGTTCCAGGCTTCGGGAAAGTGGAGGGAACGTTTATAATTTAACTTAATGATCGTCTTTTTTCCCACCTTCCTCTCCTGCGCAACCTTGAAGCTTTGGTTCTCCACATTCCAGGACCTGCCATGCTTTGCGCTCCTTAAAAATTGCTCACCGTCTGAATATAGAGTGCGGATAATATAGAAAGAAGAGGGAAGAGAGGAGAAAAAAAGGAGCACCCTCCATATTAATACTTTCCATGTTATTCGATGAAAAGTAATTACTTTCCAAAATTGCTTTAGAGGATAGTAATTCTCCATCCCTTCGGCGCTATCCTATCCAAGCTGGAAATCAGGAGGAAATTGCCACTCCGAGTTAAAGACGTACTCGAATTCCGTTTCTGGATTCTCATAAATGGTCGCCTTCAGGTGGACCGTTTTCCTCTTCCTTTTTTTCTGGAGCCTTAGAAATCGAGGGGAGAAGGGAAAATTGGGGAAATAAATCTACCCGGAGAGGAAATCCGACGTTTAATTCGAGGTCAGTTTCTAGCGGGGGTTGTCATGAATTTTTCGAACAATAACCCCGAAGTCGTCCGGCGCAGCGCATCTGCCGGTGAAATCCGGACGCGTCCGCGACTCGTCAGGGCCGACGAAATCGCACGTCCTTTGCAGAGTCGGTCTCCAACGTGGAAGGATAATCTCCGAGGGAGCGGAACGAGGTTTCGGGGAACCTTCCGGCGGGAAGGTTGGACCCATGGATCCATGTAGAAGGGTCGGAGGGTATCGCTGCGCGGGCGAAGCCCAGGACGCGAGGGGAAGGGATGGTTGGCGGCCATCTTTCGTTGCTACCGTTCTCTCCCATTCTAAACGCTTCGATATCTACCCTGCTCCGTCGTATGCAATTATTATATCCTTAGAAACATTATTCAACGCAATTTTACCACCTTCATATACCCGTATACCTCTTTAAAAGTTCCAGGACAAAAAGGTCCCAAGCTAGAAATTTCATTTTTTTTTTACTTTTGGCCAGCGGATCCGGATTTTCCCCCACTGTGCGATGTCTCGAATTTCAGACTCCTCGTCGAAATTTGAAATTATAACTTTATGCCCCACCCGTCTCTTCGTAGACTCATGGATGGTCCAGGTCCTCCGGCGAGTGACGTCAACCTTGGCGGATTCACCGATGGGCACGTATCCGTTACCATTCGCGGCTCGCCTCCCCTGCGAGAAACGCTCTCCAGCCCCTTCGGCCGGGTTCACCCTCTTTCGAACCCCTCGCAATCCCGCGGCCTATCGGACTTCAACCCCTAGCCCTGAGTCCCCCGGTCCCTCCTGCGCCACGTCTCGGATAACGAAGGAAGAAATTCTAGGGACGGGACTGGTTTAGCGATTGCCAGCCTTCTCGGCGAATCGAGGCGTCCCTGAGGTCCTGGACGTCCTTCTTCCTTCTTCCCTTACTTGGAAGTCCGGTGACCTTGAACCATCCCCGCGAGTCGAATGATTTAGGGGTCTGGAATGACGGTATATACCTTTTTTTTATATATATATACATCTTTTAACAATGGCTTTCGCCGTCTCGTTTCGTAAGTCGATTCTCGAAAAGCAACGTTTTCTCGACGGAACTGGGGTTTGGTGATTAAGGGCCGATTACACCAACGCTCGATTTAAAATCCTCAAAGGATTACCTAACGCGAGATTAGAGTTAATCGTCGGATTTTGGGTGGTTACCTGACAGCGGAGTTTAATCTTCGGTTGGACCGGTTTTTCTCGGTGCTACATGAATTTCGCTTATCCGAGATTAACTAATCGTGGTTTAGAAATTTCTTGTTAATCACCGTTGACGTAACTGGCTCTGAGAGACTTGGGAAGATTCTCAAGGGGTGATCTCTGGATACTTTTTCTTGTTTAATCGATCGATCGTTAAAACGTTTTAGGAGGGTTAGGGCATTTTTTAGGCGCGAGGGAAGGACCTTTTGGTACCAAAAGCGGAGGGAATATTGCGGAACTTCGTCGAGCTTCATTTTTGCGGGTCGGGACATCTTCGAAGCATTCTTTGGCACTCGTCGACCAATCGGTGATCGATCTCTGGGCATCGGCGGAGGCCTTGCCGAGGACTGGTGCCGGAGTCGAATCGCGATGTTCACCATCCCTGACCCACAAAGAGAGACCGGTTTACCTGACGTAACGATCAATCCTTTTACCCTTTAACGTCCCCGACGCGAACGTTCTCCGTATGATCGGTATCGCCGGTAAACGCCTCCACCCGAGGAGACCCTCGCCGATTAACGTTTCCATTGGCACTTCGTCCTCGCCGATTCGGGACCATTTTCGAGACCGACGCCGTCATAATTTCTGATTTTCTAGCTAAAAGGACGAATTTCGAGACATCTCGTGGGACCTTAGACGAGGGGTGATCTCATAATTTCTCTGGATTTTTTTTTCTCGATATTTTCTTGATGACGAACCTAAGAATTAGGACTGGTACCTCATCTATTCTTTAGTGGTTTTAGGAAGATTGACAAATTGCAACTAGGACCACGTTCGTTTCTTTTTTTTTTTTAAGCCATTTTAGAGGGACGGAACATCGTTAGTACAACGATCTGGTCACTGGCGACAATTCGTCCGATTTTCCTGCCACCGGGCATTAAGATCGATGACTCCACCCTCGACAGTGGGAATATAATAGTAGTGCTCCGAGCGGCGATGCGTAAGGAGAGGCACGGAGAAGTATACGGTTAATTTAGAAGATTGAAGTACCAGCATCGAGACATCCGGGTCTTTAACCGGACCCTGGTCCCAAGCGACGGTCTTCGATGCTGGATGGCCACCCAGAGAAAACTCGTATCAAGGAGGTGGTACCCTGTCCGGCGAGTCCGTCCGCCCGAAGGATTCGTCCTTTTTGGGGCCCAAACTGGGAATTCGGACTTCAAGGCCAGGACCTTGACCCCGGAGGAGCCGGGAGAAGAATCGCCACGCAGAATGCGAGGGATTCCGGTCGACCACGGGACGCCGGTGACGCGTCCGGGTGTCCTTCGAGGTCCTCTTTTCCTCTGCGATCCACCTTGGACCGAAACATCGACGTGGTACCACGTTCTACCCTTGAGATCCGTTCCACCGATACCGCCGTCGATGCCGAGAGCTCGCTTGGTGCTCTGGATCCCAGCATCTGGATATCGAGTTGCAGCATCCAGGCATGGCGGTACCAAATTGGGACCCACCGGAGAGCGTCGAGCATCTCGAGGGTCCCGGCGTATCGGCCGACATCCGGGCACCTGGTCCCCGTCCCGGTGGGTCCCGGAGGGCGTGGGCCGTGGTCCCGGGTCGCGTTGGACCCAGATGGGTGGATGGGTACCACGGGTGCCGGAGCGGACGGCAGGCAGGAAAGCCGGCAGGCCAGGCAACAGGGGGAGGCTCGGACTTGGGTTCGGATGCCGGGTATTGATCCTAGCTAGAACGCAGCGGGGAAGCCGGGACCCCACCTCAAGGATGAAGGGACCCTCCCCGAGCCTCTCCCCTCTGGCCGAGGCTTCTCTCTCCGGCCCGCGGCGGCTGCCCTCGGGTCCTCTCTCTTCCTCTTCGTCCCTCTCTTCGGGGTGCTCCCTGTCGCAGTCTCCGGCTCTCGCTCTCTGCCAACCCGGTACCTCGGTCGGTACATCCGGTGGGTCTGCCAGAGGGAGAGAGACGGGGAGGGAGTCGATGGAGAAAGAGAATGACGCTCTCTCTCTCGAGAGAGACGACGGGAGACACCGAGTGGGGTGGTTGCCCCTTAAGAGAAGAGGGGTGAACCACCTAGCGACCGTGTACCAAAGATACCAGAGGTGGCTCCCGACGGCCATCGTCGATCCCCGGCTCCGAGTTCCAGCCCTGGACTCGGCCTTCGGGGGGTCGGACCCTCGCCGGAAGGAACGTGAATGCGAGGACCGCCGGGCTGGGGGAAAGAAAGAGGAGGGAAGCTGATCTCGGGGCCTCTTCGGGGCCCTCCACTTCGAGCCCGGCCTGGCCCTCCTTTCGGCGAGGTCGAGCGGGTCCTCGGGTACCTGTGGGAACAAACGGCAGAGGCCCTTGGGAAGGGACGAGGACCTCGGGCCCGATCTGGCCACGATCTGGAAGAGGGATCTCGGCCGGTTCCTTCGAGTGCAACGATGGCTGGTATCGCGCTCGTGGAGAACTCCGTTGATTTTTGCTAGCTGTTTTCGACATTTTCTTGGCGACGAGTCCGAGAAAAGTAAAACGGCGGTTCCTCGTTTGTTCTTCGTGAATTTCGGGTGAACGTAAAAACTGCGGCTGGGACCACGCCTACTTTTTCGGGAAGAGATTTTCCAGAGGTGGAGCAGCGTTCATCGATCGATCCGATTACCGTTTCCTTTCGGGGTAATGAAACCGGGCAGTAGAGAACTCCGTGGATCGTGGAGAAGAACCGACGAAAAGCAGCCGGAAGGATGAAATCATCGGGCAGGGATGTCCTCGGCTATTTTGGTTCAAAGGTCCTTATCCATCCCGGTCCTTCGGCGGATGCCGGATCCGGAGCCACCCCCGAGGGAACCGGGGCGGTTCGGACGTCGAAGCAGCTCGCGGCGACCCGCCCTGGGAAGCCATCGGTAGGGGCGAATAATTGTCATCTACGTGGGAACAGATGGCGGATTAGATGGAAAGGGTGGTCCCCGCCATTTCGGGGGATTCGCTCGTCTTTCCCTCCCCGGCTTTCTTAGGGTGTCGTTGGGCACGAGTTCCAGCGATCGTTCGTCCTCGTTCATCCGCCCCGGGGACGACACCTTCCAGCCATTCCGAAACTCCTGGAGGTCCGAGTTTCTTTGATCCTCCTCTAGGTCCGGCACGCTTCTCGAAGGACGAGCCCGGCAGTCTCCTCCAGGAAAACGCAGAAACGGGACTCCAAAAGGAAGAATTCGCTCGCGTCATTCGAGAGATCCTCCGGATTCAAGGATCTCGACTCGCGTGGGTCCTCTCACCGACGAGGTCGTCCAGGAATTTAATCGACCTTCGAATCTGCCGGCGGACCCGAAACTCGGGAAACTGGTCGACCCCATCGCCGGGGCGCGTCCTTGGCGAGGTGGCATCCGAAACCGGAATGCTCCTCCAGCCTTGGCGAAGAACCCGAAGAACTCCGGGAATTTCGGGAACTCGAGGAACGCGGAGACCTCGAAGAAGTCGAGGAACAAGCGCCGGCGATCCTTTCTCGAGGCTAGGAAGACCTATTCCGGGAAGACGGAGAACACGAATCGCGGAATCAAATAATAGAGGAGGCCGTTCCCACAGCCTTGGGGCCTGGCCCTGAGCGGCGCATGGATCCGACGACGACAACGGCGGGAACCGAGCCATCTCCGGTGGCCAGCCGTGGAATGTCTCCCAAGATGCATCTGCATGCATCTCCGTGCATCTCGAGCATCTCCAGCCTCCCGGCGAGGGGACGCGGCCACTGCAGGAGATCCTCTCGTCTCGTCTCGTCTCGTCTCGGGCTACCGCTCCTATTCTCGGCCATTCCGTCCTTCGGCATCCGCATCCGTCCCCTCCGACGACGGGGCGGTGCACCAGGCCGAGGCTAGCGAGCTACTCCACCCGGCAGGCCTGGTACCCGAATCCCGAAGGTTCCACTATCGTCGTTCGAGCGATTCCATTTTTTTTTCCAGCTTTCTCTATCGAACTTAAGCGTCGCTTCATTAAAGAGATCTGCTTGTAAATCGTAAAGGGATGTGGATGATTTTTTTCGGAGAATTTTTACCCTTATTTCTGGATTTTTCTTGATTTTTTATCACGAGGTGGGTGGAAGTGGAACTTCGGAAATGCGAGGTTTGGCGACTAGGTGCAGGGCTGGTGGGTTAATAGAGGATTGTAGGGTTTCGATGTTTGGATCTGGATTTTAGAATAGGAGTTATGTTGGGTATATGTATCTATTTGCAATGCATGGGTCCGCGAACTCGCCAATTGTGAAACACAGCGGGAGAGAACGAAGGCGCGGAACTAATTTTCCGGAGTCGGTCGGTAAAACAGAGAACCCGCGTAACCTTGGCCCCCTTCACTTTCCCTCGAGTAATATGGAAAGTTGTAAATACAGCGTTCCTGAAAGGCGGCACAGGCGAGAACAAACGCCCGAATTTGGATCCCTGATGACTCTTCCTTTTTCGAGCTTCTCAAACCGAAGGAAACTTAACCTCTCCTCGCGTTCGCAAAGATTTATTGTCACCGTCCATCAAGACGAGTAGACAAATCATGGACGTAGGATGTATGGACTCCGAAGACCTCGTTATCATCCCCTCATTCCCTCGATATTCTTGCGAAGGCAGCGAAAAAGATAGAGAGCGAACAGAGGGGCCTTTCCTTCTCCCCCTCTCTTCCCCTCTGCTGCCGGTAGATAGGTTATCGCCATATCGCGCCGCGCAAAAAGAGAGGGAAAGGGCGAGAAAACGGCCCCTTTCCTTTTCAGTTCTGCCATCTTGATAGATCAGGATTCAGGGTCCATATATCTATCCTGTACCCACGATATGGACCCCGAAAAACCAATCATTCCCTCGATATTTTCGTGAAAGCATCGAGAGAGGCTATCCTCTCCCTTTTACGCGTTGGGTAGGTTATCGCCATATTGCATCGCGCAACTGAATTGTGAAGAAAAAAGGAAAAATATTGAAAGAGCGAGAAAACGGCCTTTTTCTCTTTTCTCGTTCGGTTCCGCCACCATAGGAATTATATCAGGGTGTGTGATCCATACATCCGGCATCCGTGAGATGAACTTCGGAAACCTAATCACTTTTGTGATAACCTAGCGAGAACTGTGAAAATGCAAATGAGCGAACGGAGGACTACCTCCCCCTCCCTTTTGCCATTAAATATGTTATGGAGCGCCATGCAACGAAATCTTTATTTCGCGAAAGGAAGAGAGAACAAGAAAACGGCCTTTTTCTCTTCTGTCGCTCGGTTCCGCCACCATAGGAATTAGATCAGGGTGTGCGATCCATACATCCTGCATCCGTGGGATAAACTTCGGAAACCCAACCACTTTTGTGATAACCTAGCGAGAACTGTGAAAATGCAAATGAGCGAACGGAGGGCTACCTCCCCCTCCCTTTTCCCATTAGAGATGTTATAGGGCGCCACGCAACGAAATCTTTGTCTCGCGAAAGGAAGAGAGAGCGAGAAAACGATCCTTTTCTCTTCTCTCGCTCGGTTGCGCCACCTTCATGGATGGACCAGGGTGCAGGGTCCATACATCCCGAGTCCACGGTGCGAAACGCGCATTTCGTATAAATCAGTCCGATGATTCCAGGCTGCGATTGGCCGGGAGTCGGCCAATGGGTGGCGTAGGTCCAGGTTCCGTCGTTCCGCAGCGAGTCCGGGCTGATGAACCGCGGCCCAGGGAGCGGAACAGCGACATCCGCGGGCCGGCCGGAGACGACGCCTCGGGTATTCCGGCGAGCTAACAGCTGCGCCTCCGCTGGTCCCGGGGCAGGGCGGACGGGGGAACGGCGGCCGGGAGGCTGCGCGGCCAGGGGGAACCGGCGCGCCTCGGGGGTGGGGGCCGCCGGAGACGGGACCACCGGAAATCGGTCTGTCCTTATTTGCGGACCTAGCGTCCACCGGCGACCGTCCGTTCCGGCAGTCCCTCCCTGGACGGCGGTCGCGGCGGAGACCTCCGAGGAGCGCGGCCCTCCGTCCAGGGAAGTGGCGGAACTAATGAAATCTGCCAAATCCGGGAGATCGAAGGAGCCTACCGGGAACGGAAATAACGAGTTAGGGAGGATGCATCGATAATCGAGTTCTAAGTATAGGTCAACGATTGCGTCGCTCTTTACTTTTGTCGAGGAGATGAACCCCTCGGAGGCTCCGTTTGGACGCTAGGTCTTAAACCCTTGAATATTTAGCCGGGAGAGGAGGAACTCCAGATATGAAAATATGGATTCCTCCGAATCGAATGAAATTAAACGCCTCGGGAAATTGGCCTCGCGGTCTGCGGGAAAACGAGGAGAAGGAGGGTAACCGTCGATACTTATCGCGGTTCGTTTTCCGAGCTCGTTCCGCGAATAAATCCCCCCCTCTTCCTGACCGGGGGATTTTTTTTCCGGGGATGCACGTAGGAATGGGATCTCGCCGCTTCCAAGTGCCTTCATCTTGCTTTTCGCGTCGCCTCGGTGCGTTTTACGCATTACCACGGCGGCGGCGCGGATTTTTTCTTTATTTCTTTTTTCACCCCCCCCCACCCGTTTTTTTTTTCGACCGGACCCTCGAGAAGGGACCGCTCCTGCAGTCCCTCCGTGAATATCGCGTTACGCGAACCAGAGTTTGACCATTCTCACGGGATCCCCTGAATGGTATCCTCTGACCGAGGCAATACTAAACCGGACTCGGGGGGAGGGCGGAAACGGAACCCCCGGAAGTCGGCCCCTCTCTCTCTCTTAATCGTGCGGCGTGAACCAGTCGCGTTTACACCGGGCGACCTTCTTGTCGACACGTGCCCGGTGTCCTCCATTTTGGCGAACGCCGAAGGATCCTTCGAGCCCGCGACAGTTGTCGCCGGATGACGGCCGACGAACGTCACGGCCGAATTTAACGATTCCGAGAATCGGTCTAAGGCTCTTCGCGACATCGCAGGCGGGATTAAGTTAAATTGGCTTTGAAATATCGAGAGATAGGGTTCCATCGGAGAAAAGAGATTTTTTTTTAGAGATTAAATGACCCATCTCGAAAGTTACGGTACGCGATTTCCTTGTATACGAATGGAGGAGCAATAGCGTTAAGTAGGCAAGACCTGAAATAACTTGTTTAGATATTCTGTTATCAAGAGCTAATTTCGGGCGATTGTGAAAATTGCCCGGCTGAATGTCGACTCTATGTGGATAATCTTTGTGATCGGAATTGTGAGGGCGTTAGAAGAGAGAACGTCATTTAGAATAATATATTTCTTTTTTGGGAGTTAGAATTTTATATATTATTGATAATCGGTGGTGTTTGTTTGTAAGTCCAACTCATAGTTTCACGTTGCATTGATCGATTCATTAAGGAAATCCTGGATTTTAATTCTCGATGTCACGTGGATATCAGCTGGAAATTATTGGCAGAAATCACTGGATATTGTTGGAAATCAATGAAATATTGTCACAATGTTAAGACCGAACGTCACTTGTTATTGAATCACGTTGTAGCTTATCGTATGAAATCAATGGCAATCGGTTCTCTAGGAAGGAAGTCGTTCACCCATTTCCGAATGAACGATGCTTGGATTTGAAATTTTGGATTTAAAAGTTTCCGGCTACGGGGAAGCCGCGCCTCGTATTTGTTTTTTCTTTTCTTTGTTAAATTGCTCCGGGATTCCGAATAAAAAAAACACGAAACGAGATAGGGCAACGCCTGGCTTAATAGCTTGGATTAACGAACGTTCATGTACGGTTACCTTGTACAGGGAAATATTCTGACGATAATAATTGATTTTATGACGGACAATATAGGTCTGTCGGCGAGAATAATCGCGTTGTCATTTCCACGGTTGGTTTCGGTCTGTCGAGCGTGTACAGAAGTCAAGTGCGAGATTAAAACGGTCCGGAAGGACGGACTTTATCAGAGACCCGTGGTGCTCCTTATCGGGCCAAAATGGCCGCTCTGGCGAACGCTACGTCAGCGTTTACGTAATTCGAGGCTCAACCCTGCGACTCGTGGTCACGTTGGCGAACGTTACGTGGTCTCGGTTCGATCGACGAGGCCACCCAGATATTCGCACGAGGGATGCTCCTCGGGGTTTCGAGCTTCCTCGGGTTCCTCGGGGTCCTCGAACGGGACGAGGCCTCGAGACCACCTTCGATGCGGATCCTTTATTCGAGGAACAGCGCAAAAAATACAATCGATGCGTTTAATTCCGTTAAATACTTAATAACAGCAATTACGCACCTTAACGATATTTGCATCACCGTATCGATAATTGTTCCGTTTGTTTCCTTAAAGAGGAAATGAACCGTTTGGACTAATTGGATGTCGGTCTTTAAAAATACCGAGGTCAAATTCATTCCTGACGAACAGTAGTTTTTTTTATTTTTTTTATTTTTTTAATCACTTTGAGGAGATTACTCTTGAAGTATAGGGGCGATCTTTTGGTAGCGGTTAATGCAGTCCATTGTTAACCTTGTACCAAAGTCGCTTAGGTTCTTACTATTCTTCTAAACTATTACACGGAAATATCTGTAATAAACGAATATGTCGTAAGGGCTGCGCAAACCGTCCATTTTAATCATCTCGATCCAAAACGGTAAGGTCAGGGATCTACCGCGTTACAGGGAGTCCATCTACTGATAGGGACAGGTTACGAAGGCGATCCGATTTTTCTAACGCGAATGTTACAATATACCGACGAGTCGAATCGAGGATATATCATCTCGATCCAAAACTGTAAGATCAGGGATCTACCGCGTTACATGGGAGTCCATGTACTGATAGGGACAGGTTACGAAGGCGATCCGATTTTTTTAACGCGAATGTTACAATATGTCGGTGAGTCGAACCGAGGATATGCCAGGCAGCGCATCGAAGTCCATTTTAATCATCTCGATCCAAAACTGTAAGATCAGGGATCTACCGCGTTACATGGGAGTCCATCTACTGATAGGGACAGGTTACGAAGGCGATTCGATTTTTCTAACGCGAATGTTACAGTATACCGACGAGTCGAATCGAGGATATACCCGGCAGCGTATCGAAGTCCATTTTAATCATCTCGATCCAAAATGGTAAGGTCAGGGATCTACCGCGTTACATGGGAGTCCATGTACTGATAGGAACAGGTTACGAAGGCGATCCGATTTTTCTAACGCGAATGTTACAGTATACCGACGAGTCGAATCAAGGATATACCCGGCAGCGCATTTAAGTCCATTTTAATTATCTCGATCCAAAACTGTAAGATCAGGGATCCACCGCGTTACAGGGAGTCCATCTACTGATAGGGACAGGTTACGAAGGCGATCCAATTTTTTTAACGCGAATGTTACAATATATCGGTGAGTCGAATCGAGGATATACCCGGCAGCGCATCGAAGTCCATTTTAATCATCTCGATCCACCGCGTCGTATCAGAGTCCATCCATACCTACGTAGGGACAGGCTACTAAGACGATTAGATTTTTCTAACGCGAATGTTACAGTATACCGGCGAGTCGAGCCGAGGATATGCCAGGCAGCGCATCGAAGCCCATTTTAATCATCTCGATCCATAACGGTAAGGTCAGGGATCCACCGTTGGCAGGGTCTCGTGAAGAGCGCGTTTTAACGAGCGCAGAAGCGAGCTGGTCGCTTTTTCCGCCAGGGGTCGCGGATCCCCTCGGATCGAGCCAGCTTCCCTCCCTGCATCGCGGAGGGTCTGCACCGGTTACCATGGACCTCCTCCACCGGGTCCTCCCCTCGCGCCGACGAGGACACCCTTGGCCCTGGGTGGGGATCTCGAGGGGAGAGTGCACCGCGTTCGGCCCCGTTGGACCCCCCTGGACCGATCGGCGTCCCCTGGAACGATTCTCGGCACTCTCCAGGAACACCCGGACCGAGACCGGAGATGACGAGATCGTTCCACGGACCCCAAAGATCGACCGGGCGTGGTCCCCGGGGATCCCTTTATTTCGGCTTTCCTCGAACCCCTGGTTAATAAAATAGAAAAACGTTAAAAAAATGAGAAGATCGAGGTGTCGGAATTCAAGGGGCAGGGGTGGCTTTGGGTATTCTAGGTCTCCTAGACCTGACCATTCTTGGGAAATATGGTTTCTTGGGTTTCGTTTCTCTTGTCGCGGAACTTCAGTTCTACGTTGCACTTGATGTATATACAGCTTATCAGAATTTCTGGCCATGGCTCGAATGTCGGTATCCTCGTTGGAAAGGTAGATTGTCCCGTAGAATTTTTTTCGTTCGTACAGTGCACGGTTTGTCGGGAATAATTATGTGAAAAGTAGTCAATTGGGCGCGTAGATTAGTCGAACGCGAGGCAGCCGCGCTCTGCTTGTTGTGGCGTAGGGGCGAGACCGCGGTTGTACACTGCCGGACATGAATGCCTTCTCGGGATGCATTGGCAATGCCATATATCTGCAGGGGAGGCATTTTTGTCCGCCAGGGTACATACGAATCTTACGTATGATATGAATTTCGGTAGGGCGGATAATTTAATTTAGAGTACGTTTTTTAACGCCTTTTCGCGCCACGACGAGATGTATCCTTTCTGTCCCGGTACTATACCCTTCGCGAACTGTTTACACGTGGAGCCACTACTGTCGAAAGACTTAATAAAAAACGCTTAGAGTATTACCCTCTATCGTGCGCGCCGCTAGTGAGGTAAATCGAAGGTGGAGAATTGTGAACCTGTTTTTTTTTATTTTTATTTTTTTTCGGCAGTCGTTGGCAGACTCGTATGACTATGGCAAGACCGTGAACGTGGGGTATATGGACCTCGCATGTCGATCCGAGGGTGAAAACAGGGATGTAGAGAGAAAACAAGGGATGCTCCCTTTCTCTCTCCTTCTCTCCGATTTTGAGTAAAAGAGCTGCGCAGCGCGATATGGCGACAGGTTGCCTGACAGCAAAAGAGAAAGACGAGATGGCCCCTTGTTCGCGCTCTTTTATTCCCGCTGCCGTTGAAAGAATATTATGGGAGGGATTCGCGGTGGATATATCCTAAATATACGGAAAAGATGGGGTAATTCGAAATTACGCGAGACAGAGCGCGGGAGAGAGTCGGTAGGCGTGAACTTCTTTCGAGGTTTTTTGTTTTCTCGAGGTCACGACCGAGGCGAAATTTCCAGCGTTGCTCTTCTTGCTTTCCGGTGACGGCGTTCCTTGTTCTTCGGAACTACGCGAGCTCCGATTCCCCTTACATTGTAGATACGATGTAAACAGGCTACTCGGACCTCGGGAATTCTCGCGTCGCGCGGACACCGTGCAGAGGTCGGACCTTCGTCGTATTTACGGCGTCTCCTGCTTTAGGGAAAATTGCCAAACGTGTACGATTCCCGCGATGACGGTGTTTTACATTTTAGAAATGATTAAACGGTGACCCATGTTGGGAACGGCTCCTCGCTGTTCGTAAGTACCCTAAGTGGAATCGAGAGACATTTCCGGGACGATCTCTTGGAGGTAAGCGCGCGACCTCGGCTGACAAACTACCCCGTCAGAATTTTGGACGGGTCCTCCATGTCAGGGTTCCTCGGCTCGGAACCGCAACGTCGGTAAACCCGCGCGGCAAGAAGTCGGCAGAGAACCCCCTCGAGTGGGCGCCTCGCCCACGGGCGTCGGGGAAGGAACTCTTTCGAGAGAACACGCCACCCTCGAGGCCGCGAGAGGTCCCTCTTCCCCCGGAGTCGGCGGGAGAGCGGTCGTCCCCGGGGAGGGACCGGTAGCGGTCGGGGACCGGGCCGGCGAGGGGTGGCGAACCCCCTTAGGACCGCTCGGCAATGGCGGCGCCCTCCCCGGCAGCGGCGTCGCCTCGGGCCGCTCGGCGATCATTGGTTCACCGGTCGACGCCGCACGCGGCACGCAGCTGCTGCCTCCTGCTCGCCGGCCGGACCAATCGCCGCCGCCAGTTCGGGAGAGACCAGCCTGGAAACCGCGCGGCTCGTCGCCGCCGAGTCCCCGAGAGACCCGCGGCCAGTCCTCTTCTTGGTCGCTCCCAGCCGACCGCGCGCTCCCCGGCCCTGGCCGCCATCTTGGAAACGCGCGGCTGCGCCGAGTTCGCGAGGCGCCCGAGGGCGCCACCGGCGCGACATCCGCCGGCGTGGTTCGCGGCTCCCTCTCTCCGGTCGATCCTCGGCCGGCCTCGACCACGCGGCGCGAGGGGACCGGAGGAATCCGGGAGTTCCTAGTGCGCGTCGCGGCGGCCATCTTGGAAGCACGCGAGGGCTCCGCCGGCGCGGTACCGCGTGGGGAACAGCGGCGCCCCCTGGGGGCTTCCCCGTCTCTTTCGGCCGGCGCGGCGACTCTCGAGGAGACGGCTTCGCCGACGAGCGCACTCCCGGGGCTCGGCCGCGCACGCGCCGGCCGACCGTGGAGGGTGACGAGGACGGCGAACGCACGCGGTGCCCCGGCGGCCAATCGGCGGCCCCCTCCTCGGGCGACCACCCCGCGCGACGCGGGGGACCAATCGGAGCGGTGATCCGGCGAGCCGGCAACCCCGCGCGGGACCAATCGCCGGGCCGAGAGCCGACGCTCGCCAAGCGGGACCGGCCGGACGAGGAAGTCGCGGCGCGCCGAGCATCGGTCTCCGCAGTAGCGCTGCCGCCCCGCGAGCGTCGCGACCGTCTCGGAGAGCGTCCGGATCGTCGTTGACGCGGCGCGCGGCGCCCCTTCCCTAGTGGCCGGCCGCCCACCCCCCTCCCTCCCCGCGGGGCGGCGCCGATGCCCTTTCGACCTTCCCCGGCGACCGGGCGCGCGAGTCCGCGGCCGCCGCCCGCGACGACCACGTGACGGAGCATCCTCCGCGCCGGAGGGCGACCTTAGTCTCCGGCTGGAAGTGAAAGTGCCCGAGCCCCGCCGGAAGAGGAGCCGGCCGAGGTGCGCGCGCACGCCGCCCGTCTTCGCCGAGAGGAGAAACCCCGTCTAGACTCGCGGAAACCTAACCAAAGACGCGCCCTCGGCAGGAGGAGGACGGAGCGAGAGGGAGAGAGTCGGGAGGAGCGCCGGTAGAGGGAGACCGGGCGATAGAGAGCGAGGTGGCTCCTCGAGTCGCGGAGGTAAGCTTCCGCCAGTGGCCCCGCGGACGAGAGCGGGCGCTCTTCGACGGCGTCCCCGGGAACGAGAGCGCCGATAGTGGCGCGCCTAGGACCTAACCTCAAAGGCGACACGTGATCGCCGGTCGGGTCGACCCGGAGGGGCGCGAGGAGTAAACCCCGCGCCGAGGTCGAGGAAGAAGACGCTCTCGGCCGACCTCGGGCGAGGTCGACCGACGGAGGCGAGGACCCATTTCGGTCCCCCCCCCGGCGTCGAGGTCGAGGCCGGGTCCCCCACCCGGGGCCCGCGAGGGGCCCCCGAGGTCCGCTCCCGGAGCCGCTCTCTCTCTCGGCCGCGATGCCGCAGTGCGCCGTGGCGACCTGCCGCAACAGCCACCGCCGCACCCGGGGCCGGCGCATCCGGTACCACCGGTTCCCCCAGATCCCGGAGGTGCGGTCCCGATGGGTGCGCGCCTGCGGCCGCGTGCCCCTCTCCAACGGCGAGGTGCCCTTCAACATCCAGACGGCCCGGATCTGCTCCCTCCACTTCACCAACGACTCCTACGAGAAGGACATGGAGCACCTGGTACTCGGACTGCCGGTCCGCAGCAGACTGAGGCGCGGCGCCGTGCCGACCGTGGGCGTGCCCGTCGACGTCCAGCCGGTCACCAAGATGCTCGTCGAGGACGCGAAGAGGTCGCTCCTCAAGGTCGCCCACGCCAAGATCCTCACCGGCCAGAAGATGGCGAACGGGGTCGCCGACGAGGAGGCGGGGCCCAAGCGCCATCAGCAGCAGTACCAGCAGCAGCAGCACGCCGCGCAGCGACCCCGCGCGGCGGCGCTGCCGGCTAGGCATCGGCAGCAGCAACGGCAACAACAGCAGCAGCAGCAGCGCGCCATCAAGGGGGCGCCCGAACAGAAGATGGCTGGCATCGACGTCCTGCTCGCACTCGGGCTCAAGCCCGCCGCTCGGTGAGTCAGAGCCCCTCTGCTCCCGGCAGAGGGAAGATGGATCGGCCAAGACGAGGGGGGAAGGGAGAAGGAGAGACCGGCCGCGCCGGAAGGAGAGCGCTCCCTCCATCTGGCGGCCGTCGCAGGAGGCGGCGCGATCGACGAGGCGCGGCGGGGCGGGGGGAAATGGAGAACGCAGCGGGGGTACCACCGGGGCTTCGGTACCGTTTCGAGCGCGGAAGCTTCGGCGAATGGTTTCACTTTTAGATCCCGAGAGGTGACGGCTCGTCGATGGAGACCCGCTCGAGGTGGTTTCCAACGGGATTCGACTTTTGTTCTCGTTTTGAACGAAGCATGGAGGGGTTGAAGGGTTTCTAGACCGTGGGAGGGGTGTAGGGATACTTAGAACGTGGTTTATGATGGAATTTAAGGGAGGTTCGTTGAGTTTGGACATTGGGTATACGGCGAATTGGAGGCTAAGGTTCCGGTGAAACGATGCAAAAGGGTGACGATTTTTGACGGGCTGTTCATATTTCACGATTTGGACGCGTTCCAAACGTGAGACGTCTTTTCTGTTATAATAAGTATAACGACATTTCCGCCTTTTTCTTTTCTTCTTCTTCATCGTCGTTATAGGAATGAATTTTAGAGTTACCGGAGAAATCTATATATATATACACATATCTACGCTTGAATTAGAAAGATACGTCGTCTATAGTGTACGTTCTCGTTATCCCAAATTTCTGTCGAATTACGGAAATTTCTCGGCGGGCAATTAACCCTTTGCTCTTTGCATCAAAGCGTATATCCGGCGCGTCCACCCACGGACGCGTTGCCCACCCCTGGTCGCGCATACGTGTCCTCGGATATCCATCCGGATCCGCGTGTTGGCCTCGAAAACCCGGCGTAAACTGCAACGTCAGGAACCTCGCGCGGCGTAGCGTCACCAGGAGGCCCCTCGGGCGCTCCTCTTTCGATTCGTCGTCCCCTCGTCCCTCATGGCTCGACCCGCGTCTCCCCATTTCTATACCGCACGGCGGTACCGGGGTGACTTCCAGCGATCTGGGCTCGGCTCGGTCGAGATCAATTGGCGCGTCCCGGAAAGGGTCCCCGGAGCTCGCGTGGCGAGCGTCGGCGGGGCATTGACGTCGCGCTCCGCCGTCGCGCCCTCCGCGGTGACTCACCCCTCCCGCGCCGCCCCGCGGACGACCGAGGAGGCCCGTACACGCCGCCGATGATATATGGGCGCGCGTAAGCGGAGAACGCTCCACTTCGGGCGCGCGCGCCGGGCGCGACGGCCGCGCCGGGGGCGCCCGCCGGCGTGACGTCACCGCCCTCCCCCGTTGCCCTGGCAACCGGGCGGCGTCCTCGTCGCCGGTCCGTGACCTTCGAGGCGTCCGCCCCGGCGCGTACCCCGTCGTCGTAACGACGCGCTCAAGTCGGGGACCACCGGCTGACGCCGGTTTAGGGCGGAGGATGAATACGCGTATTACGTAAGCTCATGTATCGGTACGTGTGTAGGTACTGTACAGAGCGGTACCAATATCGTAGTTTTTCTGCTCGATATTTTGGACGCGCTGGATAATATTTTTTTCTTTTTTCGTTATAACGAGGGAGAAATGTCATCTAGGAATAATTCGCTGTATTTCTACATGGTTATATTTTTTTTTGTATTACACATCTGACGTCTCTATTAGTTCCGACGAAAGTTTAATCCCGAGAGTGCGAAGGGTAGATCTCTCGAGGTGTCAATTTTCGTGGCTCCGTTTTCTTCGGCCAATTTTCCGCGGCGACGGGGTCTCACCTGGGTCGGTCGACCTCGACCTCGAAAAGTCGCCTGGTAGAGAGGTCGGAATAAGAGAAGCCTGACCTCCTCTTGCGCCTCGCAAGACGTCCTGCCTGCGCAACTTATAAATAGTCGAGGACGATCTTGCGCGTATAACCTAACGCGCGTGTTCTGGCGGAAAAGCGGCGCTTTTATTGCGAGAAGGCGTCTTTGGGAGCGACACTCTGTCGCATTCTTTTCACGGTTTCTTTTTTTTTTTCTTCCTCCTCCTCTCCTCGTCGCGTCTGATTGCGTTCCGCACGCACAATACGTGGCGTGTCGCCGGCGAAATTGTAGAAGGCGGGAAAACTCGAACCAAATTGCGCGTCCCTTGGAACGCGATATGCACTACGTTTAGCATCGATCTTTCGTGTCCTTTTGTCTTTTTTTTATTTTATTTTTTTTTAATTTGAAATTCTGGAAAATGGACGGATGGGCGTTCCGAAAAGGAGAAGGCGTCGAGGATGTAGAGTCGCAGGTGAAAATTATTAATCCTGCGCCCCTTGAAGAGGGATATACGACCTCGGTAGAGATCTTCGAAGAGCCTCGCTTCTTTTTCGCCCGGAAAGTGGAGGTTCTCAGAACGGAAGCGCATTTCAAGGAGACGTTAATCTCTATTATCATTTCGGACCGTTTCGGGCACGGCGAGAAATGACCGTACTTGGGTTTTGCGGTTGCGAGATGCAGTTTTAATGTGGGACTCGGAAGTACTCGGTACCTTGAGATTCACCGGTTTAATGGGAACCGTACAAGGACGGTGGTTTTAATAATACCAGACGGATCCGATCTCCATATTAACGGTACATCCCGCCGGTATGGCGCAAGCGTGAGATTTCGTACGTTTTATTTCGCTATGAATAAGGGAACAGGAAATGCAAGGTTTTTTTCTTTTTCGTTTTCTTTTTCTTTTTTTTCAGATGGGACACGTATGCCTATCGCGTTAAGAATGGCTCCGAAAGAGATGAATCAGAATTCGTTTTCAAGCGGTTTAGTTCGAACGGTTCCACACAAGTTGTCGAAATGTTTTACTAAGACGTTAATTGCACACGTACGGTTCGGAGGAAGTACAACGCCAATGGGTTGTACGTTTTAATTACGAAACGAAATAAGGGATTTGTTCTCTGCTACGTTTAATGTTCTCGCGTAACCGATGTCGAAACGTGCGACCCTGTAGAAATTAAAAATTCCTGGACTCATCCTTTCCAACCCTTTGGCTCTTTGTAGAGGGGGCTCGTTAGAGGCCAAATAGCTGGCTAGGGATTGCTGCCTTCTGAATAATAGATCAATTTGCTCGCCAGGAGAATTGATTTTTGCATTAAACGGCTTTCCACTAGTGTCTGAGAATTCTACAAAAATTTAACACAAATGTATTAATTTTTCAATTGTGCTATCGTGTCGGGAGGGTTGCTATAAGGGATGACACGTTGCAAGGAACGTATCACGTAATTATGGATTGCTGTCTAGCTGACAAAATGAATTGGCTCGACTCAATCGATCTTGCGGTATATCGGAATAATTGCAACAAATCGACAATAATCGATTTTTTGTACAACGCAGAAAAAGTAGATCACTGTATTTGCCTCGAGGATCTCTGGTTTACCGACAGAGCTGTAGGTTGCTTCTATACCTATTGGACTGCTCTAGCGGCGTCCAGTTTTAGCGCTTATTCCGTAGATGGCGCCACCGGTCGTCGTCCACGTGATGCCCCACGTGCTTCTCTGATCCCGCTTTCCATATCAATTCTTGCATCGCGCATCTTCTAGAAAATCAGTTATTTTCTAAGATTACCCTCACTTTAAATAACAGTAGACTCGATAACGCAAGGAATGACTTCCCTTGCCAGCTTAGATAATTGAAAATCATTGCATAGTATTCATTTAACACGCAATTTACCCGTGTTCAGCGTACCCTATTTCAGGTTCCCGAGGTCGTCCTTACCAGTGCAAGTCCACTCCGCGATCGATCGCGACCTCTTCGTACTTTCCTTGAATTAGGTCGGAATCATTCTCATCACTTGCCATTCAATGGCGTTGAGGGGAACAAAAGAAAAAGGAAGAAAATTCCACATCGCCAGGACCTCGTTTCGCTGCATGCGAAAAAATTCCAACAACCTTCTAATGCCTCATTTTGCGAGGTTAAAAAGTCGCATTCACGTTGTCGCGTCTGAGGACGAGCTTTATATACCTCGCGGTGTCGTCTTCGCGGGGGGTCCAGGGTCCACCGGGCAGACTCGAGACAGGCGTCCTTGGGGTTCCAAGGACGACGTCTCGCTTCGTCACTTGCGAGTCATGGGGAATTAGGTCGAGCTAAGCTGAGGAATCTTTTTTACAGTCCACGCTATCAATGATCGAATGCAGTTATGCCGCATCGGAGATGCTAGTCCTCTCGCGTTCGTGGGTGGTTCAGGGTCCTTGCGTCGGGCCGTCCTTAATTGATCAGAAAATTCCACATTTTTATTTCCTCATCGCATTGAGCGGTATCGGACGGAGGCGCGGCGAAGGTTGCGGCTTCTCCGTGGAGCGATAAGTGTGGTCGAGTTGGCGTTTCGTCGAGGCTCGGCTTCGAGCAGGACTCAAGGTCCTTTTTGCAGACCCCGAAGGGTATCCTTGAGGTTTCAAGGACGACTTCTCGTTTCGTCACTTGCTGGTCTTGAGAAATTAGGCCGAGCTAAGCCGAAAAGTCTTTACGTCCACGTTATCGATGGTCAAATGCAATTATTTCGCATCGGAAATGCTCCTCTCGTGTTCACAGGTGGTCTGGAATCCTTCCGGCGAGACATTCTTAATTGATCAGAAAATTCCTGACTTTTTACCTAGACCCGCGATTTCGTTTTCACCGCATATTTCGTTAATAACCGTGGCCAAGTTGGCGTTACGTCGAGACTCGGCTTCGCGCAGGGCTCAAGGTCCTTTTTGCAGACTCCGATCGGCATCCTTGAGGTTCCAAGGACGACTCCTCGCTTCGTCATTCGCTGGTCTTGAGAAATTAGGCCGAGCTACGTCGAAGAGTCTTCACAAGTCCACGCTATCGATGTTCAAATGCAGTTATTCCGTATCGAATATGCTAGTCCTACGTGCAAATTCTACGTGCAAATTTGGCATTGCAATTCTACATAAAGGATCGAATCCTGGAATTATTTTTTCCTTCGGAAATGTTTCCCTCTTGTTTTCGTCGCATACAGGGGATACCCATTCGACGCTCGAGGGTAAAATCCGATATTCGGGTACGGGAGCGAGACCAAAACCCCACGTAATTCTACGTGCAAATTTGGCATTTCATTTCTGCTCAAAGTATCGAATCCTCGAATTATTTTTTTTTTCCTCCTTTCGTGTTACTTGGTACCGGTCGGGGGCGTTGCGAAGGTTGCAGCGTCTCCACGGAGCGAAAAGTGTAGTCGAGTCTCGGAGGGCTCAGGGTCTTTTCTACGTACTCGAGATCGACGTCCTTGGGATTCCAAGGACGACGCCTCGGCTCGTCACTCGACTCGTCTCGACGAATTGGGTCGAGCTCCACGGCGCTGTGCAGTCTTGTAATCTACGATATCACCCGCTAAATGCAATTATTCTCCCGTCCCGGCGGATCGTTTCGTCGCGCCGGGAGATTCCTTGTTCTCCTCTGTGCCTCTCGAATTCACTCTACAAGTAGGTCTCGTACACCTTAATAACCATCGGCACTAGTCTTATTGTCATTTCACGCGATGGAAAAATTGCATCATGTCCATTCCTTAAAATTCCTTCCCAGCTAATAATCGCTCCGGAATTTAATTTAGGGGTGAGTCTTATCTGGTTCGCGAAAGAAGCATGGTATATCTCCCTCTCTCTCCCTCTCTCGTCGGTCATAAGCGAGCATCTCGCGTAACGACTTGACGTCAAACAACGAGGTTCGCCTCGGCCTCGTGGGAGGTTCGACGTCCAGTCTTCGCACCCGAGATCGGCGTCCTTGGCTGTCAGGGACGCCGGCCGTCCTTACGGCGACTACTCGCTCGTTCCGTCGAATTGGGTCGCGCCACGGCGCGACTCTTTCTCTCCCTCTCTTTCTCTCTCGCGTAACCGACGATGTCAATAATAATAGCGCCGACTTCGACCGCGGAGAGGTTTCCTTCTTCACCTTTGTCCCCGCCTTCTGGCTTCCCGTTCTCCGCCGCGGCGAGGAGTCCGCGAGGGCGTCGCGACGTCCGGCGAGTCCTACCGAGGACGGGAAAATTCCTGCCGGCGACCTTCCTCGTCGAGGCCCCTCGCTTATAAACACTTTTGGGATGCCATGGGATAACGAATCTTCTTATTGCAGATTTTAAGGCAATTAACGCGAGGGAAAGACAATTTTCAAGCGATTTTTAACACATCGGCTGCTACCATGTATGCATGATTTCGTTAGTCTACGGCCCCTCCCTGATGAACACTTTTGGGATGCCATGGGATAACGAATCTTCCTATTGCAGATTTCAAGGCGATTAACGCGAGGGAAAGACAATTTTCAAACGATTTTTAACACATCGGCTGCTGTCATGTATGCGTGATTTCGTTAGCCTATGGCCCCTCGCTGATAAACACTTTTGGGATGCCATGGGATAACGAATCTTCCTATTGCAGATTTCAAGGCGATTAACGCGAGGGAATGATAATTTTCAAACGATTTTTAACACATCGGAAATCGGCTTTTGGAACTGGCGCAGAGCAGGGTCGACGTATATTCGACGTCGAGCCACGTCGCGTCGACGTTCGCTTTCGCGAAGTAGGACGTGTCGAGGCAAGGTCCCCTGCCTTCCTCGACGACTTAACCTAACCTAACCTAACTTAACGAGAGCACACCCCCTCTCCGCCCCGCGGCCCGGCCGAGCAACCCCGACAATGCGTTATCGATATATCACCGATGTGCGACCGATATATATATATATATATATATCGTGAATATATTACACATACACTTGCCACTTTGGAATATAAAAAAGATGAACCTTTGAAGGTCCCCGTGACCGTTGACCTCGTCGATTCGCTTCACCTCGATGACGGCAAACGGCGTCTCCGAGACGCGCTAACCTCGACCTGGAGGTCTTTCCGCAACCTCGTGGACCGAAACTCTCTTAACATTTAATACATATGCTCGGTGTTTACGACCCGTTCCGAAGGCCTAAAAGGGAGGGAGAGTGGAACGTAGCGAAGAATGCCACGAAGGGAACGAATAACGCAACGTCGATATCAAAAGACCAATCGATTCTAGTATTACATTTTAATTAACGAGGAGTAATCTCAGCTAGATCTTGTATCATCTCCTAGGACAGGGCCCGCAACATGGCGGCGTTGGAGGCGGTTAGCGCGGTTTTCTTGACCCAAGATGGCGCCACGGTCGAGTGACGCGAAGGCCGCTCTAGAAGTCCCCGGTTCGATGGTCGACGGTTCACCCCGAGCATGGCGGGGGATTCGAGTCTCCGGCGAATCCGCGCCGAATCTTCTACCGATATCTCCTCCTTTTGAAACCTTCGAAAGCGACCTTGGATCTCACCTTTGCCTTCCCCGGAGGTGAAGAGGGAAATCTCTCGCGGATTTAAAGGTCCCGCCGGTTGTGCCGCACCGGCGGATAAGTGCAGTGAACGCGGCGGGCGGGTGCACTGAACTCGTCCTCCCTGCCTCCTTCTCTCTCGCGCGCGCGCTCCCTTCTAGAGGCGCTCGCGTCTCCCTCTCGCTCTTACCTAGGCTACCTAGGCGTGGCGGCATCCTCCTTCTCGGTCTGCGCTGTTGGTATCAGGCGCGCTTCCGAGCCAGCTTGGAGCACATAGGAGGCGTGCAGTTAGTTAACCCCACTGCGGTCACCTTCTATTCTCGAGCTCCGTGCATCGGGCCGCCGGCATTTCGCCGTTTCCTCTCCGTAGTGGCCGTCGCGGACGTCGCCGATCCTCCCCGTAGTCGCGTTTCTACGAATACCTCCGGGTTCGTCCACGTATTCTTACATATATATCTCTGGTTTACCCGTTTATTCCCCGTGAACGAAGATCGGAACCGCGTCTCGCCGGATGCCCGGAACCGGCGGTGGCCGCCATCTTGGTCTCGCTCCCGATTGGTCGGTTCGAGAAGGTGTCGCCCCCTTTCCCCCCGCGGCGGCGGCGCCCTCGGGGATCCGGGGCGAATAGTCGCTGCTCGCGAGCGAATAGTCACCGACGGCCGCCGCTAGGGAAGTAGGTCGCCTGTCGCGAACAGATTCGACCAGTGAGACCGGCGCGTTGGTGCGCGATCGATGAGCCTGTGATTTCCCGCTGAGGATGGAGCTTCGCCGGATCGGCACTGATGTAAGCGGAAATGCGGGCATGTATGTGTATCGTATATGCGTGGCTGTGTATGGAGACCCGCGCGGAGGTATTGGTGAGGGAAAGCTCGCCGATTGGACGGTAGATCGAGTTCCTGGTACCTCGCGGAGGAGGTGGTCGACTCGGCTGCAAGAAGTATCAGGCGCCGGGGGAATGATTTCGTGGTGATGCTTTTTATCGGCGCGAATAGCCGATTTGTGTATGCGCGCGCGTACATGATGTACATATATATACACATATAAATATATACAACATATGTATGTATGTTTCTAGGTAGTGGATTGTGTCAAGAATCGATGCAATTTCGCCTTCGATGGTAAAATAGAGTCGTCGAACTCATTTAGATCGCGGATATTCGCGGGCTGCATGCGGAAGCGGAAAGCGACGTCGGCCGCCATCTTTCTTTTGTTCTTGATAATCGGTGGAGAGAAGAGGCGGCGGTTCCGAGAATGAGACCCTCCCAAAGGGGGACCATCTTCTTTTGCCAGTGATATCTGACTCCTGATAGTTTTCTCCTTTTGGGGAGGTATCCGTGTTAAGAATGAGCCGTCTGATGAAGGTCATTAGCAGAGGTACTTGTATCCTGATAATTTGCCCCTTTCTAGGAGGTATTCGGGTTAAGGGTTGACTACGTGTCGAAGAGGTCACTGACATCGATTTACGCCTCCCGATAGTTATGTCCTCTCGAGGAGGTAGCTGTATTATAGCTTAATTATTCGGGTTGCGTCAGAAATAATGGCAGTCTCCTGATACGTTTTTACCTCTTCAAGAGGTACCCGCGTTAATAGTTGGTTATAGTAAAATATACGGTAGCCAGCGTCTTCTCGTAGACCTTTTTGAAAAGTGGTATCCAAGGTCAGGGATCGTTTCGCCCTGTTCGTTAACGACCTTCTGACGACCTAGACGAAGGTTACGCAAGAAGTGCCTCCTAAATTACCGAATTTATAGAAATTGCGGTATGGCGCATTATTCCGTGACACTGTCATCCGAGATTGACCCTTATCGGAGGGATTATCTCGGAATAAACGTTCTTGAGATTTCGCATTTAGAGCTAACTCTGTACTTCGTTCACCGCATGGAATCGCTTATCTAACCGTGCCTTCCTTGGTTTTCAGCTTGAACAAGATGCATGCGATGGACAACGTCGTGGGGAACGGTAAGAGGGTCGAAGCGACCGAGAAGAAGGAGGAACCGACCCAGATCTCGCCGAAGATTCCCCAAAGCCAGCAGAACGGAGCAGCTCTTCCGGAAGAGACCGCGGCCGCAGCTGCAACGGACCACGTGCGTCCTACCACGGTCAAGAAAGAGCCATTCTCGGAGCACGAGGACGACCAAAAGCCGAGTTTCAGGTTCTCCGGGGAGACCGATGCAGCCCCCACCAGGAAACGGAGGTCTCCGGAGGAGACCTCTTCGACCAACGGGAAACCTGCGAGTAAACGGGTCTGCTTCGAGCAGAGGGAACAGTTCATCTCGTCGTTGGTGGGTTGCGACAAGGTCACCGCCGAGGAACTCGCAGCCAGGGCCGAGCAACTCCGCATCGAGGTGCAGGTGCGTTTAGGCGAGGGTGCACTTGATTTAGGTCGTTGCATAATGCGTATATTTATATAATATCAATTTGTTTCCCCCAAGGCGCTGGACGAGCTCGCGCGAGCCAAGGAGATGGAGTGGAACGAGATCCTTAGCATGAGGAAGCTGAAGGAGGAGGCCTACTTGAGGATCGAGAGGAAGAGGCAGGTCGTGGGCTTCATGGAGGGCAACGGCCAACTCGCGGAAACGTTGCCGCCGTCTAGTATGACCCTAGCGGCCGAATGGGAAGCTGGCAATACTGCCGGGAACAAGGAAAGGTGCGATTACGGCTCTCAGGGCTCCCAGGAAGACGGCTCCCACGATGACTCGCCCTTGAAGAAAGAAAAGTCGAGCAAGGGGCAGTCCCATCGACGAACCTCCTCTCCGAAACAATGCGAGAATGGACGCAAACAGGTCATGGATCCGCAGAATCTGGAGAACAGACCGATAGGCGAGGGCCGACAGGGTCCCATCGTGGATGTCAGATCCATCATCGCCGATTACAGGCTGCGACATCCCGAGACCGTCCCCAGAAGGTACGGTTCGCCGTCAACCAGAAGAATTTGACGTTCGTCATTCAAATTTGATGTTGTCGGCCAGCACGTTATTGCGGTCATCACGGTCGATGGTATTTCATTAATTATCTCAAATCCGGTGTTACCATGGCGACACTTTTAGGGGCCGCAGGATGAGGAACTCCGTGAACGTTGGACTTGGAGCTGGTGGAGCAATGGTAGAGACTGGACACACCGTGGACTCCAGGCCTTCTAGCACCGACTCTTGCAAGAGCAACTCCAATGCCACCGATCCTAATAATTCCATGAGCTTCAAGGACGTGCTCGTGCAGTTCGCCAAGCTGAGCCAGCAGCAAGGTGATTGACGCTCGAAAATATATTCCTCGGTTTCTGGCAAACTCTTTAAATAATTTATAATTTCTCGTGGTTTTATCGAGTACTAATTTTGTTCACCTTCAAGGGGAGCCGTTGAAGACGCCGCAGAACTACCCGGACGTAACGCTTCATCCGGTGGCCCCGTCTCCGGTTCCTCAGAGCCCAGCGCCTCAGCAGACTGGCTCGCTGCTACACGGGATCCTTACCAAATCCCAATCTCCAAGGCCGGCGACTTTCTCGCCAACCTTGGCGAGGTTGTTGACGGCTCCCGAGCGGGAGAGAAATGCTCCCGTCACGGCTTCGGCCCCGCAGCAGAACACGACCCAGCACCTTCTCCAAGCGTATCAGGGGTCCAATCCCGTTTCCATAAGCGATCTTCTGTCGTCGTCGAAGGTACGCCACTTTTATATACATACAAAATATATTACCCCTCATTGAACTTGCCGATTCCCTTTAAGCACCTCTGAATAATTAACTAAGATTCTAAAATTCTATTTTCCAGGCACGAACCGAAATAACTATCACGCCGGTCGTTAACACCCCGGTCCAGTCTCACTCCAACAACCTCATTCACGTGGTACGACAATCTCCTTTTTTCTAAACCCTTGTATCGCACTATAGGTTGTGTCATTTGATTAGCTACTCGGTGTCGAGCCCATAGAGCGGTACAAGGGTGTACAACTCCCGTCTCGTAGTGTTTCTTTGTGTTATTGCTAATTTTAGTTTGTTCAGGATGACGTGGAAGAGGAAACGTCGGTCATCGAGGAGAGGGACACGCGGATATCCTCAGGAAGCAGAGACGGCAGAGAAGGTCGCGAGAGCCCACCACGTTGTCAGGGCTGCCACGAGCGCGCTGCACAGTTCGTCTGTGCTGGTTGTGGCAACCAGTGGTATTGCAGCCGAGAATGCCAGGTATGCAAATCTAACGAGATCTCATGACAAAGTATCGTTTCGCGAGACGATCTAATTTTTGCAAAGAGTAAAGGCCCATCACGGGAGATTAAATCTTGACTTTCTCTTCAGGTTTCCGCCTGGGATGAACACTCGGAAGTCTGCTCGGGTTAAACGGGGAACGAAGCTTCGTCGTCGTTTTACCTACGACCGTCAGTGGACTTCCGAGAGCGAAGTCGGCGCATTGCAAATGAATCTAGTCAAGAAAAAACGCCAAGAAGAAGAGAGGACTATGGAGCGGTAAACAAAGAAGGGGACAAAATATGTCAGATGTAGAAGAGAAGAGCGTTGTATATTTTTAAGGACCCTTCTCTCAGATATATGTATGAATATATATGTATATATACATGTGCGTATGCGTACATATATATATTTATATATATATCGCGTGGCCCGTATAAAGGAGGGAAAGAGTAGCTGTGCGTTTCCACTTTAAAAACGAGATCTACTGCCAAGGATCGTTAGTTCTGCTTGCTTAAGAACCTTGAAAGACTTTATATTGAAATAAGGAATTCGGGCGAGTTAGATGGAGCTGATCTCAGTGCTGGGTATAGTCTACCGTTAAAAATTGAAAACACGGGAGGTTTTACAGAATTGTCGGTTATGTGTGCGAATTAAGTTTCGCGATTTTCTATTTTCAGTATAAGACCCTGAAATAGCTGTGTTCTAAGTACAGTGACATATCTATTTAATGTAGTTATATTTCATGGTGGCGACCGGAAATCATTTTTTGAAAATATAAAATTTAGCAAAAATATATGTGACGATACATCGCTTTGGATATGAATTACACGTTTCGGGTTGGCGTATGAAGTATAACTATTCCATTTTGTAATTTCGATTGTTTCTTTTTCTTTATGTAAATCGCTCATTTGATATATGTTTTTCGCTTTAATTAAAGGCGTTTAAAATAGCTCAAAGGATTCCGGAGATAATAATGCCCAGCACTGGTTAGAGTGCCTCTAGAGAGAATTTAAAGTAAGCGGTACATCAATTTAAATCGTTAAGTGTTGTCCCATTGCAAATCGATGATAATGTCATTAAATTATTTTTAAGAAAAGTAGACTTGTGACAACGGGATAGCGGTCCAAGTACTTTGTGGATTCTGAGATTATTTTGCACCTAATATACTTACGTTAAGGAAAGTAAGTTTTTATTTTGTTACCTTAGTTCTTTCTTCCTCGAATTGAATGTCCGGACTTGTTTAGATTGGACAGAGGTTTTTCAGTTGTCATGAATAAACGGTCAAAGGTGCAAAAATCAGAAAAGTTCGAAAGCGAATCATTAAGTTCAAAGATTTGCAATGCGATAACGCTAAGTGAAATGTACTTTGATATTTTTAACTATAGGCACTCTAACAATCGGCACCCTTAAGGCAGTATAGATATCGGCTTCTCGCGAGTACGGCGATCCCTATCGTGATAATCAGACTTTTTACGCTGGACGATGTTATCTGAAATTTCCGCATTTTCTTTTTCTTTTTTTTTTTTTAATTTGTTACTTCCTTTTCCTTTTAAATACGACTATAAAATAGGTTTTAGTGTAAGCATCACCAAAGTGTTAGTAGGAGGCGCTCTCGATTAAGGGAGCTGAGGAGGCGTTGTACCGAGGACTTATTTTCCCAGGCGAGGATCCGAGGGAGTTGCCGACGTACGAGACTGCTTCGAATACTTAAAACAAGCAAAGGGATCGCAATTCGGGAGTGAAAGAAATACCTTGCGACGTTGTACATAAAACTTTCTACGAGATTGGCGCAGCGTTGTTCCGAGTTAAGCGACACACACGTCACAGGCTTGGTCGATCGAGTGCCATGAATAAACATGATCCTTTTTCGCGACATTTTTTCCATTTCCTCCGTGATAAAGTAAATATTAATGGGCTCTCTTTCTCCGCTCGGGGATTACTGAAGTTTAACCATGAGAAAAATACGAGACTTCCTGCAAGTAGGACTTTGTATTTTCAAAATCGGTCAAGATTGTCCAAGAAATTCGCGGAGAGGTCTGCGGGATAGGTTTTAGGGATTTTGACGAGCGTTTTTCGAGTTATTTTAATTTTAATATATATATTTTTTTCCTTTTTTGTTTTTCCTTTTTTAACCGAAGCCTTGAAGTCTCGCGAATGCACCTTTTTACTTCCTAGGCACGTGGCGATGTTGCACGTCGTAATGACGTACAGGCCGTTGTATCGAAATTGTAGGACGTTCTCGGAGGCCACTCGTCACGTCGAGCCGGATACACGTACAGAAGAGACACGTACCACTCGTACCAGACACCATACTATTTTATACCATATTTGTTACCAGCGTGTAAATTAGACTTAAAGAAGCCTTAGCTTTAGCCTCTAGACCTAAGTCGTTTTTGTAATTTCGTTGGTAAAACATGAAAGTCGTTTTAAGTTGATCCGTTTGTTGTGGAGGAGAGAAGAATACGACGTTTACGCGAATATTTTCACCCGGACATAATCTGTAGCCCAAAGTTCCTACAGGTACACGCAATTATATATTTTTCCCATTTATGAAGCAAACCAAAATAAAGTTTTTAATCGTACGAATTAGCCCGTCTGCATTGAGTATTTACTTCGCGTTATTGACAATATTGTACATTTATTTGCTTCAACCTTTTAGCGAATATTTTCAGAATTGCTGATCGTTAATAAGTAATATTAACAAATATTAACAAATATAACAATATTATCCGTGTATTTTAGCCTTTAGAGTATTGTAGATGATACCATTAGATGGCAGGCGCGTTCATCTTTGTTAATAGTTTGATGAATGACAGTTCTTCCTAAGTTGTCGTTCACTGTCATTTAACTCTCAGAGATGACACGAGAGGCATCTCAAACGTGTTTCACTTAACTGCGGACCAACCTCTCTGAAAAGTCATAAAATCTCTCCCAAATTAACAGAACCCAATAGAAATTAATAATGTAATTCAATTTTCTCGGTGAATTCGGCGATGACATTCAAAATGTGCCTCATTTATTATGTGGAGGTCGTCAAAGAAACTAATCGCTGATTGCTTCCGGTTTCTCATGCAATGTGGAGCGAATAACCTGGACACCGAAGACCTTGATGATGTACCTGAATACGATATACCGGACGTGCCAGGTAATTGAAATGTCCGAAAAATCGATGCCAACCTCAGTGGAACATAATCATTAAAGAAATAACTTCCAGTATGTTTACGACTTACTTGAAACAACGTATTCTTGAACTTTAATCCTTCAGCTATACCTGTAGCGAAATTATCCATAAATTAATAACCAACGAAATTAGGGTCACCTATTAATTTTTAAATTGTATCCATATTTGTCTCTTCAAGATTAGTTTTTGATGTTCCAACGTGTATCGTATGATTTTATTTATATTTAACTTTTTTTCGGATTTGCGGTGCGATCTTTCAGCTATACCTGCAGCGAACTTATCCATAAATGAATAACCAACGAAATTAGGGTCACCTATTAATTTTTAAATTGTATCCATATTTGTCTCTTCAAGATTAGTTTTTGATGTTCCAACGTGTATCGTATGATATTATTTATATTTAACTTTTCTCGGATCTGCAGTGCAATTCTTCCTTCAGCTATACCTGCAGCAAAATTATCCGTAAATTAATAATCAACGAAATTAGGGTCGCCTATTAATTTTTAAATTGTATCTAAATTTGTGCAGCTCTTCAAGATTAGTTTTTGATGTTCCAACGTGTATCATATGATTTTATTTAATTTAACTTTTCTCGGATTTGCAGTGCATTTCGCTCCTCGAGCGTTCGTTTCACCGGTGCCTCCGCGACAGGAAGATCTTCAGCATAGACCTTGTGCCCCAGGAAGTAGGAGGCGATCACCTCCAGAAGTGGTATTAAAAGTACGTCTGGCTCTCGAAGAGATGACCAACAAACCCATCGAGAAAGCTCGCGGAGACCACCGGGATCCCCATATCTTCGAGCCGAGGTTGACGCTGTCAAGTACCATTAATGACACCAGTTGACCGTAGCTCGACATCCGTCCAAGACTGTCAATCTCGGACATAGTCGCGCACTCGTCATTGCGTTCTCCGGTGACGTCATTACTGTCATTTGCTCGTAACCTACGCAGGAAATTCATATCCTGCAGTACCCCGTAAATGCGTCCTCGTGCCCGAAAGACAGATGGACATTAATATTATTTATTCCAAAATTCCATTTAAAGAGTCGAAATAATAAACATTTCCAAGTGAGCAAGCTTGGTTGAATATGTTGTAACGTGTAGGAATAAGTTTGTTAGAACGGCGATTTAGCGAGCCGAAGGATGGAGAGAAAGGAAGAGGAGATTAATTATAAAGAAATAGGGCAAAGGGTTTAGGATAATTATGAACGCGTAAGGTAATACGCTGTAGGTTATTGCACTCGTTAACCTGCCTCTCGATGTCGTCGGTGCTCTTATTACCATAAGTACAGCAGGAAACTCGTATGTTGCGTGGACGTTCTCGTACGTTCCTTCGAAGGCCTTACGCACCGCGGACATTTTCTATCGGCTTCAAGGGACGGTGAATTGATATATCGATAATAAATAGTTTTAATACTCTAAATTCACTTAAATATTTTCTATAAAATGGGACTAGATTAGATGTCTATTTCAAAATAAAACATTTTCAAGCAGAGCTGTATCTCTACAGGCAATGTTTTCACCAGCTGACGAGGACTTGACTTTCCAGGATTTATTGCCGGCAGAAATTGGCGTGCAATCCTCGATCCAAATTTCTTTACGAATAAATGTATACATTAAGCTGTGGTAAGCCCGAATACGGGAAGATATGGGGAAATTGGATCACGGAAACCCTATGAGACTCGCATCAGCTGATCCAGTTTCGACCCTGTCTTCGGTTCTTCCACGCCCAAAGTCATTCCATTTGGCAAGGACCATCAAGGTCCTTCGGATCAATATCCAAATTCATTACAGAATCTTATCAATGAAACGTGCCTACATTACCATTACGAGATTTCTAAATAAAAAAGAACGTTTAAGTAGAGCAAATATTTCTTCCAAGTGTCGAGATCAGCTCTTCCAGGATTTTTTGGTTTACTTTCCAGGATTTATTGCCGGCAAAAATTGGCGTACAAACTTCGACCCGGAATCATTCTACGAATAAATGTGTAAATTAATACGCGATAAGCTCGAGCACGGAGATACGGGGAAATTGGATCACAGGAACCCGATGAGACCACAAGCAACCCGTGCACCAGCTGATCCAGTTTTGACGCTGTCTTCGGTCCCTCCGCGTCCAAGGTCATCTGGTTTGGCGTGAACCACCAGGGTCCTTCCGATGGCTCCTCTAACTCCGATCAAGGTCAAGTAATGATCCATCCCCTTGATTTCTGCCACTCCATCAGGGCCAGCCTCTATGTTGCCCAGGTCGCCTACGTGACGCAGCGGATCCGTAGGTGCTCCGTGATTAACCTGGGCATAAAAAATCGAAGAAAAGGACGTATGACACCGCAAGGATGCTGGTCCACGGAGATAGATCTAGCTTCGAAGGTGTTTCTCTGTTTTGGCCTCCGTCAGCTTCCTACACGAGGTACATCTATGGCCTAAATCTCAAGGTCCTTCCCGCAATTATCATCCGTGCCACAAAGGCAGGCCGCGATGATTGCTTTTTATTATTTTCTAATTCAAAGGTGTCAGGTATAACTAAAACGCGATTTATCTCAGGTATAACTGAAAGGCCTTTCTAGTGTTCAGAGGCTTATGGAAGTCTTATCTGAGAGAATTTCAATTCTATTAATTTTCTATTTTTACTTCAAATAGAGAAGTGTCAAATATGGACGTTATTCTCTAGGAAGTATGAAGAGTTAATTAATTTTTATGTCGTTTTATCGATCCTGATGTAAAATATGAATAAGTTGTAGAGGACGTGAGAATCTCTGAGTTCGGTCATTTTTCATTTTTTTCTCGGTTAGAACTTCCTCCGGAAACGGGGACGTACCATGTAGGGATTAAAATGCGGTCCAGCGGACGTGCAGCCTTTTCTGAGGTCGCCTTTCTCGTGGACGTGAAGTCCGTGAAGACCTGGTGTCAACCCCGAAAGGGTCCCCGTCACCCTGACACCGTTGTGCATCTGCTCGAGGGTCAAAGTACCTCTGGGGCCGTCGACGGGGTTGCCATCTTCGTCGAGGGATTTCATCTCCACCACCGCTTTCAGACCTATTGCCTGGAAAGAAACGATGATAAGAATAGGAAAGTCCTCTATACGGATTGTCATTTATTTATCCCGGCTAACCGGGCCAAGCACTATCGAACAAACCGCGGTCGATATGCTACCGTAAGAATCAGGACATTAACAAATTGCAACTACATTGCATTTATTTTTATAGGGATATAAGAACCTGTAAACCCCGATACATTACTGGGAAGCGATTTACGAATTCACAGGTTTGAATATTTTTCATGCAGGGTTTCTTATTTTAATTCCGATATACGTTGGTAGTTAGGTTCCATGGATAGATTAGTAAATAGATCTAATTAACCCTTCGTTAAAGGTGCTTAAAAGCGTGCGACGTTTGGGTCAATATTGCTTGCATGCATTCATGAATTTCGCCCATATGTCGGAAGAGCTTCGTTCTCAGGGGTTAATAGATAGATTAATAAATAGATTAGAGCTGTATTCATTGCGGCGGTAAACGGGGTTTTTGTTGAGGGGGTAGGAATTTAATTGACACTTTTTAAAAATCATTATGAAAGGAAAAAAGAATTTGCTAAGTGTGGGATTCGAACCCACGATCCCTCGCGGGAACCAGAACTTAAATCTGGCGCCTTAGACCGCTCGGCCAACCTAGCATTTTGCTGCGGACTGGTTAAACTGGTATTTAAAGAAAACATTAAGAGGGACATTTAAATTTCCAACAAAACATTCTAAATAAAAGCTTACGGTGATCATTACGTATGGTAAAAAGTATTAATTTAATCCTGGAGTAAAAAGGTTGGGCCTGCGGGCGGGCTGTCCACAAATGCGCGTTTAAGTTATAATGATAAGCATGAAACGATAATTTACGGACATTTCAATGTGCAGCAAATATTTTAATGCTATATATCTATATACTACATAATGGAGATATCTTGGTTAAGGTGGTTGATTATAGCAACGCAAATTCAGGATGGACGAAGTAAAACGCTTTTATCATAAATAAAAAAGAAGTACTATTTTAGCATTACACAGTATTATTTATTGTTAATTTTTATATTCAATTTTAAAAAACTCGAACGGTGTCTTTCGCGTAAAGACTGTTTTTCCCGTGGAGGATCATGAAATGCTCTCAAATTACATGATTCGTCAGGTGAATAATGATTCACCTGACGAATCACCATTCCTTTAATTACGCACTGAAACAGTTCCAAGCACGAATTTGCGATGCAACGAGTTCGTGCAATTTCTGTTCCATCCCATCAAGCAAGACATAAAGTTAATTTCTTCAAAGAAGCTTCGATTTATCGTCCACGAGTACGAAAATCACGTGCGTGCTTTTGTCCTCCTGTCATAAATCTTGATATTTGACATAAAATAAATAAATTCTTAATTTTCATCGCTAATGCCGATATTTATACAATTTATATGTGCATACACACAATATTGGAAACGTGCTAAATATCAGTATCAGCAACGAAAATTAAGAATTTATGTATTTTACGTCAAACGTACGTGATTTTCGTGCTCGTAAACGATGAGATAAAGATTCTTTGTAGGAATGAGTCGGTTCAATTAGTTTAGTACAAATTAATATGGAAATGAAGATAAATGGCGGTAAATGAATTGGTTTAATTAATGTAGTACAAACTAATATGAAAATGAAGGTAAATTATTTTTAGAACGTGCACAGGTGCACATTGCTGGACCACTTGACAACACATACGAACAGATAAGGCTCCATGTAGACCTCGTAAAGGTCGCTCCTTGTCCCAGGATACCCAGGCAGACTCCTGATGAAGAGGGTCCTGTCGTTCAGGTTGATCGTCATCCTGTCATACGGTCCTCCTGTAGATCCTCGTACGAGGATCACGCCGATAAGGACGAGTGCCGAAAACCACATCTTGATCTCGATCGCTGATGGATGATAAGATGCTAGATGCCGAACACTTGCTGTTGGTGTTATGTACTCGTTGTTGGATCCCTCGATTCGGATCAATCGATCGATCGATCAGGTATGGGTGAATCCACTTGAGAGGATCACGCGAGAAGCTGGATCGTAAGTGGTGCTGGAACAGGCATACTTCGTATAAATATACCGAAAGTACCCGAGGGAGACCTTGATCGGATCCCTCCGAGAAGACCTTTGAAGTGTGACGAGAGTTCCGCGATCTGCTCTCTCTAGAAACGGGATTGATCAATGATCCATCGATCCTCTCGAGGCACTCGACGCGCTGAAACGTGCGCTTCGAGATTTGCACTGCAAGAGAATATATAACTTTACGTATAAAAGATGCAATTTGGGGCTTTTTCGTCTTCACTGCATCATTTTCTGCATCCAAGGGATAAACTTTGTGATCTACAAAATTGATTTAGTTACGATTGATTAAATATACGAAGCTGTGTTAACTTGAAGCGCGAGGGTGATTTAGTGGTTCCGTTCACCTGATGATTTTTCACGATTAATTTAGGGTTTTGAGATTAATTTCGACTTCCGGTCTATGGTTTCACCGGTTTGAGAGAATTTCCTATTCGGGGAGTTTCGCAAACTTTTTTTCAGGGGCCAGAATCTCGAGTTTCCGCGGGAAGAGCGGACGCGCGCGCAGCCGCAGTAGATCGCACCTGCGGAGGAAGACACCTCGCCCGATGCCGCGGTAGCTTCCCTCTTGGCACTATCGCCTTCGGTTTTCTGCAACTTCGACAAGCCGACCACTCGAACTCCTACCTCGCTGGCTCACACACCAATGGCGGAGTGAAAGCCAGGAGATGCCACGGGCAGGACGCCTCCGGCATCCTTTTGCTGTCGTTTACTTTTGCCAAGACCTGCACCACCTGCCATCTCGGGTTTACATGGGACGAAGATAGATGCAGAACTTGCAACAGGCGAATATTATAGAAATATATGTAGCGAGGCAGGAAGAAATTCTCCATTGGGCCACCACTTTGGAAGGAGGTTCACACGGCCCTGCGTAGAAAAAAGCAGCACGGTAAAGGTTAAAAGAAATCGCTTTTCATCATTTTTAATATTTCTTATGACTGTGTATAGTTGGGACAGATACGGTAGTCCTGTATGATTTATCTGGGCAGGATTTATTTGAAATCATCACTTTGACGGTTAATTAGCGAGACGTCATTTGATTCCAGGATCACCAGCAGCTGTTATAATTACCGGTGTCAAGGATCACGCACCGTGATATCGCTCACGAGATTGATAAACCTGGTTGTGCAACTTTGCACTCTGTAATTGCGCTCTTGCTCCAGGCAAGGGCTGCAGGCGATTTAAAGGGTACGGTAATTTACTGACTTGTACCCGATTTAATCTTGAATGGTACATTTTTTCTGTAATGTTATCGACTTTTTATAAAAGGTCGATCGAAGTCCAAACCATTCGAGTTACTTGGCCCCAAATTTTATTTTTTTTTTCTGATTGAATAGAATGATCACTTTTTTCATGATGCACCGTCTTTGTAATTTTTGAAAATGTGTAATTTCTCATGTCTCGTGTATAAGATTATATAGCAATGTGTGTTTCAATTTTTAGTATTATTAATGATAACCTCCCTCGGGTGTCCCAATACCATGTTTATGTTGCCCAAGAGTTGCGCACAAATTTGTGCAAGCAAATTATATGGTAATTTATCGCTCGATGTTTGAACAAGTACTAGGCGTATGTAAGGCGAGTAAAGATGGGAATTTCAAGTCTTCGGCAAACAAATTGTGGAGAGTATTCCAAAGACGGCGAGAGCCTTCGAGGCAGTTCAAGTCATTGTCAATGACTATTACGACAGCGGTCATCACTTATGACGACAGTTATGACATGATGACGTACAGTTTGCCCTTATCACCTTACTTGTACGTATCTCTGTTGTCATAAAAATTTGTTAAATAATACTCGCCCCTGGTGAATTAAAATACGATTTTTAGGGGAACATTTTTCATATTGAACGTAATAAAAATAAGTTTTGGCATTTTTACAGCTGTAATTGGACTCAAAGCGATAAGGGGAAAATTAGCATTGTTTCTAGTATTTCATTATTTCAAGAACATGCGGTTTACGTAAATGAAAGTAGGGCAGGTTATTGTAAAATATGCGCATGGTTAATGGTCATCAACCTCGACGCCGTAATTTCTCATATTTCTTGAGACGTGTTACATCTCATTACTCAAACCGCACCTGGATGAAATCAAGTACACAGAGACAAAGACCGGTCGATCGATTAAGGAAAATCGATTTGCCCCCTACGAATCGAGTCATTGATTTATTGACTGTGCACTCCCGATTATGAATGGCGCGTTTGTGTCTCAATTGCTCGAATTGACCAATTACAAGCGTTTGAATTGTACGCTTAACTTGCAATCTGATACGCACTAATTACAAATTGCACACCGTTGTAACTCATGGGAACATCTAAATTGCAGATTACAGGTGCACTTCGTACGCCGGTTTTTAATAGTTGTAATAAACGCGAGGCAACGTTCGCTTTAATGCCAACTGTAATTTTGCGACTATTTTCCTATTCAAGGCGTGTATTACGATCTAAGATTTGTAATTACGGAATCGCTCGTCCGTATCGAAACGGGGAAAAATAAATCGGATAATTCAGGGTGCAACGTTCAATTGCATATTTTATGGGTTTCTATTTTCCTTATGCTACTGTGCATGTATTCATCTTTTTCTCATTCTTATGAATAACTGTTTTCTTCGAAGTTGCAACCAACGCATGGAGTCACCGTTGTCATTTCTATGTAAATTTTTTCATTTTCTGACTCTTTCTTGTCATCCTTGACTCTGTCTCGAGGCCGCCATTACGGTACCGATGTCTATCCATAACTAATAACTCTTTTCCTCTTTTCGAAGTTGCAATTAACTTGCATCCTCGATACAACATGATATGATATAATAACTTTTTAATGTTTTACGAAACAAACATAAGTTAAACGAGAACTGAATTACCGATGTTTCTTGATTTACTGAATTATTGATCCAATAATAAATAACAAATTCGCGCAGATCTATCATTTAGATTCACACCTCATCGATTATCCTCCGATCTCCACGACCTGATAAACCAGGTGTCGTAAATGGCAACTGCCGGATTTAATGAATAATTATCCCGATAACATGGAGGGTAATTTCCATAATTGTACTTAAGGGCCTATAGATAGCGACTCATGCGAATTACGGAAGATCTAGTTTTTGGAATGATAATTTAAAAAAAAAATGAATGAAGGTGGAAACACACATTATCCCTCCTTATAAGATCTGCTCCATATTGAGTGCATTGAAAACCGAAAGAACTAGTTTAATTGTACTTACGTGCTTTGAATTATGATTTATCCATATCTCAACTTAGCCGAATTGGTATCTCTGTCGAAATGTTTGTAGAGCATATCTCGTGAGCCCATGACCCATTTTGTATTCGTTTTACGAATATTTGATATTTCTGTACTTGAATTTGATGTTTCTGTACTCTGGATTTGAATAATCCCGAGGTTGTTGAAATTTCAAATTTTGAACTCGTTCTCAGGCCTGATCTCGAAATATGAGGCTTGTACCTGTTGTCAGTGGTTGACATAGTTTGTAGGGCCCTAGGTCAACTATAAATTATACTTAAACCTGACATTTTTGTTGTATATTGAGCGGATGCAGTACAGGCTGCATTTTACCTAATTTTATTATAAACTGTTACTTCAGGTGTAGGTAAGTAGGTCTATAATTCCTAGAATTCTCAGAAACACTGGACAGGGCTGGGCTCAATTTTGTTCAATATATGGTTGCAAATGACTGGCTGTAAAAATGATTAGGACATTTAGTACCGTGAGACACGTTGATGGGGTAAGAGGATTAGCTTTGCTCCCAGAAAAACACTTTCCTCCACAAATGGAAAAGTTTCCTATTTTCCTTTTCTTCTCGAGGAATTGGGGTGCAGGGCAGAATTAATCAGGGTTGATGAACAATTTATTTATACATTTTATACATATCCTTTGAAGTACCAAATAATAATCTTAGCAGCTATTTAGACCCCTTATCTCCTTGCCAAAGTAATCTCGAAAGTAATTGAATAGTCGATTTTATCGATCGAACCTCAATACATACGGTTAGCATAAATAATACAAATCGTCCCAAATAAAAAAACTAGAAAAATTTCCTACGTAATCCATCCTGTATATCAAAAGTGAAATGCGTCAAAAACAGTGGATATTAATTTTTCTCTAAATTCTGTATCTTCATGCAAGATGAAAAATATGGATAAAACCAAAAAGGCACCTCTTCGTGTTCTGAATTTCTGCGGCAGCTCCGAAACGCGGTCATCTTAATAAATCATGCACATTAGAATTTACCATTCATGCCCACTAAGAATTCCGAATCCGTCAAAGCCACGTGGGCAGTTCTTCCCGTGTCGCATTAAATTCCTAAGAGAAGCATGAAAAAATCGTAAAGGTGTCGGTTTAATTTCCGGCCGGGTTTCTGGGGCAGGTCTGGAAAGTGGTCGTCCTTAGGTCATAGGAGGACAGTGGCCAAGTAACAATCGATTTCACTCGGCCATCGAGACCACTAGAAGTGCGCATATTGTGCAGGTCTTAACGCGGTCTGCCAAGTTTGCGAAACCTTGATACTTTTATCGGTAATGTCGCCGGGTGGAAGGCGGGGCAACCGACTGTGCCCTACTGTAACTGGCTTACGGTAACCGGCGGCGCTTTGGCGAACGTTTCTTGCCGGTTCGGTTTCAGTTTCTTTTCGACGCCGAGTCGTGCGTCTCACGCTGCCAAAGCGCTGCCGATACCGACACTTCTCCGACATCCGCCGAGCCGTCTTTCCGGCAGATCGAGGTCCAGAGAGGCTGGAAGATATTCCTAGAGAGCACCACGCCTTTGTCTCGGCTGTTTCCTCGTGACCCAGATCGTGGTGAGTCATCGACGAGTTTCATTTCCTGAAAAATACCAGGTGGATTGTTAAGTGAAATAAGTTAAAGATGTTACGTTAAATGAACGGTTAAAGGATATTTCCTCCCGTTAGGGAATTTTTAGCCTCCATTTTGGAGCCTGCTTAGCGAGCGAAGGAGTCTTTAGAAAGTTTCTAGACAGCGGTCGTCTTGTGTCGCCTGTGGAAAATGCTTCTGAGAGTTGGACATTTAATAATGCCGAATCGATAAGGATAGTGGTTATTGAATGGTTTTTCAAGATGGTGGAAAGCTGAGGGTAGATCGTATGTTGTAAATATTAAGACTAGGGGCTGTTTCCTCTTATGGCAAGGACGTGTTTAAATGCGTATTAAGTGTAGGGTGGGAAGTTCTATATTTCTTGAATTTGCCATGATTTTAATTTTGGGAATAATTACCAGACCAGCCCTAAATTTTATTCCCGGGAGTAACACCGAAGGTTTACTTGAAAAGAACATTTCTTTCTATACCTCTAATTCAGATTCACTTTAAGAAGCATACATTTTCCCCCTTTGGACTCGTAAATAAGGAAAATCATTTCGTTCCTAAAAATCGACGAAACTTTCGATAAATCGAGATTTTTCAAGTCACTCGTGCCTTATCACGCCTTATGCAATTTATCTCCTCTTGACCCATTAACGTAACCACACGACCCGGGTTCTAAAAATATTTCCCATAAACAACGCGGAACATTAAAGACCATTTTAAAACAAAAATTCCTCTTTGAGTAATTCCGAGAAGCTATTTACGGATCGTTTTCCTGTATCGCCGCGGCGCACCTCTCGATAAAAAGTCAGGATTTTTCCTCGACGGATATTTTCCTTCTATTCCCCTAAAGGCCCGCGGTACTCACCAACGTTTTCACGTACGTTTGCACGATGTGCGTTCATTCGATGCCTGGCTGATAAATAATTGCGAGGGGTGACACGTCGACATGCTTTACGGCCCTCCGTTGGCTGATCGATATGGTTCGCGTAAAGTCGGCATGCGGTATATCGCCCATTATATGTAAAATGCTCTGGAATTCCTGTCCGAGGATGAATCACGGCTTACGTAAAGTCCAGTTCCCTGGGTATCGATGTGCACGAAGGATCACGAGCGATCCTGCGATCTCGCGATCCTGGCGATAGCGGTGTCGATTAAAGAAATCACCGGGAGAGCTGCCGGGCGAGAATGTGATTCCGGTTTGACTACTATGTCGGGTCTGGTACTCGCGCAATGAATACGCGAGTGCACCCGCTGGAATATGCTCTATGAGTGCAGTTATACCGTTGCAACACCGATTTAACCGCATCGGACCGAGGAGCTCGGCCCGTCATGGCGGCGGGTCGTTGCAGCCTCGTAAAGATTCGACCCGGCTAAACACTCGTCACCCCGATGACACTTACCTCGTAAATTCACTTTCAAATCACGGTTGCAAAAGGCGACGGAAGAAGGATGGAAAAGTACCTCAGAAGAGCGGACTTAACACTATTTCTACCAAAGGTGTCAAAAGACACCTTATAAAATTTTAACTTGAAATTAGTTTCAAAGTTTAATAATTTTTTCTCAATTGATGTTTTGAGTTTTCATATAATAATTGTTAGATTTATTTAGCGGTATCATTTTCCTCCAGCTCATCAAAACCTTTTGGTCGAAATAGGTATACACAAAATCGTGGTAGAAATAGTGTTCATTTTATAAGAATATTAGTAATAATTCCTACGGGTAGGAAGGTGAAGGAGAGGAAGAGATGGAAAAAGTTCAGATTAGGATCATCTTTAATTTAATTTAATGATCATTTTGTGGAACGGTAGGGTGAGAGTCATGAAATTTAAGTTACCAGATCCCTGGGTACTTTTCCGTGGAACCGTTAGTGGGATCTTATTGGACCAGTTAATATTGATAATGCTTCCCAAGGCATTTATGAACAGTTTTGATAAGTGGATAAGACGGGAGATGGAAAAATACCTTATACCCTGTTCTTCATTTGATTTCGACAATTATCTTTGCGGGGCGGTTAAGGTGAAAGAGTCGAAGAAATGCAATTTGGTATATCGAACTTAGTGGATTCTAGGCCATTAGTTTTTCTTCGGCATTGCGGGGCTGATTAGAGCAAGGATCTCGCTGCGGCGTGGCGACAAATGGTTTTACGCTCGTAAAGATTGTACTCGAATAGAGGCTCGAAGGTGATAACGTTTACGAGGCGACCTGCGAGGCCAACTATCTGCGGAAAAACATTACCACCAGGAAATTATTATCCGATCCTTCAGAGCCTTCCTTCGGATTTGTAACATTGCGTTTAAGTTCCACTAACTTCGGAATCGGCACCAGAGGAGAAGACTCGACTAGCTTTGACGTGGACGCAAGTAAATATTAATTATTTTGCAATATATTTGACAAGTAATGGGCAATAATAATTGGTAATGACTTGACGTTAACGAAACTTGTTTGTATCATGACTATACTTAAGATAGCGTGGAAGCGATTAAAGGAAAAAATATTCGATTAATGATTATGAAGAGGTTGGTTTAATAATTCATTTAATACCTTAGTTTATTATTTTATTTTCAATATTGGTCATCGGTTTGGTGTAGAAGCAACGATCAATTCGAGGTGCAACGTCCGCATCGTATTTTAATAAAGAACATCTATCAGTTTCTCGATTTATATAAAAAGAAAAGTGAAAAACAGATTCCGTCGGTAGTTGTTACTGGCTCGTTTAATTTATTTTCAATTTACAGTTCAGATGTTGCAATAAAATTCAAATACGCATTAGCATATGATGATTTGTTTCTTTTAATAACTCGCAGAGTAATGTCTGCAACTCGACGTACACTTCCTTTCTACGTCAACGTGTCTATTTGCCAACTCTAGAGGTTCTCGTCCCATGACGCATAAATTACGTTTGCACGTCGATAACCGGTATTAAACCTTATCATTTTTTAGAGCATCTCAAGATCTTTAAATGATTTTTTTGAATATATTCGCTTTTCCCGCAACTTTCCAAGTAATACCTTTCGAATTCTTTCAAAATGATTTCATTTAGAGTGACATACGGGACTTTTTCGACACCGTTTACAAAATTACATTGAAAATTAGAAAAGTCAAGGGGAGAGGGTGAAATAGTCGAAAGAGATGCTACGAAGCGAGAAAGGCTACTTTGCCAATGCGCATTTCAAATCATTTAATTAACGGTGACCGGAAGTAACGATTACAGGGCACCAATAAGGCTGCCGTGAAGTTTAACAGTGAATGGGAGGATTGCAAATGTAATTTCCGGTAGCCTTTATGCTGCTCTGCATTGCACACAAAGCTCCCTGTGTCAATCACAGTCACGATTATCTCCGCTCGGTACATCGCGACTCATCTTCCTGAATTCTCGGTTGCATGATCTGCTCCGAAATTGGACCAATTATTGGTCGTCTTCTGCCCAGCCAGTCGAGAGTCTGTTGAAAGGAAAAGAATTCAACGGGATGCATTTCGATGCAGTTCCGTAAAGATTACGTATTTTTTACTACATTTACAACAGTGCGCAAAATATTGAGTAGGCTAAAGAAATGCGTATATTATCGATGTTGATTTTTTTTTTTCGACCAATTTAACGGAGTGCTTTTCATATAGACCTGTACTGGAAGTATAACGTCAAAAATCCATGCAATTTGGTTGATATGGTTGTAACAGGGTGGTCTTGTAAATTTAAATAAACGGGATAAATGTCAAATATGAAGAAATAAGCGAATATATTATTTATTATATTAGATCGCAGTCGTAAAGCCTTATGTTGTATAAAAATGTTAGCCCTTTGGAGGCCTTTATTCGTAGCCATTTTTTCACCACGGAAGGTCAGTGTGGACCCGCCTTTGAATCTACCTACAATCATCTCGGTCCAGAAACGTCTAAGTTGTTAATGCCTATTCCGCTGATCTGTCTTAAGATTTAATAGGGTAAATTCAGACGAGACTTCTCCGCCTGCAATGTATTATTTGCTCATCTGGAATCTCTACCTCCGCGTATCTTCGTAAAAGGATCTCTTTATATAATATTAACATCACCTCTGTACCTATTTAATAGGATGATAAAAAATGTTAAAAAAAATTCAACATTTTTTCCCGCACTTTTTCTCAATTCACCGTGAATAATCATGAAAAGTGTTAATAAAATGATATTCGTAAGCTGTTGGGCTTCCGAAGCTGTATTCATTTTTCTCTAATATCATATGAAAATTCCACGATGTCAGTGACGTAGATAATTTTATGTACTCCAGTTTTCGATGGTAGATTAATTAAGATATCTATTCCCAGCTCCGATGTATTGTGTAAATAGCGGGTTAGAAGTTTCGCGGAGGCGAATATTCGCAGTAATTCTTTCTTTGCAGAAGGTCAGTGTGAATCTGCCTTTGAACCTATCTAGAATGATCTCGGTCCAGAACCATCTCATCCGTCCAGGTCCATTCCGCTAATCTGTCTTGAGATTTAAACGGGCAAGTCCAGACGAGACTTCCCCCCTTGGAGTGCACTTGCTCGCCCATTTGGGAGAATTCCACTCTCGCAAAAGTATCTCCTCGAAAGGGATTCGTTCGGGGCAAGGCGGGGAAGGTGCGGACCAGCCACTGATATAAGCCGAACACGCCTCAGCATCCACAGTCAGTCATTCCGAGTCTATAAACATTAACGTACGACCGGTAGGTTGCTTTCACTCTCGGTGCATTTGCTCGACAATTCGATCGGGTTTTTAGAGTTTATCGGAAAACGGAACGCCCGCCGTGGACGTTGCCCTAGGTCAGCCACCGGTCTTCCAGAGCGGCATAAATCGACTATCGATTATTTTTACTTTTTATTTTCTGTATCTATTATTCTTGGTTTTGGTCCCCGCGTTTGAAAAATTCCAGTCTCTGGAACAGTTCGTTTAACGAGATTTCGCGCCATCGTAGAAAAACGTAATACTTGTGGACATTAGCCTAGGTCGGGTGCCGAGATCCCTAGGCAGCGTAAATCGAACGCTATCGATTATTCTTACTTTTTATTTTCTGTATCTATTATTGTTGGTAATACTTGTGGACATTAGCCTAGGTCGGGTGCCGAGATCCCTAGGCAGCGTAAATCGACCGCTGCTGACTATTTTTATTAATTATTTTATGTATTTATTGTTTCCGGATTTGGGCACCATGGTCTCCAGTTGAACTATTCGTTTGACAAAATTTTGCGCGACCGTAGAGAAATAATAGTTATCATAAACTTTACCGTAACATCATGTGTCGGTTTCCCGGAATCTCACAATATGATCGTTGCTAAGTATTATTATTCTTTACACGTAGTTTCAGATTTTAAATAACGGGTTTAAAAAATTCGCGACTTCCGGATTCCTCGCGATCGTGGGAAAATGAAACGTCGTTGAGGCAGGTCAGGCACCGGTCATTCCGCCGTACTGTTTGCCATTGAAGTCAGGCGATTCAGTCATCTCGTTGTAGCATTTTTTTTTAATCTTTTTTTTTAGTTTCAGTTTACAACACGAGTAAAGTTTGGCAGTTTCCAAGTGAACGTACGGAAAATCATTTCCTCCACTCCTGAATGCCATATATCGATTACTCAGCCGTTCATTTATTCCTCAAAAGTATTTCCCGTTTTAATTTCTCGTTTCCAGTAATAATAATCGTGTACAACGTAGTTTCTTTCTTTTTCATTGAGAAATTTGCAAAGGACAGAATTTAAACGATTAATTTCGTCGTTTCCCCTACGTTCGAATCGGTGAGGAGATTTATTTCCTTTCTAAATGAATAATCGACCTTGCTCAGGAGACTTCAATTTGAAGCAGAGTTAACGCGTAGTTCCATTTAACACATGTTGCGTATTTATCCTCTTGGTTGGCGATGAGTTAAAAGCAATCGTTGAGGTCATAAGTTGCGTTACCTACGTCGTAAACTCCCATTTACCTCCACCTGATTGCGAATGTACATACTTACCTGTGCTGAAAGCAAGAGAAGAAAAATCAAACAGGACCGCCGCGTTTGTTAAATTAACATAAAAGAGCAATGGCGATCCATGACTCGTCGGTGCGCGAAATTATTCCTGGTGAATAATTTTCCGGAATTCTCGCGATCCGGAAATTTCTACCACTCTCGGCAACGTGTAAATGAATATTACGTAAAAATTCGCCTACATGGATTAATATTTTGAGCGGGGCTTTTATCGCAATATTTCATGACGAAGTATTGCATGTAAACTGCACTGAGGTTTTTTTTTTATAAGAAATCCTTTTTGGAAAGGGATTGTTTGACCCAAACGGTTTCCTTCCGACCATATTACGCGAGTGAACTTTTCTTTGGACAATTTTCCCGGAAATCGGAAACGGTACACCTGTTACGTCTTAACATTTTTTGCGGAGTGTTAAAACGTGAGTCCAGAACGTAACGGTGTCGTGTAAAAGCCTTCCGGATGAGCACCCATCGGTTGGGATCGATACTTCCTGGAAGTCGTCGGTGGTAACGCACATTTGCCCCGATAATCTCGATTTCCGCTAAAATGATTTCCCAGAGTCCTTGAAAAATTCGAGTCCTACCAGGGATTTTTTTTATCATTTTCCACGAATAAGCAACGAACTCTGGAAAATATCCATCTCGTTGGTAATATTTTCTGCAATCCATAATAACTCAATCACGGCTTTCAATTGAATTTCAGATCATTTTGAACATAAAATCACGTGACGGGAATTTTAAAACGATTTTTACGTTAATCAATTCACGTAGATAATTTTTGCGATGAAACGAAGACTAGCTGAGGGAAAGACCTCGAGAAGCGTGACATTTTTTTCTTTTTTTTTTTTTGAGAAATCGCCAATAATTTCTTTAAAGTTATCGAGATGATCGCGAATCGTTCCCTCCATCTCTGTGACCTCAAAGTGTGTCGTATCGTAGCTTTCACTTATTACACCAGAGATTCGCCGACTCGTCGAAGAACTCTGTCCAGTACAACGATTACGCAAAGTCGTCTTACAAGCAGTCGTTAACCTTCGCAAATACGTAGCGGAGCGAAATTATCTTCCTTTGTAGGAAAAAGTTGGGGAGAGAAGGAGTTAGATTCGGTTATATATATATATATATTTTAACAGGAAATATTATTCGCTGTCAAAACAAAAAATGAAGTGATACTTAAATTTTTAACCGAACTTGAACTAAAGATCTTGAACTTAAAGTCAGCATTTCTATTATAAATGTTGTCGATAAATTTCCGTACGTTTATGGGCGAATAATAAAAAAAATGCTTCGCGGCTTGCACGATGAGAATTCAGTAGCACTTTCGCATCAATGGTTGTTATTATCCATTAATAACGTAATTGCAAGGCCGCGGTGACGACATTACTGCGTCGTTTTTAGGGCTGCGTCGTCACGGTTTGCGAGCGAGAGGTTCTCCGCGTTTGCCTTCACCTATTCCCGCGTACATGACCTTCCACAAGTAGTAGTACCTTTTGTACCGAGACATACAAATCGACTTCCTTTTTAGGGACAGGCATCAGAGAGGCGATTAATAGCCTGTCGTCGCTCGAATCGATTGCTCTTTAATCGGCCACCCAGACGTCCGATATAAATTTCCAATAATTACGCGGAGGTGAAAAAATGCGGAAGAATTACGAGAAAGAAAAAGGGGAAAAAAAGAATGCGAAGGTCGAATAAAGTATATGCAATGCATGGTAATAAAAGGGTTGTAAAGTTCCGACGATTTGTATTTCTTGAGCGGTAAAACCTCGAGTTCTGGTGTGCTGGGAAAATTTACTGTTTCTTGGCCTAGTATACGTGACGTAGGTGTATTGAATTTAATTTAGTAGAAGGACACCTTGAAGGTTCCCTTGATTTCAATCAGTTTCTGTTAATTGCTTTCGTTTACGTACGCAATGACATTTTTGTAATAATTCGTTTAACCATTGTTAGAAAATTTAATTTCCAATTGTCTTCATAAGTTTTCTCCTTTTTCAGAATCATCATGAGCATAGCACTCTATTTCCTCGCTGCGGTCCTCATCGTCTCGGGTGCATCGGGGGTAAGTGATGACGTCTTAAAATCTGCATTTTAAACATATTCAAAGTATTTAATAACTCCACTCTGCTCTGTATTCGAGATAAAAAATGTACAGCTATTGACATTTAAGTCAAGTTTCAAAATATTGGCTCAGGAATTGTAATTTCATATTCGCGACAGTTTCTTTTTTTTTTTTGCGAATGTACTCTGACGAGATAGGCTCTCGGCAAATATAGTCGCAACTTTGCAAACAATTTCTTAGTCATTAGACTTGCATTCCTATTTTTTCAAGGCATAAAACGCGTACATGGTGTACAAGAATGCCGTCTCTCTTTACATTGGCAGTGTTATCTATATCGCAGATATTCATGTTCACAGATGCACAACAATCTTTAATATAATAATTGATTACCTCCACGAGTCTTTTTGAGTGCAATGATTTTGATTAATGCTACCGTCTCGAAGGTCGACATGATTTACAACGAATCCGAAGCGGCATTTTTCTTTTCGCTATTTTTCATTCATCTCATTTTCTGTTACCCCTTCGAGTGTCAATTGTCATTTAATTGAGACCGTCCCAGGAAAGCTAGACTTGCAATTGCAGCCTCTAAATATTTTAGACTGAGAATCATGTCTTAATTTACAACTTATAACGAAATTAATGATAACGGAATTATTTGTGCCTTCGCAAAAATTCATTTATTATTTTCTCGTAAGATCTGTTCGAAAGCTTGATCGCCTCCTAGCTATCCGAGTGTGAATGATTTTTACTGAAGCTCAAGTGAATTTAATCAGGAACCTGAAGCCGAAGAACTGGTCGGCATAGTGACTCTACGTCCTCAAGATGCCGCGACGAATAATGTCACCGGCGAGATTAAATTCATCCAAAGCAAGAAGAACGGTCCAGTCAATGTAGTGGGAACCATCCGTGGTTTGGCAGAAGGTCAACATGGCTTCCACGTGCACGAAAAAGGAGACCTCAGAGATGGCTGCACCTCTGCTGGGGCACACTTCAACCCTAAGAACGTAAGTGACCGACTTGACAAAATGGGGGACATTGTAAAGACTCTTTCCTTATATTAGCATTTTTTTTCTTAAATAAATGGATTCAAACAATCTCTTGGGAAATTTTAGGTAATGATCTTATATCAAAATCGTGACAAAAATTCTGCTGGGCGATGCATCAATTCTGATGATTGTCAATGGTCGCGCATATCAGTCACATATTGTACCTTCGTTATTTATTCCCTCTTATCGTTGGTTTATTTCCCTCGTAAGTCGTTTTGAGAAATCAAAAGTGGTCTTTGGATGACTCGCGGAATTAACGATTGTTTCGTTGACAGCAATCCCATGGCGCCCCAGAAGACGAGGTGAGGCACGTGGGTGACCTCGGGAACGTGATCGCGAACAGCGATGGCGTCGCCAACGTGAACATCACGGATAACATCATTTCCCTTTGTGGACCCCACAACATCCTCGGCCGAGCCCTAGTAGTCCATAGTCAGGTTGATGATCTGGGCAAGGGGAACCACACATTGTCCTTGACGACCGGGAACGCAGGATCGAGAGTGGCCTGTGGCGTCATCGGCGTCCTGTAGGTTATCATTCGACCTGGAGCTATCGTCATCTCGTAATCCTTGATAATTAAATTGACACTCAATTGGCCATTTAAATGCTCCGAATGACACATTAATGATAACAGACTTCGATGCTCGGCTGAGACATCGCGGGTTTAACTCCCATGTTTAATTCATTGAGCAATCTCGGATGATCCTTTGATGACCCTGATTAAAGCAAGTGCTTGAGTGACATTGACTACGGGATGTCTTCTGCAGATAATTTATTATTTAAAGGTCCTGTTGGTTAAATTTGTATCCCGGCTTGTATTTCGACTCGATTGATTTTGAATCACTTCCTTGGTTAGCAATATTATTTTCATATATTAGGCCTACGTTAATAAAGGCGATATTATTAATTAGGAGGGTTGTTGATAAGTAGGTACTCGACAAGAAGCGGCGAGGTGCCCTATTTCAAGATCCTTAGTTTTAGAGAATTTAGGTAAAGAAGATAATAATCTTCTCTCACGGATGTCCCTGATTCAGGTCAATCAAGCAATAGTGGAAACTCGTGAAGCCTTGATTGCTCGATGGGTAAAGTTTTTCCGCCAATTCCAGCTAAAGCTGAAGTCATCCAACTGGCACCCGCAAACTCCCACGAGAGATGCACCAGGAATCCGGCAATTATGCTCGTCAAGATTTAGTTGGTCGGACAAGATAATTGTAGATAAATGTTCCTACCCTTTTTTGTTTTTGTTTCACCCTTGTCTCGTCTAAGCTTGGGTAATCGATGCCCCATATATTTGTACAAGTCCCGTAAATAAACTTTCTCCTTTCTTTAATTTTTTCTCGCTTAAATTCCCTTCTCTTTTTATAATAAACATTTTGTCCGGCCACCCTTCCGGACAAGTCCGAAATATTGTGAGCTTTTTCTTCTCGTTGCTTCTTGTCTTTTACCTTTACTCTCTATAGAGGAAATGACGCGTCTTGCACAGTACCGGAGCTTTCGAAAAAGTGCTTTTAAAGGTCTTATCGATATGTCTACACCCTTGTCTTTCCATGTTATGTGATATTAATTCCTGTAAAATAAGAGAACGAACCAGATCTTTAACCTCAGAAATAAACTCCACTTTCCCAGAAGGTCTCGGCCGCACTTTTTGTCCAGATTTGTTCGCTGATAAGTATTTGATCATTTTAATGTTGCTCTTTTCAAGTATCCTTTCCATTTTGTCTGTGATGGGTTTGTTGATGAAATTGCTGATCCGATGCAAGAACGGACGGGAGCTTTCACAGAATTGCTTTTACGCCTCCAATCGGTATTTTCCACTTTCTTTGTTCGGCTGAAATGTCAGAATATGCTTATCCACAATGCGTAATACCAAGTTGTTTGAATTCTCCTCGACATTAAATGTGTGATTAGAGTTAAACATCACTATGAAAAATCCAAGAAATTCACGAGAAAAATAAATGAAACTTGTGTGAAAAAAAAAATCACGATTTCTACATCCAACCTGCTTCTCAATCACCATGCCGTTTAAACCAATAAATTACCACCACTTAAATGAGTTCACCGCGGCCTTACAATTAAGTGCAGCACACCATGGAAAATGTATAATCCCTGTAAAAGTGCACTCTCAGGTCGCTCTAAGTATTAATAAAATTATCAGTAATTACCATAAATACCGGGCATAATGTCAATGGCGAACGTTTCGTGCTTATTCGCTCTATTCACCCGTTAGTTGGTAATTCTGCAAATACATAATGAATATTCTAAGGACGAATATCCTCATTTTCGATCATTACAATTACAGTTTCAAGCACACATTTACTTGTACATTTATTAATCTCAACTCAGCCAATTAACCCTACTACATTGATTATTAAAATTACGAGAAAGTTGGCAGGAGATTCAGAAAAAAGAAAGGAAAAATTAATAAACCACTAAATTAACACTTTTTCTTATCGTTCCCTTCAAATCTTCGAAAATCGATAGTAGATGTCTGTGCAGAAATTATCAATGATAAGTACACGAATTTAGAGTAATTCAGGATTTATGTGACAAGCCGTGAAGTCCTTGTAAAAAGTCTACCATCTTGTCAATACGTTCACTCGTCACCACGAGGTAACCTAGTTACATAGGAATTATCGATTGGCTCCATTGTGTTTACAGGTCACCCACCGGAAGTTGGTCTAGCAGCGGTGCATCCGACCTGTCATCCGTGACTGTCATCCTGACGACAGTCCTTGCAGCTGCACTGCACCATAAGTGGGAGCATTAGAAGAAATTCACCATTCTATCTTTGCAACTGACGTCACTCTTCGTTTCGGTGCACCCGAGGCTCTCGGAATGCGCATTACGTACTTACTGTATTTTATTATATTTATAATGTACTACACAATTTGTTAGGAATTAAGGAGTCTAGGTGTCGTATTTATTGGACGTTCGAGAACGGCGATGTACTTTGCGAAAAGTGATAGGGAATATCTGGTTTCGATTTATTTCTATGCAGGGGAAGATCTGAATAACGTAAATAATGTCATTAATTTTTCGTAAACTAGGTGGAGATTAATGGAATTTTTCTACAGTAGCGGAATTGACGTTGACACGATTGTAAAGTAGAGAGTAACGAAATTAGGGTGTTAATTAGTTACGTCAAGGTGTGATTAGGTGTATTATCATTAACTGTCGGATTGCATGTCGTGCGACCACTTTGAAAGAGCAATTGTGTTAAATTATTGACCAGGGAAATGATAACAATTGTTGTATGACGCTTTATTTGGCTTTAGTGCTAGTATAAAGTTTTTCAACGCCGTTCAGTAACTTTGATTTAAATGTCAATGCATCGATGCGTACATCGAAATTGTTTATAAACTTGCGTGGCAGAAATGGCTCGATACAGTCAGTATTATGTGTCATTTGTTCTTAGCGATAAGTAATTTAAATTTGGGAAGAGAGTATCCAAGATTTCGGAAATTTGCTGAGGCTTTGGTGATTTTTTTTTCCTTTTTTGGTAATAAGCTATAGATAGAAATATCTAACTTTTTTCGAACGTCATATCATTCGGACTTTTTCTGCTTCTTTAATTAATTCGTATTAAAATGTAAGCCAACTATGGAATGGATGGAAATTATTGCCAGAATTTTTAAGAAATCGCTAAACAATTTAGCAAGCTTATTGAAAATTTGAAAATTACTGAAAAAAAATAGCTTGGTCAGTTGTCTGCTGAGGCACTAACAATGTAACCTTTCTCAAATATTTTAGGTAACGTGTATTTTTATTGTTAAACGAGACTTTATCAGAGCGTAGTACTGTATGTAATTTGAGAATTATTTATTCATGCGCTGTGCAGACCGTTGTACATATCACATGGCAGTATCAGCAATTACGCTTTCGAAGTACTTATTCTCCGATGGGATTAAAAAATTAATAGAGTGTATTCATGTAATACAGTCATTTTTAAATGAACCTTTTTATTGCCCACATTGTCAACATTTTCAGTAGCTTTATTTTCCACAGACATTAACAAAATAGCAGTAATTGCTGTATCCATGTAGTAGTCACTTTTGATGTTTCTAGTGTTGTGTATAACTATTAAGCCATACTAACGTCTAATGTATTACTTCTAATTTAGAGCAAGGAACTAATTTAACAACACGTACTTTTATCAAGGTTTCCGTAAACTGTTAGCTTAATCTCTTGTACTTACTATTTACAATTCAGTCAGATTTTCGTAGGAAGGTCTAAAAGATTTACAAAACCAAAATTCATAAAAATTCATTATTTCAGATCGAACCAACATTTAAGTACTGAGGAGGAATATTCGTGGATTTATAATGTACCTTCATTTGAAATAAAATTCTTAAATAAGCACGTGTCTATTGGTATAAAGGGGAAGTTTAAACGGTCATTTGGTTACGTATTTTTTCCCTTAACAGGAATACCATAAACTCAACGTTTGGCGTTTTGCCCATTTCTTCGTGAGGGTTCCGTTTTCATGGTCGATGATGAAATGGGGTTTCAAGGCAAGTGAATTATTTATTGGAAGGTCAGGAGTGTCGGATACGAAAAGCACGTCAGCTCCAACATTAGGTTGAATTGACAGTCACCCTCGATATTTCCACGAGGGTGCTACGCAGTGAAAGAGTCCAACATAGATTTAGACGTTAACATGTCCCTCGAACCAGTAAAAAAAATTCCACGAACAAATAGGTATAGGCCTCGTCGGTACCATAAAAGAATTCTTAACAAAGTTGTCTTTGAAATTAACATCATTAACAATATCACATAATAATGAATTAAGCCCAATGGATTTAACGAGGCATCTCATCGGCCTTAAATTTTCAATATTAAAAATATCTTGTTCATGTACGTTCATGATATTAATTCGGTTTATTTGGTAGTTTTTTTAATTGTTCAATGAATACAAATGACTATGTTTCTCTTGTCAACCCTGGGGGTTCCATTTTCACGGACGTCGGGGAAATGGGTTTTCGGGGCAAGGGAATGATTTATTATAAGGTCAGGAAAGACCTTAAGGTAAGGTACGTCGCCCTTACGTCATGGGGGAATACGTATCGCCTCATTATTCCTAAATGCGTGTCGAAGACCAGGTGAGCCTGGCTCGACCCCATATATTTTCACCTCGGCCTTTTAACACACTTTCGGGGCGCAAATTTAGGGAAAAACATGGAAACAAATATTATCTCTGTCAACAATTTCATTCCGCGTTTCCGTAGAATCGTTTAGAGTAAGCTTGCTCGTTTATCTTATGCACCGAGGGCGCACTTTTGCGCCAACCTTTTACAGTAACCCACTTTTACGATTGTCATCGACTGTCCTTTCTTTGGGACCACAAAGGACCTCGATGTGCAAGAGCCTTGTGTTACCTGTGTGCCTTGTGTACTCTTGTACCTCATTCACCCACACCTTTGCCCTCTGGCCAATCACTCGCCACGCTTGATTCTATCGTCCTGAAATCGACGAATTATTGAAGCTACCTGTTCGTTTGGATTCCAGGTGCAGGGTTACCTCGTTTGCTCCCTCGAGGAACGGATGTATTGTAGTTTTAATGGTCTAAGGGATGACGGGAATTATTTCCCTCTACCCAGGTGCGAGCTTTGTCCAGAAATGACGTTTCATCGCTCCTCGAGGAAATTGTTACGTGAAAATCGTTAAATCGCAATCGAAGGACATTTCGCCATTTTATTGCACATGGCCACCTGTCAATAATACAGATTAAACATTTGATCACGCTTGAAACCGTTAAACCAGAGATGGGTCGTGTTGCGTGAAATCGGTCTCGCCGAAATTCATTACAGGACGAATTGAATAACCGATACCGTGCTTAGTAGATTATTCATCTGCCAGGAACGGGGTGTTTGATAAATCTACAAGAGCTTGGCTTCGTTCAAACAAACTGTATTTGTGGCGAATTAATAATGCAGTGGAATCGTTGATGCACTTTGTAGGGAAATGTAGGCATTTGTCTCGAAACATTGCCGACTCTTTTAATAGAATTAAATTGATATGAGGCTTCTATTATTTTCATGGTTTGCATAATATTTGTAAGAAATGCAATCTGATGCCGCTTCCTTACATGTTTCATTCGGCCTTACTTCATTATAATGGAGTAAACAGGTATATATTACGTATGTAAAGTACGGTCACGGTGCAGGGAATGGTGACCTTAAAGGTCTCCTACGTCGTCGTATTACAGTAAGTGGAGACCTTAAACCGAATACATATTTTCAATGGCACGGTCCATAAAAATATTGATAATTGCGAGAAGAGAACCGTTGACCCCCTTCCGGTAATTATTAACGATGCGTCATATACGAAGTGTACGCGTCTTCTACGGACGAGTGGTCGGCGTAATGTTAAAAATCGAGGCTGCGTTATATTTTTAATCTTCTATTCCTTCATGTTCACGCGATGACCCAAGGAACGAGAATAATATTTCCGGGGAGGTGCGTCCCTTTGTCCTTCTGGAATATCTCGAGGCTCTCGTGAAGGAAGTGTACAAGAAAATCCATTTACTTTTATTACCCAGGTGAGGTCATTGAATGTGTCCATTCCTGTCCCCTTCCGCGACGTGGTGTCATCCTCTTGCCGACTCCATTAATTTCAACTTGATTTACTTCAGCGAGATATTTGTCAATTAATAAAGCCAATTAATTGCGTCACCTCGTTCTCCGTTTTAGCTCCGTTTTTACCCGCGGACTAACGGACAGTTGATTCATTCAATTTATTTTCAGTCTACAAAAAGCCTCCCGAAGTAATGGAAAGAATTCGCTTCCTAGGTCGACCGATACGTTCTCGAGGACGTTCCGCCTCGCCGGCTATGTCGGACGTCGTCCTGGACGGGCTCGACTCGGTTCAAGGACCTTTCTTCTTCGTTTTCACACGAATGACCAGCTCCGTCGGAAACGACAATCAGAAAACCCGACAGAGTTTCACCCAAGCATATGCGTGAATTTTCGCCATTTCTCTGAATATCAAGATTGAAATATTCAAGTAAGAGATTCTTAATTAAAGAAAGGTAAATAAAAATCTATAGCTACATCGAATATCCATTTTTATTGCCCGCCAAACATTTCGATCTAACGGAGACGGCTTTCTTTCGGGACGGTTCCAAGGGAATGTCCTCAAGGTCGTTTTATCTCGCCGGTAGTCCCGGACATCGTCCTCGGGGTTAGCGCCGGTTCAAAAGCCTTTCCATCTCGCGTGCGTCCGCCATTCGTGCCCGACAAGGATCGTGGATTCCGTAGATCGGGGGTTGGCGCGATCGGATCTCCTTGAAATGCCCTTGAGGTGTCGTTAACCACGCAGTAGTCATAGCGACCCTCGCTGGACAACATTGCGCTCGCCAGCCAATGGCGACCCTGCTCGCGGCCGCGCCAGCCAATGGGAGCGCGCCCTCGCTACGGCCAGCCAATCAGCGGCCGGCGTTGGCAACGTTGCGCAACGCCGATCGAAGCCAATGGTCTTCGGGCTTTCGGGCCGCGAGGGAAACTTCGTTTGAACGCGCACTGTTCGAACGACCCTCGGCCGCGACGCTGCTCGTCGTCTTTTGGATTTTTGCGACCGCGCTCCTGCACAAAGGCCATCTTGCCGCTTTATGGTGGTTCCTCGAGGATTCTAGAATTTCCAATATTAGAATTCAAGTTTCGATCGAGGTGCGTCGAACTCACTCGTGAAAATGGAGTCCTGTGGGATGAGTGTTATCAAGTATCTACTCTTCATCTTCAACTTGATCTTTGCGGTTAGTGTCGTTGTCTCTTGGTTTCATGGGATTTTCTCGTTTCGGAAATATCCCCATATTACTAAATCTTTAAGTTTTGCAACGTAAAGTCATATAAATATAATAAGTGAGAACAAGAAGTTGCAGAGTTGAGAAATTCCTTTTGTATTTTCCTGTAATTTTTTTATACGGTGACTTTCCTTTGATTTAGTTAATTCGAGTATTGTATTATTATTATTATTATTATTATTAATAACCAATGTTTTCTAAGATCAGTTTTATTCTCAATTAAATGTCTTCCTCTTGATACCGGATTTTTATAATCCACGTAGTAATAAAATATGTATTTCGTCTGAAATTTCGTGATGATAGTTTGGGTATAAAGTTATAGAGAAAGGTGGAATGATAATTATTTTTGAAATGATTTCAGTTATCGGGAATTGGAATCATAGTAGCTGGTGCTCTGGTTCTGGCGGATGTTGGTGCTTTCAGTCACTTTTTGGAGAGCAGGGTAATCGCTCCTCCGATAGTCCTAATCGTTGCAGGCTCCATAGTCTTCCTCGTCGCCTTCCTCGGCTGCTATGGAGCCATTAAGGAGCACTACAACATGCTCATAGCCGTAAGTTCACCTTCTGAACATGTTTACATTTGTACCATGAAATGCTGGACGTTTGCTGATCGATTGTCCCAACCTTGGCCAACTTATTGTATTGCCATCGAGCGTCAACAAACCTGGAAAGCTGGACTGGGCAATGTTTTGTTTGCCATTTAGTGGGAATTACTGTTCCCATTTTCTAGAAAATTGATACGCCGTCCTTCACCTCCTTCTTTATACGTTCTTGCCTGCCCTGTGAACGCGATAATCCTGAGAGATTGTGCACGAATTTATTCACGGTATTAATTATACTTTTAAGTATTGTAGTACGTTTGTGTAATTATTTATTCCTTCTAGTTCGCCGTAGCTTTGCTCATTATCTTTGTGATCGAGCTGGCGGTGGGAATAGCGGCAGCCGTGTTCAAGAACGACTTCAGCATGGTCATGAAAGACTCCTTGAAGATGTCCATGAAGAATTATACCCAAGCCGACCAGATGGCTTGGGATAACGTGCAGACTAAAGTAGGACTCTTCCTTCTTCGGACAGATGTTGTAAGAATTGCGTTAAAAATATGTTTAATTTTTATTTCGCACAGCTGGAGTGTTGCGGCGTGGAGTCCTGGAAGGATTGGATCGAAGCAGGCGTGATCGATTCCCGACGTCTTCCTAACTCCTGTTGCAAGGACCTGCCCCAAGGACAATGGTGCTCCGGCGCCAGTGTGAACGAAAAAGGATGCTTCGAGAAATTGGAAATGCGTGTGCAGGACGGTGCGAAGGTTCTGATAGGCGTCGGGATTGGCATAGCGTTTGTGGAGGTTCGTGCAACTACATTCTTGGATTCACATTAATAATTCCATGTCCCTTTGTCTTTTAAACACCTACGTCTATGCTTTGAGAAATAGAAGAAACGATTCTCAGTGGTTCATTTCTCATTCTGGTCATTCTGACCATTGCAAATTTAAACAGTCATGTATATAGTTCTTAGAAAAAGTTACACACTTGATTTGTATTATTATAACGATTTGTTATCAGGCACAGAATATTTTCTGGCATTAATCATAATCGAAAGGGAGGAATAAATGATCAGATATTGTCCACTAGTCTATAGATCATTTTTCTATGATAAGGGCTTTCTTTCCTCGGTTCGCTTAAATCATTTGTGCACGATACTTTTCATTACGTTTCTGAATGTTAACCGAGTTTGCCCGCAATCAAATATGCATGCTCACCGAGAGTGCTATAAACGGCCGTAGGATTATCGTTGAAGTCGCCCTGTAATCCTTCATTTTTTTTTCCCTCCACAGGTTGCCGGTATCGTGCTCGCGTGTTGCGTGGCTGCGGCAATAAAGCGGGAGGGTGAGAAGTGAGACGGGTCGGGCTAAATTGCCTTACGTGGTCGATTTAGAAGAGAGAAGCTCGACTTTTGCCGGAAGTGCTCCCGATTGATTTCATGCGAGTTGTTCGCAGAGTCCTCCATTGATTTCTCGCGAATCCCGGTTAGAAGTTCGCTCGTAACTTCTACGTGGTAGTTTATTTCATTTTTACCGACTAACATCATCGCTGGTGTAACACGCGATGACGAAGCTACGTATTTATTTTCCAGTATTATCGCGGGTACACTTTTATTTACCCCGCGTCGCGCGAGTCATGTTTTTAACTCGTTCTTACTAAGTTTTACTCCGTTTACTAAGTTCTTCAACTGTTGTATTTCCTTTTCGTGTTTTCTTTTTATTTATTTCACGAACTTCTCCGATGTGGAGGTTTAAGGACCACAGTTCCCTGTTCGGAGGGTCGGTTAGGTTAAGAATTAGCGTTTAAGCGAGAAACCGTCGACGAGTTCTCTCGTAATGTGTGCACCTTCTTCAAGTGCACATTTAAGTGCGCCGAGAGGACAAGAGGTGCAGGACGTGCAAATACTCTTTGCAGTCCGTGCGCCTCCTGGGGCAAGATAAGATTGCTGGTCCGTCTCAAGCTTCGGACTGTCTTATACATATTTGCCTTTGATTTGGTATTTTTGTTATTTAAATATACTCATCGTGCCTAACTGTCATGTCCGCGATTGCGGGATCGATCGTTTCCTGCGCGCGGTCCATTTGTTCCACTTTGTAAGGGATGTGTGTAAAGTTACCGAATTATTGCTATATCTACGCACAGAGGTAGAGTGATAAGGAAGAGAATTTGCGAGGATCGGTCAAGTAATTAATATTATTGTAAATACATTATTATATTCCTTAATCGTATAAATTGCGCAAAGAGACTCGCCGACATCTGCAATTAATTCGAGGAACACTGTAGTGCAATTGATACCTACACAAGCGAGAAAACAATCCCGCAAAATTTCTAATGCCATTTTACTCGACGCTGTCTCATATTTTGCGCACGGTAGAGCGCATAGTAATTAAATCCTGTATGCAAGAGTAAAGCAACCATTTACCAGTGCGTGGAATGTATCACCAAACGAAATAGAGTTAGGTTGCGACGAAGCGATGTATTATTTCCGAATAAAAAAGAATAGATAGCTTCGTGCGGAGTATCCATTGAAATAAACATTCGTTTGTCGCACTGAACACCATTTTTTATGCCACGTTCGTAGCAAATCGACCTAGATCATTTTTCATGCGACTTGAACCGATCGTTTTTGATAGTCACCTATTCGGTGTCCGAACAAAGCTTCAATATCCTTAATGGGACTTCCCTTGTTAAATCGATTCGTTCGCACCTGACGTTTATAGATAGAATCTCAATACATAGCGCGGCGTGTCACCTGTCCGGTGGAGTAAACACGTCAGGGAAATTCACGATTTGGGGAGAATATTGTCGGCCACGGTTTATCGTTTCACATTGGTAGAAATTTCATCCTTAAAGACTTCTTCGATACTGCGTAATCGCAGGGCCATAAAAAGCATACGAGGAAGACTAGAATAATCCCAATGCAAAAACCGATCACATCGTGTATAGACTCGAGGCATCCCTTCAATTGCAAATACTGTACATTTTGAAAATTGCAAGGTAATTCCGAATTGCATTATGACCCGGGAATATATCCTAATGTTGCATTCCAGTCAGACACGTTGTCCGCTCTGCAGCATCTTAGCTGAAATTCACGCAATATTATTATTATTAATACAATATAAGGCAGTGAATCGATGTTACGGTACTTAATAAATTAAGAGAGATAATGAAATACAATCTAGTTTAATATGTAAAGAAAAAAAAAAAAATTCTCCCCGGCGGGGAATCGAACCCCGGTCTCCCGCGTGACAGGCGGGGATACTGACCACTATACTACCGAGGAATGAATGAATGAACAGGTTTTATTCTATATGTGTTACATCAAATGATACAGTAGGTTGTGTATAATTTTTCCGGCCCAGGAGCCTCACAAATTAACAGAAACAGTAGTCCTTTCGTTCTTAGTATACAATGATAAGAAGATAGGTGTAAGGAAAAATTTTTATAAAAAACCTTACGACATAATGGGTAAAAGGTAGAAGGTAATATAAAACGAATTAACAATTAGTCTACATATATAAATATGTATGTACACAACACTTAAAACTAAAGATGACAATTTTAACTGATTTTTATCATCTTCGTTTACTCCGTTTAAGGGACCAGAAGGGTTGTTTGTGAATATCGATAGTTCTGATATTGGCGTACGGGTGGGTTAGAAGAGAACGTTTAAAAGATTCATTCAGATTATGGATGTGGGAAACCAATAGAGGAACGTTTAGATCCAGGTGAAATGTGTCAATGGGAGTCCTCCTAGGAGTATTTGTGGCTACTCGCAATATCTTATTTTGAGTAATTTGTAGTTTATGTAATAGGTATGGGGCAGCAGTGTGCCATACTTGACAACCATACGTAAGGAGAGGTCTTATAATAGACTTATATAGTATAAGTTTCCAATGTTGACCAAGGGAAGTAGATTTGAGGAGCGGATAGAATTTAGCAAACTTAGTTATTGCCTTACGATTAGCCGCCATTATGTGATCCCGCCAAAACAGCTTAGAATCTATGTATAATCCTAGATACTTAACAGTCTTAGAGAAGGGTATGACAGAGCCACGCAGTTTAATACAGGTTGGGTGAGCCTTTCTTCTAGTAAATATAATAGCTTCCGTTTTGCTATGGTTAGTTCGTATTTTCCAAGTTTCCAGTTCCTTGATAATTTGATGGGCTGCGTTGCGGATACGATTAATAGAGTTTTCAAGGGAAGGCCCAGATGAAAATATGGCTAGGTCATCCGCAAAACCTGCTATCTGCACATTGGTAGGAACTACACTAAAAATACTAGTAGTATATATGTTAAATAAAACGGGCCCCAGAATGGATCCTTGGGGAACTCCTGCTATTATTTTAATTGGGTCAGAGTATTGATTACCAACCCTAATTTTACACTCTCTGTCGCTGAGATATGATCTTAATAATCGTACGATCGAGTAAGGGATTTTATATTCGATTAACTTCATCAGTAAGGCCTCATGCCAAACCGAATCAAACGCTTTTTCGCTATCAAGTAGAACTAAGACGGTACTATTATTAAGTTCAAGCTGAGTTTTTATGTGATCGGTTAAACGAATTAATTGATGTATGGTAGAATGTTTCCGTTTAAATCCAAACTGAGGGGCAGGGATAATATCTAGCTTTTCGAGATAAGTTTGCAGTCGCCGCAAAACTATTTTTTCAGTAATTTTAGAGAAGGTAGTTAAAAGACTAATTGGCCGATAGCTGGCTGGGTCGGATAGGGACTTCCCCGTCTTGTGGACAGGTATTACAATTGCTTCCTTCCAGGCTTTGGGAAAAATGCCGTTTCGGAGTATCGAGTTTACGATATTAGTCAAGAAAACGAATGCTTTCCGTGAGAGCTGTTTGGTAACAGCGTTTGAAATGGAGTCGTGTCCAGGCGCAACATTCGTTTTAAGAGCTTTAATTATAGTATAGATTTCAGATGGACAAGTAGGTTTTATGTGGTCATTGGTTTGGGAGGGCTTAGAAAACTCTTTGTTTAGTCGACCAGCGACTTGTTGGTTATAGGAGGGATTACCGCGATTGTAGGCCTCGAAATAAACGCTTTCATATTGTTGGGCAAGCGTATTGGCTTTATCAACATCCGTAAATATAGGAGTACTTTGTCTAAGAAGGGTTGGAATGAGATGTCTAGCATTAATATTAAATTTCCTCGCCAACTTCCATAGGGAATTATCGGATATTTTTATAGTGCTCAACTTTCGTTCCCAGCAATTTGTACGCCAAGCAGCAATGGCATGTTTTATTTGAACAATTAATTTATTTATTTGCTTTTTGAGCCACGGTTGTCTAAAATGAATCCAGCGCCTTCGTAGGGCATTTTTTTGCTTAATAAGGTTTAGGATAGGATTCGGAAGAGATTCCTGAATTATTTCATGTTTAATTTTTGGAACAGTAGTTTCAATGGATTTTTGGATGGCTGACGTAAAATTTGAAATCGCATCATCGATGTGCCGCTCTGTATGTAAGCATGGAGCGACGTTTTCGAGATGATAATCTAATGTTTCTCTGAATTCTTTCCATTGAGCTGCTCGGAAGTTATATCTCAATTCGGGGAGTTTATACTGAAAAGAGGCATTTACAGTGCAAACAACTGGGAAATGATCCGAGGATCCTTCAATAAGGGTTCTCGATTCGTGCAACAAGTACCTCCTATTACATAAAAAGAAGTCCAAGGTGGAAGGATTAAAATTTGGATTAACAGGAATATAAGTGGGATTAATAGGAGCGCTAATAGTAATATTCCTTAATATAATTAGGTCACTCAGTGTATCACCCGAAGGATTATTGGTTGAACAGGACCATAAGGAGTGTCGGGCATTGAAGTCCCCACCCAGAATAACAACATGATTAATATCAAACAGGGTGCCAATGGCAATTGGATCAATGTTGTTTTTCGGGGGGTTGTACAAACACCCGATCACAGTTTTACGATTATTAACATTCAAGGTAATAGCCACCAGTTCTATAGGCGAGATGTCAGGCAATTCAAAAGGTTCATAAGAACAGCAATTTTGCACTACTATTGCAACTCCTCCCCCTAGACTAGGGGGACGTCGGTCTTTCCTTATGATGGAATAACCCGGTAGGTATATTTTTGTTTGGGGAGTCAATGCCGTTTCCGTAATTAGTGCGACATTAATTTGATATTTTTGTAGAATATGTAAAAGTTCAATATGGTGTAACTTTAAGCTTCTTATATTGAAGGTTAATATTTTTAAGTTAGCCATTGGGTTGAAATAAGTATGTATACCTTGACATGATACTCAATTTTTCAATTGGAGTATTTACTGATTTGACCAAGGAAAGCATGTTTTTTAAGTCTTCAAGAATACTATAAATATTCAGGGAGATTAAGTCATTATGAACTGCCTGACATTCCTCCATCAGGTCAGCGATGGTTCCTAGTGGGCCAAGGGATTGCGTGAGACTCGAGGTATTTGAGACGGGCCGATGTGTACCGGGATCAGTAAGATGAGTTTCTAAGTTGACTCGTTGGTTGTTACTTCGGGACGGATGCCCAGTCTTCGCAGCAGCGGTAGAAGTGACCGCTGCATAGGTGGGTTGCCAACTCGATGTTAGTTGGGAGTGTTGGGTCTGCCTGTAGATTGTTGTTGGTTGAGTCATCAGGGGTTCCGGATGATCAGGAGCATTTTTATTGGTCCTGGCAGCGGAACGTTTTTCCATTTCCTTTATCCGAAATGGGCACTGTCTGTAACTAGCTACGTGTGCTCCATTGCAGTTCGCACAGTGTAAATTAGTAGCTTCAGGACAATCTTTAATGCCATGTAGGTCACCACAGCGTAAGCACCTTGGCTGTACATGACAAAATTTGCTGATATGTCCGAATGACTGACAGCGGAAGCATTGGGTTAGCTGATCCTTGGCTCTATACTTCTCAATTTTAAAAGTATGGTATAATATGGAATTGATGGCTCGAATCGCTTGCAAGGTCACGTCCGGATGTGTTAATACGAGGAATACAGGCAACTTTCTTTTCCCACCATCAGGGTTCGATTTCATAAATTGTTTAACATTTATTACCTTGATGGTTTTGGCTAATTCATCTTGAATGTCTTTAGGGAGGAATTCCTCCGGCAGTCCATGCAAAATGAACTTACGAGGAAGTTCTTCCTTTTCAGCAAAAGTATAGAACTCATGTTTGTTGTCCTCAAGTAGTCGTAATGTCGTTGCGTGGTCTGCTTTGGATGAGGTATGTATATGAGTTGTACCTCCCTTGTACGTAAGTTTGAATTTGACCTTAAGCTGCTCCTGCAGTTTTTGGAGGAATAATTTGATATTCGGTATTTTACCTTTAACCACAATTGGTGGGAATTTCTGGTGCTTGCTTGGTAATGCATCAGGTTGACTATCTGCAGGTAGATCCCTTAGCGGAGAATAGAAATTAGCGGTTGGAACCGGAGAATTACCAGAATTCTTAGGCGTAGGCTGCTTTGGCTTTGAGGCAGTCTTCTTCATGGTGGATCCTGATTGTTGGGACGCAGTACGACTAGGTCCTGGAGCCACACTCATTTGAGAGGATGTTTCTTGGACATTCTTAGATTTACTTTGGCTCCGGGTGGAGACAGCAGAATTTGAGTTTGCTGATAACGGAATTTAGCAGTCCAGTACTAGGCACGATGTCACGTACGTGTTTACAGGACGAGTGCCGAAGCCGAACTCCATACTACCGAGGAATTTGATAACATTGCTGTGAATTAAGGTGTATTTAAAAAGAAATATTCTTTCTTACTTCCATTGTTACGGAATACTGATCACTATACTACCGAGGAAAGAATGAATGAACAGGTTTTAATCCATATGTGTTACATCGAATGATACAGTAGGTTGTGTATACTTTTCCCTGCCCATATTTCCCTGGGGGCTCGCGCACTTGCGATGGCGGTGTCATCTAACAGTCGCCACTGGTGGCTGAAGCACTCGTGATGGTAATACCATGTGGCAGTTGACGGGTGGTGGCTTACCTACGCTTATCGACGTCGGTTACATTTGATGGTAAGGGAAGAATACCCGTGGCGCCCTCTGTGACTTAATCCTTCACTTACCTTATTTATTTCTTCTACAAATCATATAGAGAAAATTAGAACGTCCTGCGGGGTAAATTTACCAATGTTTAATAACTTTTCTAATTTTTACTTGATATCATTCTCAATTTTATCATGCATTCCTAATCGTATCTCACATTTTTCTTAGTACTTAACACAATTTTCTGCAACTTTGTTTATTTATTCAAAAATAAAACGAAAACTGCAATGGTAGGTAAATTTGTTTAATCCTCTTTTTCTTACTTTTCAGTGAAGTGTAATACTTCTTGTCATTTTGAAAATATAGCATACGAAAATAGTTTTGTGTTACTGTGTATACTATTTAAAATAAAATAGAGCATCGTTTGTCAATATGGCTTCGATTTTTATAAGGACGATCGAGGCAAACTGACTTAAGGATGAAAACAATATGTTTTAATTACTGCAATTTATTGTTTTAAATTGAGTGCGAACTTCGTGCGGATTTTATGTCGTATGAATTTGTGCACATATGCATGCAAGGTGAGTGAATAAGTCAGTCGTTCATCGTAATATCGTATATTTATATGTACAGAGGGGTACAGTATTGTTATTATTCTTGTCTTGTGTCATATATGTACGTATGCATGTATGCCCATATACATACCATATATATATAACGCAAAATATATATATATATATATTTATATATATCCGCAATATTTATTATTATTTCTCTCTTGTATAGATACACAGCGAATGAAATGAACAGCGCACGGCGCGCCTGAACCGGGGCAGCAGCGCTCCGTCGTCTCTGGGGCATTCGGGCTCGTCCTTGGGACCTTCCAGGGGTTTCCCCGAATGTCGCAAGGATGTCCCAGAGAGGACCATGGAGGGCAGGGGAGAAGCGGAGAGGGCCGACGCACTCGCTCCCGAGTTGGCCCGCGCTGCTGTCCTCCTGTGCCTGTCGTCTTCCGCTAATCCACATTTTCGCCTATCTTTATCTTACAAAACATCCGTTACAGTCTGATCATTTCGAGGAGAGAGTCAAACGCCGGGCTGTTTTCGCCCTGGTTTATCTCTCTATAGCCTCTAAGATCCACTTTTCTTCGTACACGGATAAAAGTCTGGTGTTAAACCGCGTTAGTACGCGCAGCACCGATCGCGGCACGTGCAGAAGTCCGCCATTTTGGTATCCTTGGAAAGTCGACGTTCGGTGTCGCGTCTGTCGGAGAAAGCTCCTTTGAAATATGATTTTGATACTGGAAAAGTGTCGTTTCGAACAGACGATCGTTGATAACGGGAGCGTAACTCGGTTTAACACCTTTTCAACCAATTTGGCCGTGTATCGGATATATCGAGCGCGCTTTACCCGGCGTTCATCTCTCCGGCCAGAGCGGGCCCTTCGTAAAATTCTGTACAACGTTAGAATAATGTTAACCGTTACATCTTATATACCCTTAAAGTTAAGCCATTATTATCGGTAGTGTAAAATTGAAACCTTTACGTACTTATGTAGATAGGTTACTTCAGCATTTTATGTATCGTAACGATACAGAATATGCATATAATATAAATACATATGCAGCATACATATTTATATTCATATATACATACATAATGTAACGCACCGCTATACGCATTTTTTCTTCGTTACGGTTAGTAAGAATATGTAAAATTGGTATTACTTCTCTTGTCGTTTAATCGATGAATCTCGTAAGCATCCACATAATTGTTTAATATACATGGAATTAAGAATGGCTTATTTATTGCTCGTTATATTGCAAGTTTCCTCGCTGCGCCGTCGTGTCGAGTTCTCCGTTCCTTATTGAGGACATCTTAGAACAAACCTAATCCGAAATACTTAGTCTTAATCATTTATTTTTAGCATCGTCCTTTTTTTTTTAAGATTTATGGCTCCTGGTACTATTTTTGATATTTATTATTTTTTTTTTTGTGTGGATCGTTTTCACCTTTCCTTTACTGGAATTAAGTTCTCCAAGTGAAATCTCATGAGAATTTACATGCGAACTTTTCTATAAGATAGCAACAAAATTCTTAAAGGATTCAACTGTTTAATGACGTTTGAAAAATAAAATTTCGCTTTAAGTACTGGGCGATGCGAATAAAAATATTTAATCCTTTTTTAATTCAAATACCAAACAGAGAAGTTATTTAAAATAACACATGTTCATAAAATGCAGAACTATAAAAGTTAATTTAAATTTCAAGCACTCGGTATTAGGATTTCTTATTAAATCTCGTGACACTCGCAATGATTTTTCGGAATTCTCATTGAAATTCATTTAAAACTTATGTAGCTTCGAAATCCCATATAACATGGCCCCAATTAATATACGGTATCTTTTCATGCAATCCGTGTTACCATACATTTATTTAAACTGTGAACATTGTCAAAGTAAAAATATTCGAAATTTCTTTTTTTTTTACCTCTTTTTTTAGGGCACTGCAGCATTTTCCATTTTATTAATTTACTGCTTTGGAAAAACAAGTGAAGTGATTAATTTGCCTTTTACAGACAAAATCGATTCCAATTTCATTCCATTTAAGTTAATATACTCGATTCTCGCTCTTATGTAACTATTCATCGTAAATTATTAAAAGAAAAAATAATTCCAACAATGGACGTAGAAAGATCTCGGAGATTGCCGCACGTAATGGCTAATATTACATAAGTATAAAGATAACTATATAAATATTAAATACCGCATTGGAAGTGACACAACTGTTGCAACTCTTATTTTCTTTGTCATGTTATTCTTATTGAAATCGAAACAGCATTGCTGACCGGATTATTGACAATTTGTTTTCCGATAGCGCAACAAACAGGAGAAAAGCAAAGAAGATCAATTCGTAATTTCGACGAGTTTTTACGCAGATGTTCACGACATGTTTTGAACCGTTTTCGTACATTTCAGGTGTGTTTCAGTGAGTTTTTATTAAATGAATGCGAGATTATTGCTTTCTGAAGTTTTTGCTGTTATCCAACAGTCTGGACGTCCATTCTTTCCCATTAACTCTATACGAAATCATCGAAATGTTTTCCTCCTGATTTTTCCTTTACTTACCCAACTTTTGTTTGAAACCATTTCTTATCATATCAATCTTTTGCAAATACGTGGCCATCCGAATACATGTATTACCACGTAATACAATAAATCTCATACAAGCCCATTGACGACGATATTCGAAGGCCTTAATAAAAAAAAACCACACCTGTACAAAGCTAAGAATCTAAAGTATTTAAATAGCCTTTCCGCGTGTCAATATTTAACAAAAAAAAATAATAATAATAAATGTGTTTTCACGCTTTTTTCCGCACCACAATGCCAACCGATCGTTGACACCAAAAGGCCCCGTGAAAAATCCTGAAATCTTGGAAACGAATACATCGAGAACGACACTCGAACGAAAGATCATACATCACCCGAGTTAACTGTACAAACCTAAAGAGCTAATATAAAAGACGAATCTTGACATAGGTATGCGTTTCAATATCGATAGATTGTATTGCTTTGGTTTTACATAAAGAAACAGTGAACAATATCTCTCTCTCCAGATATCCTCTTTCACACTGTCACTCTCTCCCTCTCATTCTCTCTCCGTTCCTCGCGTATCCAAGAAAATAATATATCGTAGATAATAATATTAATAATTGTAACCACAGTAATCAATAGTGATAATTATTAACTAATCGTAACCAATAGTCAATAGTAATAATAGTAGTAACACGATGAAATGAAACAATAATGTATCGATATGGCGTCAATCGATATCTACAGTAACGTAAGCCATGTGTAGTGCCGATCGTGGAATCGCCTTCAAGTAAATATATATATATATATTAATATGACGCGAAAATTGCGCGTGTATCTGACATTTGTCAATAGTCAATAAGTCGGATTAGAAGTGACTGTATCTGTGAAGATCGGCATGTCGTATATCAACGGTAAGATGGCGATCCGCTTCGTGCAAAAATCGGGTAAATTAGGACGATATCGGCTAGTGGGCTTTTGGGCCTCCGTCTTTTGACTTTCGGATCGTGGCCAATTATTGTTTGCCAAAAGGCAAACCTGGATAAAACCCGAAAGGAGGAAGAAGTCGACGCGACGACGCGTGCACCCTCTGGAGACCGGCACTGCTCTGTGTCCGTGTCTTGTTTAGCCGAACGTGTGCATGCTAATCGTACACACAGAGAAAATGAAATCGCACGACTGACTGTTTCAAGTTGTACAATCTCCATTATAAATATCCCTGTTCATATTTCCTGGTACTGTAGAAGTGCGCGCTTTAAATTTGCGATATGCGACATCGTTTACACTTTATATGCACAAACGTCAACGTTCCAATTTTACAGGGGGATGTTTTGTTCAGTGGTAAAAATATCCCCATGCCTTGCATTTCTGGTAAGCTGCGAAAACACCCCCACATGGATATGGTCATTACGTACCGTTCTAGGAATGAAACGTAACTCATGAAGCAGTTGATGAAGATTTTGCAAATTGGAGCAGTGTTTTGGCAAACATGTACGCCGTCGCAGGGAATTGAGCATCGTATTTCTGAAACGGTACCTTTTTCTGAGCTTTCGCCAGAAGCGATTATGCATAATTTGCAACAGTAATACGGGCGATATTCCTTTTCTGCGTGTACTGTAGGTGCCTACCTACTTAAACTCGCGTATGTATGTACATATTGTACGAGGTTACGGTTACGTATGTATCTAATGACATACGGCTCCGTTCTCCGTCTTAGCACAGAAATGGAAAACATCAGAAAACGTGCTTTCGAGACGTCTTATGTGTCGATTTTTATCACCTAAGAGAGGCATCTAATACATGGATCATGTCAGATAGTTTTTAGACTATAGAGATATCTTAGAGCGCAGAAAACTGAGACATAAGGCTAAACGAACTCGTCTTCTTTGATAGTTTTCATTTCTGTGCTATTTGAGGTGGCTCGGGCTCAAAAATGACTGTTTTTAATGATGGAAAATAATCACTTTCCTGATGGATCCTATACACATTAAACAAGCGTGACAGTTCCGTAATTCGAGTACGCATCCAATACACATTGAAAATGCTTTCTCACTGACTGTATCGAACCAAATCAAACTGAATTTTTACTATTGCACTGAAAAACTTAACGAATTAATATTTACCTAAAGAAACCGAAATTTCCTGATGGCGGATGAGCAATTATGAAACCAGTTTGGTTACGTATGATCAATTTAATTGAAATCCATACAGGGTAAAGTACGGATAGACGCCTACGTTTTCAATGTATACTTCTAAAGTCGTTTTTTGCTTTCGTTTCCAAACAATTTTATGTTCATATCATACTGTAGTATTTTAGATGCCTTTGGGTGAACGGATAGATGCCCTAAGGGAAAATAAACGAAATCATAATCAATTTGTTTGAAAAATCGTATTTTTAATCTTAGCAAAGTTAACAAAAACAGTTTTCAAGTTATCTTTAAACATATAAAAATTAACAAAAATAGTTTTTAATGGTTAACGTAGGTACAAGCGTCCCTCAATTTACGCGGAGTATCCGTTCCATGTAGATTTGTTTTACGCGAATAAAAATCGCGTAAATAAAGTCTGCCAAGACAAAAGAAAAAAATATTGGAAATAAAAGCTGGTACATATAAGTTTTAGAAATACATATTTTTTTTATATATATATATACATAACAAAAAAAATAATGACGTAAGTTGAGGGAGGGGGTATTTACGTTAGAACAAACATTTATTTCCTAATTTGGATAACAAGAAATAATTCTAAGATAACATTAAAAACTTTGAAAAACATTACCTTGAAGCCGATGAGACTTTAATACTCGACATGTATGTGACATGTAATGCAATAATCCCCGTAATCTGTGCAATCCTCGTGGAACCACTTTCTACAAGAAATGCCCTGGATCCGTATAAAAAATGTGATAGTTTAGGCATCTACCCTTCATAGGCGACTATCCGGACCTTAAACTAGGGCATATATCCCTTTAGGTGCGGATAGATGCCTTCGTATATATCAAAATAAACGTTACAAAGAGAGGCTAGGAAAAGGAGATTGGAGACCTTTATTTGTTATATTTATGAAGTAAAAATGAGGTAAATATGTTACCTTACGTGTCAGTTTTCTATTTTTACAACAGTTGCTTCGAGTTGAGAAAAACTTTACGGGCAAATCCGATGCACTGATTTTTTTAGGCGATCATAACATTACGCGTGTGCATACTTCGTAGATGTTGCGTTGTAAGTGAAACCGGGGGGGAGGGGCTATGCGACCAGTGACGTCAAATTGCTGAAAGTTAATTTATCTCAAACGATCTGGGAAACGTGACATCTATCCGTACTTTACCCTATATATATTTTAATTAAATAAAAAAAGAAAAAAAAAATACTAAATGCTTCCCTCTTGTGTAATACCATTCCTAATTCACTCATACGTAAATATATTTCCGATTTATTAATGTGTGCAATATGTACTTGAATTTTCTCAATCCCAATATGTGACACATTAACGACGACACAACGTATTATTAAACATTTCATTATAAACAATGAATTATAGGTTGACCTGCTTGTTTATTATGAAATGGACATCAGTCAAAGATTAAGGAGAGGATCTTTTGCGACTTCGAGCCAAGGACAAGAGCTTCTCTATTTTTTTTTCGCATTCTCTCGTATACTTTCGACCACTCCCACTCATGCTTTCTAATTCTTTTCATCTACCATTTTTTAAAGCCTGTCAACAAACGAGTGGCCCTTGTCACTCAGGGCGATAATCAATGATCACTTATTAACGACACCGAAGATCTGTTAATGAAGCATTAATGTCACCCAAGCTTGTTCCTTGTTTCGTCTGTGCACATGGAACATCATATACGCTAAATTTATCCCGACGAGATGTCAAAATTACACTGAATGATGTACACTGTAAACATTGTGTTAAATCGCGTAATAATTCATTAACTAATAAGTGCATAGACTGAGATATTTTGCGAAATAACAGGGATTTAACTGCTTATCTTCGGTGATACCTCAAAATATTTATTTACAGTGCAATATCGGTCCAGTGGTCTTCTTACGATATACCATAAACGCTGACAGACCTACAAGAATATTAGTCAATATTACACTAACTTGTAGCACTGTCTACGCTTCATTAACGGATCTTCGTGAAGCATTACGACAATAACGATACTGCCATAAGTTAAACGCTGAAAGAAAAACTGTAAAAGATTTCGTTAAGTGTAGTGTTTTTATACAGTAGGTAATCGAGTGGTATTTATGACTTCTAGTTATTGATAAATCCAAACTAAATCGATCTAAATCTAACCTAACATTCTGGTGTTATTTTTCCGGAAGGCGCACGGAAAAGGAACGCTTTGTTCTCGCCACGAGGAGAAATTAATATTGCTTATTGTTCATTAGTAATACTTTGTAACGTTATAATAATCGCTCTTGCAATTCTAACCTTTCTCATCAAGGGCTCAAGTGACTTCTTTCTGTGCGATATGAAGATGGTATATTTTAGAAGATCTCAGTACTGATTCAACGACCTCTCAATGTATAATTATTTCATTTTCAAAGATGTCCTTCCAAATTGACGTTTCATTCACAGACTCGTTTTACTGGCGTGCAGTGAACATACCATTTACATTTTTCTACCTGTCGCGTTAACTATATGCGATAGGCCACGACAACATTATTACGATTTGAGAGTAAAGACAATTAGTATGAAATTAATGTAGCACGAGCTGCAATGTATTCGCCAGAACGATAATGACTCCTTTTAAAGTGATGAAAGCCAATATGACAGATCGTTTTACTTTATTTTTCCGTGCGCTTCCTAGATTGAGCTTCAAAACTTTGTCCAACTGGTTTTAATTGAAGAAAAAGAAAATTGGAACAACAAAAATCGTCCAGCCAAGCTTGTTGCATCGTAAACATAAATCTTGTAAAACATAGTAAAAATCGTTGTTGTTCGATGATCCGACATCGTATTAGGTTTTCGCAGCTTTTTGATATTCTTGCTAACAGCAACTGCAACTAAGGACAATTTTGTCACATTCGAAAAGATGTGCCTTTCGAGACAGACCCGACGTTTATTTTGTGATTATTCTTTTACAGTGTGGTTAGAAGAGTACCAACTGACCAAAGTTTCGGAGCGCAACCCGGTACCTAGAATTAGACCTCGGTTACCAACACTTGAAACGGACGAAATGCCCAGCGAGTGCGGCTCTACCTCTTTCTACCTTATTTCGAAGTGTCAACAACTTAAGGTCTTAATTTCCCTACATCCGGTTAGAGTTAGCTGCGAGTACGAGAAGAAAGTTTTCGAACTCGGTTCCAGGGATGATCGCGAAAATAGTGAAAAATGGCCTATCTAGTTACGTGGCTGGTTCTTTAAGAGCACACTTTTTCCCTAAACGCATGTCTTATTTCCTTTTTCCGCCTACCTCTTTCGCTTCCTTAACGCACTTCCTGGATTCGACCCTGAATGAGTTACCGTATCGATACCGATAACTGTGTAATTCTCTAGAAATAAGGAAGAACGCCGACGCGGACTCAAGCTGTGAGCTCGGATGTTTTTGGCGAAACCTCGAAACTCCAACTCATACGCGCATGCGCAGTCCTTATAATGTATCGCTTCTACCCGCTTATGGGGCCTACCACACTTCGCTCATTGTTCCACCTCTCATTTCTAACCATCTCATCAAAGACCGCTATTAAACGGTCGGTCGTGATCCCCATTGTTTGTTGCACAATAAAAAGGCATGATGTACTGCCGTTCAAAAGTATAATAAAAAGGATCTAATCTCGGCACGCGAGTTTACTACGCGACGTTAGACCCATTGAGCTTTTTTAATCGGTTGCTTTTAAAATAGAAATGGCAAGGAAAAGATACGTGGAACATAACCCGTCGTATTTCTCGCCTCTTATTCCAGTTTTTCATATCTGCGTTCATTTTCTCTTCTTGCCTATCCCTTGATCCTTTCTATTGTGCAACAAATATTCTTGAAATAGAGCATTCATAAATGACGTTATGAGCTTGCGCGAAGATTGTTTTCCCAACCGTAAGGCAGCTAAAGCTGCGTCCCAAAGTGCACTGGCACCAGACACTCACTGCTTTTTTGTATCTTCATCTCTCTTAAGATGTCACAATTCATGTCTATCGTATGTTGTTCGTAACGCCAGCGAATAATAGGTTTCTTCGAATTACCTGCACTTTTTGAACTCGAGTCTAACGAATGTAATTCACTGCGCTACAATTTTTTATTCTTTTTTTACACGTACAAAAGTGTAGATACACTTTCTTCGGCCATCCCGAACACCGGAAACTTCCGAAAGACCAATATTAAGATTTTAAACTTCCCCTGAAACTAGTTAAATGAAAATTAAATAGAAGGAATAATTTCTCTTTCTCGGTAGGGTGCATATAATTACCTGACACTTAGCGATACTAGAGGATAACTTCTGTTCCCGTTGCATCTCGAGGTCGAGTGCAGAAAGTGATACACTTTTGTACTTAAAAGCATAAACATGTTATTGCACTTGTGATCGAAAGAGCCGCCTTTGACGTCTAATCCAACGCCCAGCTTGGCGAAAGTGTGCAGTAAGAGTAAAGGTGCAGCTAACTCGAGTAAACCTAATGGCAAGGCTTTAAGCATTTTTTTCATGGGCGAGCCGTTAATTGCAAAACGACTCTGGCGCACAACGCAATCCTCTGTCCCAGAGGGCGACATGCCGCCGCATAATGTGCAACTTTTGTCACAGAGTCATCTCTTTTAACAGTTTCTACGTATCGTTGACGAAATCGCTTCGGCGAGGGAACTCGAGCGCTACCTGGTGGGGTTATATATGAACACGTGCACATGCAAACATTGCTAATAGAGGCAGCGCGAGCCCTGATACACGAGAAGCTTATTTTTTTTTTCTTTCGAGGATCATGGAGGAACGCGAGGCGCATCTCGTCCGGACGTCCCGGGAGACCTGACCTCAGTTTTACACCATGACGTTAAACCTAATCTGCACGAAATTGGAAAGTCAGGACGGAAACCGAAAAGACGAAAGAGAGGGCCCGAATGGAACGAATCGAGAGATGTTCGACTCGCACTAGACAAAGGAAAGAGATCGCGCTCGAGTCCGAGCTGTTCGACCGTCCTTACATGCAGGGAGAGAAGTTTTTAATTCGCGAAGAAAAGTCAGACTTGCTCGACGTGGAAATGTTCCGAGTTTTCAGGTCCGCCATATTGGGATACCTTACCCTCGGAAGCGGTCGGTTTCGGCGGAATATCCTACTGCTTCGGTAGATATTTCGGATTGAAAAACCGCGAAGAAGAGGCACACTCTAAATGAACACCTATTTGTTATCGCTCTCTGTTGCATCGCGATCCTACAAGTCCGTATCGTTCCATTGGATGCTTTAGTCCGAGTGAAAATATCACTGCCAAAAGAATTAGAAAGTCCGTTTAAAGACAAAAAGTTTACATGAAATGAAATACAATCCGGCTTAGTTCTAAGTCTTTCTCTTGCCGTATAAGAGGACTGACGTAAAAAGGGCGTTGCTTATGCCTGTAGTTCTAGAGAAAGGAAAGAATATGAAACTTAAAAGATGTTCAATAGGAAGGACGTTTCTCATACCGGAAACACCTTTTTTTCCTATGCCTAAACTTTCACCGAATGGATGAATTTTTGTTCCAGAAGGTTACAGAAGGTCTCCTAAAGTCCGATTCCGTTATAAATATGTTTTTGAGGAAACTTCAAGATGTCGTCGACGTCTCCTTTTACGGTCTCTTTCTCGACAGCTCTCGACTTTCCTTCGCGAATCAAGTACAGATCCGGTACGAAGTGTCGTCCTTAAATATAATTCGCATAATCCTATACGTACTAAACCGCTCGTCGCGCCATAAAAAGCGGCGACTGCAAGATGCAAGCGGGTTTCTTATAACGAACGTCGTCGTCGTCGCCTCGTCTCGACGCCATTTATGCGACAGGTCCTAAGTGCCCTCTTTACTAATCGACTAAAAGCACGGGCCGTGCCATTCTCCCCTCGCTTTAAGGCTGTGTACACCGTACACGAGGCCCTCTTCGTGGTCGGAACGATATGCGCCCGCACGGAGGGAACAGGCTTTAATCTATTGTTATTTATTCTAATTTTTCTTCTTCAACAACAACAGTATTTACTAAAAGTGCCCTTAGACACGGAAAAGTTACGCTGGAAAACTCACTCCGGGGTCGGAGTACCGAACCACGGTTTCTGCATATCTCGTGGGAGAACTCTATCGTATTACGGTAATTGTCTGAGAAAATGCTTAAAGTAACGTGAGTACGGTGTTATTAGTAATATAGTATCGTTAATTTTACTGCGAATCGCAGGGGAACTGCAATTGCAGTCCCGCAGTGCACAGTAGTTGGTAAAGTTAGGTGATGAAAAGTTAACGAAGTCAGAGATTAGTGTATTAACGTTATGGGTTTATTAACCGTTTAACGTAAAATTGTCGGATAAAGTAGACGCGTCATGCCGTATGAGAGAGTTCGTTAACGCAATGTCTAGCTTCGCGTAACTGATTTTCGAGGATAAACGCGGAAACAAGGCAGGCAAGATATTTTAGATCGATCTTGCCTTATTGAACGAGATGAGACGAGAACATCTTAAGACGTTGACTTATCGAACGACGTTAACGAGGAGAATTGAGACAGGAAACTTCGCAGAACGGACATTCTGCCAATAAATTGCTGGTACGTGTACACTCCTTATATCGTATAAGGGCGATTCGTTAAGCTCATCTTACGCCGTTACCTTTAGTAGACGGAAACGAAAAGTACGTCAGAAATCAGATTGTCAACCTTTACGTAAAGCTTCGGGAAAATCGCGGTACAATTTGGTTAACTCTTCCTAGTATTTAGTGTTACGGAGTTACATCTTCGAAAGGGCGACTTATTTTACGGAATAAGTGCCGCGCGGAGGAAAACAATGAAATGATCAGAGGGCGGAAACGATTCCAACGCTCTTTCCATATTTTGCGTACAACCGACGCACAAAGTGGGCTGCAATAGTCTCCGCTTCCTCTTCCGCGTACATCCGTCTATGCAAGTCGAAGAAACGTACCTCGGTAATATAAATACAAATATAACTATGAACGTAGTTATAAATACAATGATAAATATAAGTATATATAATATACTTATAGGTAAATATATTTCGCTCGAAACGGCGTTCATCCCGCCCGGGCGCACCGTTCCCAGAAAGCCACAAAGAATCTACTCTTAGGTGCCGGGACGTCACCTGGCATCGCCGCCGTTCCGGAAGGGACTTGCTTTACAGATTTGTCGAAAGGGCCGGTGCCAAGTGACTTCCGGTTTCGCTCCTCGGATACATCGATTATCACTATACGTACGAGCGTAGAGGGCTGGCCGAGCACGAGGGTGGACGATCGATGTCGTCTTTTCTGTCGAATCCCTTTCTCGCTTTCCGCCCGATATTCGTCCTCCGCGTTTTACCCCGACTCGTTCCTCCACCTTTCCTCCCCGTTCTTCGCTCCTCTACCGTCCTCCTCCTGCCTCTCTCTCTCTCTCAAATTACCCCGTGAAAACGCAACGAAACGGAAACCCGTCCGCGCCGCGCGTCAAACACAACCGTGCCCCTCGTGCGATCAATCGGTCGTTAATTATAGTACAGTATATTCGCTTTAAAACTTCAATAATTATATACAAATGCATAAAACGATCTCTCAATATCTCATCTTCATAGTCGTTATCTCGCGTAGTCGTTAATTATATACTTCTTTTTCATTTATTTAATTCATTATGCTAGAAGTAGATATAGGCCATATGTATATATGGCGCTATATATGGAGCACCTCCATTAAACCTAGGGGCACGTTTCGCTCCTCGCCGATCTTTCCCCAATTCAGTGTCAGGTTCTCGAGGTGTGAACTCTCTGGTTTAATAAACACTCGTTATACGTGGTTCTACTTCCTTGAGATGACTTCTCTCTGTATGCATCGCTCGCCATCGAGGAGGCAGGAACAGCTCTTCGGGCTACTCGTGGAGTCGCGAAGAGCTCTCCTTCAGCTTTTGCGCCAAGTCCTCCACAAAGGGAGCGTGTCACCAGGGGTGATTCGAGCTTTGAAAATAATCGAGGGAGAGAATGAACATTTTCAACCATAAGTGCTGACATTTCCTTTTCTCTTCCGTTCCTAGAAGCGAGACATGAAATCTCTGAAACCTTGAAATTCGGGCCGCTAACTTCAGACGTAACAACGAGCTGAAGCTCGACGGTACGTTTGACTTTACTTGTTGATGAAGGATTTGCATGGGAATTAATTAACTATGAGAGCGTCGGTGGAAAATTTTACTTCCGGGAGAAGAGTTTGAAACTTCAGCTCGTACCGAGGAGTTCGCTTTTAAGAAGGTTACTTCGTTCCAAACTCTGTTCTCTCGATAGAAAGTGACAGAATATATAATTCATGTATTTTAAAAAGTTGCCACGTTAGAAGAGAGTTAAAACTCCCCTCGGCCAGGGCCCATTACTGTTTTTGCAAGTACCGGATTATTCCAGTCCCAATTTATACTGGGGAAGTTGAAGTTAAAATCATCGAACGGGCCACATGTCATCGAGTCGCTCTTAAAGTGCCATTTCGCGGTATCGCTCAAAATAAAATTTTGGTTTCAAAACTACAATCGAAACAAACATTTAACTGGGCCTAACTTAATTCTAAAGCATACATCGTATCGATAATAAAATTACAGGTTTCAGTGATTTCATTCACTGCTCAAAAATCGTCATTTTCATTCTTTGATGCAGTATTTACTACTCTGTCACACCGAGTACCGAAACGTGTACATTTGTTTGCGATGATCGATGTTACATCCTATCGAAACAAACGTGCACTTATAGTTCCGCGATAACTTTTCGACTTTGAGTAAGACGTCCTTAGTGTCTCTATAGGTTTCCAAATGTAAAGAAACATTGAGAATTGATTTTAAGAAAAGATCCTCGAGGGGGTGAAACCGAACATGGGTCGAATGGAGGTGTGACACCCTTGTGTATGTATATGCGTAGGTACATATATATATATGTATATATATAATCCTTCACTCCGTCGCTCCTCCCCGTAAATCCCTACCCCTCACGGTACAGCTCTTCTCCCCCAATTAGTCGATCGTGATCGGCATTTAATGATTTCATTAGTATTAATTATTTATCTGGTGTGTAAAGGGCTCGTACGGGGTCCTAACCCCCCGCAACTCTGAAGCATCCCTGGGGCACGCTGTCCCGTTAAATCCGCGTCGATATACATACACTTTCTCCCGAAAGCGAGACTTTCGAATTAGCTAGTAAGTAGCTCGAAAAAGAAGGCCGGCCTTGTGCAGGATCTCTTTTAGGATCAGGGAGAAGTCGATACATTTCGGAAGCGAGACACCGATTTCCCGAGCCCTGGTCTCTGCTGGTATAGCCAGGGTCCGGCATGGTTTTTAACATTAAAATCTCCCTGGGTCCGAGCCCCCCTTAAAAACTACGACGAGTTTCAGTCACTACGATTTTTTTGTTCGAACTGGTGTTATATCCTTTTGTTGCTCTTCGTCTCCCTTCGACGGGGCTCCCCTTAAATCTCTTTTGGCTCTTTTTAAGATACTACTACTGCTACGCGGCTTTGTTTCTTGCTCTATGGGTTCCCTTAACGAATAATTGCTTTTCGATAAACATTCGTGAAACGTGTAACGTTGAGTGCTGTCGCGCCTAATTATTCCATTACCACACTTATTTCCGGTTCACCTCGCGTCCCGCGACCCCCCAAACATTTCCCCTTCCGTCCGAGATCTTCGGGCGGCCATCTTGCTTTTCGCCTCTCAGGCCCCTGACGCTTCGCTACTCCCGAAGACGCGCGCTCCCTATTATTAGTTACTTTTTTTTTTTTCTGGACTGGCGGCTGTACAATTCCCTGTCTCGACTGGAATTATCTCGACATCACGCTTGGTCCAATACGTAAAGACTCCTTAGATGCTTTAATCGTTAGCACTGGGGCGTTCCGAGTAGCCACCATTTTGTTTTTCCTCGCGGCCTCCCGAGTGACTCGATTCACAGTCCGATCGCTGCTCCTCGATATCTCTTTTGCACCGATCTTCTTTTTCTGTATAATCGACCCGTCCAAAACGCGTTAGGCTATTTCTCGTTTCCTCCGCTATAATTTGCGCACCGTGGCTCGTAATTATCGCACGATATTGCTCTAGTACATATGAATTGACTGTTTCTTGTACGTCGCGCTCACCCACTAAACAAAATGGCCGCCATTCGCCAACACATATCCCAATTTAGAGTGTTACCCTGTTGTTGAATACAATATAACCGTACGACAATCGTACATATATTCATTTATAGTAATCTCATTTGTCATCTGCAAATTTAATAATCATAACATTCGTAATAATCGTATCAACAGAAGCTGATTTTCTACGAGATGTGAGCGAGGCTGGAGAAACGGGAGCTTCCTCTTTTCGGTTTTCTCATTATTTTGATCACCCTGAATTTTATTGCGCAGTTTGTTGTAAAATAACTGTGGAAGAAACCAATGGTTTTCTTTTGTATTGATATTACTTCTTTTTTGCATTTGCTTAGTTGATTGTAAATTATGTTAATTAACGAATCGCTGTTTCCGTCGATCGTTCAGTGACAAGGCTTCGAAATCATCGATGGCAGAAATATTTATGGACTTAAGATTAACCCAGCTTATGATAATATTGCAAATTGCAGATAAATTTATCATAATAAAGGGTGAATCTATAAAAAATTTAAAGAAAGGAGTTAAAAATTTGTAATACGTGGTGATAAATATGAACGACGAAACGCGAAAAATCGCGAGATGACATTTCAAATAAATACACATTGGTTAATGAAAAAGTAATGGAAAAGGGGTCATTTTTTAATATTCTCCCGTTTCTCACAAGCGATTACCCACCGTTGGTGTTCCACCGAGACTCTTGCCGAAATTACACGAAGCTTTAAGGTTAAGAAATTGCTGTGGATATCGATGTTACACTGCGACAAAGTAACATAGAATTCTACAATGAACAATCACAAAATGTGATTGCGTGATTCTTCAGTCGTCGTGTCATGTGATTTCAAGAATTGACGAATGATTGCTATACATTTTTCAATTCAGATATTTGATCTTAAATAGGTATTCATCTCCAAATATTTTTAGTACATTTAATACTGCTGTAATTACATCTTTTTGCACTTCTAATTAATCTCCCGAATATATTCTATATGTAATTTGAGAAACAATGTTAGGAATTAACAGAAATTATAGTCATTGCAATGATTTAGAAAATATTCAGTTTTCATTTTGATTATCCGGGAAAACGATTCTGTTAATTTCGTAAGAATTGCGCCCATTGCATCCAAATGTTGAATATTTATTATTGAACTCTAAGAAAATATTTCTAATTGATGGCGAATCACACAATTATCGTTTTGTACATTGTACAATTTTACGTTTAATTTATCGTCAGTGTACTACTAACACGCATCGTATTTTGAATTGAATTCCCCATTTCGATTTAATGTCCATTTCTCCGAATTTCGAGAACATATTCTTGGATAAATTTGTAAACATTTTCATACATGAATTCATTCCATGAAACTTCCTAAAGTCCAGGTAAGTAGATCACGCAGTGGAATATGCGCAAATTCTTTCAGCGTGAAATAGCAATGATCTATTCCTGGCTATGCGATTAAGTGAAGACTTCTGGACATGAAAAAATAAATACACATTTAACAGCGAATGTTTCAAAATTTTATGAAAACCGGCGAGTACGTGTCACCCTTGTGTACCAAGATAAGTTTAACAAATATAATTTTATGTACGTGAATTTCAATGTCTCAAAATGTCATCAGTGTTCATTGTAATTCCTGCGATTGCAGTTCCGAAAAAATTATCGTATTGTCTCCATCATAGATGGGACGTGTTATGGTTTCAGGGTAGTAACAAGTGTTAATGTTACGGTTTTAACATGAACAATCATCCATACGCCGAATCCAATGCAAAGATTCTCGCAATTTTTGTATCGACTTTATGCCTTTGTTGTCAACAAACTTGACGACATTTTGATTTATCAATTATCTAATTTTACCACGTACCAGAAATCATTAGTTTACCGAGTAACTTCAGATTAAGGTGTAATTCTCTGTGCTGCGGTACACTGGGTGCGATATCCTCAGACAATTATTTAATTAACAGTATTACGCAAATCAGTAGGGATTAATTTACCTAACGAGTACTTATGCGGCTTCATCGGTCCGCCATAATATAATTTCCCAATAATCTGCACAGCTTGATTCGACGATGGTTGTCGCTTAAGAGCGTTCATTTTATTTTAATTCGAACTTCATCCGAGCCAGTATCTTCTCCCCTCTTCGTCTTCTATGTAACGGCATGTACGATAAAAAAAAAAGAACTGCTTGAAGTCAAAATATGTCAATTATGATCGCTCGAAATTTGGAATTAATAAAATTTGAACTTTTTACATAAAGTTTTAATTTTACCGAAGAATATCACGTGTATTAAATTTCTGCCAGACAGATGATAAAACTGCATCATATGAACACGTGTTAAATTGAATATCTTATTACTGTATACCAAAAAACAAAATGGCCTATGGAAGTAAGACGAAGAGGAGGAAGACTTCAAATAAGGCTGGTCACTTTTTCTGACACAATAGGACAGAAGTTGATGAATACAATTTTCCGGCAAACACGTGGAATGAGGTAAACGGTATATCAAGTAAAATCGGGCACACTGTGAAAACAAATTACATGAGAGATAATATTTCCGACTTAACATGACGTCTATAACTTGCTGTGTCATTATTCTTTAAACGTATCATCACGTCCAATTACATAATAACTGTATTTTTGTAGAAATTGAAAAAAAAACCGCTAAAGGAAAACTGTTCATGAAATTATTGGACTCATTCCCCTATTTGTGTCAGCCATTTTCTTATCTGCACCGGAGAAGCCGTGTTTAATGATTTTTGTGTTTTATATATTTTTTTATATTCTTTTATCCTGCTGGAAAAAGTGTCCAGTCTTAACTTTGAACTGGCGAGAAAGCTCGAATAATCGAATTCGCCATTTCGATCGCGGATCCAAGTCCAGCCGATCTTGCGACTGTGGACTGTTATTGTTACCATAGCTACCATTAAGTTATTCTTTAATTATTATATTCAATTATTGTTGTTCCTTCCTGCTGTTTCATCTATCCCTCGAAGTTTTCCTTATCTCCCTGTGAGGTGGGCGACACCAAAGGTGTAACGCGTGTAAGTGTAATAGCGTCCCTGCATGCCCGGGAAAGATGGCATCGTCGATTGGAAGTTTCGGCGGTCCTAATTTGCAATAAGCGTTTCCACCTACACAGTACGGGTATTCTTGTTACGAAGAAACTCTTTGAAAATGTCGAAAATCACGAGAAAGATGAGGCTCCTAGTGCCTATAGTACGTCGTTGTCTCATTCTTTGTAATAATAAAATTGTTGTCATCAAAAAGAGCACCCTCTTATATTCCCGTAATTAGAGGGGCGCTAAACATTCTTTTTACAAATATATTCATTTTTCATACGATGCAAAGCGTACCATTGTTTAAGCAACCATACGATAAATGTGCAGTAAACCTATTACCCAGTCGTGCAGGGTGTCACGAACGAATACCCCGTACAAGTACAGACATATTGTACACATCGTCGTTATTAGAATGTTCCGTAATTGTCGTGCTATATTACGAAGAAAGTTAAACGCGCATTCTACTAGGCGCTGTACAGAACATGCTCATAAAACGTTTGTAAAATGTACAATGTGAAGGAAAATGTAAAACGCGTGGTCTATGAACATCGGATTCCTGATTCCACGGTAAAAAAAGAGAAATAATTCCTACTCAAGTGCCAGAGAATTGTCATTGAATTTGACGCTGAGAAACATTCGCCGTTAGAACCACGAATGTTAAAAAGTCAACCCAAGCCCAAATAATCTGCGATCAAGTATCGTGTTCATTTTATATAAATTTAGCATCAGTTGGTGTTAATATTACATGGTAAAGCAGGCCAAATTCACGTAGGACGTTCCGTCCAAAATGTAACAAATTGTTTGGACTTGGACTTAACATCGAACTGTCTTTTTACAGTGCAGATCATTCCACGTACTGTGTGGGGGATACACGCGATGCAAACGAGGCCATTCCCCTCGAGGTTTTGACCAATTCCGGTCCACGCAGCGCTTGGCGCGAGTGGATTCAAGGAAATCGGCAAATTCCATTGCGATCCGAGGGGAAACATCCGTTCACAGTTATATGCGGTACCGACAGCTCTTAATTATCCCTAAACTCGGTTGTCCGCGTTCTCTTGCATCGACGTCTCCACTGTTTCGAGAAAGATCCTTTTCCCGGGCGCCATTTGCTCGCTTCCGCGCGCCCCACTTCGCCAACGTAACGCGACCGTGAATGACTCGGTATAACCTGCTTCCACTTAAACGCTATAATCATATGTTATCTAGTAAATATCAATTATTTATCATATATATATAATATATATTATAGACTTAACCGTTAATATATATATATCAATTAATAATTATTAATTTAATTAATCGTTATATTATTATTTATTAATGTCGGAGAACGGGCTGGCGCCATTTGCAGGTTCGGCCGCGGCCGAGCTCATGTCGTTTCTCTTTCCTTTTCTTTCTCTTTGTCGCCTTCTTTCAATTCATTCTCTGTCTCGTTCCCTTTTCCTACCTGTTTGTCCATCTCTCCTATTCTCTCCTCTCACTTTTCCGCCCGGACGCGTGTTGGACACTGTTCCTATCTCACTCCAACGGTGGAGCGCCATCTTCCGGGATTCTCGCGAAGCTGGTCCTGCATTTACTCTCCTCTTCCTCGCTCACGCCGCCGCGCACCGCAGTTCCACTCTCTCTATCTCTCGTTCTCCACGCTTGGACAGGCGCGCGATTACCTCGGGAAATCGAAATTCGGGCATCTCGACGTCCCTTTCCGTCTTCTTAAGTTTGGCTTTCCTCGATTCGACTTCTATGCAGAAGATGCCAGTCGTTACGTTAGTACCGAGGATCCGCGTTCCGTGTAATGCCGTCAGTCGACCGTGCCGCGCATCGCCCTCTCGTCCATCCTGGGCAAAAATCAATGGGGAATTTAGTATCGGAAACAGGCTAATTTTCAGGTTAAGGGAACCCTACATCCGCTTGGAGAGCAGTACCTTCTAGGACCCGAAAGAGATGGAAACATTATGTAAGCATCCTCACGACAAAAAATACTTAGTTAGTAAAAATGCAGTCAATCAAATGATTATTCTCTCGGTTGAACGAATTTTTTTTTTTCTACGAGCGTATACACGTTAAAAATATATTACGCGAATAAATAAGAATCTCATAATTCCAGAAAGCTTAATGTATAGGAATTTTTATTTCTGTTATGAAATTGTACCTCTCTTAAAATGCTTAAGTAATTGTGTATATTTCAGGAATTATGTGATGTTATGTATAGTAGTACAGTATATAAGGTGTCCCAAAGAAGTTTTCTTTGTTCGTTTGAAACTTGTTTTTAAATTGTCTATGCACTTTAATTGGGTTCTTACCATTTCAGTAGCATTTTACGGGAAATTTCCTTTTTTCAAAAGTCAATTTGATGGTCATTTTTTCAAATTCAATTAGATGGTCATTTTTAAATTGTACATTGCCGTGGGCGAATTGTAATCAATTGATTTGAAATGATAGGTCACTATTTACTTCAGTGCATTCCTCTCAGTTGCATTGTGGCATTGATAGAGGCAAAATATTTTGAATTTACTGCGACGCACAGTATTGGGTTATAATAATATTATAAAAATGTTTTCCTATCAGAAGTTATTAATAATTTTGACTCCTAGAAAATGTCAAGAAAGTACACGAAATAAGCGTTGCATTAAGCATTGCGATTAAGCGTTGCGTTAAGGAAAAGGCCCTGAGAGTTTCTTATTGTTCAGTTATTTCGCAGGAGTAACGAAACTTTAATTATCACATTCAATTCGAACTCATTTGAAATTCTCATGGTCTTCATTTTCTCCCCATTCCCTCCTTCGGGAGAATTTAAATTAGCCTATTTCGTATTCAGCAATCCCTTCTAGAGAACATAAACTATGTTCAGAGGAAGACAGTAGAACACGCAGTGCAAACATATTACCCCGAAATCAGGTGGCCACGTAAAAGTATATTAGCATTCCGATGAATATATTTACTGAGTTTTCGGGAAGAAGTTCGAAAATCAGGGATACGACGAGGGGAAATAGTACGTACCTGTCGTTAGGTCTTAACGAGGCTCAATGGTAGCCATTAGTGAATGCCGCTGGTATCAGAGGACCCTGAAACATCGGCAAGTACATAAGCGTTAGTACAATTTTTCTCAACTATGAAATTATGCTATTCGGCACAGGGAAAGGCGCCATTAATTTACCAGGCACACAGGAAAATAGGTTGCTCATTGTGCTGTTAGTACGGTTAGCCTCAAGGTGGACAGATCTCCCTGTCACCGGTCAACATTCAATAAACCTTTAGAGGTCCACACCACACACTGTTTTTTTTTCAGATTATAACTTTGAACTGATATTATCACAAGCATTTAAAAGTGCCATTGCCATTGCTTTTCCGTGTCAAGACAATTTTATGTGTACCAAATAATAAATAATAAATACCAAATTGGGCAACTTATGGAAACTGGAAATCTCCGATGCCTTTTTTCACAGTACCCATGATTCCGGAACGGCAAGTTTGAAACAAGAAGTTAAAGTGGATTTAGAAATTAGAGAAGAATATTTAAGAACCGATGGCGAGATTTCTCGATGAAAAGGAAATTCAGATTGCAGTGATACTTTTATCAGTGCCTTTTGCACTTTAATTACCGGCAGCTTTGATAAAAAGAAGTTTCGTCAAAAGTTCCCGCCATCGATTCTTAAATAATCCTCCTCTAGTTTCTAAAACTACCAGAACTTTCTGTATCAGACTTACCGTTCTCCCGGAATCAAACGCACCGTGAAAGAGAATCCGAAATTTTTAGTCCCTACAAGTCCGACATTTTGAAAGACTGTAATACTTTTCTTACCCCTACTTCTTCGCAAAGTATCAAATGAAACAGCCCCGTAAACATTTCATTCTTCCTTAAACTCCCATTAATTAAAACCCATTTCACGACCTATTAACTCCCTAAAGGTCTTAATAGGTACCTCGCAAAACAGTAACTATAAATATACCAGCAAGAACGGGGACTACTTCTGACTTGGGCCAGCAGGTGGCGTCGGACTTACGGGACTGTAGTTGAGCGGGGCGCGGGAGACGGCAATCGCGGGAAACGCGGTGGTGGGGGGCTGCGGACTAGCTGCGGCCTGGACGTAGCTGGCGACGGCGGAGTCCGCGGCTGCTGCTGCTGCGGCGGCTGCTGCGCTCGAACTGTACATGTCAATGGGCCCGGGCGAGTTGGCCGCGGGAAACGAGCGGCCCTGCGGTCCGCCGTGCCCGCCGGCCCCGTGCGGCGATGCCGGTGGGAACCCGGCTTGCGCTGCCGCCTGGTAGTTGTTCATCACTGCAACGAACGTCCCTGAGTCAGACCTATCGTGCCCGTCGCTTACCTCGTCCGAGCCGTTCTCGTCACGCCAGTCATGGATGTCGTAACGATGACGCCTACCGTCTGGTCGAGTCTGTTTTGTTTAGGGTGGTTGTTCTTGCGACGTCTGCTATGCCAACGACGGATGTGTCCGGATCAGATCCGTTTTGTATATCGTTGGCGAAATGTGATATGTTGGCGATAGGGTTTATGTTATAGGCAAAGCGATAAAGGAGGTATTGTGAATACTTCCTGGGCATTATCGATAAAATCGGCTAGAGGTATTATTCACTGTATTCGCATTTGTCACTTTGGCCACAACACCTGCGTCTGCTGCAGTACGTTTGTCTGTGCCGTTGGACATGTCTGGTGTGTGCATTAGGGTATGGTTACGTCACAGGCGATCAGATTCGTTTGGATCGGACCAGGTCAAACCGGACTATACCAGATCCGACTGACATATATTATGTTTTATAGACATGGCTCCACTTAATCCATCAAATAAGATCAGAGAGGGATAAAGTGTAGTTATGCCTAAAAGAAGTAATATGTTTGCTTCGATTGGATCTGGTCCGGTCTGATGATGATCTGACCTAGCGTTGTCTTATTCCAGATGCGGCAGGTATGCTTTTGACATTTTTTTTTATCTCAGCCGACGCACTTGCAACATCTTTCGGGTCGGGCATTGTCGTATCTGTCGGATGCGTTGTGTTATGTTTCATACAAGTATCGGTCCAGGTTTAATATTTTACTGATTTTCAACATGACTGGCCTGAATTTCTAACCGGGATTTACATTTCCTCCTTGAAGGTTTGACCCTATTTGACGGGAAAATTGGATTTCAGAAATCTGGGGAACTTTGAAGAACGAAAGAGTCGAAGCGTACCGATCACCTCCAAAATGAACTACCTTTCGTAAACCATTTTTTTGAAGACACTGAAATGAAATGGGATTAATTTCAGAACCCATTAAGAATAGCAGTTGCCCTTTACGATATTCGTTGTAATCACGCTTTAATTGAAAGAAACAGAAAGGCTAGTCATTGTTCGTATCCTGACAAATGAATCTAATATCCCGATAAGCCTTCGTAATTTTCTCTTCCATAAATTTCAAGACTATCCGAAAAGCCATAGAATAAATTAAAAAATCAGTTACTTCTACCTGCAGAGATACCCAGCCCGACTAAACGCATCTTGACGAGAATTTCCCCTTACCGAAAACAATCAGCGGTAACGAATAACTGAAAACCGACATGCACTTTATCTTTTCCCAAAGATGGTTACTCGAGAGCGCAGTTATGCAGATGATCATGCATTCTCAACCGATGGAAATATCTTCAAACCGATTCCCACGTATTCGGTTATTTCCCAGACAACACTTGGTCAATCCCAGCAAGACGATTCCCCTTGAAGTCGCGTTTTATAAATTCTTTCGATTCCCGGTATTTCCTTTATTCCTCGGAAACGCTGACGCGAAATGGCGTTTCTGTACGTCCGCGAGCCAGATACGTGTTAGTCGGGTTACGGAACACACTGCATGCTGCCACGTGGGGAAAAGCTCGCAAACTAGAAAGAGAGAGAGGTAGAGATACGGACGGGGCGATATATTTCAAGGGATGAAAGGGATAGGGAGGGAAAGAGACGGCGGGGAAAATGCGAGGCCCAGCAACTTTGAGACGCTCGATGACAAACCGAACGCGCGACGCGCAATCTAAAAACCCATTCAGCTTTTAAACTCTTGACAATGGCGGCCGGTTACAAAGTTTTCTACCGGTGCCTCGGGGAGGTTGGGTGGCGCGATTCAAAAGTTTGATTTATTTGAGGGAAGATTGCGAGAGGCAGAGTGAAGAAGTGCGGGAGGACGGAGAGATAGGGACTCGAGGGAAGCCGAGGGAGAAAAAGCGCGGAAAAGTGAAAAAGAGGTAGAGAGGAAGGGGATGGGCGGCAGGGAGCGACATTGCCGACGGAATTGCCGGCGCACCGCACTGCCGCGGATTCCTTCGAGGAATTTCGGGCTTGCGGTAATGCGCCGGAAAATCCTGTCCCCTTATTTCCGTCGAGTGGTCGCTCACGATTCGATTATCTCCCTCGGGCCGGTCTTTCTCTTCGTTTCGAGATGTGGATGATAATCGGTTTAGCTTCGAATGTCGAGATACTCGACTCCGTCATATTGGAAATGCCGCTCGCGGCGAGCCGCGTATTCGGGTAACTGTAGAAAAACTCGGCTATCCGATATTTTAGCCGAGAGCTATTAAACTGCTTTCTCTTTAAGTGAAAATCTTACCGTTCAGGAAGTGCTCAGAAAAAATTGGTCCGGTATTAAGAACCAAATTTACTTGCATTGGTCATGGAAATACCTGTTTAGTAGGATTCACAATCATGCATAGGAAATAGATTTGTATATTCTTTTAAGGCATTGGCCTACAGTTAATGCTTTGGGTTTTTTACACCAGTCACAATACCTTATGGTTTCGACTATACGATAAAATGTAACCCATTAAATTAATTCATATGAATATAACTTGCTACGGGTATATTTAATTTTCATCCACAGTAAACGCAGCAGTCACGGGTTTTGAGATCCGAATTTTAATATAGTTACCCTGTGGAGGTGCAATGGTAAATAAATTGACGGCGGACCTGTATACTGGACTGGTATAAATGCAATTAATTGGACATATTTTATGGTTACGGTATCCTACGTCAATTTGTTTACACTTGCCTAAATTGCTACGTAGATATTCTCTAAAAAGAGTTTGGTCTGAAATTGGGAGTCATATTTAGATTTGCTTGATTCCTGCGCCTGCGCTGACGTTGAGTCATACTACTGCCATAGTAACCAGTAAGGTCATACTTGAACTTTCAGCCATTATTGAAAAATACGATGTCCTATCTAAATATTGCTTCCTAACTATTTTTGCCAACAATTGTTGCATATAACAATCCTTTCTGTATTAAACCTTGTGGGAACCAAAAATCGTGTCGATCTTAAATAGGTGGATACGCAGTTGCTTCATGAGACGTTGATTCTGACCGATATAATTTGTCGATTGTATATCAATATAGGTGAATTTGTACCCAATGTCTCTTTGAATGTCATCTCCAGACTCTTATTAGAGGACCTCTAGGAGTATTGTTTTTTACTTCTGGGTCCATTGTTAGGCCAGCGCCTGAGGCGCTAATTTGGAAACCTGACAAGTCCAATATAACAGAGTTATCATGCAATTATCGCGAGCAATTGGATCGCAATGCACATAAAAAGTGCGCAATAGCGCTAAATAGAACGTTGAACATACCAGAGAGCGCTTGCGTGAGCAAGGGTGTGTTGTTGTTGGGGGTGAGTTGCCCGTTGGTTAGATCCACTGAAACACAAAATATTGGTCACAACTGGTCCACGAATGCGAGGCAAGATTTTCGTGGTGCATTCCTTGTCTCTCGAGGAGCATTCCTTTATTTATGCAAATCTACATTCGATCGCAACCGACAGGTCGTACGATGTGTTGCTAGGCATTGTTTTGCAGATTCCAAAACAGACGCGAATGATATATTTTTTTCATTCGTAGAAGAGTAAAAAATATACCCCGTACCAACAAAAATAGTTTAATTTGTTTTTTAGTGTTCGGCTAGTGCTTTGGACCTTGCGGCTATTTAACCTTAATAATACTTGATACTTTGGTAAAAAAGAACTTTATAATGGAATGATATTTAAAGTCGACGAAAGTGTCGGGTGATGTGTTTCAAAGGTTGGGAATCTATGCAGGGCATTGTTTTGCGTGGAATAATGGAAAGGATTTTTTCGAAAAGTTATTGGCGGTGGTACGGAATAATGTGATATCCTTTGAAACATTATTTACAGGAATTTCAGTTATTCTGTTCGAAATTCACTTCGGGGAACAACTACATCAAGACTGTAGTTAATTAAAGTGAGGTTAAGCATCCTCCCGGTAATTGTTTAGACACCGATCTGGATTTTCACCAGTCTATTGGAACGATTAATACTATTCCGAGATACTTTTCACGATGAAATTGAAAATAAGAAATGTTTATATCATTCTTCGGAATTTTGGCGTTATTACAGCGGTTTAAAATAATGTACCATTTCCACTTATTTTGCGCTCTAGAAACGAGTGGAAACACATAGTATTCGTGTATATTGAAGTACGTATTTCTATATAACTCTTGATTTAACAATTTTAGGATATTTTGCGCTCGCGAATTCCTCCTGAAAAATGAAAAAAAATCCCGTTTTCCGAAGTCTCAAATGATTAGTAATCTCTGAGATGCTTAACAACTAAAGTTGATCAATCACCGGTGTATCGGCCAATAGGGTGAATCCAGGAAAAACGGACCTAGGTACTTAAAGCTATTAATTCACAAGCCTCCATAGTAACAACTACAGCCAAATGGGTCGGAACGTAGCACATTACCGAAATACACATATGGGCTCCTCCCTATTCACGAAACCCACGATAGGATTGGTCAACTTCACTGTAGACCACCTCAGGACCTATTGCTCCCCCGGCATTCGGTAAACAAGGTGTTCGAATTAATTTTTCAAGAGGATTTCGCCGATAAGAGGAAATCCAATACCACTTAACAATGTACATATGGAAGTGATACGCTGCACCTCTGCCATTCATTTGTCATACACTCTAAATCCGCTCTACGCGCAAACAAAGGTATTCATTCCCCCACAAACCCTTTAAATCGACTCCATATGGACGAAACAAGCAATACAAATAAAGCAATACAAAGTAAATATAATTGATTCGGACAGCGGTACAGGACTTTGGAAAATCATCTCCGTTAAACATGACAGAATGCAGGTACTTCAATTCTAGGGTAACGTATCGTCCTTTGATGGTCAGCTACTGAGGCATGAACAGCTACTGGTACATTTACTATATCCCAACTTCATGCCGGTGCTTTTGGGTTCTGCGTCGAATCCCGACAGCCGTTGTTTCAGCCATGGGGAAATTCGCGTCTTCCGAGGGTTCCGAGCTCTTTGTTCGGCCAAGATGGCGCGGCTTTCGATTAAAATAGCGGTAGCTGTTTTACTATCGGCAAATGGCGATCGCGACGGGATAAATGGGCCAAAAGTTCATCTATTTCGAGTATATTTCCAGCCGGCATATGAGAGAGCGCGATTTAGGCTCGGATAAGGGTGGCGGGAATCCCTCCACTCCACCCGCCGGGCGGAATGGGAAATGCACAAAGTCCGGCAACACATCGTACGTACGTTGATCGGCGATCGATTGCGGGATTCCTCCATGCCGGCGAGAGAAAGGTCCGGCAAAGGGTCGCCAAAGGAAACAATATATATATATATATGTGTGTGTCCATGAAACTTTCGACACACACGCACGCACACCCACACACACACACACAGCCTAGTCTACACACGTAATCAACTGATCAAATGTTACTCATGGCTGGAGACAGGAGAAGATCCCTTTATGTTTGACGTTTTTCCTTCTGAGTCTGCGCAATTTCTCTGTTAAGTTATATGAAAGCAGAGCACGTGGTTTCTAAATGCGTGGAACCACTTATAATCGAGTTATTTCAATAAGTGAAGTTTTTCCACATTAATCTCATGAGAAGACGTAGGTTGTCATGTTGGGCTGATTTAAGTTGAAATAATATTTCTTTTCGCCTTATAGTGATTCTAATGACTTCATCCGATACAGTCTTCACATATTCATTTAAGGGTTCATTTCACCCCTTAAATCGCGGAGTTAGCACGTATAAAAAAATACCTCTGTAATGTTTTTTCATCTACTATAACATATCACAGAATGAAGAAAATCGGCGAGGTACACCTCGGGTACTTTCCTTGTTAGAAATAGTATGATACGAAATTGTTCAATTTTGTACCGGGCAACCAGGGAGTTTGGTTTTTTCGATTTCAATATGGCTGTAAAATGAAAATAGGAGCCTGATGTTGTAAATGGACTAATAACGTGAAATAACTCCACATGGAATGAGAGACCCGTAAGGGGGAAATTAGATTTTTGCCCGCACTAATTTAAATTCGTCATCAGTTCCGAATGAAAAATTAGCATTTTGACCAGATGGGAATTGTGCAGACGGCGAAGCCCAGGAAACGGTCGAACTCGAGGAAGCCCTCCGAACTCCATTTATGATAGTTAGAGAAAAAGATCGCACTGTTGTCAACAGACGAACCAAAAACTATACTACGCGCCAGATGCGTTCTCGCGTTCTAATTGGCGTCTAAGACTAATGTCCAGTCAAAATTCCAGTGGTTGTCTAATCCCGGCCCCCCGGAGCCGTTGCCACGGGAATTACTATTGCACACGGTAGCAGGCTGCGAGGTGGGTTACTTGAAGGGAATTAGTTCACACTCGCGTAGAACACGCGAATAGTACATTCACGCACACTCATAAGAACACCCGACCAAACTGGACGATCCACTCTCGCACTATTCTACGTAACTATCATCTACTACGCACTAGTGCTATCGACCATTGTACCATCTCTATATAGTAACGTCATCGAATTATCTTCTAACGACAAGATAGGTCAACAAAGCCGAACGACATCTATATATATATAATATATATGACATATATATTATATGTGTGTGTGGATATATAAATACGCAAATGTTCCAGCAGTTCGGTTACTTGTGCCAACGTTTCTCCGAACTCTGTTACCGACTATAAGGTACGACTTCTAGGCCGGTCTGATGTGTAGCCTACTCTCTAGAAAAAGATCAAATTCGACGCCTAGGGCGTCGCGGTTCTGATGAACCACGACTCGACTACTTTTTCACTAATTGACGCATAGTTAAATTATTCTACGCTCTTACGTAGCGGTGCAACGCGGCCACGACTGGACTCCACCCTGCTTTCATCGAACCACGTTTTGTTCCTCCCTCGGTGAAAAAAAAAAATTAAAAAACACAATCATGTAATTTTATTCACGTGGTAAAATTTGAAACGAACGACTAGATCTAAAGTAGGGCTAAATTCGTGTTATGTAAGATTACATCCCTACTTCACGCCCAGGGAAGTAAGACTTAACGAGTGAAAGAAGGCTAAAAAAGGGCTTGCGTACAAGTTACGTAGGTTCAAAGTAGAGTTAAAATTTCAACTCGATCACCAACGGAATCGTTGACCTAGTTGATCGGAATATTGGAGTCTGGAGAAGAATTAAATTTGTACTTATCCTCATTCTGCATTTGTAACGTTGTAAATCGTTATGAAATAGGCAAAGACAATTACCTACAAGTACTGGCACTTGACAACATGCAGTAACATAACATTAGATAACATAAGATTAGATTTGAATCGGTCGATGGATTTCCTGGTGAAGAGTCTCGTCGTAACCGCGAGCTCGCGCGCGCATATCTAGTGGCGGGTCTACAAGGTATTCTGATTAATACTGTAAAAGACGATATAGAAGACTTTCTAAGAGACAGTAGGTTAGGTAGATGGTAGATTACTCGCCCCTAGGTGACGTCGTCTTCATGAGTCTTCGTCATCATCGGTAGGCAAGGAGAGTCCCATCCGGGCGTCTCTCTCTCATTCTCCCTTAGTCCCTTCGTAAGGATTTCCCTCTCTCAACTGTCAAACGGACCGGGAGCCCCGAAAGGCTAGGTTCTGTCTCAGATTTGCCGACTGGCTCCTTTTAGGGCCAGTGAGCATCGAATCGAAGCTTGGAGCATGGACCACACATTCGGTTACAAGAGTCGGAATCGCTCGACGCCCGCGACACCCGAGCGTCGACGTTTTGGCGGTCGTCGACCGACCCTAGCCCCTTTAACCCTTTACCGAAGCCCGCGAGAGACCACCGGAGATGGACCGGAGACAGGGACTAAAGAGAGGGACGATATGCGCGAAGAAAGCGCGAGAAAATTCGCCGACCGGTCGCAGAGAGGCGAATCTAGCGGTCGAAATTACGGATCGGGGTCCTCGTCTATGGCGGACCGTCAGGTTGAACTTCGAGAAGCGGTTAGTCTGGCTGTTCCAGTAGACGGTGTGGTCTTGTACTTTTAACAAATCGGTAAACTTGACAATCGACAGCTTGTAAGCGTTGGGCAAATATTCCCTTATTATCCCTTTCGTTTCCAACGCCGACTTTAGTCGGTATCCATGTGAGAGCTTCTGGATAGAGCCATCTATAGTCGATATAAATGGATGGAAACGTCGATCCTCTAAACACAGACATTGAAGTGCGTCATAAGAGTACATCTTTTCGAGCTGACCAGTACTTCTAAACTTGTATACTTGGAGCAGTTTAAAAATAACTATTATAAATGCTACTCGGCAGGGCCCGGTTTGCGTCAAAAGATATTGCCACAAAAGTTTACCCAGTTCTTTAAATAATCTGGTAATTTCGACCGCTAGTTGTGACCATAGCGACCGGTCCCTACAGCCGCGATTGGTGGAATCGGCCTATTCCCAAACAGCGCAGAGCTCCCAGAGAAGGCACATGTGTTAAAGGTGATATGAAAGGGTCATTTTATATATATATTAAAACATAGTATGTAGCATTATACATGTATAATGCTATATACTATATATATTAAAACGCCAAAATATTGATATAACTTTACTCTAAACTAGGTGCGCCGAATGACGTGAAATTTTAACATGTGATTATGGAGATCCTATGGCCTCTTGATTATGAAGGCCTTGAAACTCATAAAATTTTATTTTTCGAAGAAAAAAAAAATCTTTTTTCTTTTGGTTCTTGGCCGGGTTAAGTATAAAAAATTTATTCGGAAAATGAAGTTTCGCGAGTTTCAAAATCTTCATTAGGACCTCCATAACCACGTGTTAAACTATTATTCTGTGCTCCAAGTTTGGAGGAATGTTTTATAAATATTTTCACTTTTTGATGCGTATATATGACATCTTCCAAACACTTTAATAACTCGATATTAAGCCTTCGGAGGTGCACGTGCTAGTCGAGTCGAAGATCAAAACCGGGTCGGCGGGTGGGAAAAATTCGGTGGAAATTCTCTCTACTTACTATGAGCCAGGCAGTCATCCAATACCGGTACACTGACGGACATGAATGCCTTTCCATCATGCATTGGCATACCATATCTGCAGGGAAGGCATTCATGTCCCCCACTGTACGTTATGGAACAGTTACGTACAACGTGAATACATGTACCTAGTGTGTATATATATATATAGCTTACGTGTGGGGTTCATAATTTCTGATTACGATACTCCTGATACTTTACTCTAGTCTAAAACTGTGCTAATTCGGGGCAGAAAACGGACAAGTGGCCACATAGAGTACACATATTGGCCATATTGAGTCGAATTCGAGGGCGGACCGCACGTCGGACAGTCGATTCCATTCCATGAACAGTAAGAGCTACGACTGGCCCCTTTCCAAACTGCCATCTACTTTTATTGGCCATGAGACACCTATTCGAAACTTCAACCAGGCTCTCTCAATTTCGCAATCTGTCTCTTTAGATTCACTTCCTCGGGAAAGTTTTTGCGAAGTGACCACGTAAGCCAAGAGATTTTTCAAGATTTAGTTGGGGCTAGAAAACACTTACACATAATTAGACGGTAAATTCTGCTGAACTTTTAGACGTACATCCAATTATTTTTCTGCGGTAGAAAGAAAAACATATTTATAAATTGATGTTTGTTTAATTTACTGCAGTTGGTTTAGAGACGTGCAACTGACTGCACGAAGTTCAAGGAACGATTCAAACAATTACCTGTCCCTAAGTGTAACCGAATATGCGCAGATTCTGGCCAAGTAAGAACATTTTGCACATATATACGAAATGAGCTAGTATACGGTTTACCTTCCTCGAGGTTGGATTGTGTGTAATTTGGAATCGTCAGTGAGATCTGTGAGGATAGACGTTGAGATTCGTTTGATCTGACTGAAAGGTCGTGGAATAAAATGGGAGCAAAGGTGTGCGAAATTGAGTAAACTCCGGAAAAGTAATTTAAACTTCGCGCACATATAGAACTATATCCTTTGACGAGCTCGAATTCGAAGCACTCCTCTTTCGACAGAACTTATTTTCTTCTTGTTAAGAATGTACAGTTGAGTCGACTCATTAATTGATCCCGGAAATGATACCTTTTGAACTATCGATTGCGCACTATTTAACATAAAGATAACTCGTTCTTTTTTATCTTAATTCAAGTCCACGTATAGAACTCCCTCGAATACGATTCAATTGAAGTCTCCGTCTACACAGGAGCAAATACCAATGGATAAATTATTTAACGAGCGGCATGTTCATCCAGAAGTAAGGAATTATTTAATTTGATAGCTATTACAAGTCGACTTAACAATTACGACCTCAGGAGTTGGATTCAATTTTTTACACTTCTTTGGACAATGTTTTAAAAGAGTAATTTAACCCTTTCACTGTACAACTTCCAGCACCTGACATTCAAGGATGTGCTTAAAATAATTATCGATTAAATTAATGCAAATAATTGATACATGATATTTCATTGCACTGCCTATAATGCGTTTATTTCAACTTTTTCATTGTTTAATTTCAATTCATTTTAATTACAGTTAACGTTCGAGAATGTCAATACATTTTCGGGTGGACAAATGTTCATATTAGACTTTGAAAATTGAATAAAATGTCATGAAACTTATACCGTGCGTAACAATGGCTTAATTATCACGTAGGTAATGTAAATTATTGCCTGTGCCGTATATACATTATGTCCATTTCTGCACATGATTTTAATAATATTGAATATTGTGTACATAATTTATTTCGAGCCGGGAGTCCACTTTTCGACCAGAATAAAGAGGGTGGAATAAACAGGGTCGACCAGGTGCGTGCATGCTACCAACTACAGTCTACGGTTACCGAAAGAGGTTAGAAATACGGTGAGGGGGTAAATAACGAGAGTTTTGGGGTAAATCTTACCGGTGCAACCCCCGCTGGGGCTGACTGATACTCGGCCCACCCTTGGCCCAACAGCGCGGTACACGAGCGCTCCTACCCAACAAGAGATCATAAGCTTTCTGTTTATGGTTCCTTCTGTGGGGCCCACCCTCGCCCCAGGGGTAGAAAATCTCCCTCCGCCCGCGTCTCCGTCTCTCGCCGATGGTCTTGGACTGTTATCACACCCACCCCCACCCCACGTGGAAAAAATGATATGTTCCACTTCCAGAGTTACCTTACATCGTAATAAACTGGACCTTCGTACAACATTTAGATTACGTTTTGTACAGATATACGTAATCCGCAATAATGAGTGTAATGGATAGAGTAGTTTGTACGAGAATTGGATCTATTTCTATGCCGAGGAATTGAGAGAATAAAGTGTAATTGACCATTTTTAAACGGAGGATGCGAAAGTCATTGAATACGTAATTATGATTCTCTTTACTGACAAGTTCTAGGGAAATGTGTTTTAAGAGTAATCGCTGAAAGATAACAAATGCGTGGAAATATGGCTTTGAAAGAGAAACTGTTTGAAGGGACTTTTATCGTCTTTGTTTATTTTTATGTTCATGAATTGTCCCTTAGAGAGGAAACCGGAACTTTGGATGTGAACTGGAATACATCTAGCGTATGTAATCGTTCATAATTAATCTATATCACTCTTTTCCACTTGGGTCATCTATCTCTTAATGTCTCGGTGGTACACCTTGAGATGGTCGCAAATGCTTAACAGACGAATGAGCACACATCTTGAAGTGCCAACGATGTCAGACTGGTAATTATGGTTCTCGCTCGTTTAGGATATTTTTGTTTTTTAATAAATATCCCTCCAATGGTGTTTCAATAGCGAACATCCTTCGCGTCGGGTGCAGTAAGAGACAACATTGACACAGTAAACGGTTTGCATCCAAGTCGACGGGTATTAATAAACCGGACGGGTGGACAAGAGATATAATAATAAATAATCCATTCGAATGATTTGCGAAAACAGTTGATCGAGAGACCGGCCGCGCCGTAAACATTACTGAAGTACAGTCGCGACCATTCGGCTCAATGGTTGTCAATATTGATGAATATATTAACCGTCGAAAAGCGTTTATGACATATTTACCCGAGAGTACAATGGCATCTGACAGCAGGGTACGATCGGACCGTAGTATTCGCCGAATGCAAACTGGTCTCTGAAACGATCGCGAATTGATCGCATTGCAATTCAAGGTATGCACTCATTGCAGGAGTTCCGACAATCGCTTTAAATTTGGGTCCACTGAATACAAATCTGCTGACTTGTCATTGAAATGTGCTCTTATTGTTAACAATTCTCAGGACAATAACGTGTGCCGGTAAGTTCCAACGCGGCTCGTTTGGGCGACACGCGCAAGGAGAGAGCACAGTACGGTGTCCCGTAGTAACGATAAATGGCTACTTAATGAAAGAAAAGGAAAAATATCCATCACTATGCGACCAGGGGCAGTTTTCCCAGGACCAGACTCCAGGATAACAAATACCAGGGAAACCGTCGATCGCCCTCTGCGTTGACAAAAAGTTCCAACCGATAAGCAGCGCATAAGTTCACCCAATAAGGGTTGAATTTCTGCAAAAATTTTCTGATAAACTGTCTAATTATCAAAATGACTAGAGATGTCAAGCTTTTCTTCTAGTTTAAACACGGCAATTGGCATCGCAGCGAGTCGACGATGTAAATTGTACCTACGCGATCGATTCGAGCATTAAGACAGCCAAGAGCGTCATCAACCTGCGGCGGTTCAATCAGCATTGCATTGCCTCGGATTCAATAATTGCGGTAGTCGATACATTGGTACATACGTAACTGGTAATTAAACTCAGCAACGGAATGGACTTTTTCAGGCCTTGCGCGCCTCCTCCCACGGCTGACTGCATCGCGGTATGTCTTGCGTGGTATCCTTTTATTTATTACAGACATTTATTGTTTATAATTCCTTATCGATATAGTACCTTTGGCGAATTACATTATGTCGTTAGTTCGTATGTAATAACTTACGTTCTCTCTGTCTTTTTACATATTTCCTTCCGCTTAATTCTCGGAATTAATCATAGTCCTTTGCTTGCTCTCACTTTGTTCCGTATCTCTGATCCGATTCGGAGCGCCGACGACGGGCCGAAACCGCGACCGGTCGGCCGCAAGCCGTGCAACGACCGCATTCCCTCGATCCGATTTTCTCCTCCCGATTCTACTCCCACGACCGTATTACCGTTTAATCTTCCCCTCGATTTTTCCAATCGGTCGTCAGATTTTTTAACGCATCGCTGCCTCAAGCGTACCAGCTACACGACGGTCCTTCCACGTTTAAGTGGACCCTCGAACGCCCGTAGGATTTTAATTTTTTCATATCTTTGTCACGGCCGGCAGTCCAAACGATTTTTCCAGCTAAACGTGAATTTTCACTTCCGTTGGATTTTCCTTGTATTTTTTTTCCTTTGAACGGACCGTTCGGTGGAGCATTTGGGAGACCTTTGGGCCGACCGTCCGCGATGGGCTCTCGTCGACGGTCGGAGGCACCACCGGAGGATAACCTCGGCATTCGGCCGAAACATATACAAAGCATTCGCGCCCTGGTGTATATATGTATAATTTACCCGAACAGCTTCCCTAGCGCGTCCGAAGGGACTCCGACCGGTGGGTCGCACGGCGATGCCCGTTACACGGCGGGCGCGACCGCCAGTCGGGCCCGACCAACGGGCGAGATCACAGCGAGATAACAACGGCCTTACGAATAGCAACAATTCAACCGTAGTTCGATGGCTTAGGCCGCGATTAGGGACGTTAGCTTGGGCGGATACTGCGAATCCATCTACGCGTTCCCCGGGAGAGAAACGTTCTTCGGAACCGGACGAAAAACGGGTACCACGTTGCCCGTCGTAACCTTCGATAAGTCAGCACGCGTCTCCGATAAATTGACAAATAATAAAAAATACAGGTAAAACTTCGGAACATAGTAAACGCGTGGTTAAAGGTTTTCCAAGATACAATATGTCAATATTTCGTATACATTTGTGTTCCAGGTTTCGGTGCACGAGTATAGGAATTTCAGAGGGCGCGTCTTCCGAACTTCGAATAAACTTCTTTTGTATTCTAATTTTCGATTATATCTAGGGGAATTCATAAGCAATTGTGTACGAAGGTACGTGTACGGCTATGCGGCATGTATACGAAAACTCGGATACTTTTGTGTATTGATTCTCTCTCGATCAGGTACATATACACAATTGTGTATGATTGTATAATATTTCATCATTTGTATTTGTATAAATTTGAGACATTGTATATATTTTGAGAAATGCGTGTTTTGGTACACTTATTAACGTTTCAACTCATTTCTATTTTCATCCTACCGTTGTGTTCAAAATCTTGAATAGTCTTGCGTGGGTTCTCAGGTAAAAAAAGGTTCTTTTCAGAATATGCTATACAATTATTCGGTATTCATTTCGAGTGCCGTTGTTTCTAGCTTTGGGATAAATTTCTGTTCAAAAGCATTCCAAGTATTTTTAACAGAGATATCATTAACTCGTACTTTATTCGATCCCGCTATTAAAATAAATATTAATTTTGCACTGTTGAAGAAAAGAAAAACGCCTTCACCCCCGCTTGATTAACTACCATCCGTGTATGTAAACGATCCGTAAGGCGTGTTCGTACTTTATTCGATCCCTTCATTAAAATAAATATTAATTTTGCGCTGTTGAAGAAAAGAAAGACACCTTCACCCCCGCTTGAACAACTACCCTCCGTGTATGTAAACGATCCGTAAGGCGTGTTCGTACTTTATTCGATCCCTCCATTAAAACAAATATTAATTTTGCGCTGTTGAAGAAAAGAAAGACGCCTTCACCCCCGCTTGAATAACTACCCTCCGCGTATGTAAACGATCCGTAAGGCGTGTTCGTACTTTATTCCATCCCTCCATTAAAATAAATATTAATTTTGCGCTGTTGAAGAAAAGAAAGATGCCTTCACCCTCGCTTGAATAACTACCCTCCGTGTATGTAAACGATCCGTAAGGCGTGTTCGTACTTTATTCCATCCCTCCATTAAAATAAATATTAATTTTGCGCTGTTGAAGAAAAAAAAGACGTCTTCACCCCCGCTTGAATAACTACCCTCCGTGTATGTAAACGATCCGTAAGGCGTGTTCGTACTTTATCCAATCCCTATATTAAAATAAATATTAATTTTGCGCCGTTGAAGAAAAGAAAGACGCCTTCACCCCCGCTTGAACAACTACCATCCGTGTATGTAAACGATCCGTAAGGCGTGTTCGTACGGCTTGTGCATTCGGAGAAACGTTTCTCTTTCCGAGTTCTGCATACGTTTCACGTGGACGCGGGTAAAATAAGATATCTGGAAATCTCCTGCCGCCAGTGTCCGGTTCCGGACGCGTCGACACGGCGGCGGCGGGCCGCGGCCTACGCGAGCGAACTACGGGCGCACATAAAAATATTATAATATCGATAAGCATCGCGCGATAACAAATGTAAGCTCGGGGCAGATATTCTTCGTATCATTCGTAAACAATGGACACTCGTGCGTAACCAAGTAATAAAAACGGATTCTCTGTACCGTTCCCACCTGTCGCGTTCCTCGATCGTCCGCAGGACCGTAGACGCGACGCGTGAGTGGGGACTGGGTGCGCATGCGCGGGCAAAAACGCCGCCGTTGCGAGAGCCGTGACGGCGACCGTTCTCGTACAGTGGAGGTCATGAATGCCTTCCCTGTGAACATGGGGTTGCCAGTCCATAATGGGAAGGCATTCGTGACTGCCAGTGTACAAGCGAATCGACTGCCAGGGCTCGCGTCCACTCGGCGACGCGTCTTTCGCTTCTCTTTCTCCCTTTCTTGGCGCACCTATTGTCTCTGCTTCACTCGAGCTAAACATGGCTGACATACCGTGAGAAAACACTTCCGATTCCCCGACTCTATCGGAAAAAGAATTCGCCGAAAGACGAGGAATAATCGAGAAGGGCAAGCCAGAGAAGTTGCGGTCTTGACTGGGGAAACGATTAGCGGCAAAAGATCGTAGAAAGGTTCATTGAATTTCGCATAGGAAATGGCCGGATAATTGTTTCATTAATTTTCGCTCGTCGATAGGAGTGACTTCGGAATCGAGAGGTTAGGTACACGTGCGAAGAGTGAACTCGAAGTGGAACCGGATAGTTTTCGCGAACGAGCCAGTGGGACACTCGAATGGGTCGAGGAGTTGGGAAAAGGGCGATGTTGCGTACACAAAGAACAGGGAGAAAGAGACGGAGGGGGTGGAAAGGTCAGCGGTGGTCAGGATGGAAGGCGGAGTGGGGAGGAACGGACAGGTGAGGCGATGGTGAGGGAAAAGAGGCGAGAGCGAGGTTTAAGAGACGAATAGCCGAACGACGGAAATATCTGGCGCGGGACTTAAAGAACCGACAAGCAAGCGCAATTCTTCAAACGACCTTGGGCGGTTTCTTTCAATGTGGTTTCCTTCTACGAGGGCTAGATATCTCTTTTGCTCTTGCCTAACCTGGCGGAGGCCTTATTCTACGGTTACCAGTATTAGTTGTTTGGATAAGAGATAACGAGGACTCGCGGGCAGCATGAGCTCGCGGCCAATCTCGACACGTCAGCATTGCTAAATACGAAGAGCTTCGATGTCTCGTTTTCCTACGAGAAGTTTGATAAACGATGGTGTTCGAATGCCACCATTTAGGTGGTCTGCGTTCGTCTTAGCTCCGTTTTTATCACGCAATCTCTTTGACGTTTCTTTCCGACTTCCTCGCATTGAAACTGTTTATCGTAATCGAAAGCGGAGTGTTGTCAGAGGTTCTTACAAAATCTTACCCCTTTAGGTAGTTCAAATGATCTGAAGCTGCATCACTGTCACTAACCGCATGACACTTGCAGTAGGCAAAATTTCACTGCCTTTGAAAGATCTAATCTACGATAAATATGGCTGTATTTATTATAGCATATTTGCAGTGGTAATAGCTTCAGCGATCGCTATAAGATTTTACACTACATGCTAGCTCAGCTCCGAGGACGAACTAATTTGGACTGTTCGTCCCTGACACTTTATCGGTGCGATTGCTTCAAGATCACGCACTCATTGCGGTCTAGGTAGTATCATCGTGTTTACTTGAACCGCGAGCGGGTTGCCGAACGAGCCTCGAAAGAGCCTAACGATATTCCTAAATCCTACTCTAGAGTCATTGATTAAAGGTGTAGCTTAGAGTTATACAGAGTACACTACGTCTCGCCTAAGAACAACTTCTACGCGAGAGAGACAGAGAGAGTGAGAGAGGAGGAGAACAAGAAAGAGAGAGAAAGGGAGAGAGACAGAGAGACAGAAAGAGGGAGACAGAGAGGCAGATGGACACATTTTCTTTTCTGGAAATGCACAGCGAGACGCTTTCGCGGGTGTCGTGTCGTTGACGTATACCGTTCGAAAAGAGACACTATGGAAGATTGACCGCAACCATATAATGCCATAAGTTACAGTATTCGTTTGCTTGAAACATTCATTTCATGTTACAACTTTTCATTGAATATGCATAAGCAGTTTTATTGCTTAACGGCATTATCGGTATCATTAATGTCTGACTTCACCGTTATGCTTTTCGTGGGAATATTCAAATCAATATGTCATTCTATGTTCATGAAGAATTGATGAAAATTTGTTGTAAACACCGAGGAGGCATTCTTTACGAGAAATTTATTAAACGAATAATGTTTATATACGAGGGTCCGAAGATTGCCTTTCGAGGTATACGTTCTCCGGTTCTGTTCCTTAAATCCCGGTTCATTGCGCGCTTATTCATGTGTGCGTTTGCTCAACACTCGAGCGTCATTGGTCAGTCATTAAACTCCTGTACCGCATAAACAATCGATCCCGTGGGAATGATAAGATTTTCGTTTAAGTTTAAGCCGAAGAATAATGCTTCGCCAGAGGCGCGCGGTTTCACGAAGACCCGGAGGAACATAACCTCCTTTAAATCGGATCACTCTTTTCGAACGGTGTACAAAATCGGAAGTCGGTACGCTCGCTCGCGCGAATATGCGTCCTTGATCATTGTCGGGAAATGCGCGCGTTATTCTAGTAAATACCGTCGAGAACGGAACTCTCCCATGGAGAATCGAGGAATCGAGGGTCTTCGGCGAGGGGAAAGCTTCCCTTCTAAGTCCGCCAACTTTCTCTCCTCGACGAGAAAGTCCAAGTCCATCGGGCAGTCTCGCCATTGGGCATTCTAGATTCGGCCGAGCGTATACATATCCGCGGCATTTCCGCGCATCCGGCGAGCGGCACGCGGATGGGAAAGGGTTCCGCACCTCCGATTCCTTCGACTCCTTTCAACCCTCGTGCGAGTCGGACACACTCTCCGTCTCTGACCTCCCGCGTAGGAGCTCGAGATTTGCGGTTTGCGCCTTTTTATTATCGGACTCCCTCTTTTCCAAAATTTCGTGCGTTCGGGGTGTGTGCGCGGGGGAGGGGGGAGGCTCGAATAGGCTTGCGATCCATCAGCGAGAAAGCGATGCCTAAAATTTTCTTGGTTTACCTAATGGAAGGGGGGTAGAGGCGGACGACGTTTCGCTTGACGTAGGACCACAGAGTTTGCCAGCCATGCGTCTGTGAACATGTTTTCAAACGTCCGATATCAGGCGCTCTCTTAACACTTGTAGTAAAAAACTGGATCGCGATTTACCTTCCAGGCCGAGATGCGACCCTAGTGCCTGAGGTCGTGTCCGAAAAGTTTAAGTATTTTGAAAATCCCTTCTAACCTATCGTAAATCTCAAATTACAGCTACGGTCACGAGATGATGGTTCGAAGGAATATATGCTCGCGGTTTTAGTTAAGTTAAGTTAACTTCATGATGGAATAACCTGCCGAGAAGTGCCCTCGCATCTGGCATATGCACCGCACCAACGTACATAGATTTTTTAATCTTTAGCGGTACGTTACGTGTTAATGAAAATTTTCTCACGTAAACACGGTTGGAATTGGAAGTAAATTTTGTTTTCATAAGAGCTTGAAACAAAATGTGGTAATCTTTATAATATACGGTTATTTTGGTGATGTACCTCTTGCTGGGCGGGCGTCCGGAAAACATTGCGTTATACTGGTATGGGTACTGTTCATAGGTTTTCCAGAATTTCTTTTGTGGACTGAAATTTCTGGGTTAATTTTCGTTTTTCCCTTTGCGGGGGAATTAAAAGCGGCAGCAGGTTGGATGTAATTAATGTCAGGTAAATATTTGCCTTCTTGTTGATGTGTTCACGTTTTCTCGACCGACGTGTGTCCATGCGTTGGGTTACTTTATTCGGCTGAAGGGTGTTCCTCGTAAATTTAGGAATTATTTCACCTCATTTTCTCTCAGGGAAAATTATCTAATAGCAAAATGTTTCCGGAAAATTTCGTACTCTCAGTCCAACGTTTTACCGTACGTATACATTTTTCATTTTATGTACTTATCTCTGATATCCTCCATATACGTATATATATATATACACAATCGAATGATTCATCTTGTTTCTTTTCAGACTTCTTATGATCGTGTAATTCAATCATGCACATCTTTACAGCTAGTTACTCCACCAGCAGACGAAAGTAATTTTATTAACTTGATGCAGATTTTTTCCTGCGTTCGAAATTTTGTATTGTCAATGCTACTTATAGGTGTGCGAATAGAATACAGAAACGTAAAAGAGCACATTTTGCGTACTTTCAAATTTTCGGATACGACTTAAGGCTCTCCCAGATCGTCGCGTGTCGACAGCGGTCTTAAAGCTTGCCATTCTAACTATTGAGAACACGCAGATCCATTTTACAACGACTGAATGCGGGATTGCCTGCCTGTTCCATTGGGCCATGTACCATGGTTGATGGTTCTATTGGACGAAAGTACATAATGGCGCCAGTACCACTTTTGTACAGATTCTAATAACCTTAAATCGATGCAAAAGTCTTGGCAAATTCACAAAAGAAGTGACCATTAACTGTTTCGCGATAAAAGGAGCAAGGGTGTTACATTAAGCACACATGTGCCCACTCGCGGATCCTTTACAACGTTTGGCGGCCTAATTATTTCCTAACCTCTCTTGTAATCCATATATGAGCATTTAATTATTTACCTTATTCTATATGGTAACAATGTGTTATGGGGTGTTTATCTAAAGCGTTATTGTTTTATGCGTTATATATATTTTCTTTCCCTGGGGCGGTAATTACTTACTGACGCTCGTTTCATTTTCCGCAATGCTAGGGAATACGATATATTAAATTAGGTAATGCAAGGAGAGGTCAATCCCGTACTCAGTTCTGGATGGTCGTCAATGAACAAATTTAATTCTACGTTTATCCCGCTCTTGTTCCTATGTATATATTTATTTTCAAATATTAACAGCGAGTCTTCGACTCTGTTAGCAGAGAGCCACTTTGTCAACTCTCGTGAAAGCTTCTGATCAATCGTGGATGTTCGCCCTTCTAACTACCATCTCTCGGAATTCTCTACTCAGGTACCTCATGGAAATCGTCGGCAATTCTCTAACGACTTCGTACACCCTTTCGACATCCGGTCAACAACACCTCCGAGTTGCGAATCAGGTTAATTCGAAAACAGCGAGACCAATATGCGGACTTAAGGCGATCGTTGAGAAAGAAAGTCGATTTTTGGGGACACGGTACAATGTGCGATGTAAAACGCCGCACTTCAATACGTATTTGTACGTGTTCGTGTTAGGCTTAACGTTCTAATTACTTTCGGCATTCCCTTGGAATTGAAACAAACGCGAAGGTTCTAAGTTAAAATCGGTGGAAATGCCGGGTGTAATTAATAACATATAAATGTCCTCATATAATATTACTTCTAGGCATTTAACATCATTCTATTAAACGTGTTGACAATTATACGTCGCAATGGTTCCCATTACTAATGGCAATGTCACCATGGCAACTGTTGCGTAGGCATTCAGTTGAGATGTACGTTCCTATGGAAATGTTTACCCTAGCAACGGGTACCATAGCAACGTATGGCACCACAAATGATGGGAAACAACGTTCCTCGTAAAAACCGTAATAATTCGATTGACCGAATTTTGAGCAATTGCACAGTATACCTCAAAAGGTATTCTTTCTTTTTCGCAATTTGAAAGGTGTAGATTATAAAACCGAAACGATGTTTTCAAGTCTGCCGCTGCGTTATTTAATACCCCTGTTTAATGGTAAGTCACTGTAGAGTAACTTATGCAATGTAACTCGATGTTTGTAATTTATAATTCATAATTTATAATGCATCATTTATAATTTATACTTTTTAAATTATGATTAACTATAATGAGGAGGGTCCCAACACCAACGCGCACGTGGTAGTACCTAGATACGTGCTCCACCTTCACACGTGGGCATGGAAATGTGAAAATCTCCATAGACGCAGGACAGTCCGGTGACGGAGGAAAATTGAAAAAATGCATATCGCGGTATTACTTATACGTGCGAATGAACTTTGGTTTCCATCACAAGGGTTCTTCCCACCCTCGTGCGTTGAGACGTCATCCGAACACACGTTACTCTCGATGGTACCTAAAAGACCCGTACAACCCAGATGTGACATCACACCCCACATTTAATCTACACCTCGACGTCGGATACGTATACGAATCCCTATCCTCGTCATCATTAGACTACCTACCTATGAGCGACCTCTCTCGGGACACTTCACTCCCAAACGCAAATCATTCAGCTACATTTCGCATTAATTAAAATTGCATAATACTGGAGGTTCACGTCAAAAGCATTCGTGCCGCATTTTAAAAGAATTGGAACGTAGAAAACTTGACAGTGGCCGGTGAAGATCAGTGATCTCTGTATCGATAACCTCGGGATCGGCTCTCGATATCGATATCGAAATCCCAGCAGCCCGCCGATGCTCGCACGATTTTTCGACCAGGTGGGGGCATTCCACCCTGATGTCCCACTTTACCCCCGTGTCGTTCGTTTTATTTGATACATCACGTAACGCACGTGAAGGACGGGATGGACAGAGATGGGATGGGATGTTAGGGGTGGAGTACCAGGGGTAACGAAGCCAGGGGTAATGAAAAGGGAGAGAGGAGAAACACGAACGAAAACGCACAGCACAGCTTAACGAACCGGTATTGCAAACAGAGAGATTAAAGCGGCCGCTCGCAGCGCCATCGAAGCGGACCGGGTGCGTACTACTACAAACCGGAGGGAAAGCACCGTGCGCTCTGTGCACGTATACATCCTACGCGTACACTAACCTGTTTCAAAAAATGTAAATTTCAGGCTATTACTTTCGGGCAGTCCTCTTTTTACATAATCATAACACGGGAAGCGGGGAATCAATGTATACTTTATGTACTACGGAACTGAAAGGGGTTGTGTGGCGCTAGGGGAAGACGACGGCGGAATCGATGCCGCACACTACGAGTGTACCTTATGGTCTTTCAAAACATCTATAACATCTTGAGTTTTTTTTCTGAGGATTGCGTTTTAATTTCTGGGCTTGGTACCTTAATGAAAATCAGCGTTGAACCGACACTATATAACTTTTATAAATTGTATGATTTGTGTGATGATATAGAAGATGCGCTTTGGCTGGAGCAGGAAACTTGAAAGGCAAGCTCGTTTCGAAACCGGACTGGTATTTCATACCAGGAATTTACCAATTCAATGGATGATGTTTATTGGTGCTACTATTTTTTTTAGAATTTCTTTTCAAGGTTTTGGGCTGAGAGTGACACGTGGAACGAGGAAATCGAACCTGCCTTTCGAGTAGTGGGTCTAAAGATATGTCCGCTACGTGGCATTAACATCGTGACGTTTTCTATATGATGGTTTCGCAAGTAACAAGAATAATTTCATAACTTTTAACATTAAAAAGTTAAAACGATTCCGTCCCGAGTGTGCGCTGCCAACGGGGGGAAGTGGGATGCGCAGTCGACGGGGTACAGAACCAGAAGACCGAACTTTACATCTCCGTTTGTTTACACCGTAGAATATTTATACAAGCCCATTCGGTTATTCCGATACCGGGCAATTTCGCCTCGAATCTGTAAAATCTTTAGGCTATGACAAAACTTCCGATAACTGTTAAAAGGCCACATGCAAGCGCTTCGTCCGCACCTCCGCATTTTCGGAACGCGTCGAACGGAAAACGGGAACCTATTCATTCATTCCATCCCGTCCAACAAAATCCAACGTCACTGGACTCAATCAATAAATCCACTTTCCGTATCCATTTTACACCATCCGAATAAATAAACCCATCAAACCCTCGCTGAAATAAACATCTCTCCCGCCAAGTGATACTCGATCTCGACGCGTCGCCCTCGTGTACTTTATTCCTCCCTTTGACACATTTATTAACCAGTCGCATTTATCAATCGCACATCGCCGCGAGAAAATGACACATTGTAGGGGACTAAAAAGGTCCAGAAAATGTACACTGCCGTGAAAGCCTTCGTTCCAGATGAGGTATCGCCAGTATATGATGGGAAGTGTACTCGAGTCCGTCAGTATGCCCTATCAGAAATGTCGGTTTGACAAAAAAGCCTGAAATATATAAAGAGATACGGAGCCGTAGGTTTCTTCGGGTAGTCTCCCGAGTTCGGTTCGGCCTCCTAATTCTGTAGTTGATGCACGAGCCCTAACGAAATCTTGTGTTCGGAATGGCAGGAGAGGGAGGGGTATGCGAGGTGCTCTCTCGAAGTCGCCATCGAAGACGTCGGTGACGTCGATGACGTCGTTGACGTCGCTGACGTCGCGTTGCACCGTCACGCTTGTCGCGTATCGTCGGCCCGTCGCCCGGCGACGTGATTGGCCGCTCTTTTCGTGCTTAGCGCTTTTCCCGCTCGTGGACTCATTGGTCGGAAACGATTCTGAACTCTGTCGAATAGCCGTGCAGAGACGCGTCTCCGGGAGAGAAGGGCGGAAGTCCCAAGGCACCTGAAAGTACCACCGCCCTTTTGAGTTCCCGTGCTTCTAATCAGAGATGGGCGCCCTCAAGTACTCGCGCGATCCCGTAACTCACCGTCGCACCGAGCAATTGCCCCTAATTCAATAGCCCGATGCTGCTGGACCGAGTAATTTAAGGCTGGTTAATTGGTACCTTTGTACCGGACAATTAGGCCTGATTTATTTACCCGAGTCTTGCCCACGATGTAACGAAACTTCGGATAATTAGTACGTACTTTTGGGGCCGGTGCAGTTAAATGTCATTCTAATTCGGCTGTGAGTAGTACCGCTGTACTCGATGCTGTTACCCTCCTCGAGGGAAATTGAAACGGAATTATCCTCCTCATTTTTTTTGGAATTCGGATTGATACTGAATTTGGGTGAATGCATTTGTCGTCATATGCCTTTGGAACGTGTTTCATTGCGATGCGAGATGCACCGGGATACCGACCTTAAATTCAATCGTTCAATGTTGCGACTGAAAATCTGAATAATTATGGGATTTACCTGGCAAGATAACGGTACCGAGTAAGCGGACTAGGAAAACTGCCGGATTCAATTGAACGGTACGAATGAACGAGTACTTGATTTGCACCTTGTGTACAATTTAGCTCATCTCTGCTTCTAACAGCTGCTATGACGTACTTTTTGACAGGCCAATACTTCCAAGCGGGTCAATTTCTACGTGCTACTGCCACTCATTCTCCCCCTAGAAGGGAGGGGATCTAGGTGTTAGTATTGTGAGATAGGATTAGAGTGAAGCCTAAACTGACAATTAAGTTGTCAAGGAAAAGTGAAAGTCGTAGTCATTGACCGAAGTTGGTGCTATCAAATGTTACCATATTAAAATTAACGTGTATTCTGAGATCGACTCGAAGAATTTTTGTTTTCAGAAAAACTGCGTGTGCCCTGACAAAATATATCTTCGTAAAGCGAAAACAGGAAGGAATTTAATTTTTATTTTTTACGAAACGTGAAATGTATCTTTGTGGATGAACAAATTCCAAATGTTGCCGGCAATATGCATCTCCATTGTTTGTTCGTAACAAAATTTAATATAAATCTCATCATCGGATGTCAAACATTCATCCTACCGACAACAGTCGAGACCGTTTGACACAGCCTAATTTGTATAAAATGTAGAAAGGAATATTTGTAAAAAGTGACAAACAGAGGAAGTTGAACATTCTTCGTCATAAAAACAATGAAATGCACATAAATGATATATACCACCAAAGAAAACACGTTTCTTATAGAGTGACGAATGTAAATTATTTAATTAAATTCCGATGCCGATAAGACTTTCCTTTCTCAATTGAAAAATATATTTCTGTCGAGAGGCACATTGGGTATAAAAACAGTTTAAACATACAACGAGCTAAGTCGACTGGATGCATTTTCAAGACTTACGGCCAGGTAATCTAACACCAAGGACAAAATTAATCTACCAAGCCAATATCACCCTCCAGTAGTCACGGGTAAGACTTTCACCCTAATTCTACTTTTGGTTAGTAGGAAAGGTTAGAGGCGAGTCCCCCCGAGCCTCGCCCCACTTCTTCCGAAACCAGAAAAACTGCGACTGTACCCTTTACACCTGACCCGCGGTCCACGCGCGTATCACGAAACAAGGTAGAAAGAAACATGAAAAGCAAGCGAATAAACGAAAAACTTTCCGAATGGGGGCGATTTTCGGACATTGGGTCGATAATTCGGGACAGAGGGTCGTGGATCCGCCATCGTCCGCTCCGACGCTGGACAGGCGAGTTTCGTCCCTACGGCCATGCCTCGTGAACCATCCCTTAAGGCGCAAATCTCCATCGCATTATCTTGCGGGGTGGGTGGGGGGGAAGAATGGACGGATTCTTCGGTAATCCGGGAAAATTCCCAGGAGTGCGAGAGGGCATGATTGATACCCGAAAAAGACCTCTAAAGACCGAGATGGCCAGGAAGGGAGACCCAACGTCCGAAAAACGATATACATTATTTATGAGATGCTTTTGCCATACACGAGTAATTTGCGGGGTGATATACGCCGGGAGGTACAAGTCGCAGTTTATCCGGTTTTCGGAGTCGCAGCCGTAAATTACGGTTTGTTTCGAACGAGCAGAAGATGAGCAGGGATCGGTTTTTATAATTGTACGATTTTTATACGGTACGCTTTCTCGGTCTATTTTGATTTAGATTTCCCTTCGAACAACGGTACGTTATTAATTCATGAATAAGTCGGAGCTTTATAGAATTTCCATATGTGATCGATAGCTGATGTGATAAGGGTGTTCACGATTTGAATATTAAGCTGCGGATTCATTTTAATACGAGCTTCGGAACATTTTTGTTCGGTAATAGAATTTGAATTATACATTTTTCAGTATGATGTGTATATTTTATTGAACCAATTTTTAGGGGCCAAAGTAAGTTCTTCCAACTATGGACCAGACAGATTCTTTGATGAACGCCTTTCAAAATATGGAGAATTATCTATCGTAAGATGTTCGTTTCAACCAGACTGTACCTCTCTATTATTATTTTTTCTCACTTTCGGCACATTGCGCATGAGAACGCACCCGCGCATGCGCACTGGGGAGATACCCTATCGCTTAATTTTTCCATGTTCGGTTTCTAACAGATAGGAGAAGCCTAGCTTGAACGCAGTGATACGTAAAGTCGCCGATCCCTGCGACCGAGCAGAAAGCACGGTATGAGGGGAGCTTTTTGTTTCCTTTGATCGAAATGGTGGCCAAGTTTCGGAAGTGGAAGATGGGACGAAGCTCTGACAGGTGGGGGAAGCTAAACGTGGGAAAACAGCAGGCAAAAGCTCGGGAAAAGCGGAGAAAGCCTTTCGGGATGGCAAACGCATTTCTAGTTTCTCACAAAGTACTGTTAAACAGAAAAGACTCGTGGTGCCTTTAGCGATGGAAACAATTTTTATCGTACGGTTCATAAAACATTAAAACTCCTCGTGTGATTTTAGTGGAATCATAATTTCAAACGTTACGCGTGTAAGCTTTGACAATTGCTCAGAATTTCAAGAATTTCAAGACTTCTGAAATATTGGCTGAAAAAATTCTGAAATGATGACAGGGTCAAGTGATAACTAAATATATAAATTCATGAAAGAATGTATTCATTGTCACATACATTATTAAATAATAATAGAAATATTTTGATAGATCACGTTACATTTAATTGACGTACTTTTACGGAAGTAAAGTGATGTTATCCGCTAGCTATCACAATGCATTGGCTGGGTCAGATGCCAATTACCTTCCTGCATATTTTTTATAATGCCACTGTATGGACAATTCTGCCGCAAAAAAAACCAACAACAAATATCCGAAAATGCGAGGAAACATTTCGAAGCTGCACGAGTCTTTTCTATTACCGAAGGAACAGCATCGGAAGTGGGGCAAAGGCGTTCAGAAGGACATCGAGGGTGGAGAGAAGGGTCGAATAAAAGGGTGCCCGTTAGGGGTGGATGGAATACGAGGGTGCAGGGTAATAGGTTTTCATTTTGGGCAGATAGTCACGTGATTCGTGGCCTTCGCGTTATCGAGAACCTCGAAAATCCCAGTATCGGGCGTAACAATCGACCCGCTTGACCTGAATCCTTCCCCGACATCCCTGCAACTAATTATTCCCATTTCATCCCCTATTTCGATCTACCAGTCCATACGCAGGACTCCTATCAACGTTTCGCTCTCCCCATGGTGACATTTCCGAAAGCAACGACGTAATACAATTCCATGCATAGGCAGCCTTAAGAGAAAGGCTAGACATCCAAGCGGTTAATCGCAGGGGAATTTTATCGAAACTTAAATATACATGTCATTTGTTTAAATCGAGAGGAAATAAAATTTCAATTTCCAGTAATTTTCACTATCACGAAACTTTGAAAATCTGGAAGGGAATAATTGTACACTCTCGGCTCCGTTTTTGATAGCAAACTTAACGAAATGTTGCATTACTTTTTATTCCTGTAATTTAAATGAAATCAATTCTCCCTAGATATACCGGTTGCATCGAATGATTTTCTAAAGCCACGTTTAATCTTTAACACTCGGGTCGCTCGATTCATAACTTTCCTCGATCCCTGTAAGTTTCTTTTTCCTCCCCCTTAATTCCCTATTTCCGTCGAACAGCCCAAATGCAGGACTCGTACATGTTGTCTCGTTTGAATCGTTTCATGATGATACTTTCGAAAGCAATGAAAACACGCGCAAGTGTTTCCGTAGTTAGATCTGGATCGATGGAAACATTACTGAGAATAAGTTGTTAAGTGAGATCGAAGGATTTCGAAAAAATAATTGACCTTAAACACATTTCGTGACGTTTGAGCTACAACGAATACGTTTATAATTTAATTTTGCAATGCCTCTCTCGAAACCGCGCAGACTTTATATAAAATACTCGATCGCGTCCCTATTACTTTAGAACGTATTACCATGGAAAGATTAAAAAGACACTCTGTATAAATGTACGCATCGGTAAATACCTATATATACATATTCCAGTTTGAACCGTGAACCGCAAGGCGGCGCTACGGTTACTGGCCTTTTTCTGCAAGCGCATTAGGGATGGACACTTATCTTTGAAATTTCGCAATTCCATCCTGTCCAGGGCATAGCTCAATGCATTTTGCAGTGAACACATATCATGAGTTACAATCCGTATGAGACAACTCAGTAAATAACGATAAGTCATAAATCAATGAAGTAAGTGAGGACTGCGTCTGCACCGAGGGAACGGTATCCTTTACAGGAATAAATACTTATAATATATATTCACTTACAGTAAATATTTATGTACACGTCGATATTTATTTAATAATTTTTGATCGTGTGCTTATTAGTTAGGGCATTTTTTGGCTTTACCGATTAAGTTTTCTCCCTGATATATCGAGAAAAATCCTCCTTGGTCGTGTGAAAATGGCCCCCTCTGGAGGTGAAACGTGTAAAGAACGAACCAGTTGTAAATAAAATAAATTACAGAATCGAAGGTCCTTCGTAGATCGTCCCCGACGAAGAAGGCCTATTTCCCAGACCCGGACTCTAAGATTCGTCTCATTAAGCTAAAGAATCGGACCGGCTCGAGTAACCCGGAGTTAATATTTACACATCTTCCGCATTCGATTAACAACCTTATTTAATATATATAATAAGCTGTATCTCCCACCGACCGACCTCGTCTCTTCAAGATATATATATATATTATAAATATAAAGATAATTATCTGAGTGTTGCCCACAACGAAACCCTTGTTATCATATTTTTTACATCCAATCCCTCGTTCCATTCCACTTCATACGTGACCGAACACCTTGCGCGTAACCCTTCCCGAAAGAAGAAGAAAGACAACTACCGTACTCTCCTCGACGTTCCTACTCGATAGTCCAAATCCATACAAAAATACCACGTGGAAGTAACCCTCCTTCGACGAGAGTCATTACCTCCCAGTCAGCCCGGTAACTCCGTCGAAAAGAAACCATGCCAATCCCAAGAAAATCCCTCGAACGTGTCACCTTGTTCCCTCAGCGCAGCGATCAGCTGATTCGGCAGTCCCGCCTGCGCGCGCGTCCGTGATAGCCGTGACGGCCGCGATAGCCGCAGTACCGAGGGGAGGAAACCGCGCGCTCATCCCTGCGGCGCCGCAGCCGTCCAGGTCCCACCTCGGTTGGGCCCGGAGTGGTTCGTTCCGTGGAGCGGCGCCGTGGCTGGGGGCCGGGGCCCTTTCGGCTCGGCCCAGAGTGGCTCGCGCTCGGGTTAGCGATTAGGTTAGCGTTAGCGTGCGAGCGGGGGGACCGGAGTTAGTTCACAGAGGCATGGCGTTGTAGAGGTCCAAATTCGGGTGGTAAAAGAGCGCCGCGGGGGTCGGTGGGTTGTGATGGGCCGTAGGCGGCGCCTGTACGTGGCTCAAGTTCAAGTTGACGGGGGCGATATGGGCCGTATTATGGTGGTTAAGGTGGTTAAGGCTAAGATGGTTACCTGTCGGGTAGGGCAGTCCGAAACTAGGGTACCCGGAATAGCCGCGGCCTGCCGCGTATGCCGCGTACGCCGCCGCTGGGAAACCTGCGAACAGACCGGAAATCCTCGTATTAGATGCCACTCGACATGCTCCTTCCGGACATGGACGGAATTTTAATCGGAGCCGGCGTGTACGCGTTACGTGAAAGTGGCCTCTCAGGTGCCGAATTATTTATAAAGCTTCTCTCCAAACGGGGTGCAACGAATCGTTCGAGACTTTCCTACGTGAATATGGAATACAAGGAAATATGTGACGCGCTTGAGATTTCATTTTTCAAATAGAAATTTTTATTTCTCCCAGACTGGAGTAATGTGGCGCAGGCGGCACATGTTTTTGATATTATACGCCTTTAGGGCGGGTTAGAATCGATAACGAAGAATTTTATGACTTAGTCGTAATGATTTGGAATACTATGGTAATCGAGAATTGCAGATTCACGTGACGGATATGGAGAAAAGATTTATAAATCCGTGCAGTGAAATTCTCAGGTATTCCGAGAGTGACGCGGGTTTTGTAAGTGCTCCTGGGTACAAAATTTAGTTGCCGCTAAATGTAATAGTGCATCGAAATAAATTATGCATGGACGATAACAAGTATGAAAAATCTTGAATCCAGGGGACTTCTTGAGTTTTACTTCGATCTTTTTATAATCATTCTATAACGAAATGACGTATATAACACACACGTAACATCGGCACCATGTTATGTGTCATGTTAATATTATATTTCTAACAATGCTACGGAACGGTAATAATTACATATTATACAATGTCAATATGGTTTTAAATCATTTTCGTTATATATCATGTTACTTTAGTGTTATGTCATTGTAGCATAGTGTACTTGGTGAGTGCACCGAATGGAAGAATCCTTTTTTACCGATATCGATTACATTTCTTGGCACCTTAAAAGCGTAATCGTTTGCTAGGGCCCTCGTTTGGGGGAATTTAATAGGCCGGGAATCAATTACCAGTTGCGCTGCAGATTTCCAAGATAGTTTGTCGATAATTGGCTTGTACGGGCACCTGCGACTTGCGGACAGTCCGTTGGATTTGTAACAATGGTCGACATTCAATTACGAACAATTACACCTGGTATATTAATTACCTCTTGTAATTAAGAATCGATTATCGGTCACATCTACGACTTTTAGTTAGCTCATTGTTAACTGCAAATTGTAAGCTCTACGACTAAACCCCTGCGAGGTTTGATTTTCAGGGTAATAAATTTATAAATATTGCAATAATACTTGAAGACTCAAATTACAAGAAAGATGTTATGTATTTTTCAATGAACGTTAATATATGTCATTGGTCACTGAAAAAGAGAGAAGTTATTAGAGTTGTCAACCAATATATATTATATTAATTCACGTTTCGTTATTTATTGGTCATTCGTACAGTAACGATACGTTATCTCATTGTCGCCCGGTTATTAACCGTGATTAGTAATTGATTTACGAACATTTGTCATTTATAAGCGCAATTGGTAATCGATTTTCTGCCGACTCCAAATTACGCAATTGACCATTAATTCCTAGTTATTTTCAGGTCGTTGTAATCGATATTGTTGGTTTTCCGGTCATTAGGCGATACACACGGACAACGATTAATTGCTCGTCCAATTGTTGAAACTTGTGCCAAGTTTGAAATTAAATTCTGAACAAACATTTACAGAGAAGCAGTAAAAATCTATATTGCAGCCTATATCTGATTGTATTCGAGAGTTCATGCATTTTCAGTATTACTCACCATCAGGTAATGCTCCCAGGGACCACATAAAATCTACAAGGAAAAACAGATCGATTAATAACAAGTACTTTGATTATTTGCCGAGCATTACTAGCGTTTCGCATTGTCTTTTTCATACTTTTCACTTGATTACTCTCATATTTGATCAAATTCTTTCGACTTGCGTCGGTTAGTGTGCTCGTATTGGTTGGTGCATGTATGGGGACATAACGCGTGTAGAAGGACGATACGGAAAAGTTGCACAACCGTCGTGCTACGCGGTTGTACAAGCTTTGTTGGGAGAGGGTAAAAGGATGAGGTTTCAAGTACGAAAAAATAAAAAACAAAAAAGGCAGGCAAAAGTGATATAGCGCGCGAGAGAGAGAGGGGAAGAGAGAGGAAGAGAGTGTCCCAAGTTAGAAGTTCCGTATCAAAGTGGGCATACATAATATTTATGAGCTTTGCAGTATTTTATATTTTATATTTAATAGCATCTTAGATGACCTATCTTTCTATATTTAAACCAATTTCTTGAAAATAGCATTACGAAGATGATCTCGTTTAAAAGTTATTTAACCTCGTGGTAGACAATAAGTAAAAAAACGTCTATTTTAAAATCTCAAAATGGTTGGGTTGAATAAATCGTATCAACATTGTCAATGGTCTTCGATTTGTTATATGACGGTGAAACTCCCTAAATCGTTAATTGCGTTACGGAAGAAACGACTCCGTGCAATGAAATGTGTAAAATTATTGTTTTGTGTTATTCTCAAAAGAGTTCTTATTCTTTTCTTGAAAGAATCTATCCAGGCACGGAATGATATCCGATGACTTTTTCTACCCATATAAAAGTTTATAAACATTCTGTAGGACCACTTCTTCATATGGTGCACGAGGAGGGATTCCATTTGATAATTTGACCAGACTGTGGGAGAGACAGACAGAGAGTCGAGGACGAGGGAGAAAAAGAGAGAGAATGAGATAGAACGACACGCCGTTAAAAATGCTCCACTGTGCGATGCACTGTAAAAAATTCGGCATTAAACCCCACACCGTCGATTTTAGCACCGAATTCCCTACAGCGAGGGTGCAGCCCCGTGCAGAGCACACGTCGATGTTAAAGTCATGCTCGTGTACCCCTTTTCATGAAAATCGCGAGACCGCGGTCGCGCCCCTCTAAACATTAGCACTCTTTCAACACCGACGTGTGGGGTGCAGTGTGCTCCGCATCGCTCGCAGTGCGACCATTTCCTTCGTCTTCAACAGTGCAGAGGAGGAGAAGAGAGAAGAGAGAAAAGAAAAGTCCGAGAAGCTCTCTAGGTTGAAGATAGGCATCCATGAAATTTCATAATCGTTATACTAGTGAAAACCACACAACTAAGACTCCGACTATCGTTCGACTAGCGCTCGAGACTAAACTGTGACTAGTGACTACTGCGCGCGGCCGAGGATATTCCAATCTCTACCAAATTACACTTCCCTATGAGATATCTATGGTTGTAATAGCCTCCAACGAGTGGTATTGGTTAATCCATTAATGAGTTACCGTTAACTATACGTGTGTGATAGGCTAGGCTCTCTATATAGCTTATTAGATATGGACTAAGGATCAGCAGTCGCCCCGCCATTATGTCTCATGGGCTCTTTCTCTCTTCCTGAGGGTTCCCACGTCCCTCGGGATCCCCCCAGCTCCCCACTGAGAGCCACGACGCGCAGTAGTGGGAATGCGACGAGTCGAATGTTCAACTCAAACTCGAGTCGACTCGAGATATTTTCACTGTAACTCGATTTATCGGTCCGAACGAATGCGAGGTAAGACTGCGCGAGCGAGGCCGAGTCACTTACGCCGTTAAAAATATTAACCAATTTCACGCAATTTTAATACATGAGGTTGTGGTATAAATGACAAGGAGGATGTCAACAGTGAATTAATATATATGTATATATACATATTTATATATCTCTCCCTATATATAACGTGCGTATTGCCATGGTCCACTCGGTAGGCAACTCAAAATACAAATGTACGACTATCGGCATTCTAATTTTGTACTTATATTGTAACGTTGGTGCGGCAATGATTCTGATAAGGAACTCTCGGTTCTGATTACGGAAAGGNCTAAGCGCTCCTAAGTCCGAGCCTAAGTCTTCAATAAGGTACTAAGTACAGACACGAGAGTTTACCTAGAACCTACATATGCTCCGATATGTATATATGTATATATACATATTTATATTTATTTATTACGAATATTTAAGGTGAAGCAAAAGTGAGGTCGAAGAGATCTCGTTTATGAAACTTTCCATCGAATTGGGTATACCGGATCGTTTCCAATTTTACAATGTGAGTATGCAGGCTAATATATTAAAAAATGTTCCCAAAAAGTAAAATTTCACGGGTGTCAGGACCTTTCTTATAGCCTTAATATTCACATTGTTAAGTTTCAAATGATTCGACGCACCCAGCTCGGAGAAAAGTTTCATGAACGGTTGACGTATCAGATGCCACTTTCACATCCCCTTAAATAAATTTATGATTTCGTAGCACCAAGTAAATTTCTTTGAAAAAATTTGATAAAATTAGTATACCAGAGTGAAACATCCAGGAAAACTGTTATTAGGAACATTTCGTTTTAACGGTGTACTCGTACCAAAATATTGACCGCGTGTCATTCGTTTACTCGAGTCGTTTGACTCTTAAATTATAATAAATCGCCAAACTCGATTCGCAGCGTCGAATGTATGCTGAGGATTTCTTCCTTCTTCCACCGATTCTCGACTCGAGTCCAAATCGGAGTCGGCATTGTTTTCGAGTAACGCGAGTTGACAAAGCATTCGACTTGTCGCATCGCTCCGTAGTAGCAATACTCGGGCAAATTGAGCTTCGAGTCCACGTCGAGGTTTGACCGTCCGAACGCATCGATTCTAAGACCGTCGACAGGCTTTTGCTTTTAACAGACACAAAACGGGTTGCGAGTACGTCACTGTGCGGCAGCCATAATGCGGGCAGATTGCTGAACGAACTACGACACTTAGATCGACCATATTTACGATAAGATTAAGAAAACACCGAGCACAATTCTACACTACGTAGTCACTATTCTAGAGCCGATATATGTATATATGTATAAATATATATATAAATATATTGACTTTGCTCTCACATTACGCATATTAAAGAATATACAGCTTTATTCTAACCACTTTAGATACACTGATACATATTAATAGTATTAGTGATTTCGTACCTAAGTCGCTACCGGGCTGGTTTTGATTATCTCACATCGCGATTCCCGTGTGCTCTCATATTCGGTCATTCAATGTTTTCGATTGAGACTCAATGAACGGTATATGTATATCTATATTTATACGATACTTGCATATGCTTGGAATAATTTTTAAATCGATTTATTCATCGTCCTCTCGTATATATACTTTTATGTCTCTTTTTCTCTATATATATATATATGTAAATGTGTATAACTAAAATTTATATACATATATATATTCTTTATCTAATCATTTATACACGCTCACGCGACGGCAAAGCTTCGCGTACCGAATTATTTGCGCTCGAGGTCTTTCTCTTTTCCCTTCGAAGTTCCAGGCTTCGTTGTCGATACGAGTCTCGGAGTGAGACTTTTTAGAGTCGATGTATGGAAACCGAGATTAGTTCGTTAGGAGATTTCGGTTTTGCTCGATATTATCATGACAAGCCGTCATTGAGCTTTTCGACCTCAACCTCGCCTCAGGGACGAGGTTGTACTTGTGGAAGAGGGGCCTACCGTCGAGTAGTGTCGGGCGAATTCTTTATTCGTTATAGTTTTAATCGTAAACGAGGAAACGGTAACGCGTAATCTCCGAACAAGGAACTCGGAAGTGTCTCCAGTCAAATATATTTCCAGCGAGAAATTAGGAAAACGCGGTAGGAAAGGAATTACTAATTGCGTTTGTGGAATGCGATTGTCCTGATTCGGTGGAACGATAGCTACGAATTATATTCTCGTCATTTCCATGGTTTCGTTCATTCAGCTCGTCATGAGGATAGATGACGGATTTGTAAGTGAACGTAAAAGTTGAAATAAAATGTCACGCTTTGCATTTCCTGGGAGGATGAACGTGGATGAATTTCTGATAATTGTATAAACTACTAGATCTTTCACGCGAGCCAATTAACGGAGCAGGATTTAGCCACAATTGACACGTTCTTGGAAATAGATATTCATCTTTAAATTTGTATATTGAAGACTTGTCATGTAAAAAATCATTATTTTTCTCCAAGTTTTGCTGAATGAAGAATTCCAGATATCTGGTAAACGAGGAAGCGAAACACGTGACTAGTTAACCCGGTGCAAGCCTCGTGTGGGATTGACAAACTAAAAGCAGTGCACGTTATAGTCTTCAACGGTAACTATTAACGATTAAGTGCAAGATCCTAATTCTCGTAAAAATCCCTTAAAAAGAATGGAACTGTTCATATCTCGTAATAGGTTCCCTTGAATGATCGCATTCCAATCTTATGAACCGCGTGCACTGTCCAAATTATAAATCACAAAGCCAAGTGACGGGTCGCGTCAATCGATCCAACGAACGAGCTGCAAGTGGGATTTCTAATTAGCCCAGGGCGAATTCCAATTAAAAACCAATTGAAAGTCTAGGCCCGGGTTAAATCCGTCCAATTTGTGTGGGGAAAAAAAATAGAAAAAAAAAAAAAGAAAAAAAGAAAACGTAATTCGCAATTCGTTTCCTAGGACGACCAAATGGAACCCGTAATTCGCCGCGTCGGTCAGGTCACAAATGACGAATCTAAATAGTAATTAGACCGTAACGAGATCGGTTACCAAAGGCAACCGGCGCATCAGAGCCCATCACTACCGTCGAGTAGCGGCCGGAAGAGGGTGCCAGTCGCAGGGGTTAAAAAAGCTAGCCGAACGAGAAGGGGGAAATTTCGGTCCCCGAAAAAGCGTCGCGACGCCAAGGTCCGACCGAACCCAATACCCGGGCTGCTACCCTCTGGCCGTCCGAGTGCTCGGTCCCTCCTCCGGATCAACGCGAGCCAATGAACCAAAAACCTGCCCAAAAGCATAGGTACCAAGAGCGACAGGCGAAAACCGCACGTTAAGTCTGGTCTACTTACGAAACTGACAGTGTTGCGCCTCTGGGGGCAAAGTAGGTACTTTCTAGGACACACGTCTCACGCATTAATAATATTAAGGTACGCTATGGCCTAGAAGTGTTAAGTACTTGATGAGTATAGATAGATAGGTGTACATACATATTCAGTATATACCCGTAGCGGGCACATTTAAATAAGATATATATCTAGGTAGCTTGTAGGTAATAGGTATAATGTAATAGGTTTCGATACAGCCGCTGGTGTGCTTTCTTCGTGGAAGACGCGTCTCTTCCATCGCGTTAACGGGGGTGGTTGCGTATAATTCCGCCCTATATAATCGCGTAACTTAACGGAGATTACGAGTTGCCGTCGAGGGGGTAGGGGACGTCACGTTGCGGTTTTCTTCCACGAAGAAATTGCCTAGTCGCACTCTAAGGTAACTATGTGATGATAACGATGACGGTGTGGGTTGACGATACGGGGCAATCGTGGATATGATGGCAATAATAATGGTGGTGGTGGTCATAACGGCGGTAATTATAATATAATAATCGAAATCAGGAGGACAAGAACGGGGGTAACAATAGTGCGGACGACGATGATGATGGTCGTGATCGTGATCATGATGACGATAACGATTATGATGGTCATAATAAAAGTAATGGTAACTCGGTGGTCGCGGAACGGGACGATGACGACGATGACGATGATGGTAACAATAATAATAGTAACTTCTCAAAAGCTAATCGTAACTATCTCAAAGATATAGGAACGTTCGAGTTCTGCAAGTATCACTCTAACTAAGCGCTCCTAAGTCCGAGCCTAAGTCTTCAATAAGGTACTAAGTACAGACACGAGAGTTTACCTAGAACCTACATATGCTCCGATATGTATAGGTCTATTACACGACTAATGGTATGCGGCTGCCTTAAAATATATATATTTTTTTTTGCTATTTATATATACATATACACGCGAGCGCTTCCGGGCTTGTCGGTAGAAGATGCCGATACCGAAACACCTCTAACGGCAAAAGATACAAAAGAATGCTGTAGGTGTCGACATCTAGAGTGGATATCTTAGTATGTGTAAGGATATCGTTTGTATATGACTTTCGATATACATATGCACACGTGCGATGCATTCGTGTGGAAGAAAACGGAGTAAGGCAACGAACGCACGATACTGTCATACAGCGAGGCGTTGCACCGCTCATGAGAATTTACGTCAATCATTTGTGCCGATGTAATTCATATGTTAATTAGCTTTATTTTTAATATGCCGTCTATTATCGGAAAACAACAAAATTTAATATCCGTCAGAATGCTAGGGACTGCGATCTTGCAGCTGCTTGTTAGCGTCATTTTTGCAATCATCGTCGGTGGTGATGTATTCAACGATGATGACTTATTCGATTCGATCAAATTTTCGGGCATTTTAGTATGCATCGAAATGAATTGGTCAACATTGAAAGGAGTAAGACTCCTTATGAAATTGAATTTAAGAACGTGGACGTCTATGGCAATGAGTTACGCTTTTAATTTGAGAAGTGGCATAATTCCGAGTACGAAGATGAAGCGAGAAATTATATTCCCGGACAATCCCACGAAGTGAGTCGGAGGTCGTCCTTCTGGGTGTGATTCTTATTCTCGGAGTATAAGGGCCGCGGTTTTATTCTTCGACCGCGAGATATTACCCTGGAAGTGCGCGGTTCTCTTTTGCGAGGAGAATCTTCCTCTTGAAACGACTCGGCACTAACGTACCGGTCTTAGTTCACCAGCTGGCCTCAAGAGGTTAATATTTTATCGATATCCTCTCGAAGCAGGATGACGAGAGTGAACCGGGGAGCTCGTCAGTGGATGAAGGTACTTCCTCTCCTGATGGAGAATTCAATTTTATACCTGACGTCAGCTAATACCAGTATTCCGCAAATCCTCTTTTACGTGGGCCTGCGTATCACGCGCACCAGACTTCCAGGTTACTCGTACGAATGAGGACATTTGTATTACCTTATCGGTACTAACTTCGGGGCGCAACGTGGATCGAGGATAGGAGAATCGCTGACGGCAGGGGATGCAACGTTTCCACGCACTCGGAAGGGAAAATAAAAGCAAGAGAAAGAGATTAATATCTTGTCCATGAAAATAAGAGGCTCTGTTTCGGAACTTTTCCTCTAATTTTCCAAAAAATTGTCGTTTAAATCAAATGAATATTTTTACCGTCGAAAAAAATGTTCACTTTCGGAGTGGCTAATTTCATCGAATAATACGAAAGTGCAATGAAAGACGCAGGACTTTTGAGAATCATGAAATGTATCCATGGATCTGGGAATTTTAGTATCATGTTCAGGAAATTTTATTTTTGTATCTAATTCTATGCAATACTTCTTTCTTCATCACCGTTCATGGTTGTTTTCTAACCTAGTGGTTAAAGTATCATTTCATAGAAAGTGAATATTTGGAAGATTGTTAATGACGATCATGGCTATGTATCTGTACGCCGTTTCGTTGCCTTATTCCGTTCTTGGACGTGCATATGTGTATATGTATATATATATACGTATCCTTGCTTTCGCGTCTGACCTCGACGATAATTGGCATATATATATAATACTATCCTTTTTTCACGTCATATAGTATTATGAAATTTCATGAAATTATCGAAGGTATATTTCGAAAGGCGTAACGAACGAAAAGTTCGAGGCCCTCCTTCGCTCGCATCCTCTCTCTGCATCTTTCCGGATCCTCGGGAGGAAAAGGAATCATATTAAGAAATCTCTTCATATAGAAAATCCCTTGACTATGATATGCATGGATATGTCATTGACTTTCTTCCTTGCGTGTCAAGTACTATACCTCGCGTAGACAACTATCTACTTCGATGTTGCAAAGTACTTAGGAATAATTGAATTCCGTAATTCCCACGATTAACCCAGTGGAATAATCGTAAACGTGGAATTGCATCGATAACTACCACGGTATTACATAATCTAAATCGACCGTTTCTCCAAGGTAGTTAAAGTTACTAACATATGCGACCTGGACGATCTAGAGCGAAGAGCCAACGTTTAGGGCACTTATAATCGGTTGTTCACCTCCTCCCGAAGTTTCCGTAAAAATGGCCGTATACCGCAATTGTGGAATGTCAAAACTGTGCTTGGAACACCACCGCGATTACAGCGAAGGGCGCTCGCCCGACGGAGTCTCTTTCTCCCCGGATTAGTATCAAGAGCGGCGACGAAGAGGACTTTTCCCCGCGCGACCACCGCGACCTCTTCTGGCGGGGCCCGGAGGCCCGGACCGCCCCCGCAAGGCCAATCCCCGACTTTCCTTCTTTTTCATTCTGGCACGTCGCTTCTAATCTACTGGCTCCTCGTTTAAGGCCTAGATTGGCTCAAAGTTCGAGCACCACTTTCTATACAGCCCCCTCAGGCTTTCAATTGTATCAGTTTTCCACAAATCTTGAAAAGTCGAAATCCGTTTCAGGCCACCAGGAACTTACCCAGATAGAAATTCATGATCATACGATGAGGGAAATCGATCTATTAACTGTTTGCAGACCATTTCCTGCATGAGATCTCAGCAATATATGTGCGCATATTATAGAATAAACTTGAACAAAAATTTGCGATAAATTTGTTGTGGTTCAGATATGAGATGCAGACGTTGCAATTGTTTGTCAGCAACGCCTGAGATTGATTTAGCTTTACATATGCATACAAATATTGAGACATTGCATGTATTTAACTTTCTTTCGTACTTAAGTATTCGTCATTGTGTACTGCAGTTGTGAGTTCCAGATGACGACTCGTAAGCAACACCCTCACGACTCATTTCATGAGATTTTATGAGGCAAATTTGATGCAAATTTTTCATCACTTGACGATAACGACCCTTTCAAAAAATCTTCTGAAATGGGGCCAGAACGTTCTCGAGTTTCTCCCGAAGTACGTGAAAGTTCATGATTTTGCAGTTCTTAGACTTTTCTGAAAACTGCTTTTTTTCAGGTTATCATAATTTCATGAAGTTCCAGGCAATTCGTAGCAATTTTGGAAGGGATCTTTCGGAAGGTGGCATGCGATTATATGAGTTTTTGTGTAAGAAGGAATGTTAATATTTCTTTTTTGAGTCGTAAGATATTTCATTTTTCTCTGTGTAATCTGTCTGTTCAAAAGGGTTGGATTTTATTCCGATGGCCAATGTCCTTTTACACCGAAGAGATAGTGCTGCTCGAGCCTTGTTCAACCTGTTAGGTCAAAAACGTGGAACACTCTATATCTATAAATCCCGTCGCTACTACTACGAACTACCGTGAATTGACGACAGTTTGTCTTTGACGTGACGACTTTCACTCTATATTCCACAGGGAAACGATTTTTTCTTTTCTCTTTTTAACTAAACCTACAGATGTGAGTTTCTAACTATACACAAGAATATCTTTCTACAATAAGACACGAATTCTCGTGATTTACGCATACCCCAACATTCAGTCCAAGTAACAATGGTCATGTACATTAGCATGTCCATACGCAAGTTGTCCTCTTATTAGTTTGGCAGCAAATTACGTATACAATTATAATAATACTGAAGTAAATACGTTTTTGCATCTTAAAGCTTCGTGCAAAGGAGTACAAGTGCCTACAAACAGTCTTTAAGTGTACGTATGTATTTCGTATTTCTTGGCTCCGGCTAAGATAATTCCTGCAATTACATGACTTATATCGGTTTGTGTTGATCTCGTCACGATCAATTACTAAAAACTCTTACTTCGTGTCCATATAAGGAGTACACGTATGTAGTAAGTGAGCAATTGAGGTTTTCTCTTAAAATTGTAATTTAATTTACATTTGAATTATAGCGATGAAGATTACGTTTGGAGGATTCATTCGCTTGATAAATAACGTTAATCATCCTTTCTATCGCGTATGAGATGGCGAGATGAGATAATTTGCTAATAAATGGATTAGGTGCGCTAGAATTGAAACACATGAAGCTAATTGTAAACGCAATGAAATATTCACGTTAACATATTCTCTTGAAAATGATATATTCGTTTCCCTGGGAGTAGATACGAGTACGTCGAGCGTCTTCTATTGAGCATTGTCCGCGAGAACAATTTTGAACACTTTGTTATTGTCCTCCACTACGTCACTACAGCTCGACCGCTACTAATCGCTACCAGTCTTTCGGTTTGTGCCTTCCTAAAGTCTTCAAACTACGTAAAAATGAGGCCCCTTCGGTCAACTAGCTCGTTTCTGATTCGTAATCTACCTAACCTTTTCTACCGGTCTACGATCACAGTGTTCCCGAACTGAACCGAACGGTTCCAAGTGGAAGATAAGAATATACTTTTCCTCACTCCTAGAAATGGATGTACGTACATATGCAATCATACGTTTTACATAAAGGGTCCTCCATAAATTTCCCAAAGAAATGCTATTTTCACAAAGAATACCAAAACTCATTAGCATCAGTTGTGCGGACCGTACCGTATTGCAGTGCAAAGGTTTGAAATGCAACCAATCACGTACAAGATCGCACAAGATCACTGCAGTTGATTGGCTGAGATTTCCATCTCCATAACTTGAAAATGTACATCTGATAAAATAGGGAACAAGAGAATTTCCTTGGTTCATTCACGTAGAACGTGGTGTGTGCGATTATTTGCAACCATCAGCGTATCGTTCCGTAAACCCATTTCCACGTGTGCGTATTTAATATCGAATATGTAATACGTTGTTCCACTTGGCGTCTCGCAACCCTCACGCGGAAAACGCGACGTGCGCGCACCTAAGCCGCCCCTGCTGGGCCTTGCACGTTTCCTTTGATTTTCCCTGCGACCCCCTGGGCCCCTCCTCGTACTCAGTCAATTGGAGAACAAAATTTAACCCGCGACACCTACTGGCAATATCGGTAGTAAAAAAGAAACATGTCTGCTAGAAACATATGTATATATATATACGTACGACAAGCGTCACGGATATTTGAAACCCTTACTTCAAAGCGTTGACTGAAGCAGTTTGAATCCCACCCCGGGAGAACTCAAATTGCTTGAATATGTGTTTCGATGTTTTGTCTTATTTTTTTTTATGATGGCAATAGTTCGGTCGTGGTACGCAAGGAAACCTGCTTGCACTCCATTTTCGTGTTTGTAAGTTAGATTGCACTTTTAAGTAAGAGTTGGTAGGGCAAGGAATTACATCACGTGGCCAACTTGATTTATTCATTTTTAGCCCTTTGCGGTCCGAAATTCTGAATCGCCTTGTAAATGTCGAATCAGCCTCGATATAGGAGCGCAAAGGGTTAATGTTGCTGGGAAAACGTTACGTAGCAGTTGGATTTGACACATCGATTCTGCAAATGTTGCGTTTTGACCACTCTCATTTCGACTAATTTTTCTTTTGTTTTATCGCGCCTTGTGCGTCGCTTCCCAAGAAACACAGTTTTGTTGGCAGTAGAACTCACGATTAATGTATGCGGTGCGGGGTCTTAAGAATATCTCGAATTGCTGAGATATGTAAATATGTAACTGTTGTAACATCAGGGAACAACAGACTTCAACGGGTTATAATTTGACGGCAAAATATTGTAGATATTAATTGATTGACGTTAGCTGCTATTACATGATGATCATTTACATTTACTGCACATATTGTACACTAAAAACTGTGTTACTTGGGTTAATATAGTGGACGTAATTCAGTAAAATATTCAAAACGTTTGCACGATTGCATTTGAAGGTGTATCGTAATCGCAAATACAAAAGGGTGACATCTCTTTACCTTTAGGGTAAAAAAAGTTTGGTGTCAGTGTAGCTGCGTGTATTTACGTGTAAGCAGTCAATTCTTTCAGCGGACTATTCAATTGAAACACTAAAACTGATTTAACCCTTTCGCTGCCACGCGAATTTTTGAGCTTGCATCAGGGGGCCACGATACAAATTTCATATGACAAATTTTATAATGGCGAAGAGCTGCGAAATATATTAAAATAACGGTACAATCTTGCCAAACAACACAAAAAATTCTGTATTATTAAGACCATTACTTTGTTTTTGGCTAAAACAGAAGAGTAAATATTTTATATATTAAATAAACATTTGTTATTATTGAGTAGCGCACCTTTTAATTTATAAGGTTGTGTACATGTTTGCATAATTCATTAATTTTTATTCGAGAGCATTAGTCTCAAAATGAATGATTTTAAAAACAAATTGGTCACTGGTGACCACCATGGCCCAAATGAAAAGACAATCGCCGGTCCCATGGGACCACCGTGGCAGCGAAAGGGTTAAAGGTGAAATAAGACCGAAAAGGTCTGCTGGGTGGGTCGTTTGAAGCATTCGATTTAGGTGCGGCTTGGCAGGAGCTGATCCACCGATAGGATTCAAAATGATGTCCAGGAGAGCACGTAAACTTTAGTTCACTCGTGTGAAGTGGGTTCAGCCCACTGACACGACCTCGGATGATTCCGTTAGCGTCCCACCCTCTCTCCATAGGATCGGTGAGTAACCTCTTTCCCTGCTGCTGATTGCACGGTAACAACTTAACACTTACAGTCGTCACCGGTCCCCCGTGCGCACAATAAACGTGAAATATCATCTCGCCTACCTCTTTCTCCCGCGCTTCTACCAAAGGCAACCCCAATCTTACAAACGCGAAATCAATTACTCAGTCCGCATACGGTACCAGCAGGATAGCAATAGCAATCTATCACCGCGCAGTCAATTCCTCCGAGAATCCAGGCTAAGAAAAACAAACCTCAGCTCCCAACCATCTGCCCAACTTCTGCCAAGTCCAGCCTAGGTCGACCCAGTTCAGTGGACCCCCCTGCACCCTGCCCACCACAAACGACCCACAGAGAATACACCTCCGTCGCTGGTTCCCCGTTCCTCCCTCTCTCCTCATAGCCACTATCGGTTCAGGTATTTACATGATCGCGGAGAACGAGGGGCCTCCACGTGGCGCAGGTGCTCCTCCGCGAGTCGGCTTTCAACGGGCAACGCGGGCGCGAGAGACCAACCAAAACGAAGAAACGGATCGCCCAAAAGTCGGCAACCGGTCGGAAGAAAAAGATACGCTTCGAGCAGCCATGTTTGTCCTCGGGACGGCCGCTTGGCCGTAGCCATTTGGACCAAGGGTGCCCCGGACTCGTTACTGAGGCCGCGAGAGGGGCGTCAGGATGGTCGGTCATATGCCGATGGTCGGCACGGGGTGGTAGACGGCCCCCATGTCCAGGCCCTGCACGCCCAGCAGGTCGCTCATGGAGTAGGTGAGGGTTGCGGCCCTGGAGGCAGCGGCCGCCGCCGCTGCCGCGGGGTGCGGCCTGTAGGCCGCCGCGGCGAGCGCCCTCTTAACGTCGTAGACCGCGGCGGCCGGGGCCGCAGCCGCGGCGGCCGCTGCGGCCGCGGCCGCGGCGTACTGGTACGTGGCGGCGGCGCTGGGTGTCGCGACGATCGGTCCGAGCAGGTGGTGGGGGGTGGCCGCGGTGGCCGCTGCGGCGGCCTGCGCGGCTGCGGCCGCCGCGGGGAGGGGGTACGGCGCGTATCGGTACGTGGTGGGGGGAGTCGCGACCATCACCAACTCACCGTATGCGCCTCTGCCGGCCGCCCGCGTCTTGGCCAGGTTCGCGGGGAGCATCACCTCTTTCGGCTGCGCCTTCTTGCACTCCACCTGCAGCCACGACAATGATTAGTTCTTGTCATGGAATAGTGGGGAAGGTATTCATCCGGTCATGCTTGTTCGCCGATGAACGGAGAAAAAGTCGAGTTCTAGTTGAGCTTACAACTTGTCCAGATTCTGGGTTGGAATATACCCGAGACGGAATTTCACCGAGAACCTCTAATCGTAGGCCTCGCTCTTTTTATAACCATTCTTGATACTATCTCAAAACCCACGTAAAAACATTTAGAGGTTCCAAGTGACACCGACTCGGCTAAAAAGTGTGTACTAAAAAGACTGACGCCGAATGCAGTCGTATGGAGGATTATATATCATAAATGATGTAATTAACGTTGACTGTGCTTCGTTTCAAACGGTAATGTAACTTTTTTTTGTTGATTTTAATATTGGTTTTTTTGAGGTCGTGAAGGGAGAGATTCATATGTTGGGTAGCGTACAGGTGATCATGATGTCAATTTACCATTTTGTTGTTGATTTCGTGAAAGTGGATCTCGCACACTTTGTCGACGACGTCCTCGCTTTGAAACGTGACGAAGCCGAAACCTGAAATCAGAATAACAGGTTCGGTATTGGTATCGATCATACTTAGGGATCCGTGTCAGATTTAATGGAACGGATGGATTAACCTAAATAGTAATGCGCTACTCAAAGTTCCAGATTAGCGCATTCCAGATTAGTACTCCATTTGCAGTAAAATAAATAATGCATTGAAATGAAAAGTTCTTCCGATCATTTTGCACCTGATTCACTAATTGTACCAAAGACTCGCGGTTTAAAATAAATTTTTGTCACGGTCATTTATATCTCGAAAATTATGGAAATGATTGTTTCATTTCCAAGAAGCAAGACGAAATGAACAGGAAGCACTCATCCGTATATGTGTATCTACTAGATAAATACGCGTCTATCTAATCATTTTTAAATCAATTTTCAATTCAATATCAATTTTAAATGTATTTTATCGAAAATCCATATATTGTATCGATATTTAAAGATAAGTTAGAACGTTGAAGAGGGTCATCGACGTGTCATCGAGCGATTTCGGAAGCGGGTCCCGGAAAAAGATCCGGCAACCCTTTCATTCATTCATGCCGAGCACCCTCGTCTTTCCAACCCCATTTTGCCCTCTGAGCAGCCACCCTCGCGAGGCAGCGATGATTAAGTTACAAACTTGGCAAGACGTCCATTGAAACGGAGAAGGGGCTTCATTTACGTAACCTAAGTACCACTAGCCAGCTAGTCAACTAATTCCGCATTCGCTGACGCATCTGCCTTATCATTCCGTATTAAATGGAAACCTTTGTCCGAGTCGCGGTATATTCCGCTTACGTGTCGCGTCTTCCGAAAGACCAGTAAGGCCATCGGGGTTTAGGTAGATGATTGGAATGGCAATTTCCGAGCTGATCTTTCCCGACTCCCTAGGTACTTAGACGCGATGCAGACTCAGATTTTCATAAGGGAATTCATTTCCAGCGTGGCACAGTCGGCAAAAATCGGGAAAATCTGGCCGAAAGTAAAGAAAATGAAATGTCTAGTTTTGGACCTTTTTGTCATTTTTTTATACTTTTACATACTGTTAGTGCGACTATGAAGCCGTCATTTTTTATGTATCAAAAACTAATATTAAAATCATTATCAGCAACCTCGAAAGTCACCGCGTATCAGATTTCATTGAAAGAGTTTTTTTCTTTTTGGAAAACTGATATCAAATTCGTCATCAGCGACCTCAATACTAAATTTTAAATATATTAGGTGATTTTTCGAATTTTTGCCGGCTTTTCCGGATTTTTGCTCACTGTGCGTCGGCCGAGGACCAAAGGCACTCGCCATTTCTGCGGGAAGTCCAACAGATAGGCGGTAACTCTTCGGTAGGGTGAGAAAAACTGCCAGCTCGGCTCCCGTCCTCTCGTACCGAGCGCCAACAGCCAGCTGTGCTCGTTTCAATAAAAACCCCCCGAAATATCTTCTGCTTTTTCCCCACCTTTGCTCCGCTTACCCTTCTCGGGTTCCGATCCAGTCCCATTATCCCGGTAAGTTACTTAAACGATCCATAATCGACTCGGCCATCTCCGAGTCCTGCGGGATTACGCGCAGCTCCACTCCTTGGCGGGGTGGGTATCAAGTTCAATTTTAAGGGGGCATGCAAATTGCTTCTGCCGGAGAAATGTCGGATTCTGACGAGACATAAAAGGCCACGGTTTAACGTTCGGTTGGTTTGCTGCTTCCAAATTTTATGAATCATACTTCACCGCTGTACGTAATAAGAGCCCTACAAATACCCAAGTATCCGTTTTCAAGTTTGTTAGATTTTTGTGAAACCGTGTCCTGTATGTCGTTTCGTCGTCATTTGAAGTGATATTCCTAAATTTAAACAAGTTTTAGGACATTCAAATCGTATCGTATGGTTTACAATACCTGCATCGTGTGTTTCTAGTATTTTATTTAACTAACAATAAGAGATCTAAATGACTCGTAAATGCTTCTAAACCCTAAGTCCTCTGGAATGCAATCGATTTTCAGTTTCAATATTACAAGCATAAAGTATAATTTTTCGAATTGCGAGTTTTCATCGAGCGATTACTGTCAAACCAGCACGGATTAATTCTAAGATAATAAAGCAATGTTTAACATAAGTTTTTTTTTTTCATTTTAAGTATAGTTTAACGCAGCTTTTTGTGGATAACGGTTATAAAATTACTGTCTAGTATTGAAAGGTGTCTTTTGACGTTCGTCAACCTTGCGTCTTTTTAAACTCGTTTCAAGAAGAACCTTTTTACGTATCTTCCACGTTTTTCCCATCTTTACCTCGTTTGCCACCCCAGATTCTTGTCCTCTTATTTCAGTAAGTTACTGTCCTTGTCCTCTTATTCCAGTAAGTAACATAAACGATCCATAAACGACCCCACGACCCTGAGTCCTCCGAAATTACACCGGGCTCTACGCCCCAGCGCGGTGGCTGTCAGGCTCAATTCGAAGAGCGGATGCAAATTGCTTCGTCGGATAAATGTCGAATTTCAATGCGGTCCCTCTAACGAGTTACTAGAATGTTTATTTCAATGATGGCGTCTGAGAATGGGAGGAATGGGCATTTAAAACTCGATCCACGATCAGAGCGTTCCGTGGTCTTCTCTCCTCATGATAATTAATATCTTCATTCTAACCTGTACTGCACCTGTTATTTCAAACAGAAACTAAACATCTACTTGCAATTATAACTGTCGAACATAGGTATCTATAAGTGCGACATAGCAGACCTTGAGGAATGGTACTACAATTGAAAGTTATGTATATTTCAAGAAACTAATAACCACTGGCGGAATAAATCCTAAATGTACGACCATCCACAGTTTCCTTTTATTTCCTAATTCTATATCCGAGGATGGCGTAGAAACTCGTTCAGTCATAATTAGCAGAAACAAGTTCTTTCATTTAAGCTTCTTTCTTAATTCAGGCAACCATTTCCTGGATAGGATGCAGATTCGGTTTCAAATACGGCGAGCATTTGCGAGAACGAGGCGGTGTAGAGGGCCCGAAAAGAAATGGGAATCTCCAGCTGGAGGGCGAACAACATTTCGGATAACGGTTTCAGGAGAACGAGTTAAGTTGATAATTCGAGCAGAGTGGCGTAAGGTCGGAAATGTCAGCGACGGAGGCGCAAGCTCGGCAGAGTTTCCCAGCCCTCGATCTTCCGAGCACCGACGCCATCTTCGCTCTCCCCTCTCGAGTATAATGCGACCCCGCCATTGTACCAACGGGCGTGTTAACGTTTAAAAGCCACGCGGCGGCTACGAGCGCGTTTCAGAAAATTTTACCGAGCATTGAGAGTGGTAAAAGGTTCCTTTCAAGAGCCACGCCGTCGGAACGATTTGAAAGTTGCAAATGGATATGGCTTAGACCTCTGCTCTTTGGTAGCAGCCCCTCCAGCCCCTTTCGCTTCCTTCAGCCTCTCGAACTTTTCCCCGCTTGCTGGTCGCTCTCCACGAGAGAGCAAAGCGTCGGCGGACCTCTTCGCTTCCTCTGCCCCCGAGGAGCGAACGTCACGCAAATGCGCCGAAAACGCGGAAAAAATTACGGACATGACCGAGCCTAAGGACCGGACCGTAAAAGTTCGGCTTATCGCGGGTACAAGTTGGGTAGAAAAGGGTAGGACCATTGCCGGAAGCTATGGCGCTATCAGGATGGATATTTTGCCATTGTTACGTGTAGTGTCTGCAGTATAGCGTCCATTTTGGAACAAAATTCTGTACTGAAAGGCTTACAATAATTATATGCCAGATATTTCCTTCCCGGTGCATGAATGTAATTACTTCATTTTTAATCCACGACTCTTGTTATACGGTGCAAATTGGTTTCTACGCTAATGATGGGTACCGATAATTTCAGCGAGAAACGAAGGAGGTGAAATTTTGCTCCATAGGTATGGATGGAAAGATATATAATTAGTCATTCTTTCTATCAGAGGTTATTAAAACCGCGGCTATTTTAAGAATATAATATTAATATCGTGAAAAATATTACACCGCTTGGAAGAAATCGCGAGTCCCGTGGATGAATATCATACAAATCAGAAATTAACGTATATTGTTTAGGGAAATGAAAAGGGATGTCGATTCAATTTTGGTTTAAATAATACTTGTACCTAATTGCCGAGATCCGGGCATTGTCTCATTTGATTGTGCTAAAGAACATGTATGTGGTTATTAGATAGGTACGAAAAAGAGGAAACTTTGTTACTCACATGAAATATACCGTGTACTGTGAATTTTACAAGTAACCTAGACAAACCAAAGGGTTGGACCCCCTATCTCATTGATTTGGGCGGTTCGCAAAGTTTCATTACCTACAATTAAAAGCGTTCCGTGACTGTAGAAGGAGGAAGAACCACCGATAGAGGGTACTTTTCCATTCAAATATGAACAAAGTTGCGACTCTCAAGATTTGAGGTGAGTCCAAAGTTGAAAGAGCATCGATGAGCGAGGACCATCTACTTATTCGGGAAGCTACACGCGTAGCTATCAATCGACCAGAAGCCCCGGCATTCCCTAACGGTGTCCGTCGTTGGTAGTCACCCCGAATCGACAGCGAATAGTTTCCCGTAGCTGCAAATTCCACGGCGGGATTAATTCCGCCTCTTCGCCTAGGGCCATCTAACCCTTCCACCCTCTATTGCCTTTCGGGGTGATTAATCCCTACCCGGGCCCGGTTTCGGTCGGACACGAATTCGCGGTCGAGTCCTCGACTGGGCTGTACAGTGATGACGTCGGCAACATACCGCCCTCTCCAGATCGAAAACCGCCAGAGGCAGGAGTAAGCCGTTTCGGAGATGCAATTTTTGCAATTTTCAAATTCTACCACGGGGCTTTTTCCAAACGGAACCTTTTTCCATCAGGCAGCTTAGCGAGTCTATTCAAAAGAGTGCCTCCAGAAAAATTGCAAACGTTCCGCTGCATATACAACGCCTAACCGGACGTGAACCTACCGAGGGGATCATGTCAGCCTGAGTTAGTTATTCTACGGGATTAAATGTTTAAATTGTCTGCAAAAGTCGAAATAATTTGAATATATAAATTCTTATTTCCTACAAGGTCGTCCCATCGTACTTCATTAAACTTCTGTAGAAAAATTCATCAACTCTTCACGGAAGCTTTAATGAAACCTTCGTAGGTAACTTTGGAATCTGTTAATGGGAAAGTGTAAAGGAACCTCCTCGACGTCAGCCCTCGGTGTGACTTCACGGGAATTTTTGATATTGTTAAGGTTATAATAGCTGCATTAGGATATACAATGTTGGTCTCAGCGATGTTGGACATTGTTCGCTGCCAAATTTTGGAATCTTCGGCCGAACGATGGCTCAATGGAGGGAATCTAAATAAGTCTGCAAGTCTAAATAAATATACACCTTCTGTTATACTATCATTTCAACTGCCCAGTCTGAGTTCGTCCTGAGTTTGATTTATTAATTTTCTGGAAACCAATTAGCGCCCATTAATAAATTAATTAATTAAGAGCCCTGGCAGCAGATGACTGGGGCCACGCCAGATGGAGGCTTTATCCATTAGTCTACGGTATATGAATAAGCTAAATAGAAAATAAAGCCCTGTCTCAGATTCTCTTTTAAATGATTTAAAAGTGCTTTTATACACGTACTTTCTCTTTCCTCATTTTCCTTGATTTTCTTCATTACACATTTGCTATACCTATAGACCTAATTTAGACGATTAATTTACGTATATTCCACTTCATGGATTGCCTGGGCCTCAGGTAGTTAAAAAAAAAAATATAAAAAACGGAACCGAGCCGAACGTTCCATCACGTAAAATTGCAGCATCCTGCCGAGTTTCCTGGAGGTTCCGTAGAACCTTAAACCGGCGGAAGTGACGCCGACAGCGGCGACGCTTGCGGCGACGCTGGCGGCGCCGCCATTACCGCCTCGAATGGCGCCGTAAGACATAATTGAACGGAATCCCTCTCTATTAGAGGTGGTCGTCGTTTCCGAGAGCGGCGCGCGCGACCCTCGCTCGGGGGATGAAACTACCCTCTCGCTTTCACGGGCACACGTACTCGAGGAAGGGTACGTGTACCGCATTTGTCAGTCGCGGAGCCCATTCGACCTGTGCGCAGCCTGCCGGCCGTTCGAGGCCGGGAATCGCGGCCATTAATCGGCCAAAGCGGCCCAAACGGACCGGCAAAGCCGCACCGTTTCCTCCCCGTATCGCGTTCTACCGGACCGTTAACGGAACGCTGCCGGAACGCTATCGGAACGCTATCGGAACGCTGCCCGAGCGTTGCCGAAACGCCTGAATGCTCCTCATAGAAAAAAAAGTATACAACCTAGGTAGTACATAAAATCTTTACGAGCAATTTCTATACGAAACAAAGGAAGGCATAAGCCGTAGTGTGCCTGATTTTGTATACGGTGCTGTTGCATGGTACTCGTGCAGAGCACATTTGGGTAAAATAAAAGTCCACACGTTCCGTTACGTCAAGAGTTTGGAAGAGGTTTCGTGGATGCGTCTCGTCGATGATTATATTTACTTGGATACGTTTTGCCGGTAGACGTAAGAAATTTGTAGGGGATTTCAAGAATTTCCTTCGTCAACGATTATATTTATGTGGTCCCAAGGTTTTGCTGGTAGGTATGTTTCCTCGAGTCGTAGCGGAGCTAGGGGAACGATATTAGGAAGCAGTCTGGGAAATGTTTGATATTTTCCCCTGGTATGGGGTGGTTCGATCTCATTGCAGGACGCCATCTTCGGGCACGTGGAGTCGGGAGATGCCGAAGAGTCTGCGGATGTATTCGTATAAAAATGAGAAAAAGGGGAGTCTGGAGGCAGGGGTCGTCGCAGTCGCTTCCCGTCAGATTTGTAAGATCGTAAAGTTCCTTACTGCCTCGTTCCCCGTCGTGGGATCTCATATTGAAACGCGAAAGTTTTATTATGAAACAATAAAAGGCGTTTGCGCACGCGCGCATCAGTCGCCTTAGGCGCGGTCTTTTGATTTAGAGACAAACTTCCGCCGTATCGAGGACCCGAGCTGACTCCTAACGCGGCATTCCGGCTTTTACATTGGAAACTTGATGCCATTTCCTTGGGGCGCCTTCACCCCTTTCCCTTCAAGGGGCTCGATTACCTCGGGAGAGTGTTCCACCCTGTCGTCGGCGGGATAAGGGCTGCATTAACGGCACACTTCGCTAACTTAGGGCCTATCGAATCTCGGTTGATAGCTGGTGCATAATGGTCGGATTACATCATGGTCTACGTGACTACACCCTTCGGCTTCAACCAATATATCGGACGGATATTTAACCTGACCTCTACCCATGTTTGATGCCAATTTTTACATTTTTAATTATGTGGCATATTATTTCACGTGGTGATTTGAACGTATCTGTTCGGCTGTGGTGTAGGCATACTTAGATGGTTGGACATAGCTTTTCGGAGCAACGCTGCTTTCGGGACAAACAGGAATAATTGAAATTTGATTTATCTAATCTACAACTATTATTAAAAGACTTCAAATGTAATAAATCAAAGTTTGTGAAACCTCCTTCGACGAAGTTTATAACTTTGATGTTTGCTTATCTGGCCCAAGAGAATCCTTTGGAGTCTCGGAAAAGTATGTTAGTTCTTAAAGCTGTAATACTTGATTAAAGTGTTTACATGTATCGTGTAATAAACCGTAGAAATGTTCTTTTCGGAGGATAGTAAAATTCTGTTAGTAGAGTATATTATTCTTGCGCAATAAATAAATCTTCCAATCTTGCTCCATGGGCATCGACCCTTAGACAAATTGCGAAGAATTATGAGAAGCTACGATACACGGGAAAAATTGCGGTTTATTAATAAATTCATAACAACGATTACTTTTTTTGTTATTTTCAAATCACTGAATCTCATAAAAACCATTCTCAGCAAAGTAATTACGTAGAATTAAAGTTGTTAAAAATTAAAGTCATTATTATTAATTGCCCTTTTTGGAAAATTAATTACTTCCCGAGTGCAGTAAATAATCTTTCAAAAATCAGGGACGCAATAAGATCGCCCATTTAAATACCCCGCAATTATAGTCAGCCCTTTTCCATCTTGAAGAGACATTCGCAAGTCGTTTCGAACCTTTCGAACCTTTTCAAACGAGAAAAGATCACCCGTTACTGCCTCGGAAATTTGAAGTCATTCTCCCGGTCGCTTTATCCCTTTCCCTTCAAGAAGGTCGATTACCCCCGGGGTGTTCTACCCCGTCGACGGCGGGATAAGGGCTGCATTAACGGCGCACTCCAGGAACTTAGGGCCCATCGAATCTCAGGAGACAGTCTATGGATAATGGCGGAATTACTCCGTCATGGTTTCCGTGACCACTCCGACTACTCCGACCTAATGCCCTTTCAGACGACTCGAAATCCGCTGAAGGATTTAAAGAAACTCCCCATTCGAGGAAGTCCAACATCTATTGCATCGTTTCTTTTACGCCGGAAACGTGAACCCCTTCTCGAATTATTTCCACCTGATTAGCGGGTTAAGACGACGAGGCCAATAATCATTTGAAATTCTCATATCAAACATTGCTGTATTAACTATCAAGGGATCAAAACCACTCTGTTTCTGCCACTACGGATTTAAAGGTGAAGCGAGACCCTTCGAGAAACTTAATTGTTTGTGGTAGAGTGCCGTTAACACCCCAATCTTCTTTTTAATCTATATTTTTGAAACGCCAGGATACTTCCTAGGTGCTCACAATTAACGTGGTAAAACTTCAAACAATTCAGTGAAACGCTCTCCGAAAAGACTCTCATTTGAATCAGCTGTTTTGAGGCGGACTTCACTTAAGCTTAAAGTTTTGGATATTCCCTAGAAAGACTTCCTTGATTCTGCTTCAAAGTTTCCTTCGAAATTGGACCGAGATTTTAGATCCCGAAAGTGACGGTCCGTAGAAATTTTCGAGTAAGGAGGCAGCAGCTTGCCAATTCTATTTTTCACCAGGATTACGGGGACAAGGGGCGGAGGCAATTTTAATTCGACCTGTCTTCTATTTTCTGAGCAAACGCGGAGACTGTTTTTCGGCGACTCTGGTGGGTGTTTTTACAACGTAATCGGATTGCGAGAAAGCCCTCGACGGGGATTTGCCGCGTAACAGGAACGGATCCTGCCCCGACGTCACGCATTGCTCTCGTTAGGGGAGAAGGCAGCCGAGGTTTATGGTTGTGATGGCTGTAGTCCGTGATAGCGGTTTATGCCCTACATTCCTGCCCAGAGCCTCCAAGACCACGACCGTCCCGTTTTACTCGAAGCTCCCGCCATTTTCCCACCCACCTCCCACCGCCCATTCTAGGCTTTCCTTCCTGGACACGATAAACGCGAAAGTTATCACCGCGGGGTCGTCTCCAATGTGGGAAAAACTGATATGGTTCATATCTAAAATTGGGTATGTATCATCTCTATACTCTCCATGTATGACCTAAATCGTTAAGATTGCGAAGGAATTTATTACGTGGTTGAATGGGCCAGTACTTCAGGATTTGAAGATTGCTAGGGTCGCGCCGAATGGGGTGCCTTTGTTCATTCGAATAAATATTACTGCTGGTGACCGAAACGCACATTTCTGTTCGCGTTAACGTTTGCGTTTATATTTATATCGACAACTATGTCGTTTTGTATTGAGATATGTACGGAATGGTATACTCCATATGTCGTCTCGGTATGATTATAAAATATCGAAGTAAAACACGTGACACTCTCTGGATTCATGGCTCTAATGGACGGCAAGGCGATCTCTTGTTTTTATTTTTAACTCAAGTTTTGCTCTAATAACCCATATGATGCTCGTATTATCTATGCACTTCAAATTCGTGGATTCTTTTTCCCTTTTTTTGAGTCTGAATATACAATTCTCGATTATTATCAGTTTATAAATTACTGAGAATGATTCCTGACACTGTCAATCGCTACTTTACAGAATACCTTCTATAAATGAATAATAGCAAAGTACATGACCAGGACGTCCTGTTTATTCCTGTGCAAGCTAATTAAAAAAAATTTGTTTGGAAAATGCGTTTCTTCGAAAGTTAGAAATGATCTCGGCGACTCTAAAATGACAACAATTCTGTAAACGGGATTGTCATTGTAGAGAAGTTTGCCAAGAAGTTTGATGAACGACTATTACTTGAACGAAATGAGAGACAATAGAGAAGCAATGGAAATAAAGGAGTAAAATAAGAGTAGAATGGTCAGAGAGGCGGGAGGTATTGGTTTTCGGGGACACGTCTTCCTAATATCCTTTGACAGTTTATAGGACGGCATTACTCCACTTGGAAGGCGACGTGGCCACAGTAATTTCAGTTGTGTACCCATTTAGCCCTTGGCACGTCCAGCATGGCCCGTACGGTCTAATGTGGACTTAATTGCTTCCAAATCGATGCTAACGTAAACTTGCGCCTCCGCCATTTTTTCACGTCCGACGTATACCACAACGTTACGACAAATGGTACTTACACTTTCACATATATCTTGAAATTATACTTTTTACAAGCCCTGTTTAATAACTACTTAATTCCCCTTAGATGCACCATGAAAATATTCATACGTCATTATTCAGACTCTTTCTTAAGGGATAATTTCACATTATTTTAAGGAATAGTAGTGACTTTGCAGCGTTTTCTAAAATTACCACGTTACGTACTGCATAAAAATGCCATAGCCTTATTATTTCATGACCAGTATGTTTATATTATTTAAACCAGATACGAAGTTATTTTTCTTCTAGATACCGAGGGATACGATTCATTTGGTAATTTTATAATCCGTTATCTTTATAAGGAATTCCAAAATATTATCATCGGTATATATGCATGTCTTCTCCAGTTCCACTATTCGTGTCTTTTGTAGTACAATAACAAATATATGTGTCCGCCCCAATCAGTGTACATCGTTTCATTTTGTACGACCGTAGTCCAGTACTCGCTTTTGACGTATCTCTTGACGTGACGAACTTCGATACGAGCTCGTTCTATTCCGGAACAACTGGCCTGGTTATGGCATCGGTCAAGAGTCGGCCATATTTCGAAATAGAGTCCGTCAACCGAATCCTGTACAAGCGGTTTTAGAGCACCAGCAAGCCACGCGTTACAAATGCTTCCATTGTGCGCAAAGTCAGTCCAATCTGTCATTATTGGCCGAATGCACTTCCACAACTTCAGCGGCGAAACCCGATAAAGCAAACTTCCTAAGTGGACCTAAGACAAGTGTCAAGGACTTCAGAAATGGGGCAGGGAAATAAATACATCCCTCTCTCAATTTACGCTGCACTGTCTTTACGCGATTCTCTTTTTTACGTAGTAAACTATAACACAATTTACGCGGTTATTCATTTTAATTATTTTCTTTCTTCAACTATTTGAAATAAATATGTATTTCTAACACTTTTATATACTGCTGTTTATTTTTAATATTTTTTTCTGTTGTACTGCCAGACTTTATTTGTGGATTTTGAATTCTTGATCGGCATCGTAAAGGTTCAGCAATACGGGTTAATAATTTAAATTCCCCGGAAATCAATGTTATAATGTTCTTACTCGATGTCTACATTTATTGTTAGGTTAACATGTACAGATATACATACGCATGTAAAGAGTAAGGGAGAAGGGTGGTCGAGATAGAGGATGTTCCGCGATATTTGAAGGAGCGCCGCATCGGCACTCCGTTACGGCCCAGAGTTTATAGCTCGTAAAGTAGGGAACTGAGTGAAAAAATGATAGTAAAACTCAATAAGGACTTTACGTCGCTCGTTCTCGTATAGATGCTCTTTATTATTCACCTGTCGCACAGCATAGAATTTACAGGAGAGAACGACGAGCGAGCGTTGAGCGTGTTGGGAGGATGGGGCGACCCTTAAGTTAAAAAAATCATGCACGAGGATGTCGGAGTCATTTGTCGTTTTTTTCTAGTTCAGAAGGAAAGATGTAGAAGCTGGAGGTGTAATGGCAAGGTTAAATTTATCCAGGGAAAATTTGCTGCTTGCTAATCTGTACCCACGAGGTGGTGTATACAAGGGACATAAAACGTTTACCATAAATGTGCAACATGTGTGTTATACGGCAGAATTCCTATACAATGTGCCTTGTATAAATGTACTTAAAGGAGCGTATACAAGTGGAATGTTAAACAGGAAATCTTGTATTTTCTATTAAAGCCGTTAGAATATGTTCATGTTTACGTACATTAAGTTTCGTGAGAACGGATTAATATCTGTCGCTATACTGAGAAAAACAAATCCATTGAATCAAAGAAATATTTCTTTGAATAGCACTAAGTATTTTGTTAATTCAAAGAATTAATTGTTTGATTTCGATAAACGCGATTAAATTGGATGCAACATTTTTTTCGGAGTTGTGACAATTTATTTGAGTTTATTTGACTCAATGAATTAACAAAATATTTCTCTGATTCAATGAATTCTTTTTCTCAGTGTAGATTTTTCAGAAGAATAAATTAAGAAGTTTCGAAACTTCTCTCGAAGAAATTGTGTTCCATTGTTAATTATTTATTAGATTGTTTATTATATGGCATATTCTTTCTGTAAATTGAAGTTTACATACTGTATACAGGATGTATTCATTTAAATGCAGTATGGAGATGTCTGCGATATCTTGGAAAAGAAACGACGGAATGTTTCCGAATGGACTTTCCTAACTTATGATGAAGTTAATAACTAACTTTTTATTGCGCGCACGGAAGGAAGGAATGTTAAAAACATCTACGCTTTTATCGTCTTCTGCGAGAAAGTGAACGCTGTATTTAATTTGTATTTGCATAATGCAATGTTATCGGCCTTGCTTGCGTTGGTGGGGTTAGAAAGCTCGCGTTTTGTAGGACGTTAGGTGGCGTAAAATGCATATTAACCTAGTGCGGAATGTAATAATCGATTTCCCTCGCAGTGCTCATAAAACATAATTATTTTATGAGGAAACAAATCTTATGGTGAATTTATAACATCATTTCATTTAAAACAGACATACGAGGCCCTGTTCATATTTTCACAATGTGGTATGCGACTCTATTAACAACAGTTCAATATTTTTCAACGAACTTAAAGATAAATAAATTAGCTGACCGAATAATATTATTTAATAATAAATTTAATATCTCTCATTGTGTGCTTAAAATGAAAATACCTTGAACGCAAGAAAGTTCTTCAGCAGTTAAACAGGCAACCTGTATATATTCCGTTATTAAATATATTTTAATATGAACTTCAATCACACTGCAGCACTGCAAAATTATTCCAAAGCCGGGCCAGTTCTTGGGCGGATTTATTTTAAATATATTATATAATAAGTATATCTTGCGCGATCAATTGATCGGAAGAGCAGACCGATTCTAAATGACGCTCATTTCTTCCTAAATGAAATGGAAAACATTTTTAATTAAAATAACGCGACTCGATCGACGCACTCTCGTCGAGCAGGAGTGGAGAATTCGCGTTAGCGCGATGTCCGGGCGATTTTCGATTTCCTATTGATTTGGCCGAATATGGACGGACGTGAAATTTCCGGAGCACTTCACGGGGCATTAGACGAATCGTTTTGCACCTGCCATGGGCATCGAATATAATTTATATGCGAGAGGGAGTGCTCTACCAAGCGGTGCCTCCAGAGACGGAGGCGGTTCCACGTGGAAATCAATCAATTTTAACGAACGCAGTCAATTCGAACACCGAGGGGAAAACATTTTGTCGAATCGACGAAATGTACTCGGCTAATAGCACATTCAACCAAACCGTAGACGAGCACAGAAAAAGAAAGAGGCGAACATCGGACCGATCCAATTATAGTCCATCGATGAGATATTTATTTGCGAGCACCTGGGGGTCCAGTTGAAAGATCTACGGAACACCGATGAAAAATTTATTAGTTCTGCAGCGAGGAATGTTCTTACTAAAGTTGATGGAGTGATCGATGCGGATTTCTACATCGACATTTTGAGACGTTAGAAATCGTAATGAGCAAGTGTCCGTTTTGACGTTATTGTTAAACACAATACTGTTCTGCTTTATTGTTCCAGATAACGTTACACCAACTTCATGGCAAGAAGGTGCCACGAAAATAAATTGATTGTTCCATTTAAAAGATTGACACGATTAAAAATTCTATCCTGGAAATAGACGCTTCATTAAAGAAAGTTATTGGAACTTCGATCCCATATCTTAACCATGGCGCGTCAGGACTTTTAGGAGATCAGTTATATTCCCCGAGGGAACTTCCTTGGGAACCTTTCTTTTTACATCGAAAGACTCCCAATACTTCTTCTTACAAGTTGAAAACAGGGTCGAATGGATTCCTTGGATTTTGGTCGCTTATTTCTCTCCTGGGGACTTCGTGTGCTCAGCAAAAATCTCACGGACAAGATTAACTTTTGGAGTTTCCAAGATTCACGAACACGAAGTAAATAGCATGAAATAACTCAAAGCAAAAGATAACCCTGTCGGGTGAAGTATTTGTTCTAGGGAAGTATCATTACCAAAAACTTTTACACGAGATATTTTTCTCTCCGGGGTTTGTATGATTAGAACACGTGGATTATGCGGAGATCGTTTACAAGTTCATCGCCACAGAAAGGGACCTTGATTTTCACCGAGATTAAACTCGCGGTAATGATTCCGCAGGATATAGTTATTCTTTTTTGTTGTTTCATAAAAAAGAAAAACATTCTAACGACATTTGAGGTCGACAATTCAACCCGATGCGTGCACGTAGGGGAATCCATTGATACCGAAGAGTCATGCGAAGAACCTTCTATCTGTAGTGATAAGGATCCCCACGGGGTTTCCGTCAAATGTTAAGTGCCCTCCACCTTGAGTCTCAAACTCTTTTTAAGAGCCGAACACAATCAAAGCGGGTCATTCTCTTTTACGACCTTACGCGAACGACACGAGTGCGCTCCCCGTCCTGAACGTGTTAATCTTTTGCGCGATTTTTGTAATTACGGTCGTAAAAGTGAGTATTTTTCTGGAAGTGTTACCGGATCGATCAGGATGTACCGACGAGGTCATCGCTGATAGGCAACTCTCCGCGTCCTCGTCGCTGCAAGAAGAGACCTTGGGGGTGATCGCCTCCAGGGCTAAACTGATCGTCATGGCGATGGTGTCGCGCGATTCAGCCCTTCGGGGGTTCATCAAACCAAACGACCCCCGTATCGGTAGGGGTCGGGTAATCGCGTCCGGTGTACCCGCTGGTATTCAACGGCATCCATCGGTATCAGACAGTCATCCAAAGTGCTTTCTACCCTACTTGATAAGGTTGCCTGCGAGGGAACCTCGGAGACATAGATATCGGATGCGCTCGATCAAGAATTTCTATTCCCTTAATCATTGAATCTTGTCTATGGGCCTCAATATTTCTTATTATAAATCATAACAAGGAGTTTTCTAAATTATTTTCCAAGACTTACTAAGGTTGGAGTGGTAGACATTTTTATCGCCTACTACTGGTCAGGTGGGAGCGTTAAGTGAATCAAGGTGCATCAACGCGTTCATAGCAAATGGGTCACTTTCCTAGAGTTCGGCCCTACAAGGAGAGAGCAGAAGATCGCCTTTAGGATTGAACCGATCGCCATGGCAATAATGCTTTGCGATTCAGCCCTTCGAGGGTTCATCAAACCGAACGATCGCAGTATCACTTGGGGTTGGGTAATCGAGTCCGGTGTACCGGCTGGTATTTGGCGATATCTACCGGTATCAGGCAGTCCCCCAAAGAGCTTTCTCCCCCTTGTGATAAGCCGTCTGACCAGATTCCAGATTCCCTTCACATGTCAGCTATACTTGGCCCACTTTCCCAAAAACTGTCCAGATTGTGTTCTTTCGAAAGAACTCAAAAGAGTTTTGTGCGGCATGGTATTGATCATTACGATTCGGGCAAGATGATCATCCCCATTTTTAGGAAATGTGCGATGTAGGTTGAGCGTGATTGGACTACAAATTAGAATACCGAAATGAAAGCCCGTTCAAAGCTTACTCGAATTGCATGCTCCCTCATGCCAAATCTCTGGCGTTCGCCATGCTGTCTGGGAAAATAGGACTTGACTCGCGAATCCCTCCCTTAGGGCGGCATTTCAAGATCCAGTCTAATTTCGAGCAAGACCCAACGACAACATCCAATCGGCGGATCACGTAGCGAGTCAATATGGTGACTAGGGCGAGGTGGAAGCAATTTTGCCCCTTGCAAACTCCATGCGAATCGCACAGGCAGGAAAAGGGAGAGCTGTGCTAACGTTCCCAAAGAGATTTCATTTCGACGTCCGTGGTGATGGACCGTCAACGTGGTGTCCCAGATGCACGTGTGCGGAGGCTTGGAAAATAGGTGAGCGGAGTCAAAACTGGCACTCCCGGCTGATTGGCCGTTTCAAAATCATAGTCCGAGTGGTCACGGTGCACCGAGTACGATCGCACAAACGGAAACGGGTCGTGGAGTTTTTCCCTAGAGACCTGCTACATGCAGGGGGAAAGAAATCGCTGATTTCCGGCAACCCTTCGCCTTTTGCTTTCGGGAGGTGTCCGGAGGGATGTTGGGTCCAGCGAAATTAGGACACTTCGGCGATTTAGAAAGGGACGAAAATGTGCAGAGTCGGTACTCCGAAGGACACGTACCTATCTAATGTGAAGCAATTGCATGGGTCCGGGAACCAGGGTCGTTGTACTAAATCCGTTTATCGACGTAACTGAATCCGTTATAGGTGTCGGTATTTATGCTTGCCACATTAAATGATGAATCTATTTTTCCACCCAATCTATACTTCGGAGTTATATGCATGCAATAAGGATTTCTACGATTCCGATCGGACACTTATCACCAAAGCAACTGGATGTGCTACGGGTAACAACGTTTCTATTTACCGTGTTAACAAGTTGGTGCACTGTTACATACAGAAAATTCACGGGAGACTAATAATCATGCATTTGCAAAGCAGTTGTCAGAATTGTAATATGCATTGCTATCGTCTCTAGTGCGACATGCTCTACAACCCCTCTGATACATCCAGCAATAACTTCCCCTATATTTGCACCGGAGGCCAGAACGTTGTCGAGATCCCTTTCAATCTAAATATCCTGGAAATGTCCTAAAGTTTTAGAAATACCGCGTCAATAAAGTAAAATAAAGTATAGGAATTCTTACCGGCCACGGCAAATAAAATAGAAAATTTGTCTTCGTCACCAGTTGATTGTTAAACACCCGTGACGCCTTGAATGCGATTATGCGTACAATCCGCAGCTCTTCTCTTCGGAAGATGCTCTTTCAGGGGATGAACAATCTTTCCCAGAGTTCTGGGATGAGTGAAGATAGGAAGGGGTGGCGAATATAGGGCGTTGGAACGAGAGAGCTCGGAATGGCGGCACGAAAAATTGACGAGTTTAGGCCATAATCCGGTGAGCTTAGGCTTCCGACGCCTCCACTTAGGATGATTGAACTCGACAGATCCGTCTGTCGGTTCCCGTCCTTTGGGGTGTATACTTGTTTCACCGTAACGTCGCGCTTCGAATAAGCGCGAGGAATTCAATTCTCATCAGACGACTCGTTTGTATCAAGATACTGAAATAGTAATTTCATATGTACAGCACAAAGGAACCTTTATCAACCAATTAGAATAGCTACGCCAGCCTCATATTTTGTTTTAAAGTTGTCAATATGTGTCCCGAGTCCCATGTTGATTATTGGGAGAGATTCGACACGGGAAAAGAGCAGCGAAAGATGCCGAGAATCCGGATGCCCGTCTTCTAGTAGGTAGGTGTACGTGCAGAATTTCAGGCACGGAATTCTCGTTCCTGAAGTGTCAAGCGAGAACGAAATGTTCCGAATTCCTCTTGCGTGGCTCAAGAATCTGGCCCCTGTTGTGTTTCGGCATACGGTGGATAATACCTACATTTATGCGCAGTTTCGAGGAAATTAACTTGTATAGCTACGGCAAGGCTGCACGGTACGGTGTATGCATCGCGCGCGCCTAATCTCTCGGTATATCAGCAATAACGGGGCTCGAAAGCAAACGGCCAAACGGGTGTAATGGCGATCCAGTAAATCTCCCATCAAATCCCTAACTTAAGCATTCGCGACGTCTCCTGCGAGAATTCCTCTTGTAGAGAACCCAGCAGCTCCGAAATGAGACAAATAAATCGAGCTTTTACCCAAAATTTCACCCTGAGCCCCAAGAGAGCCCTTTGCTGAGCCCTCCACTGAGCCTCGTCCCCTCCTTTTCTCCCTACTGCGATATTTCAAGTTTCTACTCTTTTCTATTCAGTTTAGATAGGAATACTGAATGACGTAAAAGAGAAGTGGCAGAAACATGAAAGTGTAAATTGTAAATCATTGAAGATTTCTGTAGTGATGTAATAAATATAAAGAGTACGGGATGTAAAAAAACTCGATATGGTGGCAGGGACTAATATTCTCTGTTTAGAATTAAATTAGCTAAAAGAACGTAGATATGAAGCAACAATTTGAAAGGATATCTTCCAGATCATTTTTTTACCTCAATTGCTTTTTTATTAGATTATCTAGAAGGTTATTGCGGTTTTTGCTGTTTAAGGTGTGATGCTTTGTTTTCAGATAATGTTGTTTTTCCTTTATGTCCATGATATGTACGATTTTGATGCTGTGACTTCACTCTACATTTTGATAACGTTAATTGTCTTTTGAGCATTGATTTATTTTTTATTCAGATTATTGATCAGAGACTTTTACTGCTTTGCACTTCAACTGCCTCTTCTACCTCAACGACGGTTTTAAACTTTGTTTATTGAATATATCTGGTTTCATTAATTTACGAAAGTATGATATGGATCTTTCTTTAATTCGTTAAAAATTAATTCGTTAAACAATTTATGTGGGTAAGTGACGTTTGGATTCGTGATTTTTCAAGCTTCTCGAAAATCGCCGAAGGCGGCCATAAAGTATTCCGGCTCCTAAGCCAGGAAGGTTCTTTTCGAGAAAAAAAAGTGAGAATCTCGGGATCAGACGTGGAGAGCGTCTTTAGGAACAGCTGAGGCAGCAACGCGCCCCCATGTGTATACGCAAGGGGATAGGGGATGTCCCCATAATTCCCATTCGCGTCGGAGGGTAAACCTCGACGACATTGCGCATCGGGGTGTCGTAAGTGCACCCAGTCCACCGTTTCCCCAGCCCGTCCCGCTGGGTTTCCTCAAACTCGGTCCCTCCTTCGGGACGCACTCGTGGCACTCGGATTGTTAAATCGTTCGAAAAGATAGGGACGGAGCCTGCGTTTACCCGTTTACGAGCGCATTACGATCTTACTAGTAAACCTCGTCTGTCGAGGTTATCCGACTTTCCTTCCATTCTTATATAAAAATTTGCATAAAAATGCACTTTGTAACTGCACGGGAAAACCAGGCCCCCGGTGTTTCTTGGTGCAGCTATTTATTCGGGGAAAGGGTCAGTTAATGATTACAGTGTCCACATTTTGAGTAATCCTGGTGGCACTTAACGCGAAATGAGACCCATGACCAGACTTTTACCAGTTTATGGTTCCTTCTATCAGTATATTGATTTCTTCTTGAACTTTTGGGCACTACCAAATGTCCAATAAATGACCAAAACGTTTCCTACCGACGTAAATGATGTAAAATGCTTTCAATTTTGCAATTAAGGTGCGCAAAGCGACACGATAATCCGCATATGATGTTTCTAACGCGATAAAAACCAGCGGATGCGCTATCAGATGAGAATTTATAATTGCAAAATTTCATCAACGAGGCGCTCTCGGCACTAGATCAGAAAAAATCTGAAGACCTTGGACCCCTAAAGTGGGGACGATTTCAATCTCAGTGTTGTATCTCCATATACTACTTCGTGGTTTCAATGCTACGTTAATCTATTTTTTTTTAATTCAGGGACAACTCTCTTAAACAAAGAACATTTATATGAATTTCGTATGTTAGGATGTACCATGATACAACGTGATACCGTGACAATGCTTCATCACAAATCGACGCAGAGATTACATTTGCGTTTGCCGGCATTTAATTGGACACGTAACGTACCTAACACATCTCTTTGAAACGCAGTTCTTGTACCATGTAAACCTGCCAAAATTTGTAAATACAAAAATACGATTTGCGATAAGGTTGACACTTTCAATCTTCCTCTTCGGGGCGAGACGGGAAATTCCCGCGGAAATTGTAATTCAAAGATGGTGTCGGGAAACTTGGAAGTTCCGACTGCGGCGCCCCGTCCGTTCGGGCCGTTCGTTGCGACCGCGGTGCGGAAATCGCAACGGGGTTGCCCGCCCCGTATGCAATAATTAAATCAGTGATATCCGCCGCAGGGTGTGTTCGTATTAAACTAACTTTCGCCGGATGTCGCGAGAGCACCGCTCCGGAAGTCGGCGCCTCCGCGCCGGGTGTATTAACACGGATGCATAAAATCCCGCACACTTGGCCGGATCCTCAAACCGCCGCCATCTTGCCTCTCTTCTCCGGAGAAGTTCCTCCGGGAGAGGTGCGGTTTCCTTCGGAAAGAGGATTTTAACGCAAGGAATTCCCATGTTCTTGCGGCGGTCCAAATGCTACCGACTTTCTGACGATATCACAATACAGTACTTAGGCACCGCGCGAAGTGGAATATCCGTACATCACCCGTATATAAATGTTTATTGAATGAAAAAAAATATATATATATGAACTCTATTTTAGATACATTCAAAGGCTAGATGTCGGGATATGATAAGTAGCCGAGCCGAGCCGGGTCGAGTTGAATCTGACCTAATCGGATCGAATCGGAACCGGACCGGGCGAAAGCACCCCAGCTGTCGCCCTTCGAGCCAACAGGAAGGGTCGCGGAATTGTTTTAATAAAGACGGGAGCGAACGGCGGTTGAATCCGGTAATTGACTTGGAAACTCGCTCGAAGACGTCGTCGGGGTGCGTCCGCGCCCCCGGAACCGGCCGCGGGGGTGGGGCAGGGAGGAAATATTTAAATTCCTTCATTACTCTCTCAAAGAATCGCTAATACTTGCCCGGAATATTATTACTCTACTATTTTGCCCCGGCTCGCAGGTCGGGATCATTTCTATCTCTCGGGTGGTACTCCTCCGTTTCTCCTCCGGCCTCTTCCTTTCTCTCTTTCGCGGCATCTGCGTATTTAGATATCCTCCTCCGGTAATCCGATACTCCGCGAGTGCTCGAGAAACCAGGTTATCGCGAGTGGCTGCCACTTAACCCTTTACAATCGGTTCCAAAGGCGAATCGGTTGCATCGACCGCTTCTCCTCGGATGAACGAGTTCCGCAATTTCGGAGCCGCTCCCCGTCAAGTTGGCCGAGTGCCTTCGCCTTTGACATGGCTTTGCCCCGCGTGACCATCACCGTGAAATTAAGGTCTCCTTCCATTGTCGGTTTAAGGGAAATTCCTACGTTGACCGAGTACTCCTACGCCGCTCAAGAAATTCTGGACCCCGTTTATTCGCCTTTCCCACTATTTCGGATAGACGCAATTTTCTCACTTAACCGTGCATGTCGTGGAAATATGTTTTGGACAAAATATTGACTCGTGTCTCTCAAGTAATGCGGTTTTTTCTTACGTTGACCAATAGGATGAAAACGCGGGGCTTGTGGAGTGATCTTAATATAATGCATTTGTAGTGAATCGAAAATTAAATTGTACCTGAGGGAAGGTCAATTTGTAGATAGATTAAACTGACTGCAATTTCGAAATTAACGCTATTGAAAATCGTCGAGTTTAATTTACGTGCCGGATTGACAAATTTTGATTCGGGCACTCCCTGGAATGACATTGTTAAAATTGGTGGGCCCGTATAGGGTCCCAGAGGGATGCGATCGAAAAACTAGTAACATTTCTGAAATCTGCTGATTAAATGCCTCAAATTCCCCGACGAACTTTTCGGTCCATACGCACAAACGACCGAACGGACAAGAGCGCTACAGTAAAAATTTAACCATATCGGATGAAAGTACTTTTTTACAATAGTTTAACGCGTGCATTTTTAATCGACGAAAAAAGATTAGTTTACAAAATTTCTACGTTAGGAAAGTAAATTTATTTTCACATTGAAATTCACTTAAATTGTTTCTTATTTTTTGTCTTAATTATTTGAAGCAAATGTTTTATTAATCTCTACCGTGTGTACAATAGAAATATATTTTCCAAGAAACATGTCAGGAGTTATCGCAGGAATAAATATGATTTAATGTCTTTCATCGCAATATGTTGTTTAGGTATAGTATTGAAAACCATGTCACAAGTTTTGCTTTTGTTTTCAAAGTCTCTCTCTCCTCTCTCTCAACCTCTCGAAATCGATCGCTTCTTGCCACATGAACGAGCTCGGCAATTTCGGAGTCGGTTTTCGTCAAGTTGGCCGGCTGCCTCGCCTTTGACATGGCTTTATGTTACGAGGCCATCACCGTGAAATTAAGGTCCGTCTCCATTGACGATTTACGGGAAATTTCTATTCTGATGAAATCCCACCTAAGCTGGCCGCGTTAAGCGAAGTATCCGAATCTGCATTTTCCGGTATCTCGAATGAACGTAATCTTCTACCCTAACGATACATGCCCCATGAAATAGCGTCATACGAATAAGTACCCGAAAGTACGTTTAACAACTTTTCCGATGGGCTATTCCCTTAGAAATGAATAAAAAGGATTTCCTTCTTTGAGAGCCGATTGCCTTTGATTTTATGTGATAACGATGCAATTGGGTAACAAGTGACGATCGGCCTTAAAATTGTTACAGTATTCGGTGATTTCCAAAGATTTCCAGTGATTTCTGCTTGCGATTTCTAGCTAATTTCCATATCATTTCCTTAGTGAATGCCCCCTCGAACATTTTTTCAATACATTATAATATCTGTTAAAACAGATATTATAATTAGTTAGGCATCGTTTAAACGAAACGTTACTATTCAATGGAACTACATATTGAATTGAATAGAAGTGGTACAACTTTCGGGTTGGTAAATCATCTCTCCGATAGGAAATTGGTGGTTTCCAATTTAAAGGGTTTACCAATTATATCGGACAGCGAAAATATATCGAAGCAAATGACGCTCGGGCCTGCGCGTACCATATAAACCGTTAAACAGATTCCATCGATAAAGAAATTTCGATTCAGATAATTTTTCATTTCTCCTCGGTGAGAAATCCTCGATGCGCGTGATCGGCCGAGTGATTTTAATAAATCAAAATATCGTCCAGTGGCAGGCAATTAAAAGCGCATTACAGCGCGCGGCCCCGAAAGGCGCGCCGGACTGCTCATCCAAAATGGCGAGGCGATCCGTCCTCGCGAGTACGTATGATTGATGAAAATCTATCGACAATAAAAGCCGACGTGATCGACAAAATGAGGGAATTCGTTTCGAGGATTTGTCCCGCTGCAGCGTTGAGCTTCGTTTTTTTTTTTTTCGAGCATTTCGATCCTACGATTATAATTGAAAACTGTACTTTCTTTATCTACTTCTTGCAAACATCCCTGGTAGCATAGAATAATTTCTAAATATTTGTTTCTAATCTTTGCTAAATATCTCAAGCGACAGATTTTTTAAGATTTCTTGTAGATTTCATTCGAAGATATCCGAAATATTTGTTGAAAATCTCAATGACATATTTAGTCCCAGTAATTTATAAACATATATAGAAATTATATTTTTTAATTCTATGNGAAAATCTCAATGACATGTTTAGTTTCAATAATTTATAAACACGTATAGAAATTATATCTTTTAATTTATGAACATGTAATAAAAATACATTTTCTACTTCACGATTATTATCGGACACTTTATCTGGTATCAAAAGACAGGAGGAATTGTTCTAATACTTCCGTTCCGCTATTTCATTCTGGGAGCAAAACGTGTGATTTTAAATATTTTTAAAACGTTTGTAATGTATTCGGCAGATAATATTTAAAAGAAGAAAATATTTGTATTAAAGTGAAACGAAATGTTTTGTATATCTGGTAGAAAAATATGATGAAAACACATGGAGGTAATATTATAGTGATAATATTTTTAAGTAAACGTTTTGCAAATATTTTAAATGTCTGCTGAATATTTACAAAATGTACGATATTCGTTAAATATATAGAAAATATAGGACAAATATTTTGTGCTACTAAGGTATCCTTTAACTCGTATGGATGAATACAAAATGAATATAACGTAATGTACGTAACCTTCACCTATCGAGCAGCAGATAAGTTTTTGTAATTAGTTTAAAAGAGCTTACAGTAAGCGAAACCTTTGACAGAAACGAAGGTGACGGAAATTATGCGCGCTGTAGTATAGGCGAGACATTTCATAAAAATTGTCATTTCCTCCAAATAGAATTTCCACTGAACCCTTATAATACCTCATTTTATCCGACTCTTTTCTACGTCGTAACTACCCCGACACTTCGTGCGTCGCATTGCCGAGGAAAATGGCGTACTGTAGAAATAATGATTTGACATTTAGCACGGATATCCGACGAGCACCCTGCGCCCCGGCAGACGATCGTAATCCGGCATTATGAGTTACGACCGCGGAATTAACTTCCGTCGGTTTTTGCGTTTTTATCGGAGCTGCTTTTAGACGCAAATGCAGCATCGTTGCAGCATACTCACTGCACGCAGGTGCAACGTAACCGCGACGCGAGCCTAAGAACTTAGAAACAATTGGGCTTGAAATTGTAGAAAGAGTGGTTGGATGAAAATACACGAAGGATTAATCTCGGTGTTTCAGTGGAATTCCCAACTCTTTATGCCAGGAGTGAGATGAGAGGTTCTCACTTGCGAGGATTAATGTGGTCAGATAATGGCAGGTTATCCGCGCAGAGTCGTTTGCGATTTCCAAGTTTCGCAGTTACCCATTGGGCCAGCCTATCGATCACTTTTCCACGGGACAACTCCGGAGAAAGGTGCTCGAACGCGGGCATGGAGCACCCTCGTTACTTGAGACAGAATGGGTGCCGAGATGGATCGGTCGGCGGAAAAGGGAGAGGAAAGTCAAGAAAAGGGAATGAAAGATGGCGGGCCAAAGACTGAAGTACAAGGGCGGACGCTGAAGCGAAACGAATCACTTCCGGTCGGATGGCCGCCTCTTTTTGATCTCCCATCGGCTCACTTAGCTCTCGATTCCACTTTGCCCTTCTTCTTGGCCCTTATTCCGGTCCCCGATAGAACTCCCTAGCCCAACTTTTATTCCACCGTCTTTATTCGATGGCAATGTCCGCCGTGTCAACGTAAAAGTTGGCGGGCAAGTTGCTTTTTCACCAAAGTACACCAAGCCAATGGCGCCAATGGCTTCGGATATCTTCGGATACTTTCATCCCGACCCTCCTAGTTCTTCCCCAACTTCCGGAAGGAATTCCTAACTAATATTTGCGGCCACGATCGATCATTGCATAACACATTATTATAGATCCAGGGAAATCCGTGCACGTACACTGATGGATATGAACGTCTTCCCTTCATACTCTGGCGGCGCCGTATCCATACGAAATGAATTCATGAACACCAACAGAAAAAATATTAGAACCCAGCCTCTTTAAAAAAATATTAGAACTCTAGCCTCTTTCACCTTCTTAGGGGTTGAATTTCGCAAATTTCCGTTTTAGTGAGGACCTATGTTACAAAAGGAACATACCCCCTAAATTTCACGTTTCTATCCTCAGTAGTTTGGGTTGGACAATGATGAGTCAGTCAGATAGGAAAGATCAGTCAGTAAATGAAAAGGGATAATGCAAAATTAATAGATAAATGTTATGGGAAAAGTAGTGAAGTATCGTCAGGAAAAGCGATGAAATAAATAAAAAGAATAATTTGAAATAAAAATTCTTGACAACGGCGGTTGATAATGTTCGAGCGAATCGCGAACGTTAACTAAGAGAGCGAGGTGCCGAGTACAAATTGGTTGATTTTAATAAACAAAAGTATTAGTCACGATAAGGGTGTCGAAATACTGTACTCGGGGGGAATGGCGAGCAAAGAATTGCGTGGGATGGAAATTTTTGCAGGACACGGCGGTGGAATCGGGACACGAGGGAATCAGAAAGGAATCCGGAACCGGACACGGCCATTATGCAGGGATCACGCATTGCGGGAATCTCTGGGAGGGATGCGAAACGGACTCCGGTGGACGGAACCGAGCCGGCCGACTCTGGAGGCGTCAACGCAATAACGATGGACGCCGGACCCCGGAATCCGAGCAACTTCCGGAACGTCCCACCAACTCGGGCATTCCACTTTCCTTTACCACGGAAACTGCGGCGTCCCGAAGTGTTACGGGACGGCAAACTGCCTCGGAATCGGCGAACCGATGGCGGCCTAACGTTGTTTCCCTACGAGTTCCACCCGCCACCCCTGGACCGCTTTCCGGGCTTGTCAATGCGGTTTACGGGGTTCCGGTTGCAGGATTATTGCCTCCTTTGACGGGCATAAAGTTCATATCTGCTGGGGGCTAACGTTTCAAGATATTGCAACCGAATCCTACCTTTGCCAGGAGTAATTGCACGTTTCGTTATATTTTACTGTCAAAGTTGGTTGGACGTTAGGGGTCTCAGACTTGTCGGAGGTTGAATCGCTGAAATGACGATGGTTGCTGCTGTTTTTTTTTTGTAAATGTCACAAATCACCACCGCGTCGACTTGAGACTCATTCGGTGCAATTTCACATTTTCTTGAAATCTCGAAATTACGTTTATTTCTTTGAAACTAAATAATTTAATTCGACAGACTATAGCGAAAACGTTGCTTTTCAAGAAATCTTATTTATTTGCCTTTAATTTCTCGTAGTTTCCATTATTACATTCGTAGAACCCTTGACTTCGGCCTCTCGGTTACATACATAGTTCACGTGCAGATGAAAAAGATCTCGAAACGTACCGACGGGAATTTTTCGAAATGTCGAAATTAACACTAGGCTCGCGACGATTATCCTACTGTATGTAGTATCAACGGGGAACGCGGATGCATATACGATCATGTCTTGCGTACGCATTCGTTGAATGTCATGAATGTAGTACTCTGTCAAAAAATTCTACTACCCGTTTCTTACCAACCACGCATACCTGCAATACCTGCAATAAAGTATCTCGTACGGAGGACGAAATATATTAATTTCACGTTTGAAATACCATTAGAAGTACCATTCGCTTATTCAATTCTGGTTCACATAACTTCTCGATTAAAACCCAAAGTCCAATGCGAAAACATTTTATTCGTATCTCATCGAGCTGTGCCACTTTGGGGTGGACCAGCGAAACACGAGATCGAACTACCCGTCAAGGGGAGCTGACATTGTTTGTCCTCATTAGCCGCTTACACGAACCACCCACCTTGTGTTTGGCCCAATAAATGTGGAGGTGTTACCGAGAATCCGGACCTCATCCGCACCTCTATATCGCGACGGAACCCATCCCTTTGATCCAACAGTAGGTACTCGACAAATGAATACCTTGTTCGGTCGCCTGATGAAAAATGAACCATCACGTGACATCCGTCATTAACGAATTCGCATGGATAGAGAAGGTGCCCTTGATTCGCTTAACCATCGTTATCTCCTTTCATTAAGATATTCAGATTTCCGATTGCAAAGCTTGCACGTTCTCCCACGTAACTGGAGTATTAAAAATTAACACCAGGAGAAAAGCATTGAATTTGGGCGAAACCGCACAGTTCTAAAGTGCAATTACGGATATTAACGTGGCTTTAATTTGACAAATGACGGATATCAATGTGGGAGCAATTTATACCTCTGAAAAAACTGCAATTAAAGTAGTGAAAATCTAACGAAGACGTAAGTTCAACCGCGAAACTCGGTTGTCACCGTGGAACACAACAGTCCGCGTCATCTCATCCCGTTAATCACTCGAAGAAGCGATATTTTCTCTCTTTCAACCCAATTGAAAGTTTGACTGACACAACAGACGTTCCCTTGCACCCGCAGGATTTTTGATAATTACTTTCCGTTAATTCGCCGGCAAATTAGCTTTCCTCTGGAAACTCGGCTCGCCCGGTACCGCGCGTTCCTCTTCGTGGCGGGGATTCTCCGACCCTACGCATCGGGCAACTTTTCCCTCCACCGAGGATGCAAAATGGAAGTACGTTTTTCAACTGTGCTAACTGGAGTTCGCATATCCCGACGTTTACCTAGATCTCGGATGGCTCCTCGCAATATGCAGGCACATCCGGCCCTAACGATTGCCATCCGACTCGCTCGTACGCTTGACACGGATACGCACATTCGGTATACTTTTTAATTCTCTTTTAATCTCCGAGTTATTGCAGCCCCCGGGTACCGAGTCCATTCATTCGCATTGCAAATGCCGCGCATATGACTCTTCGCGGTCGCGGGGGCGAATAATGAAAGATCGTTTCCGATGCGAGACCGCTTTCGTGGCTTCTGTTCCTCTTTTTCTATACCCCTCCTCGGTTTCGCGTTTAACGAGCCCCCCTGTAGTGGCCTTACAGTCAGTTCTTCCCGTTAAGCTCGGCAAAATAGAATCAACCTACGAGGAGCCAATTTTTCCGTTCTGGGCGCAACGACAACGGGTGCAAGTTAAGCATCTAATATAACCAGCTCGTTCTCCGCCGTTGGAACAACGGAACAATAACTCCGATGTCAATTGCGGATATAATCGCGCGCGCTTTCTTCCGTTCCCCGTGAAGCACGCAACACGGTGGGAAGAATACAATTACGGATGCTTTGGGGCGATTAAATCGACGCGCCCTCTGTAAGAAACCGAGTACTAGTGAATCCTTTTAAAGTACATTTCTCGTATGCACCGAATAGCACGTGACAAGAGATTTCGATATTAAGCTTCCGATAAGATCATACAATATCGGTGCACTAATCTTTCTAGTCGCCATTTTTGTCCCGGCATTGGCTAAATAAAAAACGAATTTTCTTTGAAAAATCAAATTTCCGAAGTGTCAGGACATTCATTAGGTGTTCGCGATCGACGTGCCAAAGTTTCGGGTAATCTGGGGCAATACCCTCCAAGAAAAGGATCTAATTCGATTTGCTGCGCCCAAGACGGGATTCGTGACATCATAATCGCTTAAACTACTTCCTCCGTACAACTAACGTTCGACGCGTCATTAGTGGGTACTACCGTGCCATTAGAGAGCTGTCGCCTCAGAAGCGATAAGAACAATCAAAACCAGTCGTTGTCGGATTCGTACCGACTTGCGTTCGCCCCATAAATTCGGATAGGAACTCGAGCGGGATTCCGAATGCGAGCCGAATAAGGTGGACTCCACCGAGTCGGAAGCGATTCCGGAAGCGGAAGGATTTCGCGAGCCGACAAGCCGCGGTTGCAAAGTAATTCCGCGCACCTGCACCGCTAATGGCGCTGGCGTCGCCGGCCCGGCCGTATCGTCCGTACATAACGCGGTCACCTCCAGCGGGTGGAAAAGTGGGTGGCGGTGGGTGGCGGTGGGTGGCGGTGGGTGGCGGTGGGTGGCGGCCGGAGAGAAAGGGTCTCGCGCCCCCTCGCATCCGGCCGTGGTCTATCGATAACGATAATTGCGATAGCTTTAAAGCCGCACACACGATCCGTCCGGGGACCGGGCGGAACGGCCGCTTCGTCCCGGCCGGCGCGTACGGAGCTATGACACCGTTTCACCCATTAATGAATATTTATTGTCCTCTAACTCAAACTTAACGATCCCAGCGACCAGTCCTCCCGCCGCGCCCTCTTTCTCGTCCCCGTGGCCTTCGCGCCTCGCGTGGCCTCGCTCTTCCGTTCCGGCGCGGCGCCACTCGTAAATTATTAAACAAATTTCATTTACCCGCTCCGCATGTTTTCCGCCATACTTCCCGCCGTCTCCGCCCTGCCCGCCGTTCCGCCGCGTGCTTTGGATCAGTTTTTCACCAAAGAGGTCCAAAGTCGCGGCCCGCCGCTGCGGCTAACCCGGCTAACTTCTGATTGCGTTTATTCGTTACGTCGCCCAGCTCCGCGGAAACCTCTTATTTCCGAAATTGCGCGTTCCGCATACGTTCGCATCCACGACCAATGCGTGACGATTCACCCCTCGGTCTTGTCGCCTCAAAGTAGCGGATAATTATTTGCCACTTATTCCCGATGACTCCAGCAGACCGATTTAGCAAATGTCCGGTATTAGCGCACAAGGAAAAGTTAATTTCCGGTCATTTGTTCTACTTGAACCGTTCGTTCAAACGCGCCCGCGAGAAATGTACTTGGCGCGAAAGCGTCGCCTCAAAGAATTAAAGCGGAAATTATTTCGTTACGTTTCCCCCGCCCGTTAGCCCAATAAACCCAGGCGCACATCAAACGTAACGCGCCATCCCCGTTAGACTAATTGCACGGAAATTTCCGCTAACCAGACGTTTTCTTTCGCGTCCGCGGTAGCGATGGGTTTCATCCGCTCGCAAAATCGCCGCAATGACGGAGATTTAACCGCGGGGTAGCAACAGCGACGGGAGGGGTAAACCGAGACGAAAGGAGATGAAACGAGACGAAAGAGAGGCACTTCAATATTTTAGAATCCTCTTTCTCTCGCCCTCCCTCTTTCCTCTCCTCTCTGTCCGTCTCTTCTCTGGTGCAAGAATCGGCGACGTTCGCGGCTTAATGCAGGTGACAATTGGAGCGCGGCGATGCAGCGCCGACGGATCCCCGTAATGGAATGGAAACGTACTCCCCGGAGTTTCTCTCCGGTTTTAAGTTTTCCTCTCCTTGGGATTGCATTACGGATGAAGAAAGTGAAGTCCTTCCCGAGGACTCCGAGTCTCTTGATATCGCCGAGCGGAGGACTTCGACATACGGCGAGAGGGAGCCCGGAGAGACGCCATTCGCATAATGCAAGGGTCTCCTGGTGCATCCGAGTAAGCACGTGTCAAGCACCGAGGAGAAAATTGCGGAACTCGTTTCACCACAAGAGGGAGAAGATAGAGTTTAAATGAGAATAATTCCTGCCGCGATTAATGTCGATACATGGAGCCGAGACGGATCATTCCTGGTGGAGTACTTCGCGTATTGACGAGGACGATCTACCGGATGACGAGGAGGAGCGATAATCTCTTAACAAAGGACCTCTCCTAGCCGCGACGAACCAGAGATTTTAATTAAACGTAGTATTAATAAATTGATAATGCGTCCATAGTACTGGGAAGGAAGTAGGACTGGGTGAACGAATTTCACTTAAGTATCATCCTGGTACGTCGGCGAGTCACGTTCGAGTAAATTAACACGTAGAATTAAGGGAGTCTAAATTGAAAATTTATATACAGGGTGTAATGGTTAATATTTCGCATGTTTCTCAAAAGGCGGCAGATAGATACTCGTGAGTATGTGATCAACGATTTACGAGCTCATGCGGTATGCCAATCCGTCGTACTATGAAGTATTTACTGTTGTATCCTGTATAACGAGCAAACATGGGGGGTATTCACTCAGGATATTGCGGATTTGAATGCTCAAAATCCCGTAGAAATCAGCTGGAAATCGTTGGAAATCATTGAAATACTGCCGACATTATAAGGCCGAACGTCACTTGTTACCGAATCGCATTGTTGCTTATCATATGAAATCAATGGCAATCGGTTCTCAAAGAAGGAAATCATTTTCACCGATTTCCAAGTGAATAGCCCATCGGCAAATATACTGCTCGCCAAAAAATGGCAATACCAACAAATAAAAATCATACAAATCAGAGACTAAACATTTCATTACGTAAAGCGTTATCTTTTATTTTATTTATTTCACTTGAAAACCGAGGGGCCAAAGATGAATGTAAGAAGTAACGAACTGTAATTATGGGAATAACCCTTCCACTTCCTTAAACGGATCCTTTTGATCCCATGAGAACTTATACAGACTACCGTGCCATAAGAAGTTTCACAATAAAAAAAATGTACGCGACTCTGTACCCTTACTTTTGATAAGTAGAGCGACGTGTAAACGGTAATCAGGAATTCTGTTACATCCTGTACAGTGGAGTAGAACACACATTAAAATTCCACCCGACATTTCGACACGATTTTCGACAGGGATAGCAATCTGTAAACTGTGGGCGCCCTATACAGGGCCACCCTATACAGGGGAGGAAGAATACTAAACCGCCAGGACGATAGATATCAATTTTCGGGGCGGGTATCCGCGGAGACATCTGGGAAATGGGAGTTTCGCGATTTGCAGCGGTATCGCGAGCCGCCCTTCCGGCCCTGCCCCCAGGGTACGCGATCTAACAATTTATGGGGGCTTGCGTGCAGAAGTGCAGGGCATAGACACGTCGAGCGCGAATCCAGCCGACGGGGGTTGCGGGCTCGCCCCCAGACTCACTTCGAGCCGAGGAGCAACAGAGGGAAGATCCTTTGGCCAGCGAAGCTTGGATAATCGGGCTGCGAGCTACGGCCCTCCTCGGAGCTCGCTTTGCTACAGTTGCAGCTGCCCATTCGCGTGGAAATCATAGCGAGCTACGATCCATCGAGACTTCAAATCGTCTGGAATAGTTCCCAAGCGACTACCCCTGAAAATTCTTTCCCCCGGCAAGAAAGCTCTTTCGCCGCCGGGAGACAAGGGAACGTCTTATCAAGGCCCAAGACATTATCCGCGACAACGCCGATGTGTGCGGTCGTCGCCGACATTGATATATGGCCGCGTCGGAAGAGGTTTATTTCAAGTACCGTTCTTATACGTAAAACTGCCAGGGAACGTAATACTGGTTGATCATTTATCAAGAAAGGAATTATAATTAAGCGGGAGAAACGCGTAAAGATGGTACGTTATGTAGTGATTGTTCTTCAGGGAGGCGTTTCGCATAAATTCTGACAGAACGAGGCATGCGATCGGACGGTGTGCTCGGAATTATTAAATAATTTGTTCGTGGATAATTAGTTTGGAGATTTGTTATTGATTTGTAGATGATACATTGATGGGTTCAATAAGAAAAAAAAAAAAAATAGATTAATCTAACTTTACTCGCGATGTGATGATGATGAACAAAAAAATTGCATTCAGCCTAGGTTTAAAATGAGAAATTTGAAAGAGTGAAATTTACAAGAGTTCCAATAGCGGAGAAAAAATGATCTAGATGTTCCAAACGGTTCACTTAACGTTTCCCACGTATTTTTTCTCTATATTAATTTAAACCGCGAAATGGAATAATCTGTACAATGGGCGACTCACCTCTGTGCCTGTTGGTCTGCTTGTCGAACATCAGCATGGCGTCTTCGATCTGCAATAGAAACAAAAGATATATTTGCATAAGTATATTTAAGTACACGTACACATCATGCGATGCGTTTTTCCTCACATTCTTACATTTTCACTGGATCCCAACCTTACAATAATTATCAAAATACCATTCAACTCGATACATATATCTTCCAATCAAGAGTAGGAATTTCTAAGATCAAAACGTTCGTCACATTCCAAGGATGATTTTTAGAGTGCCAAAGAGAGCAAGTAGGTTCACTCATCTTCAGAAAGACTTGTTTGGATATCGTTAACCGTCCTCTAGGCAACCATTGTTTGAGAAATGATCAAAGTGACGTTTCCCTGGGGTGCTCTCCAGAAAGGAGCGGAGTCAGACTTCCGGTCCCTCGCGACGACGGTCAAGACATTCGTAATATTTCCTCAAGCATATAAATCAACCAGCGCATATCAACTTCCGTTTCTTTCGAGATTGAAACACGATTTTCGTTTTGACGATTGACGTTTCAAAAGCCGCGATGAATTAAAATACATGAGTGTCGCGCACGTAACACACGACTTTACTTCGAAGTGACAAATTTCTACTAAAAATGGCGGATCTTCTTATGCGATGTTTTTCTCCGCGAGGGAAAATAAACACCCAGGGGAGCGGGTTTTAATAAAACCGGAAGGAACGTCGCACGTGAGGTAAGACACGTTCACACGAACTCGTGGACACCAATCCTTTTGCCCTCTCTCGCTCTCTCTTTCTCTAATGCTCCCCCACACGGTATACGCCCCCGTTCATTATTCTTTCTTATTATCCCTCTGTCGCATTGCTCCCGCCATGACACTTCGCCCCCGCGCTTTTGTGACGCGAAGTCCCCACCAGTTAAATCCATGTCGGAGCATTTTGTTCGAAGCGAAGCTTATCCAAGCGGCAAGCATTCCCATTTTCATTTAGAAGTCATCCCCTTCCACCTTCTTCCGTTTGTGTCTCCATTTAAAAAGAAATTATTGAGACTAGTAACCTTCTTCAAAGACATTCTGATATGGAAATCGTTGCGATTGCACTATTAGAAATTGCATCCGTGCCCCGAATTAATCATTTAATAACATATTTTAGGGTCTGACTAACAAGCGTTTCTCTCTACATACTTTTAGAAATAACATCGGCAATGTTTCAGAAATGAAGGAAAAGCCCACGATGCTGGTTTTAGAACGGTCTTTAATCACTTCCGGGTAAAATATTCAAGGAGGAAAGAAACCAGAAACCTTGCGGGGAACTTTGCGATAAATAGGTCCCTAAGAGCGCAGATTTGGGAAAGCTGATGACGTCGTTTTCTTTGTTTTTCTTTTCTTCATATTTCATTGTACTATGATTTTCAGATACGCTAAGATTTGCGAAAGGCCGGCTTTGCTCGATAGAACTCGTTCCCGTTCCCGGTCGTCCATAATTCGCCGCGAGCTTCGAAGGGAATTATTTCCAGGTAACAATCGAAGAGAACGGGCAAAGAGCACCGGATCGATCGAACGTCCATTGTCGATTATTCCTGGCGGTGAATTACCTTGCTGTAATTAGGAGCACGCCTCCGAAAGGGCTCGCTTTATAGGACCATTTTTTATTGTTCCTCGCGACAATTAATCCGGATCGTTATTATTCCCCCAACAACAAGGGGTACGCAGTGACAAAACAAGCCGTTCGCCACGGCCTCTCTAATTTACTGTGCCCCGCGTCGCCCAATATGGCGGCCGCAATGTACTCAAGCAGCATGAACACTTATTACCGCATTTGCTCGCCGAAGGCGAATATCCTCGGGCGAATCAGGACTAGGAAATTCAAACTTCCCTGCATCATCGACAACACCGACGAAAATGTATCAAATTGCTGTATAATTATTACTATCTGTCCATTGTTCCCAAATATATGGTCGGAGGTTTGGAAATTCAGGATATTTAGAAGGATCTCTCTAATGTCACGTCGAAGAGGGAATTATAGAAAATAATTTGAGGGATTCAAGATGATGCGAAAAGAGGGGTTTTAACGATTAGTGATGGCCATATTTCGTTGATACACGTTTGATAAAAATACACGAACCACTTTGTTCGAAAGTATATCACACGATTACGAAGGCGATATAGAAAGCTACAAAGTGAGAATTCAAAGTGTCAGTAATTATTCTCAATGATTTAAAACGTGACAATAATCGAATATACTCAGGCCCTAAAAATAGAAAAGAAAGTGTACCTTTCGGATCACTTTAAAGGACTCGACATTGCCTGACGGAGTATCGAAACAGAATCTTGAAATAAGAAAGGACCGAAAGAAAATACAAGGGATGAAACGGGCGGATGGGACTTCCTAGATCTCAGGACTCGTCTGGAGTGCTGAAATCCTCTAGAGGGCTAACGAGGTGCTTCGCCCCACAAGTTCGGATCAAGGATCGGATCTCCTTGGGATAGATCGTGGATGGACTAGGATGGATGGCGGATGCGAGATCTCCGGTCCCTCGGAGACGAGGATCCCTTAAAGAGGTTCGCCGCGTATCTAGACGGCGACGTCGATGCACTTCGGGGTCGTTGATTTAAGCTCGCAAGAAAGTCCAGGAATTAAAGGTCCCCCTCGCCCCGACATCGAGGGACGCTGGAGCGAATCTTAGACGGATCCCTTCCTTTCCACCCCATCTTGACCGTTCCGTTTCCCCCTTAAAAGCTTTCTCCTAGGAGGGAAACGCCTCGTCCATTCCGGTCGCCATGTTCAATCGGGTTCCGAAAGTCCATCTCCAAGTTGGAACTCTCCGTCTGGATATTGCAAAAAAGATCCCGAGTTTGGGAATTTCGGATTGAGATTAAAGAGGGACATTTAAGTCGAGCTCCCGCGTAGAAGAAATCGATCGAAAGAGGAGATCCCTGCATTACATTCTTGTAACACAGGGACTTTATTCTTCTCCTCCAAGCAATACTCGAGAAAAGAAGGGTTTATCGAGAATAAGACTTCTAAGGATTGAAAAAAGGATTTGAAAAAGTCAGTGAACGCTATAATACGAATTTCTCTGTGGTATAAATCCCTGTGTTAAAAACAATCTAATTTTATAACATTTTCTTTCACAATACCACAAAATTATGATACGATGTTATAAAATTATAAATTTGTTTAGAAGTTTATAATAAATTATTCTATTTTATTCTAGACGCAAGATTTATAATTTAGCTACAACGTTATACCCTGAAAGTGTAGGAATTTTGTAAATATTCTTAACAGCGTATTATTAATTAATTATTTAAGATTCATTGTTATTAGTCATTTACACGACTTCGCATCGTTTTAAAGATTTTCAAAGATAGATTCCGTAAAGTAAACGTATTCCGTTCGCATCTTTTGTAGACTTCCGACGTAGGGAACATTTCGAGAGGGAGCATCTTCACCGAGGGTCAAATTTAACACTGTGACGCCAAAGTTGGTGGACTATTCCATCTTCCGCGTCACTTCAGTAAATTGCTCACCACAATGGCGCAAATAAGTCGCACGAGTAGGTAGAAATAGTTGGAAGGTCTAGTGGTAAAGTGGTCGACCTCCGAGCGGGGTGAATCCATTTCACCGTATCGGGGAGAATTCCGGGTCGGATCGACGCCATTAAAGTACCTTAGATGGGACGGGGATGAAACTCGAGATTCCCTCCTTCGGGCGGAAGTCGAAGGTGGAAAGCGGGAATATACGCCGGAAGAGTTAACGATACAAGGACGAACCACAGCTGGCATTGAGAGGATTTCGAGTCGGGGGACTGGACCAGGTCTGGGCATTCAGGCTCGCGATAGGGTCGGATTTGCCGAGATATCGGTCGCGATCCTATATTAAAGATCCAATGTAGGCAGACTTTGGTGACAGGAGGCCAGGGCCACTACGAGCACCCACTTCTCTGGGCAGAATATCGCGATTTAATATCGCGACTTCTCTGCAGGCGCGCCGGAAGGCAAGAGAGGTCGACGTAATCCGCTTTCATATCTCAGCGGCTGCCGCCTAGGAAAATACTATAATAAGCAGGGACACGTTGCTTCTTTCAGATCCTGATGGGGAGTTTCAGTTATCCCTCTTGTACGTTAAATGATCCTGGGGTCTCACGCGAGGAGGATCGAAGAGGCCTTTTAGATCAGCTCACCGACATACGAGTCCCTCCCTAATTTGAAATGTTGTGAAATGTCCTAAAAAAACGTTGCCGCGCGAATTTCGGAACAATATTGCATATCATTTGGAGATACTGCATAATTTCATCGAAACATGATTCTTTGTGATGATTTAAACAGACGTCACATTGACAGATGAGAATTTCGCTTTACTCTCTTCGATTGGTACGTTGGAGCATTAGTACATACTTTATGTGAAATATGTCGGCGTCAATTTGCAAAGTTGATTTTCGAAAGTTCTTCGAACTAAATTGTAAAATGGTAAGAAGTTTGCGTCCATCTGCATTGATCGATATGCCACACCCTTCAAGAAGGGAGTAATGGGCAGACTTATTTTAATTTTTATTTCATTCCGTGAGGCAACTTCCTTGACAGTCATTACGGGGACAATGTGACTCTAGGAGCCACTCGCCGCAGAATACGTCGGATACCTTTTCCGAAGTACTTCCTACTCCACGTTGTTTAAATTGAAAACAAAAGTCCGCTCGAGTCGCTCGTTATAACGCGCGTACTTTGCTCGGATGTGACATGCAGACTGTGCGTATTTTTCTACCGAGTGTTCGATGCGGATCGATACTCGTTAGGTGCCCCTTTGTTATCAGGAACGATGTGTACACGAGAACGAATATTGGATGAACATTAGTACGAGCGAACGATTTTATTCTCCGCGCAACAAACGAACCCAGCAACCTGGTACCAGCAACCATTTGTTACTCGACAAAACTGCCCCATTGTGTCCGTCGGAGTTATTTCATGAGCGAATCACCTGACTGTTCTCCCGAGCCCTTCATTTGCCTATCTCAAATTAACCGTCACCGCGAAATATTCTTCCGCGTATTTTGCGTATCCGCCTCATTACTCCCTTTATGGTAGTCACGTGAGAACCGAAAAAAGAGGGAAAAAGTGTAGCTAAAATCGGCGACCCTCGCTCCGGACTACTCAATTAGTATCGTTTCCCTCCGGTGAAATCGTATCGATTGTCAGCTCTCATTTTTTTGTCGAGCACCACCTCCCCCTCCGATTCTCATTATTACTTCTGCGGCCACGTGATATCACAAACGCGCCAATCAGAGGCCGGGCCCTCGTACGATCGACAAATCACCGGCGGTATTGGGTATCGCTTTTCGATCGCAGGCCGGAACGGCATCCGCTCTCGTTGCGGCCCCGACCCGCTCTCATTACCGAGTTTACGACTTCGTGTCAGCTATCGTGGCGGGAAAAGCCCCCTGCGAATAATCGCCACGGCTTAAAACCCCCCTGCACGCTGGGATTCACCAAAAATCCTGGAAAAATCACTTTTCGCGATTTTACCTTGCTTTCCGGGACGCAAGGACGACGAAAATAGCGAAAAGATCGCAATCGATACCTGTTTTTCAGCTTTGAATATTAGTGCCGTCATTATTGGGATCGTATTGTACATAGAACGATATAAATAAAGCATACTAAAGAGCAATGGACCAAAGGTCCTATATCAATTACAACAATGAAACGAAATAATCTCCATAGTCGGAACCATCCTCACCGTCGAAGTTTTTCAACAGGTCCTGAAAGAGAAACCTCTTCTCAATTTATGACCACGAAAAATAGCTGAACAATCATAACTGAATAGCGATGTTATTCCGGAAACCGATTTTTTAATTTGGGCGGAATTTAAGGAAAATAGTGCTGCGCCCTGACGCGGAATCACGCATAAGTGGTGGTTATGCGATATGGAAGTGATAAAACTATCTGAAAGCTCGTCAGCCGCCCTTGGCACATATCGTCAAGGGATGACGAAAGGATTTCATTGTTAGCGAGCACGCGAATAGTTCTTCACCCCTTAAACCCTTACAATATCGTCTGCCGTCTTAGGGGTAGTTTAGCGCGCGCGACGTCCGGCGTCGGATCTGGTTAAGGCAAAGCCGGTGATGGTCGTCGCGTTGCAAGCGTCAGGGTAGGGGTGTCAAGGGGTGCAGAAACGAGTCTTTGACTGTTGTTAGGAGAGGGACTACAAAGGGGTGACAGTTAGCGGGCTACACTCTGACAGGCTAGTCGGGGCTTCTTAATGCCATTTGGTTCTGGTCTGAACCGTATGGGTTGAAGTTCGATAGGGTGCGATGTGTTTTGCACCCCCGGCCGGGATTGCCTCCGTTTTAGCGAAACTCCATCATGAGAAGGCGAATCAAACCTATTGATTACTGCGAATACCGTTTCCATGTCGAGAGCGATTATTTAACACTTAAGAATTTATTTCACTACTTGATTGATGGAGAGAGTGCTAATATTGTTGGTATTGTGTGATCGATCGGTCGGTTAGGCGCCGAAGCACTTTCATTTTATTCTTCATGTAGAGAAGTGGCATTTTATTATCCGGAACCTTGAAAAACAGAGGAGTATTGAATATGATTGCTAATATTTAGTCGTTAAACCTTGCACTACAAACGGAAGTTGGTGGTCGCGCTGAAGTTAGTGCTGACTGGAGAACAAGAGAGATCAGAGGTCCATCCAATCTCCATCGACGATTTGTTGTTGTTTCTTTTTTAACAGTAAATCAAATGAAGCACTAGTTCTTCCATTCAAATTTCCCCCGTGCAAATATGATGGTAATAATTTGTTTTAATTGTACAGTACATTTGTTTGAAAATTGACTCTGACTCTTTATGGAATCCAGGTTATCATTTGGTATTTCAGAGACGCGTATTTCTTTTCTGCATGTAGATTACCGAACCCACAAGTCGTATATTCACCCCCAGATAACGCCAGATGGCGCCACAGGAGGTGCAGGGAAGATTTATCCTTGCCACACAAGTTACATTAACACACGCTCAAGTTTCGCAACAATATGACACACCTATCTTGCATATAACCTAACCGGAACTTAATGCTCGGTACCTGCATATCACTTCGCACGCGGCTGTAACGCGGAATGGCATTGTCTTTCGCAAGCCGCGGGATATCGCACACTTCCTTTTAATCAACATCTACCCCGAGCCTCAAAATCCTGCGTTCGTCTTCAGATGAAGCTATGCATCAACTTCACGTTGCTATATGAAACGGTTCCCAGTTGTCCTCCACCATTAATCGCTCCCTGCGTTATTATATTAAAATAACGCACCAGGAGTTCACGAAGTAAGGGTTTTGATACAGAATTTAAATAGTATTTCTGACAAAGACGAAAATCCATGGTCTAAAGAATTCCTCAGAGAAGATGATGAGTATTAGGTTCAACACCGTGTGTCCCTACATGTATCCATAATGGTGATATTTTATAATTCCTATTTACAAAGTCGAGACTAATACCAAATGTCTCCCAGGGTGTCAACGGGAAGACAAATCGCGTGGAGAACTTATTTCGGGAATGCTAGTGAATCACAAATCTATAAGGTCCATAACCCTAAATGGTATTGCCATCGCCGCCTATTACTCCGTGTTAGGTGGGTTTAAAAAATGGATGATAAAACGATTCTTCTTCTGGGATTGAGTCGTGTACGATCCTCGGGGATTCCTCGCCCCCAGGGTTTTGGCAGGGGCCTCGAAGGGAGTTTCGGCGGAGCGTTTACGAGGACGCAACGCCGTAAACGGAGTAAATACGATTCGAGGCACGCCCATCTGAAGTAGGCGATAGTTCACGCCAGCAGTTTGAGAATAACTGGGTAAGTGGGCTCTCGAGGGCGGTAGAGCCCGGAATTTGGCGCGACTCTACACCCCGTAAATTCGAGTTATTCCTTCTCCCACCCCCGTAGATCTTGCCACCCCTGCCCTCGCCGACGGCCCCCAAGACCCATGGCCGCGTCTTTAAGGATGCCCAGGATGTGAGTTATCGCCTCGAAGTGAGTTCGGCAAGTTTCCCCGTTCAATTCTCTCAGGATGGGTCAAGGAGTGAGCCCTTTAATGATGTAATTCCGCGTGTGAATAATTCCTTTAAGATTTTTATTAACGTAATAGAAAGTTGGAGCGCTGCCATCATGCAGGTTGGAAATAAAACATCGAAATTAAAGGGAATTATTACATATTCCTCTTTGCCTGGGGACTATACGTCATGATTTTTAATCACTGTGTAAATTATGATGTATTACTAGGCACCGTATGAAGTATAATATAAATTAAACCCCGACATTTTTAGGGCATTAAACGAGACTGAAATTTCTGTGCGAGATGAATAATGGAAAGAATAGAGAATTTGGAAATTCAACGGAAATCGATAATTTCGACTCGGTTTCGACTTCTTAGTAGGTTGATACCTGATCCAGAGGATTCACTGTTTGGTTACGAAAATTAGCATTCGGTTGACCTCGTACGAAATTGTTTATTCCTTTCTCCATTTAGTGCCTGAATAATTCAATTTGCGGGCCATCGCGATATTGTTTGACGGTCGAGTTCAAAAGGCGTGCTTAAATTGCAGGATGGAATATCGTGGGCATTTGCATTCGTGAAAGGTATTAAAGGAGTCATGGCGGTATTAATTGAATTCTCGGGTACCGGCATTACAGCCGCGAAAAGTTTTGCTCTACTATGCGCGGCTGTGTCTGAATTATCCAGCGCGTCACGAGTCGTTCCTGGTCGGGCATATCAGGCTTAAATTATTCCCGGCCGTTGGTATCGGCTTTGAAATATTGCGGCTGTCTACGTCAATTTAAGTATGAGAAACTGGGTCCCCTTGAAAAATTCAAAGGCCATTCCGAGCCCGTCGGCAGTCACTCCACCAGGCGTAGCGCGGCCTAGCCGGGTATCGAACGACGTCTCTTCAAACGCCGTCGCGACGCTCATCGTAGGCGAGGATCCTCAAAAATCCGGCAATAAAGCCAACTCGATCGGCGGATCGTCCACCCGACCCTGTCTTAGATCAATTTTTCAATATCCCATAAGCAATTATCAGACTCAGAGATGCTTCCGAATCGAATGGGAATACTGCATCAATTAGGTATACTACTGTATTGAAGCATACGTTCCTACGGGGTTATCGTTACAAACGTTACAAAGACGCATGAAATTGTCCCTCAATCCAATATAAGTACTTCTTTTAAACATTTTTACCGGAGTACAAAAATTTAGCCAAATACATTTAGCTTTATTTTTTACATTTATCGTTTGACATGAATTGTAAGAAATGTAAATCATTTACGATGCCCGCTATGAAAAATCAAGCTAAAGTTTGAGATGATGCCATTATGTTGATTTTAAAAATGGTTGAAAATGTCTTTTCTCGACATAGGAAGATACCCTTACTCTTCCGAATAGCGTTACACTTTTTAATACAATTATATCAGCGACAATTTTTAATTGCCGGGCATGACGTTTACAGCACCCTTGTTATTTACTTCCTGGGCTTCCTTGAGCTCCGACGAATAATTTATTATCGCGCCACATCTGTGCTCGTACATTTGGGGCCAATTCTGATATCGGAAAACGGTTGCTCGATCTTTTAATAACATCGAGCCGAAAGAAAGGACCCTATTGATCATGAGCAATATTTTAAGCCGTTCGAGCATAATGCTTGTCGCGTTCTGGCAATTCCGGTCATGTATAGGATTTCCTTTAAGCTCGGCTGAATAATTTATTACCACTTCTCATTCGGATCTATACTTTCGGGGTTAATCCTAGGACCATAGAAAGACAATACGAGTTCATATATCGCGCGCAACGGCCGAAAAGCGATTACTCACCTCGTTCATCAATATTCATCACATCCCAATAGCAAACGTTGGAAGTGAAATTAATTACCATTTACGGAAGAAAAGGAAGTTTGTCATTTTGTAGGATAGTCGAACGAAAAATCCGATGGCTTTGGCCAGGAATTTATATCTAGGTCTGTCCTATTCGTCTTATAGAATCGGGAAATAGATTTCTCGGCAGACTCTTGCCTCCTCCATGGGTTTTCGCCGAAGCTCGGCTAAATAAGTTGTTGTCGCGACCCGACCACGAGGGTTGGGAAATTGGTTTCGTTTCCCTCCACTTCTGGAAGGTAAACCACGGTCCCACGAAAGAGGGCAAACGCGAAGTTCGTATCCGAGAAAGGATTCCACCGGCTCCGTCCTCCGGTTTTCAGTGGAGAATCGGGGAGAAGGAAACGACGAAAGTGCCACTTCCGGTCGGAGGATCCTGTGAAATAGAGCAGGGCTCGTCCTCTCCTGGGAGGAGATCCTCTCGCGGGGATTCTACGCGGAGAAGCCAAGATCGAGGAGCATTTTTCATTGATCGAGACTGTAAAAAGTCAGTTCTCGGCCGGATGAGTGCTCGAATATCGGATAGTGGGCTAATATCGGATATCCCGCCATCTTCGATAATAAAGCGGACGCGGACGAAATTCTTAGGAAATTAAATTCTTGCATTAAGGAGCGGGTTTAGAGCGCGTCACCTTTTACGGAGCCCCGGGTAGTAAACGCGTTGAGAAATTGCGGATATCCGCAGTCAGACGTAAAGACGCAAAAGTGTTCAATTTCCACTTTTTACGCTCTCCCTGGAGTTAAATAATATTACCTTTCAACTGTAGATTCCAACCGGAGCACCCTATCGGTGCCAGAATGGCTAACAGGATGAGCCCTTTCATTCGCCGGAAAAATGCGGAAAATCAATCTATCACCTTTCTACCGGAAAAGTGACGTTGTTTTCGGTGAAGCTTACGATCCTGCTACTTAATCAAAAATTAATTAACCCGAACGACATTCGTTGTTTCCTCCTACCAAGTCATAGTCGGTATTCTTTGCAAATCGAGGTCACTTAATCGATGGTACGTGAAATATAGTTCAATCTAGCACGTTCGCAGTAATTTCGCCCTTAACGACCATAATTTCATAACGTTCGATATTATTTTATGTCGATGCTAAATCATGTAATAATTGTTTACGGAAGCTTAAGAGCAGATTCAATTCGTAGGATCGATATCATTTGCCCGAGTGTTATCGAGATTGTCGGAAAATCCTCTTCGGAGAAGTTTTCGCGGATGATTGCGGAAATCGATGGGAGATCCTCTCTCGCCGAGAAGGTGTAGGGAATCAGTAGCCTTTTCTCCGATTGGAAGACAAACATTAGCCGGCTGAGAGTTAGTCGAGGAGGCCGTCCTCTCAGAGTACACCTCCTTGTCGTCTTTTCACCGAACTGTCCTCTTTCTCCGTCGAGGAAAGTTTTGCAATCTTTTTAATTGTATTGCCAGTCGGTGATAGAAAAGTTCCTCGGTCTCAGCTCGAGCGAACCCCCTGGCCCGCCACCGAGGAGAGAAACCACCTCTTTACTTATAGTTCTTTCCTCTTACCCGACCGCGCTCCGGGTAAATACGAATACGGAAAAATGTCCCGCTAATTTTCTGAGTGCACCAACGAGATCCGATTATCCGGCGAGCTTCCCTGGGATATCAACTATTCTTATCCACCAGGCCCTACTTATTCCCATCGTCCATCCCGCGAATTGGACAAATTGCTGCTTGAGGCTGGACAAACGAGAGAAGGATCTCCCCCGAATGTCCACAACGAGGAAAATTCCTCCCTTCCCTCCTTTTAGATTGTAAATTATCGTCCCCTCCACCCAAATGCCCCATCTTACTTTTTCTCGTGTAGGGGTTCCCTTATTGTCCCTCCGCATCAGCAAATCACCACGCGAGGAACTTTGGCATTTGCCGAGCAATTCCAGCCCGAGAATGCTCTTTAGTGTTACGCGTCGCGATCATCTTTTTCATCGATCATCTTTTCGAGTATTGTTCCTTTGGCGGCAAAGGTCTTGACTATCTCGACAAGAAATTTGATTCCGAAACACACAATAGTGCCCTTGTACTCCACGCACTGCGTGACGACCCTTATCGGCCAGACCATGATCGGCAAGGGTTGGGGCCAGGGATGGTTGCCGAGGAATACATACGAAAAAGGTTTAGATCCTGATCTCAAATAGAACGCAGAATGATTGCTGAGGAATACTTAACTGTTCTGTCACCGATTACCCCAATGTGATGGCACCGGTTCTTTCCCAATAACCGAAGTTAACCCCTTGCGCTTCGATTCAATTTTGGAACCATTCTAGCTAAACGAGTCTAACTCGTCATTGTATTGCAAGGGGTTAAGTAACGTTGGGGCGCGGTTAGTTCTTGGATGGGTTGAAGATGAAGCGAAAAGAAAAACATCTACAAATACAGCCATCACTGCTAGAAAGATATTGAGAACTGGCATAGGTAGGTAGAAATTGTAGGCCGAAGGAAGCGCTGAACAGCGTTTAGACCAATCAATCGACCAACTATAACCCTACTTCGTAGTCATTCGTGATTTACATCCCTTGGAGAGGGCACATTAGCTGGGACCCAGACAGGGATAAGTGGTCTTTGGGGTTCGATCCCGTGGCGACGTCCATCAGGAAGCGATAGATCTTCTAGGGGCAGGTATGAGCCCATGTGAGAATTATTCAGCGAATCCTTATCACCGCACTTTTCCCGGAGATAATGAAATCTACAAATCTCTATACGCGTGAATGTAGTCGGCGGAACCAAAATGGCCGTTGCGGAACCGAAGGGCGCGCATTTCCAGGTCAAAACGACGCCCTGGCTAACAGGGTCGAACGAGCGTGCAGCGGAATCGGGCAGTCGGAATTGTCCGCCAACGCACGTCGAAAACAGAATAACAAATCATGGCAGCGCGCCCGAACGATGACCGTTGGTTGCAAGGAATAATGGACGATGTCGCGCCCACCGACCAAATCGAACGATCGAAATCTCGCAGCGAGGAAAACGGTCAAATATGTGATTCGCAACTCCGAGCCCGTTTACGCGGCGGAACGTGAAATTTCGAATCGAGGCATAGCATCCACGCAACATGATCGTTCAAACTTGAAAGCGTTATCGTCATTAATTATCATCCACTATTACTATTCCCACGCCAGTCAGCCGTGGCCATAATCCTCGTTTCCCTTCTCAAACACCCCAAGTAGAAGTTTCATAGCATTCGGGAGTAATGAATCATGCCTCTAGGTACTTATTCTTCATAGTACACGTAGACATCCGTCACATTTTCTGGGAATATCACATTTAAAATGAAATTTTAGCCCCGCCTGGGAACCAAAATCCCCTAGGGACGCGTATTTTGCAGGTAAAATGGCGGCCAGGTACGATAGGGTCCAGCAAACACGTAGCGGAACTGCTAGCGGACATACGTCGAAAACAGAATAACAAATCATGGCGGTGTGCCCGAACGATGACCGTTGGTCACAAGGAATAATGGACGATGTCGCGCCCACCGAGCAGGTCGAACGATCGAAATCTAGCACCGAGGAGAACCATGGAACCGTGGAACGCGGGATTCGCAACTCCCGCACCTGCCTACAGAATTCGAGGCCTTGTCGCAGTTGCCATGAACGAGGATTACGATTTCAGTGCCAGTTGCACTGGTGTTGTCCGTAAAAATATATCGTGTATCATATCATACACGGACCCGTAGTAAAAATGCGGCGGGGATGGAAAACTGTCGGCCTTATCCTGGGCTGGATTTGTGATGTGACGGGGGAATTGCATTGACCATTGGAGTGCGCGAAATGAGCTGCAACAGTCCTGGGGTCTTTGGAGAACGGACGCGGTGAAAAGATCTGCCCTACACCTAACGTATCCAGCCATTTTAATGCGGCCCCCAAAGGACGTTTCTATGCAAGTGGCAGATTTATTATACGGTGTATGCGCTTCTTTACACGTTAATGAGATGTTATTCCGCCATGGAGAATGTAACGTGGCCAACGAAGACTTATTAGCGAACGTGTAGGAATATGCCCCCGCCGAACGAGTTTTTACGCTTGGTGCACGCAAATAGATATCTACGTGTATAATTACGCTCTACGTGCACCACCGTACGTATCTACCTAGAAATTCACTCGCGTAGGAAGATGAGCGACGGGTCTATTTCATTTGTAATTTTCGTGCGATAAATTAATCCTGAACCCGTGCCGAATAATTATCCTAAGTACTTGTCGGGGCTGTGAACGATTTGTTCGAAGCGTCTGGTTGAAATATAGCCTGTCTAAAGTATTTAGATGCAAGAGACATTCTGGTAATTGGACGATCATGAGAATGGTCAGATTTTCACTGGAATTGCGGGACGAACTTGAGAGAAAAGTGAAAATGCAACATTTAACTCAAATTTAAATTTGTTCATATCATTATTCAAAATCATATTGTATTTCTGCAAAGTTGTGTAGGAAAATTAATACACTAACGCATTGTCACACACGTTATAAGTTTCAATTTGAAAATGCATTATAAAATCAGTATATCATATCTGAATAAAACTTTTGCCAAAAATGTTAAAAAATTACAATAATTTTATTAACATTGAAGTCACATACGTATATCGGCACTTTTCAAGCATTATTTGATTTTTCGGGCAAAACTTAATATCGTATCACTTCTCCGTAACCATGGAATTTCATTACAAATTGTAAATCATAAATTCCTAAACAAATAGTTGATACCGAAAGGTTAATATTCATAAATTTCACGTTATATCCGCTTTTTGTCCCGACAAGAAATTAGGTTACAGAGAGTTAACAGTGCACACGTACGGTGCCATTGCAGTGCGTAGGTACTTTTCAAATTGAACCGCGTATCTGGATACTTATGCTCGGCGCGGGGTATACGACGCGTGTAATGGCAGGGTTTAGGGGGTGAATTACCCCATAAAGCCGGGCATTGGGTTTGTGATTTTACACACGGACACTTGTTCGAAACAGAAACCCATGGCGTTCGAGGCCCCCGCGGGATGTTTTGAAGCGCATGTAGCGCCAGAGACACTTCGGACGCATCCGCGAGGCGTCGGCAGTAGCTCGGGGTAGTTTGGGGGTAGTTCAGGGGTAGTTCGGGCTGATCCGCGCGAACCGGTTAGGTTCGTGTCATTCGTGGGATGATTAATCGTTTAATTAGCGGCAGTGTTACGCCAGCGTGGTTCCGCTTGTCCCCCGAGCGAGGGCCGCGTCATCCCTTGCAGAACGCGATCGAACCACCCTCCCCCGGGCCGACAACCCCTTTGGAGTTACAGGACCGGATGTCGAATTCTCGCCCGGGCTCGCTGCCCACCGGAATTAGGTTCGCCCGCCTGCCCAGCATTCCCACCACTTTTGGACATTCGCAATTTCGGAAATTCGGAATTCCACGTCGCGAGGGATTTTCCGCGGAAATGGGGCCAAAAGCGGAGATTAAGGGCAAACGGGAGAAGAAAAGGGATTCGCGTTAACCAAAAAAAAGGGAGTTTGTAACGAGATGATTCGGCGTCTCTGAATGTAACGAGGTGTTTCGGCACCTATTGGCTGTAAAAGTGGTGTGTGGCTCGGTCTCGGTTTGGGAGGTGGACTAAACTAGGTTTAACCAAAAAAGCCCTAGTTTTAGGGCTTTTTTTGAACGATCGTCACATATTCAGATGTCGAGTAATAGAAATGCTTCGACAGATGAAAATAATTGGCATTCCCCATATCGAATTTCCCTGGGAAGCATGAACTGGCACAACCCCAACAAATCCAGGGAATCACGATAGCCCCGTTAGCGGCGGTGTGGATGGCCATTTACTGGCCGCACCCGCCATTTTGAAAAGCTCGCTCGATTAACGAGCGGCCCGATAATCTCCGGCGATCGTAATCGGCGGGCTTTAATTAATATTTATCATTTCGTCAGAGACAGGTTCAGCGATGCGAGGGCGGATCGTGGGGAAGTGCGGGGTTGCAGCGACGGATGCCGAGGCTTTTCACCCGAGCTGGGGTGGGTGCGGGGCTTGTGGGTTCGGGGGTGATTTCCACGTTTCATCTAATTCGAGAATTACGGCGCTCCCGTCGGCAGCAGGGAGCAATGGCGTTACATTGAACGTGAGGAAACGAACGTTTCGGTAATGTCTCATTTCTTTAATCCCGACGGATCGGATGAATTTTCTGACGGCATATAAAATTCTAAATCATAAATGAAAATTCAACGAAGATCATCAATTTCATATAGCGTTGCACGCTAGTTTTAGCCATATTTTTACACGGGCAGCCATTTGTTCGCCGCCATTTTAAGAAGCTCTCCCGAAGTGCTTTTATACGTGGACTACAAGGACGTAGTCCCTAATGCGATAGGGTGTTGTATCCAAGAGAAGATAAATTTTTTGACTAGTGGACTGTAATAAAATAAAATGATAGGAACAGACAGATTGAATTCATTGGAAATTCGAAATCAGCACTATTGGAAACCCCCGAGTTCGAATTTTGACTCCGTTTTAACAAAACTTTAAATTTAGAATCCTTGGAGTCTCCGTTGGGTCCAAGAGAGGTCGATAAAGAAAGATAAACAGACTGCAAATTCGAAATTTCTGGTATTGGCAAAAATGTTAAATTAGGTCTGCATAAGATCTCTGGGGGGTCCGATCCGAATTCTAATGACATTTTTTTCATGCACGCCCACGCATTGGTAGAGACGTCCTCTTCTATTTTCTAATATCTTTCCATGCTTTTTAAATCACACGACGAACGTTTCGTTGCACACTCGTAAACGAGCGAATGGACACCGGCGCTGTAGCAAAATTGTGTAAAGGAAACCAAACTAAAATGTACCGTGAGGACATATTTCATGGGTTTAACAAAAGCGGTAGCTCCCTTAGTGGAGATGATCGTCCACCATAACCACAAATTTTCCTCCGCACAGGGGAGGGTGATTCAGCCCCATATCTGTTTACTCCGCGGTATATTCAGGGATTATTATTTTTTGTTCGCGTACCCGGCGATCGCGATTGGCGGTCTTTTTCGAATATTTATCGTCGATTGGATCGACGACGTGAGAACGGAGGGGAGCCTTTCATCCGCTTTGTGGACGGGTTAATATGGGGAGGGTTGGGGACGCGGACGGGGGAGGTAACTTTAACATATATCGTATCGTCAGAGCCGCGCGAATCGCTGATATATTTCTCATGGTCGCAAAAAGCTCACAGGGGAAAAAAAAAGAGGACAGATAGCGCCGGCTCTTTCGGAATTTCGTAATTAATATTTTCCCATCCCCGACGGATAAAACGTTATCGCGCGGCGAGGGGGGGGGGGGGGGGGCACCTTCGGAAGGAAAAAATAGCGAACTCTCCCCGAGCGCCGCCATTTGCCGCGGGGAGGTATTTTTTGCCGCAGACCGCCGAATTCCAGGCGCGGTGGAGGCGCAACGAGCGCTTTTTAATAACTACTCTGCCCCGACAGGGTGTAGAGAAAATTGCGAGTGGCGGGAGCCGTGAGATTTTCCGTGACTCTGTAAGTTCCTGCTGAAAAATTAAAAACTTCCCCGATGAAGTCTAATATACATTAGGGAACTCATTGTTTTACGCAAAGGGTGGAGGATGTTTCCGTCCATCGAGAAGTCCGACGGGACTGTTAAGACGTTATGTTGAAAATTAAGCTAAGAAGAGAGGTTTTAACCTGAATAAATTCATCCTTGCCCTCGGGCTTCTGACTTCTTTAAGATATTCTCTTTAACCGTTTCTGATAACTAGGTTAATCTCTAAATTGATTGCTCTATTGGAGATTCTTCGCCAACAGATTGACAATTCGAACGCCACGTAAACACATATTTGAATATGAAATTGATTCGAAGAGCTTTTAACTGATCCTGAAAAATGTGACAGATCGTCCACGAGCGTGTAAAATCATTGTTGACATTGTTATAAATCCTAGACGTGGCCCAGGGATCATATCATTGAATTATCATCGAAAAATGTAATATGGAGCATTGTCTAAGATTGAATTGGGTTAGAATAGTTCAGTTTAAATGAAGTTAGGCTATCCTCGGTTAGGATGGGGCAGATTACATCGAGTTTGACTAGTTTATGCTAGGTTAGATTAAATTTGGTAGTCCAGGATATTCACGTCCTGACCGTTATGATGAAGGCATTGTAGCCTTGAATCCGTGTGATCTGTGTAGACGTGATTTGTAACGCCCGTACTAACATACACGTATATCCATTTTTATCCGACATGTTCACATTGAGTAGTTGTCATATTAATACAAAAGAGAGTATGCTCGAAAAACCAACTGGAATGTTTGCAGATAAACTGCTTCTTACAATTAGTTCATCATGGGCATTACCTGAACTAAAATCCCCCCTGATAAATAACAAAAGGTGTCACGAGGAAAAGAAATATCTCTTAACAATAATTAAGCAAATCTGCGATTCCAGAAATCGTTTGTCAAAATCTGCCAACGCAAAGTGGAAAGAACATTTATCCAAGAACTGATGACATTTCCAGCAGTGGAGAATCACATAAGTCGATACACAATCACCAGTAAGCTCCTCGCTACGGCAAGTTTTCCAGTTAATTTCTCGAACAAAGCGAATCTTAAATCGCCGGGAAGCATTATTCCGAAGTACCGCAGATTCGATTCCGGAAAATACTCCGTAGGATCTTCTATCTCTATCCACACCAGGAACAAGGGAAAATGCGGAATTTCCAGATAAACACATTAACCATAAAAATGGCGATAGCATCAAATTCAGGCCATTTAATTCGACATCCTCGCTCTAACCCTTCGTTCCCGATCCTCGTTCCCGATCCTCGTTCCAGTCTCGTTCACATCGAAATCCGGCTCGCTAGCGAACTTTTCCCGCTGCAGCCCTGGGGCGACTTATCCAGAAAATCGACTGGAGAAAAATAGAGTCCCGAGAAAAGGAATTAATATTCCCGGCGCAGCGTCGGAGCAGGCTGAAGGCCCGAGGTAAAGTTTCGTCGCGCGCCGGCTGGGCAGGAAACGCAACCGAATCGAAAATTCGTCTACGAGGCCATGATGGATGGCAGCGGGGGAGCGTTTTCGGCCGGGTAGGCGAGGCGAAAAGTTTCGTCGCCGATGGATCGATCGGGAAATAACCGGCGGGCGCCGGGACGGCTTGAGCGCCGTGGGTGGAAACGCGTGGGCCATTTTTCCGGCGACGCAACAATGACGATCGCGGGGGAGTCGACAATGGCGATCCCCATCGCCGTCCTCCATTGTGCCTTTACCGCCCCATCTCACCGGCTCCCTCCCCCGGTGCGTTTTACCCGTGTAACTTGTAGCTCCGCTCGTCTTCGCCTATTTGCCAGCCCGAAGACTCGTGTCCTCGACGGTGCATACCGGATTGCATCGCCTCCCCCGCAAATTACGGGGACGTACTAATGCCGAGGACGCTTGTAAACAAAGTGTCCGATCCTGCCGAGAAGGATTTCCCCACACTCGCGGAAGCGTCCGCGGGGGGTTCCTAAAACGTCGAGGATAATCGAAAAGCGATATTTCAGACTGAGAACTTCCTGAAACCCATTCTGACTTTTCCTACCAAGACAGTCCGGGGAAGTTATGTATGGGCGTTTCCCTGGATTTTCTTGCGGATGTAATGTCAAAATTGTGGGGTTGGGGACATGAAGTGGGAGATATACCAGTCGTGTAGGAAACTATGTCGTAATTCCTCAATCTTGGACGTCTGTAATTGATCCTTATTGCCTACAGTGAATTGCAGTATTTCGATAAAATAGTCCAATCAGAATGTCATTCTACTGCACCCTACAACACTAGAATAACAGATCTTTTGCGTAATCTCATAATTTCTATTATTATTCGTATCATCCCCCTGCACCGTATTGTTCCCGTCTGTTTGTATACTTGTTTGGGCGTATGTAACGAAATGTTAGTCGTGGAATTTGAAGCAATTAACGGACAGATATCAGAAAATGAATCAAGACGTCTCGCCTGATTTGGGGTCGTAGGTAACAGACATGTCACAAGTTTTTAGATCGGATCCCCATGTGAAAATTTGGTAAAAACGGAGAAGAAATTTAAACAATCCGATACACAACGCCCTGCCAGTCCTTCCAATTTCCCAATTTGGATGGTTCGATCTCTTTTAAACAATTACTCGGTTCAAGAATGGATCGCGTTTAACCAACCGCAGTGGGGGTGGAGGTCAATGGGGTTTTCGTTTCTACCCTGGCAATTCCCCGTGGATTCTCACGTTACGTCATTGCAGGGTAAAAAAGAAGGTGTGTGGGTGGCGGTGGCGATACGCGGAAGTACGATGGTCGGGGGCGTGGGGCGTGGGGCACCGGGCGAGGGAGGGTGGGGACGGGGACCTCGGGGGGCGGATGCGTTGCCGCCAATTTATATCAGCGTACAAGCCGAACTAATTTCGGTAACAACTGCCCTGGGCTAGATCGAACGAGTGCCCGTTCCCCGGTGGGACCGACGGTCGTCCTCCGTCAAAACGGGACATCGACTTTTTGGTCACCCCACTCGGCATCGCTGGACATGCCGACGACAGCCCGATGGACATTGTCCAATTTTCATACTTCATTCCGTCCCCCACGAGATGCCCCCCCCTGCCCCTCCTCCACCCCCTCTCGGTTAACCGCACTTTTTTTCGAACCGAAAGTTCAGAATTCGGCAAGAAGGATCATGACCCTAGAGACCATAGAAAGAATGGACGTCATCGTTCGTACGAGTCTCTGATGAGGAACAAATTGCGATTAATTGTAAAAGAAACCTATTCCTGCAAGCGAGTGGTTTTTCCGTAAAACCAAGGGCACAAGAAGCACGTTTGCTGGTCGAAGCTTCGTAAACAGATATGCTGCGATAATTAGCAGGTGATTAATCAGCTGCGTCGACACGAGCCAGTGATTTGCGGGTAATTAGAAGTGCAATTGTTGACGTAACTGGAAGTTGGTGTTACCGACTCTCGTAAGGTTCTGCATCAAGGAGTGGAGGCGAAGTCTCCGTTGCAGGAAGAAACCTTCGTGTGGAAGACACGGCAGATTAACAGCGGAAGAGGGAAACGGATGGAGGAAGGTTGCACGTTTGGAGGTTAAAATTGCAGCTGGTGGAAGAATCGCTGGAGGAACGGGGGGGTAGGCCAAAAGGTTGGGCATCCCCGCTGTAAACCAATCATTAGCTGGCGAACATCAAATTCAAGCTCAGTCACAAACTAACCATTAACCAACTGACACCTCGTATTCAAGTTCAAATCTTCCTGCCTGGTCATCAGGCCGAAACCATTATTGCAGATTTCCAGCACATCGGCGGACCATCCGCAAGATTGACAGTGTGCAAAGCGAATTACCCGCGTGAAGTAAATCGACATGTCGCGATAATTTGGTTATAGTTATTATAACGTTAAACCCCGACCAGCGTTGGCCCGTCGCAATAATTTTCCGATAATTAGTCGTCTGATTACCGACACCGCCACGTGGTAATTAGTATTACCGAGTCTTATCAAGCTCCATATTCAGGGTTGGGGGTTGCCACGTCGGAGAAAGGGCCGTCCGTGACGACGAGCCGTCGGATTAATAGCGTACGAAGCAAATTGGGGGTGGATCGCCCCTTCGCCCCTGCCCTTCCGAGCGCCCCGGCCTCGACCAACGACTGCGTGATTATGGGTTAATCAGAATTAATAAAGTAGTTCGTTACCGTGGCGTGTGAAGTGGCGCTGCGTGCTTGTGGCGGCCACCCCTCCTCCCCCCGTCCACTGCCCCATCAATCCGTTTCTCCCACCAGACGCATGATTCTAATGAATGATATGCGCATACATGCTTTGAGCGGCAACTCGAGGACCGGCTGAGAAGAGATGAAAACTCAAGGGGTGCGACGCCCTGGATCGCAGATAAGACCATCTTCGGAGTAGGACCTTGAGAATTTCATGAAGGGTAGGGGCAAGAGGTTTGAGGTTGGTCCGGGATCCGAAGTTGGAGGCAGAGTTCCACCCGGTGGTCCCGGTTCGATTACTCAGATTTTTCGGGATTGCCCGCCTACCCTTCTTTGCCTCCCCTTCTCGAGGAGGCCAGGGATGCACTCGAGCGCGGATCTTCCCGGATAAGTGGAGAGACAGAAGCGAGACCTGCACCGGAAGCAGAAGGTCCGCCAAATTGGAAACTCTTTTCGCATCCGATGCGCCCTTTTCTCTTCTTTTGGTCCCACCCCCCGGCGCTTCCGGTCTCCTTTCGACCGGACTCTCTGCCCCCGTTACCGGGAAAAATCGCTCCTTCTGTTGGCTAAGGAGGGAACGAATGTCCCGACTTACGGACTTATAGCCCAAGACGTGCATCAACGGAGTAGCATTTTGTCGCGCACGTTTTAGTAAAATGCACATAAACTGGCTTCAGTTGTAGACAGCGAACATCATGGCTATGAGTTTGCCAAATTCTAGGCCGACCAGGTCAATGTTAGAAAGGTTTAGATCTCACGTGCGGAATTAAATCAAGTGCCCTTTATACAACTGTAAAGAGGCTAGCTCACAAATCAAGGAACAGCGATTCCAGATAGGGTGGCTGGATGATGATGAGAACCCTAAAGGACATCAGTCTGTACTTCCCTTCCATTTGTACCGCATTATTTAGGACCCGCGAAGCTTCAAGAGTTGGTCCGTCCATTATTCGTTCATCCGGATTCTCGTGTCTCCTGGTCGGTTCAGCTAATGGAGGTTCCTCGGTACTTTTGGCTCGGTACCGAATTATCCCTAATTAGGCCACGACCGAGATCGACGATACCCGATGGAGCGATCCCTCTGGACCAGGCTCGGAGAGGTTTATTAAGATCTCCGAGGCGCAGGGTGTGTCCTTCTTTTGCTCCAAGGGGATGGATCCACCGAGGAGCCGGAAGGTTGACGGCGCAGTGACACGGTTGACAGTGAACGAACGGTTCGAAAGAAGTCCAGGCCCGCGGCTTATTGGCAGCGGGCCAGGTCAGGCTCGGCTAAGAAGAACCGAGGACAGGGCGGCCCGTTGTCGATCTCGACACTGACTAACAACCTTCTTGAGAACCGTCTAATTAAATAAGACGCCCAGAAATATCCGGATCTCTCGGCGGCCCGCTAACAAGGAGCTGGAGGGCGCGTGTCGCCGTCGACGAAGACGGCGACGTCGTCGCCAGGTCACCCAAAGAGCCGACGCCCGAAGAGGGCCATCCACAACGAAGGCTAGAAACTCGCGCTGGTAATTGTAGTGCCCGGCACGGCCAGAAGTGTCCCTTATGGTGGCACTGACAGCGACGAAGGGCGCCAGGGAAAAATCCCTGAAGACGAATCTAGAAAATCCGTAAAGGAGAGCGTGCACGGTACGTGGTACTGAAGTTCATGCATTTTATACAGGAGAGGGGGTGTCTAGAAAGCCCTAATAAACGTTTGTCAAAATGGAGTGGAATATATGTATAAGAGATAGGGTTGCGAGGATGAATAGGAAAGTGAGGTGACGGTAAGAATTTGACAATGAAATGCTGGATGTACTGGTTTCAGCAAATTAGAAGACAAATATAAAACCATTTCACCCGCTCGTGAAATTAAATTATAAGAATAGTAACATCTTCTCCATCGTGTACAATGGATCTTAGAAGTTCCTTCCGGTAATTGTAGTGTTCTTCATGACCAAGAGTGTCCTTTAGGATGACACTGACAATGGTGAGAAACGGAAAAAGTCCCTCGAGGATGCTACGAAGTCCAGGTGGGAGGAACAAGACACTTCTAAATTTACATTTGACTTTGGGGAGAGATTCGTTACAGAAATGTCTGAAGTATTTCTCACAAAGAATCAAAATCGCACATTCTCCCTATTTATTCTGTATGTTCTCCGCTCTCGAATATCGCTGGTACCCTCTTCTGAAACTTCATTCATAAAAACGAAAGAGGGATTATTGCCTCTTCAACTATTAATAGGATCAGCGGAAGTTGGGCATTGGAATGAACTGCATCGCAAATTCTTGCGCGTCGTCGAGGCAGGATTCAACCTTTGCCTCGCCGACAAGCAGGGTTGCGTTTTCGACACGACGAGGAAGTTCCGGCGCGTCCACCCTAGGCCGCTATCCAATTTCGAAAAGTGCAGAGACTTAAGCCTGCTATATGCGTCTCGAAAGCCGAAAGTCGATATCGGAGGCGAGTGCAAAGCAACAGGGAGAGGCCGAGGGGTGAAACCGTCCGTTACCGGGACGCCCTCGAACCTCGGACGCCTTCTACGAGGATCGATGCCCTGCTCGAATGTATCGGGTTTATTTACGTCCTCCAGAGACTCGAAAAATCGACTGGAAGACGTCTGCATGTTGCCTCCACCCCGTAAACCTGCAGGGTTAAACCAACGCCCCGATTGGTTCATAAGTTACCCCCAGCATTTGGAGCTGCGATGTTGAATTTCATTTCACTTGAAGTTTATGTTAGTAAAGCGCGATTTTTCTTACAAAAATTGTATTATGAAATCTGCGTTTTAAAGTTATGTGTGACATGGACATAATAAAAAAAGAAAAGAACAACTTTATTTGAAAACAAGGCGCCAAACTGTAAACAATAAAAACTGCAGTAATTTTCTGACTAATCTACATGGCACGGACATTACCTTCGTAAATTTTCTTTGTTTCTTTGATCCCATTTTGTAGAAAATATTGTGCTGACCATTTTTATGGGATATTTCTTCACGCGATCACTGACAACTTTTAATGGAGTACATGGACGATACGATCGCGGTGGTCGCGTTGATGGCTAACGATAATGATTCCTAAGAAATAACGAGGTCAACGCTGACGAAAGAGACGTGCGTCTCCAACACGCACGACATCGGAAAATTGATCCCCAGAAACTTTCTCGAAAATCTGTTCCCGGAACGGTGACACTTTTCGAACTTTCCTTAATAAAGACGAATACTTCCTCGAGGACCTGATTTTTCCGTGGAGATGCATTTCCGATGTCACTCCACCGAGTCTATCATACAGAGATGGAGGAAAATTGACTGATGAAACTATTATGACGAATTTTCATACGTCGGATGAACGAACGTTTCAGAATCACCGGGAATCAAATGATTTCCCCGAAACCTTCTGGATTATCAATTGACAAATGGGTGGGAGAAATGTATTACGCCAAAACGGTCTGCATTTAATTTCATATCGAGATAAGATACATGATCACGTTAGTATTTCCACTGAATCTCAGCGTTAGATCCATTTAGAGATGAACTTGGTCTAATTGCTTCGAGTTTATCGGCATAATGCACCCTGGAAGGATTTTTGTGACCTCGTAATCGCGCGCTTAGAGAGACTAATATGACGTCAGGGGCAGAAGGTCGCTATTGGAAAAAAGAGGCATATATCTTTCACAGGGCAACCCAAGAAGGGACTTCGGTGGAGCGGATAATGGACACGAGTGAAATTGCGCAAGAAGAGGGAAGATCCGCGATTAATACACTCCGAACATACACACCCACATAGCCACCATTAAGAATCTACGTAGAGAGGAGAAGAGAAACATGCTCGAAAGAAAGGTTTCCACCTAATAATTTCGTGAAAAATGTCTGACCGAAATCGACAGGATTGGAACATTCAGCAGATTCGTTTACTGACTTGATGTAGACGAATCAAAGGTGACTAAAAGTAATTCATTGTCCGAGAAAAAATTAATGAAAAAAATTTAAGCATCCGATTTTCATTCTTTTTTTTCATCTTGGAAATTATTTTTAGAAAAAGGGGATCCTTCACTGTTCGGCGAACATCCGCCGGGATTTCTTCGCAAATCCGCCTGCAAACCGAACGGGAATTATCTATGCAGGATCGCTGTGGGGATCCGATGCCCCCCCCCCCCACCCACCCTTCCGATGAGGCTGCATTTGATTTATATCCTCCGGAATTGGAGGAGCGACGGGGTTGAAAGTTCACCTGAGGTAGTCGCCGTGAAATTGTGGTCGCAACTGAACTACCAGCTCCCTCCCCCCGCCTTCCCTAGCTGAAGGATCCAAAAGCAGCCGGAAGCTGCAGGGATTATCGGAAAGGGGGGCAGGTCCCATTCTTTCCGACATTAAGGTCGCTTTCCCACTAATTGGATGGGGGGCACCCCTCCTGTCACGGTTCTTTTCCGATATCCATTCTCGGACGCCATTAAGAATCTCGCTGGAAATGTGGATAAATCTTTCGTGACAATTCTACGCGGGGTAGTCCGGTAAAAAATAATCATCACGACCTGCGGATCTGACGGATTCGCTTTTCTATAGATAACGATGACGAGCCGATAGCCGATAATAATTGCACACATATGAAATTTAATTTTCCTCGGGATTTGGGTATTACTTCCGCGGATGGTCGACAGGACGCCAATCGACGAAGATCCGCGGGAGATATCTTGGAAAATCCGCGCGAGATCCAGATGGAAATTATCTATGAAGGATAACGGCCGGGGGTGGGGGTGCCCCCCCAGGGAGGCCGCATTTGATTTATATCCTCCGGAACGGGGGGAGGCGGGGTTGAAAGTTCAGCTGAGGTAGTAGCCGTGAAATTACGGTCACAACTGAGCTACGAGCTACCCCCGTCTCTTCCCCCGTAGCTGAAGGTTCCGGAAGCGGCTGGAAGCTACGCGGATTATCGGGAAGGGAGCGAATCCCACCCTTTTCGGCATTAAGGTTGCTTTTCCGCTAATTGGATCGGGAACCCCCTCCTCGACCGGGGTTATTTCCGATACCCATCCTCGCAAGTCATCGACTGAACGTCATTGCTATGAAACGCTACTTCACCATAATAAATCTTTAATCGACGCGGAAATGAAGGGGTGGTCCCGATGATTCCTTGGTTGCAAGGAGACCACATGAATTCAGGGCCGACCTCTGTCACAAAATAGGGCACGAAGTAGTATAAAGAGATGCGACATCATGTCTCGAAATCGGCCCCAGTTTAGAAGTCTAAGACCTTGAATTTTCGTTGATCTACCACCGAGAGCACTATTTCAGTGAAATTTTCCTACTTCGTTGAACTTTAGTTGCAAATTTAAAAGCGTTCTAGTTTATTCACGTCGATAGGAAATGCCTTGGTCCCGCGGTATCGGAATTCTTACATTTTCCGCAAATACTAGTACTGGCATTGTTGGATCAGCGAAAATCCGAGACCCGTGGGTTTCAATTATGGGACGGTTTTCTGTGGAATCGACCATAGGCATTGTCTCCTTATACCGTTTCATGAAACGGGGAATCGAAAATACGATCGTCCAGTGGTGCTGACGTTTACCCTGCAGCACGGAAGCGCGCTTACCGGTTTACACCCCATCCGGTTTGTTTGTCCATGCCTTTGCGTAATAGATGGAAATGGCACATGGTCGCCCGAATTCTAATTGGCCGTTAATGAGGTGTTAATTTTAGTTTAATTCATGTGGAATTCAAGCCAGTAGGGTATTTTAGTGACGCTTAGCTTGGTTTGGTGAGCGCGGCTGGGCAGAGGAGAAAAGTCAACGTGCAAGTCGTCTAAGAACCATCCATGGAGCTTATAAGAATGAAGGGGCTATGGAACACAGAAGGATACGCGAAGGAGGTTAGACAAAGAAGTAGAAGACTCCTGTCTCTGAACGACAGGTTCGCTAGGTTCGATAGTTCGCAATCATTGGAAGCGGGTTTTAGTTGCATACTTTCATAATATACGTACAAATGTTGAAAAGTAAATGTATAATGTCAAAGCTTCAGGTTTCCAAAGGACGATAAGTTAAGGAAAGTTTAGTCGAGGGCGGCGTTTTTTTTTATAGTATTTTTACGTCAATGGGAATCTATTCAGAATTTACCGTTGACAACTTTCGATCATCGGGTTCAGAAAATGACACTTCAAGAAATCAACAGTACCTGGGATTTTGTGTTAAGAATTGGAAGTCTCGTGTACGCTTCGTCCCATTCAGGTTATGTCTTCAATGTTGCGTTGCAAACGTTCTTCGTCACACGAACGGCGTCTTTCCGGAATCCTGAGGGACAGGAGTATACTCTTTTCCTGTAACCTCCACCGGACCCGCGAGACTGTGCACGTACCAAAGCAAAAGCTTCTCCATTCCTGAAAGCTGAGGTGACCGTGCACGACCGACAGTCTGTCTGTGACTGACTTTCAGCGACCGTCCCCGCGACCGACATTCCTCGGTTTGTCGGTAAACACGGAGGCGTTTGGATGTCCGTCAGATGGAAAAATCAGTATCGACGCGTTTCCAAACATTGAGATGCTTCGCGACGTGAGGTCGTACAAAGCATCTTAACTCACCACGACTGATATCCATTTCATCAAGTTAAGCAAAGGTGAGAGAAACTTAAGAAAGTGAGCTAAAAGCGCTGGAACCGCTGCAAGGCCCAAGGTGTAACCTCAAATCGTGAGTCGCATATCCCACGTCGAATGAGCGTAGTTGCTGACGCCCTCTCGTCTAGGACGAGCAAATAGTCGATTCGATATTTCCGTACTTTATGTGCGCGCCCACATACGAGGACGGGATTTCTATTTCACTGCCGACAGACCGGCGTTTTACCATGGAACGCGATCCATCTTTTTACCTGTCCGGGTACGGCGTCCCGTCAGAATCCATTTCAAACATTCCGTCGGTCACCGAGCGTCCGTCGGGGGTTGTGGGTCCAAGACCCGTCAGTTCCCCGCGAGTCGCGGGAGGGAAAGGAGCTCCCGGCTGAATTCCACTTTCCCGACGCGCGAGGCCACTCGGGCCGAGCACTTAACGAGAGATTTCCCCCGAACATTTTCCCGGGGGAGCCCGAGCCGGCACTCGGGCCGAGATTTTTTAACGGCGCTCCGGGAAAAACTAGCTAGGCGGTCCCGGAAGACCCGGGGGAGGTCTAATCAGGTTTGGTTTATCTCGCGAGGACACGCCGCGCCGCGGTAGCTACCGGTGCAGCGTCCGGGGTAGTTTCCCGGGGCACCTTCCGGGGGGAGGGCTCCCCCGCTCCCCATCGACGTCGTCCCTCCGGAAGACGACGCGAGGTGGCGCACACCTTCTCCGCGCCCTCCCGGTAGCTAACTCACAACTACGTCACATCCTGCGGGTAATTGAAAACGTTATCTCGCCCCCGGATGCCTCCATCCTTTCCTCCCCTTCGCCCCGGTCCCGGCGACCATGGCTCGAGGGTACTTCTCCCGTGCCCAGAACGGGGTGGTAATTAACACCCCCACTCGGGCACGGTTAACTCCTGGAAAACTCGGAAAACTCATGATAGCGCTCACTACTTCCTACTGCTTCCGCGCGCCCCCGGCCCACCCCCCTGGGCCCGGTGCCACTTCTCTTTTCCGCCCACCCCCGCGCACCATCCCCAAAGTACCGCCTAGTCGGCGGAGTTCGTAACCGCAAGTTGCATTCGAGGGAAAATGGGCTCCGGACTTTCGTCCGGCCGTTCTCCGGTAAGTTGATCCTGCTCGCGTGGGCGGAAGAAACGCGCCCGGAGAGAGCTCGGCCCCCGGAGTTCATTGTATATGGGAGATTACTGCCGATAGCGGGACAACGAGTTGCAAAGTTGGCAAACTGTCGCGGGCCAACGGCCATGGCCCGGCACAATGAGTCGCAGTTGCCCCTTATTATGGAAAGTCGGGGGCGGAAAGGGATGGACGGAACCCGGGATACGTCGTTTAATTTTAAACGCTCTTAAGAGCTTTGAAAGAGCTTCGCGTATTCTTTCGCAGGCTGCGGGGGAAATCTCCATCCCGGAGGTTTTCTCCCCGAAACCCGTAAGGCTTTTCCCGGCCGCGGCCCAGCTCGGCCGAGGTCTGGAGACCGATTGAATCGCTCGCCCCTCCGTATATCGAGTATCGAGCATGGGCGGATAAATTAGATCGCGCGCGACCCGAGAGGAGATAAATGGAGGGACGGGTGGACGGTATATGGCTCAGGGTGAACGCTATTTCCGGCACTGTCAATCCCGCCCGCGGGAGGGGAAGGACCGGGCTCCGCAACGAGCTCCCCCGAGGAAACTCCTATAAATCATCCCCCTTGATGTCTTTGAATTCGCGCCCGGCCACTTTTGCGGCCCCGTGTCGCCCGACCGTGAATCGCGCCCGGGCGGCGCGATCGAGGGCCGGAAGTGGGCGCGATTCCCCGCCGGATGTGGTCGCCGTGCAAACCGCCCTTGACACCTCCGCCGTCCGGTATTTTCAGGCAATCGATACCCATGGTGAAATTTTCGGGCGTTCATCAAACGTTTCTCCCGCTTCTACTTTATTCTCTTTAATTCCCCCGCGCCGCGGTTTATGGCGTTACAGAATTTCCCTCGGTACGGCGAAACGCGGAGACGAATGGCCCGCGTTTGTCAGCCCATTCTCCACCGTTCTCATTTTATTCGCTTCAATTCGAACGCCCCGACGTTGTTATTCTACGCGAATGTCGTTTAAATAATTAATTCCGTTAAAACGCGCAATCGGTTTTCATGGAAAATATTTTGTTACGCGTCACCGTGAAATCAGTTCAATTTGGGCTTTATTGTCCATTCGGGTACACCGTAAAATCGGCTCAATTTGGGTTTTATTCTTCTTTATTTACGAAGCTCGAACGTATTGACCCGACTTGGACAATAAACGAATTGGACCGCATAAACGGTCATTGAATCGTGGTAATTTATATTTTTAAGAAGTCTAACTTGGGTGCACCTAGCGAATTTTTAAATCGAAATTAATATCTTTATATATTTCTGCGGAAAATTCTGTGAGAATACTCCTAGTTCGTTCTTAGTATGTTCTCGATAAATAAGAAAATTTTAAAATCGGTGTAATGTACATAAGAAATGTTTATCAATATTGTATTAATTTGTACATAAATTTCTGTTCTTTTCCCAGAGTTTCTTAACATAAGAATGGACATAACGCGTGCATCGATAATCTTTGAAAGTGCTTCCAAACATTGGACCGATTTCGATGAAAGCATCCAAGACAGCTCGTTATTATAAACATTCCTCGTCAAATATTGCATTTCTCCCCAGTAGACCATGATTGAAATTCATCTTATCATTGTTTTATGGGTTTAACGAGATCTTTCCTCGTTAATATTTTGTTATAATACATTTTAGCTGTTTTTCATGCCTCTAATACAGGCGTGAAGTACTGCATTTCAGGCAGGGTGACGTCAAAGGGTGTAAAAGTTTACTCTTCAATTCATGCTTCTTCTACGGCACTTCCGGAATAAATTATGCTCGTTCTGATAAGTCCCTCTTCTTCCTCTTGGTACATAATATACCGTTACCCTCTTTCGTTTATTTTCCGCTTAGATTCCAAATTGAAGACCGACAATTCCTTTTGCAGCACAACATCGACTAACGTGGGTTCAATGTTTTGACTTCCACTGCATTGGGCAAATTTCGGGCCGAGATTTTTTCTGTTTGTGCCAGGCGAGTTGCGGAATTGTCGAACGTTTATCAAACGCTTCCAACAATTTTTTCAATTTATTCCCCCCGAGTCAAATGCCCCGATTCGCGGCATTACAGAACGGTTCCTGGTTCGCGATGGGCGAGAGAGCGAGTTTTGTTTATATGACAAGCTGAATAGGCTGGACGGCCAGGAAAATTTTTTCAAAAGAATGGACTTGTCGACTCGTTCCGGATTTTGGTCGCACGTCGATACCTGGGAAATCGTTAAACATTTTCGGCTTCGATATTCCTCGTCGTTTTGTATGTTTTTCGGTGCTCGAATAACTTGACAATGAACCATTACAATTATTACTAAATTCTGCTAAAGTGGCAATTCCAGCTTTATATACGTCACGTGAAAACTGCTTCACGGAGTCAGCGTATTAGCAAAGATCGCGGAAAATCGCACTTAGCGGTAACGAACTTTCCTCAATTGAATGCTCAAACACGTCGGCCGGAAACTGGCATAACAATTTGTAGAGGGAACACCGTCGACGCATTCGCGCGGCCGTCTGCTGGCACCACATACTCGGCGCGTCCTCTGACAACACGCGTCCTAATTACCTTTGTTCGACGCAGGAATTGCCGCGGCCCTCTTGGAGTCGAGATGCGGATTCGTCGGATGCTGCATGCCGACGAGCGCGTTAATGCGCTTCCGTCGCGTCGCCACTAGAGTTAAGCCCTACGAGAGGGCTTGACCACTGCTCCAATCCGGCCGGCATGAATTCAATGAAATACCTCCTCACGTCCCTCGATATCTCGCGCGACATTTAACGAATATTCCAGGACTTGGGATTTCTCCCAATCCCTCGAGATTTTGGAATCAATGAATACCTTGAAATTCTACCCACATTTCCTAATTTGTACGTCTATAAATATATTATAGTTCATACGGTGCCTGGTAATGCAGCATCATTTACATAATGGTAAAGAATCATGATGTATGGTCACCAGCCAATGAAGTAAATAAGAAATCAGAGTATGGACGAAACGAACAGCTTTACGAAGTTGGAATTGGTAATGCAGCATAATTTACACAATGGAAAAGAATCATGATGTATGGTCATCAGCCAAGGAAGTAAATAAGAAATCAGAGTATGGACGAAACGAACAACTTTACGAAGTTCGAATTGGTAATGCAGCATAATTTGCACAATGGTAAAGAATTATGATGTATGGTCACCAGCTAAAGAAGTAAATAAGAAATTAGAGTATGGACGAAACGAACAGCTTTACGAAGTTGGAATTGGTAATGCAGCATAATTTACACAATGGTAAAGAATCGTGATGTATGGTCACCAGCCAAGGAAGTAAATAAGAAATCAGAGTATGAACGAAACGAACAGTTTTACGAAGTTCAAATTCGGATTTTCTCTCGGATGTGCCCGACTTTAATTAATTAATATTGCAATTCTTCGGCCAGCAGTGCATTTTGATATATTACAAAATAAGCCGTATCGTTGTAATTTATCGAAGCTCCAAGAGTCATACCGAAGACCTTTGGTATGTATAAATTTCTCGTATTCCCCTAAGGCATTGCTGTTATAAAATGCATTTTGGGAAACGTGTTTAATCTTTGCATAACGTCCGATGCGTGGAATATCCCTGGGTTTCGTGAAACGTGTGGAAATTTGGAGCCGCAAGGGTTGGGGGCTGTAAGCCCTTTGCAAGGCGCGAATCGAAAGCACCCCCGCGTCCAAGACCGCGACGGATAGAAATTCGCGGACCGAAGGATCTGCATATCCGGCCAAGGGCCGCGGCGCGGCCATTGGAATTGCAAAATCGCAAATTGGACTTGTTCGCCACCGTCGGGGCCAGCGACGTCGGCGTCGGTGCTCGAACTTTTCGAATTAACTGCCGCTGATTTACGGCTAGGTGGACGAGCTCGTTTTGCCGGTCGCGAGATGAAGATCGAGTCGAGTTCCAGGAGATCCAAGCACCCCTAATGCCCCACCCCGGTCTAAAAGCGACCCCTAATCTTCGGAGCACCGTGGAAAGAATTTCGTTCGGTCCTGCAAAGTACAATAAACGTTTCAAATCCACTTATTCGAGCCAACCGCAGATTAGAACAGCGCAAATGAAATTCCCTTAAAGAGGGTGGCTCGGAGTAGGGACGACCCCGTTTCCTGAAATATTAAAAATGTACATTTTTAATTGGTGCTCGAAATGAAATTTCCCTGCGTAACCGCGGGGCTATTTTCTCCGGGCAAATGAATTCATCAAATGGCATGGCTGACGCATTTAAATTAACTCGTTAACTTGTTTCGGCTTACTCTTCCGCATGGACTTACCGTACAATACCCGGTAAACGGTGGATTCCTCTTTATAATTTAATGACGTCTGGTCAAGCTCGAAAGATTTAATTTATAATGATATTTAGGTTGTTATTCTTCAGAAATAGTACTTAGTTATTTTTAGGAGAAGCGTTACGTTCGATTCAGCTCGGGGCTTTTTACGAGTCGGGGTACAGGGTAGTTTCTCAAACGGGGAAAGTCGAAGAATCCCAAGTAGAGCAAATCGGAGCTCGTCGATTTCCCCGGGACCCGAAGCACCGTTTTTAGTCGATTTGTTCGGTTGACAAATGCGCCGGTTGTCCCGTTAATATACCGTAGAAAAAGGATTCCGACTCGTGAGGTTGCATGCCGATTTACCGGGAGTCCCTTTCCCTCCCTCTGGTCATAGTGCACAGAAGTCACGAAACTCCTAGAGATGTAACCTAGGTTCGCCGAGCTTTCGAATAACCGAGGTGGTATGCAAAGCTCGACAAATCGTTACGTTAAACGTTCGGATGACGAGCAGAAACTAGCGGATCGATCGGCGGTCTCGACACGGAGGCTTGTACCGAGTTATGACATTACCACTTTTCTTAAACCCTGTTTGGTAAGGTCTGCGAATAAATTCGGTAAAATGAAAATGGTCAAATCGAGAAATATCATTTTTTGCCCTCGCCATTTTCCACATCCCCTGAACCTCATCGTCGACGCAACATTGCATTCAAGAAAACTTACACGCTGTCTCACGAAACATTTTCCACCTCCAAAACACAATTAATTTGTCATGATACTTGTGAGCGAACCACTGTCATATTAAAGTATAAAGGTGTTTTAATTAAAGTCACAGAAAGAGTCAAAAGAGGAGAAAATGAAATTCGTTAAGCCATGGTCCTTATTTCTCTGTTATTTAAAGTTTATTACAAATACGAGTACGTTGCATTAATGCATCCATGAAAATAGACACTTAAATACGTAAACTATAATGTTGCAATTTAAGTTAATGATTTATATAAACTTCTATTCCTAGTTTCAAGGATGAAGAGGAGGACCTGGAAGACGAAGCTAAGCTCGATTGAGTAGGTATTTGAAAATTGAAGTTTCCGAAGTTTAACCGAGTATCGATCTAATTCTGGGCTAGAACTTAACAAAAGAAACCCTCACGTGTGTTCGAGAAGCTGGGACGAGATAAACATTTTCCATTCAGGAAAGACACGATTTGAAATTTAGACGTTTTAAGGACGTTAACCGAATCAATTGGCGCTAAGAAAACGGGCCGCCGAAAGTACATTATAAATTGCCGAGATTTTAATCTTCGGCGGATTCAAAGTCGGAGAGCGCGGTTGATTTATCATGAGCGGGGCCGAATTTATTTTCCTTTCGCGGGCAAAATATTTCCGCGTTACGGCCTGTTGTGTACGTTGATGTACGGCGATAGAAGAGCGCGGGGGTCGACGCCAGCGCCCCTGCCGGCGAGCTGGGGAAACGGAAGAAACGGGCGACCGTGAGAAGGGTCATGCAAATGAAAAGTTATGGAATAGAAAGGAGAATATTCGATTTCCCGGGCTTCCGAAATTGTTTTCGTAAACCGGGTTTTCGAGGCCGGGTCGAAGGCTCCGCGTAGGTACCGGGTAAGCCACGTTTGAATTTCTCCAAAGACAACCGTGCCCCGGCTTATGCATTTTAATTGGGGCACTGTGTAAATGAGACCTTGAGATAAAATTTCCTGAAAATTCCTGGAGGAGACCTCGCGGAAATTAGAAAGGTACGGCTTGTTAAATGGCGTCGCTTCAGCCATGCTCAACTGAACTAAGAGGTATTGAAGGAAAGGCAAACTTGATTTCGCCCGAGTGCGGATTAATGTAAAATTAAAGAGCCAAGTTAATTAGAGTGCAAGTCATGTACTGTAATTTCCGCCCGATGTTCCGGGGCATAAATGAATATACCAAATAGCGTATTTATTAGGCGCAGTTTAAGTAATGAACTGCACTCAGTGTAATGATTTACGTTATTCGGGGTATGCAATGATGCGTTGATGCGTGCCATGAAGTAAACACGTTGTATGAAAGGTAATATAAACTTTCTGTACGGCTCGGTGTGATTATGATACGCGTAATTTATGTGAGTCCCCATTCTCGTTGGGTATGAAATTGTCAACGTCATAACATTCTATAACAGCCTCGCTTTCAAGGGTTACGCTCGCCCGAAATAACTTGGGCAAATTATCCATGGTTCACTTGACCCGGAAAATGATATTCAATAATGAAACATCCCAGGCAAACCATGAAATGGAATATACGTAAATTAATCGTCTAAATTGGGTCTATAGGTATAGCAAATGTATATCATCTATCGTCCACCTAAAAAACATTTAAAGGATATATATATGTCTATTGTAGATGAAAATTATCTTGCCTCGGGTATCTGGATGCATTTAATTGTCCGGTACGGTATACGTACTTACGATCGGTGGGAAATCATTACGGGCCGATTGACTTTGGTGCTTCCAAGATGGCTAGAAATTTTCCCGAGGGGTATCTCCGCGTGTCTTTCAAACACTAACGAAACACGTACGTGAATTGTATTAATACCTAAGCGCAAAGACAAACGTAAACGGTAATTAACCGTGAAAAAGAAATAGCGTTTCACTTCTCGAAACGGATCCCTCCTAACCTGCGAACTGGCCCCCACCTTCCGCGTCAAGAAGTTTAATTTCGAAATTCCTATTAACGCGAACTTTCAATGTTTTCCAGGCCCACAGCCGACGGCCAAAAAGCTGCGGTAACTTCCACATCCCGCGAGTAATCGCCATTAGGGGTGATGAACTGCTCCCGAAAACGCGGAATTCCCTGACGTCAGATTCGGAGGTTAGCCAGGACCGCGTTAAACAGGCCGAACAGCCGGCGATAACTCGGGAGTTTCCGGCGTTATCGAGTTCTCGAAGCCGACACTAGCGAGGCCGGGAACTCGTAATGCCGAGCGATCAAGGGAATCGTCGTAACCTGCCGTCGGCCCTTTACTCGCAGGAGCGCTGAATAATGGGGGCTCACGGGCTAGGCCGAGCGCTGGGCCGAGCCGTCGTTTCGCGGATATCCCCTGGAATTATTGATCCTTAATCCGCGGAAAGGTCGAGCCGAAACGAGCGCGAGTGCCGCGACACGAGGGAGCGTGCGCCGTGCCCCGGCCGACTCGGTCAGTTTTTTAGCTGGCCCTTAAGGTGATACGAAAGTGCCATCCGAAGGGCCAATTTCGTATCACCTTAAGGGGCGGCTAAAATATCGTTCGTGAAACTTTCCTCCGAGGTGGGTCTACCGATTCATTTCAAACTTTGCCACGTGGATATGGAGATTCTTAGGAAGGTCCCGATACCCGTGGAATTAGATTTTTTCATAAAAATGTTCAAAATATCCGGAAACGAATTTTTACAAAAAATTTGAAATTTCATGAGCGTCAGGACCTTCCTTTAAACCTTTATATTCAACGAGGGAGCATGCGCCGTGCCCCGGCTAGTTTTTTAGCCAGCTCTTAAGGTGATACGAAAGTGCCATCCGAAGGGCCAATTTCGTATCACCTTAAGGGCCGGCTAAAGTATCGTTCGTGAAACTTTCCTCCGAGGTGGGTGTACCGATTCATTTCAAACTTTGCCACGTGGATATGGAGACTCTAAGGAAGGTCCCGATACCCATGAAATTAGATTTTCTCATAAAAAAAGTTGTTCAAAATATCCGGAAACGAATTTTTACAAAAATTTTGAAATTTCATGGGTATCAGGAGCTTCCTTTATACCTCTATATTCAACGAGGGATCGTGCGCCGTGCCCCGGCTGACTCGGTCAGTTTTTTAGCCGGCCCTTAAGGAGCGGCTTCGCGCTGAATCCTCTCGCCGATTTGCCGTCCCGTTTACGCGCTTCGGGATTTTCGAGCCGAGAGAAATTCGGGCCGAGCCGCCGGCCCTGGCTGGCAATTTTCGAAATCCCGCGGGATCTCGCGCAGAAAAGCCCGCCCGGGATTTCGCGAAGCGAGGCTCGAGCCGCGGTCGAGAGGCCGAGGGGCGGCCCCGGAGCTGCGGAACGAGGCCCTCGACCTCTTACCACCATGGCGAATTATTTGCATAAACAAATTTCACTTGGAGCGAATCTAACCCGCTGAAGAGTCCCCGCGTCGGTTGCCCGACGAGGGTCGCGCCGCCGGCGTCGCGACGGGGCGAAAGAGCGCGGAACCCGGGAAAAAGGGTGGAATCCACCCTCCGAGCCGACATTCGCCGGTCCTCGGGAAACCGCGTCGCGAAAAACCCCAATCGCGCCGACACGAGACGGCGGGAGGGCGGAAATTGCGACCTAATCGGCCGCCCTCCGCCCGACTCCGGCAAATGGGCGGAAACCGGGGCAAACCGTGTGAAATAATGCCGTTATAGTAATTATACGCCAAGGGGGAATCAGGAGACAGGGAGCGACACTTCCCGCCGCGAGTTTTCCCCGAGGTGGGCCGCAGGAGCCTTGCTCGGCATCGATATCGGACCCATTTTTAAGCAACTAAGCCCACACTTGATCGAACGTACTCGCATGAACGCACGAGAGGTAAAAATCATGTGCCTTATGTCGAAATTTCCACTTGGCGGGAGCCAAACGAGCGACATGCGTCACAATGCGCGTCGATTTCGGCTGAAGCAATGCGAGAGTTTTACCGACGTACGGGGCAACGGACGTACTTCGATAAATTTGTCGGAGGGACCTAATATCATATATCCTCTTCCAGGATATCGTGGAAAAAATTGGCTAGCAGTCTGTTTTAGGTATCCTAAATCTGGAGAATTCAGTATTTAAATGCATTACCCTATTCGGGGCCAATCATTGCCGTTCGCGATATCGATGTCTCGTCGAGGGCCTCTTCTTATGAACGTCGATCATCTTACCGCAAAGCGTTAGTGGGAAAGATATATTTCATTACATGCATTACCCTATTCGGGGCCAACCATTGCCTTTCGCGATATCGATGTCGATGATCGATGAGGGCCTCTTCTTGTGAACGTCGATCATCTTCCCGCAAAGCGTCAGTGAGAAAGATATATTTCATTACATGGGGCGATGACGTCTCGGGGATTTTCAGGTGTACGGTGATCCAAGAGGGGCTAATTTTCGCGAACCACCCCCTCTGGGAAGGTAAGGACGGGAAGTCGATTTTCGGGGACGACGGGTTGACCGCGTCCCCGCGAGCTCGGAATTCCGGCGGAAGTCTAGCTGGGCGATAAAGCACGAGTTAATCGCCGAATCAAATTAAACGGCAGTTAAACCCTCGAGTCCCGAGTAATTATAAGAGGTTATAAGGTGCCTGGTATACTTCGATTCCCGCCCTTAGAGCCCGGCCGCCCTATCCGACGCCCCCGGCTCTCTCGTACTTCTCCTTTTAGAGCCAGTATCCCCGAGGGCCGTTAGCTGCAATCAAAGTTAACCCGGAGTTATGGCGAAAACTGCGGAGCGGCAGTTAATGTTTAACGGTTGGCCCGTTAAATGCAGGCTTCTTCTTCCACTTGACCTTACCCTGCCGTTTTCTCGAGGTCAGGCCCGGGTCGAGCCAGGATATCGCAAGGTAATGGACCACTGGGAAAGAATAAAGGGTTCATATCGGCGGGGGTGGTCAGGATGATGGAATCGCGAGCCTCTCGATTCGAGCCTGTGGATCGTTCCGGAGTTTGATGAAAACGCGGGGAAATGCCATGGGAATATTTCCCATCTTGCCTCGGGTATCTGGATGCATTTTATTGTCCGGTACGGTATACGTACTTACGATCGGTGAGAAATCATTCTGGACCGATTGACTTCGGTGCTTCCAAGATGGCTCGAAACTTTCGCGAGAGGGATCTCCGCGTGTCTTTTAAAGCCTCTCCCGTTGTTTTATTTTTCAGTCGTATTTTCCACCAAATTACTTGAGATTCTCGCACGAAAGAGATTTCTTCTCGTTCTTCGCTGTAGTTTTTCCACGAGGTTACCATGTGTTCTGCTTTCCTTTCCAGGCACGTAATTAAAACTTATTCTTAATACTCTTATTACCCTTGTAACATTTTCTTAATGAGGATATTCTTACGTTATATTTTGACGCTTATTTCACGTTCGCGGGTTACTTATTAAACACGTTATTCCGTTATTCGTAGCAATTAATGCAGTTGTCCCCATGCAGGACCTTGTTGCAATTAGTTCTGCTGAACTTTTTTAGGTTCATCTACAATTAAAATACATGTTTCTTTTATCATGCCATTTCGGCTAGTTACGTCCCTTCAGGCGCAACACCGAAACACGAATGCTGTTCCGTAATTCCTGACTTTCAAGCTTTCCTCTTTTCCTCCCAAGTACTTTCAGATATTTTTCCCTGCATTTTACTCCTATCGCATTCTTGCAAATAGACACGTCGTTTATAATTTACCATTGGAGACGTTTTCAGAAGATTTCCGCATCGCTTTGGGTCTTCAACGGCGTTTCCTATTCCATCGCAGGTTTTCGCGAAATATCCGTCCAGTTTATTCCCACCACATCCCGGAGCAAACATTCCCACGAGATTTCCACATTCGGCCGCGTTTATATCCTGCTCTTTGACAGGGTGTCTTCCCCCATGGCGATTTCTTGCGATTTTCCCCGAGGCCGATCCCGGGCAGGGCGGAGGCACCTCCGAAGATCGGCAGAGCCGACGAGGAGCTCTGACTCCCGGGGGAGTATATCACCCCGGGAAACGTCGGCTAGATTACGAGTTTATCTAAACGGCGCAAGAGAGATGCTCCGAGCCCGGCCGCGCCTCGAGAGCTGCGCCATGTTTATGGCCACCTGACAGGGAAAATTGTGTCCCCGGGATGAAGACTCGAGCCAGTGAGCTTCCCTCGCATCATCGAGCTCAACGACCAAGCATAACCCTCCGAACACTCCCTCTCGCAAACCCGAATCCTACTTCCGGCCTCTAGCCTCGCTGGAAAAAGAAGTACAACGTTACGACCTGTAAAAGTGCGTCCGTCAAGAATCTGTCGAGCGCAAAAATCGGGTTTTTGTCGAAAATTCGAGGGAAATTCGGGGGATCACTATTTTAACGAAATATTCGTCAAATTTGTACGAATGCAAATCAACAATTGACCATTCTCCGCTTTTTACGGATTTTTTAATCTGGTCGTTCAGCACGTTGCTACTCCTCAGGGCGGTTAGTTTTTGTTACCTTTTATTTCGTGGAGCTGGCGTTGGTTCTAAGAGGTTCGATTACTCCTCCAATAAATTATATTTCACTGTTGGGGAAATTTCATTCGAATCATTATTCCCGGTAATAACATTTTCATGTAAAAAGTTCTCGCCGAGTACAAGCTTACATTCCGTTTATATACTACGTTACGCTCCTAAATTCGAAAAGCATTGACATCATATTGCAAAGCCAAGTGCGTAAATTACTCATTACATTTACATTTAAGTATGATGGAATGAAACGTTAAATGATTCCTTATCAAGTACCACGTGGCCAAACCGTGGTGAGAATTTCACAGGGCGGATTAATGTTTAAAATATTGATTGGGTGTTATTATCTCATAAAATTCCAATACAGCTTTTCAGCCTTTGGAGTTGGTCTTGCACTTGATAATTAATATGGCTCCGTGCCATCCATTAACGGCAACGTAGATTGCGGTTTTAATGCAGTCTACAGGTATTGAGAATCCTTTTAAAGAGGCGAGGATAATCGTCACTTTTTTACGCTCTAGACTTTATGACATTCTCTCTAAAATTCCTGAGATTTTCCATTGTTTACACGAATGCGCGTATCTCCAGAAGGAAATTACGACGCGATTCCATTGTTGCGAATGGTTTGCCGTTCCGCGTAAACGTGGTAACAAAGGGATAATGTTCATACCGGTTAACGTTAAGTAATGCGCGGAATCGAGCTTATTAATGTAGACGATTATGTCGATGACCCCATTAGGAGTCGGTTCAATTCATTCATTGGGCAATTGATGGGAATTACATCAATGGCTTGGCTGATTGTTGAATGGCTTAATTCTGTTTGGTCAATGCACGGAATGTCGAATCGAAACTGCATACGATTTACACATGGTGGAGGGAGCCGGGAATTTGGGTGAGAAATAGCTGACGCGATGATTTTGGCTCGTCTCCGATCTTGGGGAAAAGAAAGGGATGAAAAGTATTACCTAATTGCTAATGTCGAATGATGAGGTCTACATCCAACTTGCACGAGGTTCGCACATAGCTCTGTCACCTCGGCGCCAGAGACGCTCATTATACCGCAATACGGTTCGGTGCAAGTGAATTCAAAATTTACCCAGGAACTGTATATTCAAGACACGGCACCGTCATGAACTCCAAGCAGGGTCAATTTTCGCCCAATTCCCAAGGCTCCGCATGGTACGATGAAAAAGTTATACCATCGCTCCGTTTCCATTGAGTGAAACGGTATGACTAGAAAATTCAACATTCGTGCACAAAAGACATTTTATGTTCTTCCCTCTAACCGTTTTATTCCTAGGACATTGTCCTTAAAAAAAGAAAATCAACCAAATACCGGTAAAACTGAGTCCTACCATTCGAAGTTCAGCAATCGAAGACTCGGTTAACGTCTGTTGTGCCGACTACCATGTATGAAACCAATACGATTATATCCATCCGGGTATAATAAATTCAATAAAAATGGGCCATTTCTCCAGAAACGTCCTTTCGTGGGAATCAATCTGCCCGTGTGATTCGGGAACCGTACTTCCTATCTTAAAGATGTTTAAATCAGCCGAAGCATGGTTCTCCAGACCTTGGAGTCATGGACCGACCCTCGACCTTCAACCCCATCTCGTAGCGGCCCGACCCCGAAAATGTAACGCGAAATTGTCTCAATGTACCGATCGGAATCGGTTTCGGGGGTCGCCGGTAACTCGGGACAGGAAATAACGTTCGAAATAGCCGGCGAAGCGAGCGAAGTCGAAGCTAACGCGGATGAGGTTAAAATCCAATAGTCTGGCTCGACGAGGCCGGAGGGTTGATTTCGTTGCCTCGGGGCCAAACGCCCCCGCGTCGCCCTTAGCCCTCCGGGCACCCCACCAAATTACAGCCGGATTACGAAATTTTGATTTTCTTCCCCCGCCCCCTTGGTTCCCCCATCGAGCCCCCTCGACCCCGCGGTCCCCGCGACACGCCGCCATCTTTTATTTGATTTTAAATCGCGCAATCTCCGCGGAGCTTCCGCTCCCGACCACCCCCGACGGCCCCGGGGTTTGCTCGGGGGTTGTGCGAGGACGCGCGGGAGGGTCCGTTGGGGAAATTCCAACACCCTCGGTCGGGAAGACGAATTCTCGAGCATCGACCGGCATCTTAATCGACGTCGAGTGGAGCCTCCGTGTGGGAATTGACAAATTTCCGCCAACACCACGGTGGTAGAAACCCTCGGCTGATTTCGCCTCGACATGGCGAAAGCCTTTCGAGTGGCCAAATCGACGGAAAAGAGAGAAAGAAAGGCGCCGAGGTAAAATCGCCGTGGAACGTAATCTTGGACTCTGTCCGTCACACTTTGAACCGGGATAGAATCTTCGAACATTGTCGAGTCTATTAAATGCAGTGTTTCATTTGTACACATTGAGGAGAACTTCTTCGTAGGGTGGACATCGTGGGGGCAAATAGAAAACGCGAACGTTTTGTTTCTTTTATCACACGGGATGGGCTTAACCGATTTTCAGGTAATTTATTCATTTCGACGTTTCAATAAATTGGAGCTTCGATCACCTCGCCAAGTTAACCCCTGATTCCGACATTTATTCGGCGCTTCTTCGGGGGGATTCTTCGACGTCTCCGGGTTCGACATCGCGGGAGGAAAACTCCGGGTGGCGCAGCCGGGGCACCGTTAAACAAAGCGTTTCGCATCGCGAACTCGGATGTTTGACTTCTCGAGCATAATAACTGCCTGTATTTACACACCCGGAATGATGTCTCTCGGTCTCCTCTTCCCTTATCCTCGACCCCGCTCTGCCAGTTAAGAGCACGAATTTCATTCACCCCCTACCGACCACCATCTGCGAACCCCGAGGCGGGACCAACTCCCAGATTAAACCCCGCGTCTCCGAGACGCGAGGTTTTTCTTTCCAATCTCGGGAAAGTCTCCGGCAGGAAATTCATTTTCGCCACCCGAGTAATCCGCCCTGGCGGACTTCAAATGCCTGCCCGGGCACGGCACTTTTAGGCAGGACTTTAACCGAAATCACATCAACGAGATATTTCTCTGTTTCTCTTGGACCCCAAGCTTCTCAACGTCATGTTTCCCGGTCCGCGTCATCCGACGCGTTTCCCTCTCGAAGAAGAAGCGCCGTTAACTTTTTATCACCACACCCGACGCCTTGTGAAATTCCCGAGACGACAGTTCCGGTATTCCCGACGGTTGAAATAGGTTTTTGCCTCCCAACTAGGCCACCACGAGGAACTTTAAATATCTGCCTACGTTGTCGGGGCATTTTTAGGCGGAACTAACCTAAACCATGTCAAGGAGTTGCGTTGTTCTCAGACCCCTCGACGACCCATCTCGTGTCCAACGTCCTCTACTGACCCTCTCGAAAAATCTCCTCACATTTCGGTCACCGAGCCCGAGAACTCCCCGTGAAATTCCTGAGAAGACTGCTTCGGTATTTTGGACCGTACCCCATTGTTAGGGCTGCCGCCTCGGCGAGCTCCCGCCGACAGTCGTGAAATCGCCGGGAAACGGCAGCAAACAGGAGGGGTTAGAATCTTCGCAACCGAGGGACAATAAAGATAGTAATTCCCTTTGAGCTTCATTTTAACCCTCTGCCACTCTGTTGCCTTCGCCTTAACGAGAGGGTGGCGGCGCTCGTGGATTCCAGCCGGATTCTTCCCTGTTTATCCACGCTTCATAGTTCCGTGATTTTTCCGCAGTAGCGCTTTGTCGCGGCGCATCCGGCCGCTTCCGGCCCGGCCGAGACCGGAAGTAAGATGGCCGGGGCTGCAGCCACCGCCACCGGTGGCGCGATAAAACCCTGCACGGGATGGCCGGATAAATGGACATCGGCGAGGGGGTGAAAACGAAATCTCTCCCACTTTCTCTACTCTTTTCTGGCTTAAATTGTCGGGAAGAGCTAACGATCTCTTTGGGGGAAATACAAATGGCAGACTCCGGATCACTTTCGTTAATATCAAGAAACTCATTAGTCTTGAGCTAAATCAATTTGGGCATCTCTTAGAACCTCGTAGGGTCGAATGATGAGCGAAACGCGTTTGATATGACGCTACCGAGTACTTGGTGCGAAAAATCCAAACTTCAGAAGTGGGGAAACGGGAATATATAATGGAATTGGCAAGATAACTAAGGATATAAAAGGGTAACATGCATGTTAGAATACTTCAGAGACACGATTCATTTTTCGAACAAATTTCTATTCCACGCAGATTAGGCGTGAGAGTTAACAAAGTTGAATCGACATTACTACGCATGGCGGAATGATTAGTCTTCGTATTTTCGTTGTGATCATCCACAATCGTATTATACGACGTATAATACGAAATGACATATATCACAATTCGATCCATAAAATTAAAGACATTGAACCCCTTCTAAAAGCCTTTTTGGAATCGCTCTATACACTCAGGCTAAGCCATTTCCGCGGTTACGTTCCACCATTTGTGGTTACTGATTGGATGGATGCCGAAAAAAATGCCACCAATTACCTCCAAGAATTTCTCGATAAAGCAAGAGGAACTCGGGAAATACCGAAAACAGAGAGACGCATTACAGTACACCCGAAAACCTAAACCGTCATTCGCGAGTGAAAATTGAAATCGACGCAACGCCCGATAAATCCCGCCTTTTTCGAATGCCCATGCCATAGTTTGAAAAGCAGAACATACTAAAGAATTTTCATTTATTCCGCCGACCAGCGATGCGCTCCATGATGGTAACTCACGCGGGCTCGTAAATCCGAAATTCGAAGGCAACGGCCTACAAAACTGCCGTGGCATTACGCGATTCAATGTCGTGTGCGAAATTTGATATACGACGTCATAACCGGGATGGAAAAGCGCGGCGTGATCGCGGGTGGCGGAATTAGAGCCTTTCTTGCAGGGGCGAAACGAGCCGCGTCCTGGCTCGCAAAACGGGACGTACTTTGCAAACGACATGGCGCGGGTAATACATCCGCCCTCGGGTAATCAGCAAATTCGATTCGACATTAACGAGGCGGCCGGACGGGACGAGCGGGCGCGGCCGCGGTGCGGATAAAGTCGGGCGCGCCTCCACCCGGTGGGCGGATAAAGTCGGGACGCTCAGGACTTGTCGAGGAACCTCGGCAAGTTGGAGGAATAAAACGAGCCCCCCTCGGCCCCTCCGCGGGCCTTCCCGCTGCAAGACAAATATTTGCGCGATAAATATTCACCGATCGAAGATCCCTCGGGGGCGAAATCCTCCACCCTCTGTTTCGCCGGCCATCGATTCCGCGGACCCGGTGACACGTCTTACTCGGCGGTTCCTTCGACGAGTCCGCAGTTACTTGCATCCCTCGTCCGCTTCCTGGGGCAATCCGCCCCACCGAGGGGCGGACACCCCCGCCGAGTCGCTCGGTCCGGGAAGAAATGCGGGGGTGGTCCGGATATTACTGTTCCCTCTAAGCGTGGCGGAATGTTTCCTGGATTTTCGATCGCTGATTCTGGTTATGATTTGTTACGCCGTTATCGGACATTATAAATACGTCGGTGGTCGTTCGAGATGGATTATTTAGAAATAGCGGGGATAAATACTCCGTTAAAAATATTCATAAAGTCCGTACACTTTGTAGTACATAAGGTTGTAGTGAAATTCATTCTCTATCCAAGTAATCGCATGTCGAATAATTGATCGTAAGTCCGAATAAATGCCACTGCCGGGAACTTCCTGATACCCCGTAAACGTTAAAGTCTTACATCTTCTTCATTTGCATCTTATATAATATTACCTTCTTGAAACTTCATATTTACATGATATTTGCATTATATTCACGGATAGAAAGAGAGATTGTTTCATCCCGCGAAATACACGGTAAGGGCCGAACATCGAATGTCGAAAGAGAGAAAAAAAGCGACTTTTTCGTACCATTCTCTATCCAAGTAATCGCACGTCGAATAATTGATCGTAAGTCCGAATAAATGCCACTGCCGGGAACTTCCTGATACCCGTAAACGTTAAACAACTACGCGGCTACTAATCTGCCCCGGCGAACATAATAATATTAACGTACCCCATCGGAGGAGGCTTCCACCCTTTCCTGATCCCACATTACGAGAGCCTCGACTCGAAGCCGGGGCTCCTGGTGTCTTGCGCCTAGCGACCCATACCCTTTGCGCACCCTTTCCGCACCCGTCTCGCACCCTTTCCGCCCCGCGCCGCCCTGGTGCGCCATTTTTCCTCTCACAGCACAGAGCCCAGAGTTCGCAGCACAGGGCGCGCAGCCTGTTGGTGATTAGTGCGCTCATTACGGCCGACGCTAATGACGCTTGTGCATCGCCCAGACAAAAGGTTTGCGACAAGCGAGTACCTAGAAAGAGGGTACTACGGAGGGGTGAAGGGGTGAGGGGCGAAGGGGCAACAAGGGGCAAGAAGGAAAGGGGTCGGGGTAGGGCGCCGCCGAGGCTGGGGCACACCTATGTCCGAGAAAATACCTTGCGCCAAGTCCTGGACAAAGATTCGTTCCGAACGAGGCTGACCCCATGGGGCAAGGGGTGGCTAGGGGTGACGCCTCGCCCCCGGGCTCTGGGTTAAGTTACACTTGACCCGGTGGTTCTCAACTTTGCGCCCCTCGATGGGAAGCTTGGGTCCTCGGGACGCGCGACTCGCATTGTTTCGGGACAATCGAGCTGGCGCAAACTTGGACGAAACGCCCGGAACTGTCCTGCCGGATGCGAGTTAGGGGCGGTTTTAGAGAATTTCGGGTATTTCCCGGCGATTCGGGAGACCGGAACTGGTCCGAATCGGTTGCTCGGGTGATGGAGAAATTCCAGTGGACACGGCCAACCGCGGCTTATTCCGTCGAGTTGGAGAAGTAGTCGAGCGGACTAGGAGAAGGGACCGTAGGTTACAGAGAACCGGCCTTCCCCGGATGATATTGGACCATTGAAGAAACTGACTTCCCGGATGTGCATGTGAAACGTGTTTGACCTTGCTGCAGCGATTTGACCACATTCGGAGTGCAAGTTATCCTGTATCAGCTGTTTGATCGTCCTCGTACGGTATACGTATTTTCTGGGTAAATGTACGAGGAAGTACAATCTTTACCGAAAAAACGTCAGACCACGTATCCTCTCTCATATGTTCCTATGCTGTCGATTTATTGTTAGGAACTTCAAGAAATTCAACGGTGTCTAAGAGGAAGATATAGGAGCTGATGAAGTGCTCTCTGACTGGGATGTTCTCAGATTTTCGGAAGCCTACCTTTCGGCAATAAGTACGGGGTTGTAAGGGGTGCTCGGGGTGGACGAGGAATGAAGATCGCTAGGGAGTGGATCGAAAAACATGGGAATTTTTCTCTCATATATTCCTATGCTGTCGATTTATTGTTAGGAAATTCAAGAAATTCGACGGTATCTAAGAGAAAGATATAGGAGCTGATGAAGCGCTCTGTTACTGGGACGATCTCAGATTTTCGGAAGCCTACCTTTCGGCAATAAGTACGGGGTTGTAGGGGGTGCTCGGGGTGGACGAGGAATGAAGATCGCTAGGGAGCGGATCGAAACACATGGGAATTAATGAGTCGCTTAAACTTAAGGAGAGTCCCGAGTTCGCGAATAAAGGATCCTCGTAAATTTCATTCCACCCTTGGGAGCCGGCGTCCGCACCCTCGGAGGAATTCCGGTGGAGAGGGAGGTGGGCTGGAACGGGGCTACTATACGGGGCAAGATCGACCAAGAAGTCACCGAGGTGGAACTCCAACTTGGAGCTACTAGCCGACTCGTCGACGAGTTCGGCCTCGGGTCTAGAAATGTTTGGAGAATGAGAATGGCTTAGGCGAAATCCTTCCTAGACTCGCCTCACAGATCAGGATATAAGTAAATGATGAAGCGACTCGAGTAGTCGATTACATACATAACTGCAAACCATATATCCGTTAGATACATGAAGAAGCTTTGCGCAATTTGTATGCCCCCAAACCGAAGGATAAGTTCCAAATTTCTATCAACGATTGGTCCGGTACACCTGTCTATAAATTTCTAGGCGCTCTTTTATTTACGTTTAATGTCATCCTAAACTATAATTTTTAAAAAAATCAGGGTAACAATGGATAGGAACGTATTAAGCGATCGCCATGAACAATTACAACAGACGCAGCTCTAGCCTCCCTTTCACGGTAGTTGAAGTCGCATCAACACTCAAAAAGAAGACTCTCAATGTCTACGTCGGTTAGAAGCGCCCACCAAAGAACGGTCCAGGAATAAATTAGCTTAGATGACTCCATTATTCTCTTGGTTCCGCGTAATCCTAGGCCTTTCATCGGCAAATGGGGCGAGGCCAATAAGTTGGATGTGGTCCGCATAAGTCACACGGTATCGTGGGACCGCTAATTACATTTTTATCGGGCCGAAGGCCAAGATTCGGAGTTATTGCTGGAGCTATTGGCTGGTCCGTCGTCGAGGATGGTGCGCCCTGGGGCGCGTATATGGACGGCGGGGGGGTGAAGGTGCCCCGGCCCCGAACAGGAACGGTGTCGGAATGAATAGCAACGCAAAACAAAAGCCTCGAGTTACAAATGGCGCGTATTCGCGACGGCATTGTTTTAAATGGCTGTCAGACAAGTGGAATTTATCCCGCTTCCACCGTGACTACAGGCGTTAAATATATTTAATCCGGGGGTGGAATGGCGCGATGGGGAAAGGTCGACAACGAAACGAGGTGAGAAAGTTCGGGGGTGAGTCTCGATGTTCACGGGATGTTCCGGTTCGAAATTGCTATCAAGTATCCTCAGATGTTTTGAGACGAATTTCGAAATCAACCCTTGTTGTCGTAAAAATGAAAAAAAATTCTGCTTTTATAGTCGACCTTCTGATTTGTTTCAGTGAAATAATGGGAAAGCCTCGAATCGTATCGGCGACCATTAATAAAAATTACGAAATTCAAACAAACGCAATTTCATTGCATCGACAAATTGCTACCTTTCATTTCATCAGGAAATTCCTACCAGAGGGAAAATGACGCGATAAATTAACGGGTTAATTTTGTTAATTAGAATTGATAAACCTTGCTCTTTTGGTTAAATAAATCTGGCAGGAATGACTTGTTAAGTTGGCTCAATATCACCCTGCTCGTAATAACGTTTCAGATTGGATCGGTAACGAATTCGTTGCACCGAAAATAGGAAGAGTCTTTCGGGAAAGCCGATGATTAATAATCGACACAAATTATGCTTATGTAAAATAATGGTTGTTTTCGTGAATTTTCTAAGGGCGAAATGAGATTTCAATGACATCCTGATTTCGAGAGTCTCGTTCGTCAAAGTGTACTTATTTATTCAACACGGTGTCACAGATCCAATGGTTCCATTAATGTATCCATATTACCGCTTAATTGCTGTTAATTATCAAACGCGTCGGGGGGGGGGGTTCGGGATTAAGTGGAAAATGACTCGAGGGAACAGTCAGCGAAGCCGAGTGAAAAATTCTTGGAGCAGTCGTCAAACGCGGCCGTAATTAACAACGGTCATAACTGTCTGACATTACGGGGTTTAAAACTCGCCAGAGACCACGAGGCGGAGTTTCGCGAGGAGGGCCCGTCATTACAGCTTCCGTTTCCGGAGTGGAGATCAAACGACCCCTAGAGCCGGAGAGAAACGCGGAAATTCAGCCCTCGGCCACCCCGTCTCCCAAGAAAGAGAACCTCGAGGTCTTAATTCCCGAGGTGGATCTGCCTACCGAGAACGGATCTCGACGCGCAGATCCCATGGTCCAAGGAAATTGCTTTACCAAACTAGGCACCGAAATTCCCCGGAATGACTCAGACCTCTAATCAATGTCGGGTGCAATTAATATCGCTGGTGGCGGTCTTATATCACAGCTTTTAAAACCCCAGAATCCGTGAAAAGGGGTTCCGCAAAGAGCGGTCATCACCGCATCCTTCGTTCCCAGAGGCCGGGATCAAACGAACATCAGAGTTGGAGGAAGCCGCGATATTCGGTCCTCGGCCACGTCAGCATCCAAGAGGAAGAACCCAACGGTTAAAGATCCAACGATCTTAAATCTCGCAGGTCCGATCAGCTAGGAAGGAGAATCTGCGCGCACTTTCCCCGTCTAGGGAGCTCGCATTCCCACACGGGCACTAGAATGTGGTCGAAAGACTTCAAAGTAGTGAAATTCCAGGGCAATTAATTGTGCCCGGGACTGCCTGACATTCCAGGGCTTAAAATCCGCCATGGTCCGCGGAGAGCTGTCCCCATCGCCGCTTCCGGTTCCGGGGTCGAGATCAAACGACTGTTGGGGCTGGAAACAGAGGACGAGGTTCCGCCGACCGCCGAACTCCCATTCGCCAGAATAGGGTGCCCGGTGGTCTTAATTCCTGGCTTCTCGAGGAAAGAAGTCAACGCGTGCCACCGAAGTCGACGGGGGCGGACTTTCGGGGAGAAGTGCAATTAAGCCCTCTCTTCCGGCGAATCGATTAATCCTCGGCGTGCCTGTATACACTCTCATCTAAGTTTTAAATCGGCCGCCCTCTCCCGGCTCCCTTCGTCGAAGGGACCGCAAGCAGAATGGAGAAACGGACGAAGCGACCGGCGCGGGATTTATCGGGGAAATTTGCATCGACAACGGCCATTATCTGGGCGGAGGAACCCGGAACCGGGTGGTTCGTGCCGCGGTAACGAAATGCAGGGGTGCCCTCGTACCCCACGGTACGCCGGCGACGACGACGACGACGATGACCCGAAATCCTCCTTGAATTTACATCCCACTCGTCATTCTCCTAGAGGAACGGAAACGAAACAGGCGGATATTGTGCGAAGGGAAAGAAACGTCGGAGGACGTTAAATCGAATTAAGACTTAGGGATTCTTGTACTAATCGTGAATCTTAGGGTGCCGACGAACGAATTTAATCGACTTCCTTCTCATTTCGGAATGAAGATATACCTAAGTGTATAGAATTAACTAGAGCATAGAGAAGCAACAAACGGTTTAGGCAGGGCGCACCAGGTTTCAGTATCGTTTTAACCAAACAGTGGAAGCATTCGAGAATGCTTAAGTGAACTTCGTTCCTACTATCCTGACCCTCCCTTATTTGGGGCTCGGGGGCTCCCATAGGGCTGACCAAGGCAGCATGCAAGTCGATTTACGAGCAGTCTGGTCGCTTCCGCCGCACTCCGACACGTTCGAGCAAAATGTTGCACTCCCGATTTACGAGCGAGACGCCCACCGGTGGGAAACAACGAAACCGGAGTCTTGCCTTTTCCAGAGGGGCAGCTTCCGCCTACCGCCGTGGGCACCACGGCCACGGCAATATTGAAAAGTCAAGAAAAATAAAGAAACCGAGACGATACCCCGAGTTTAAACATGAATTCAATGAACTTCAAACAAAGAAATCAAACATCCCTGCGCATCATTGGGGGCTATCGATTCAACCCTTAAATCCCAGATCATGAGTGCCCAACCTTCTGGGTGTTGATTGAAGAGGAATTATCTTGGGCCTTATGTAGAACAATAATAAAGGCAATGTATATAAATAACGACAATTCTTCGAGAAATGTCGGTAAAAAACCAATAATGTTAGGATTTTACAATTTCGGGACTGTGAATTATTGGATGCTCGAATCTGCGCATTGGACATACCCGTCTTACATTGTCGAATTTAATCCGTGAAATCGGTGTTTTACGCCCAGAAAAACGATTTTCAAGCAAAGTAACCTCGCTCTGGATGTCGATTTAATGTTTCGGGTGGATATATAGGACGACTTGATCTAAATCCTGTCTAGGAGTCTTGTACCTCGCTGCAGGGGTCCTGGTATACTTGGGAACCCCGCGCAGCTCGCGGAGGAGATCGCGCGGCGAATGAGAAATCGGCTGACAAGATCGTTTCCGGATGAGAGTTAATTATCGGATCGAGTTCCACCTCATCGTGCGATTAATCCCTAATCACCCTCATCCGCGAAGTCCTCGATGCTCGAGTCCATCGCGCAAGTACCGGGCTCGAAGGAGTGACACCCTGGACTGGAAGTCGGATCGGAGGGGGACTTTGCCCCACTAGCGGAGGCATTCGGGAGCCACTCGTTCGCCATTTTGAACTCGAGCCGGGGTATTATGACGAGTCTCATTACCCGTCCCGCTTTTCCTCGAGTTCGAGGACATCAAAGAGACGCCACTGTTCTTGGCGCGGAGGCTGCACCCGCGTTTAATTTCGCGCCCAACCCTGGCCCAGAGATGTGCATTGCCGATTCGGTTGATGGGTACCCTCGAGCTCGTCGGTTATTAGTATCGCCGGGTACTTTTTCCTACGTGGACTTATGGTGAAGTGAAACCCGTCGAGAAACTTTACGGTAACGTCAACGTTATCATATTATGGCTAATTAAATAAATACATGTTTTTTCTTCAGCATCAAGACTTTCAAAGTGCCAGGATATTCGTTTGGTGCTCACTATTCATGTAATAAAATTTCAAACAGTTCGGTGGAATGCTTTACAGAAAAGTACCTTACATAAGTCGACTGGTTTGTTGCGGGTTTCACTTCGACTTAATAATTAGTTCAGAACCTGGTCAGCAATAATGACCGAGTGCTAGTACTGTCCAACCATAGACGTGACTAAACCATGAACTCTACTTAAGTTTGAGCTAAAAACTTTCATAACTGAAATCCACTGCTTCGAATTAGATTCAGTCGTCCTGGAGGAAACCGTTCCAAGTAGCCTTGACCTACTTGATACTCGAAAATACGAGACCCTTCGCAAATACTCATGGCAAGGACCAGAAATCCTGGAATCCACTCGACGGAAGAAGCTCTTGCGGAAATCGTAAAAATTCGCTCAGGATTTCTCCTTATTAAGTTTCCGACAGCCGCTGCACGTCTCTCTAAACCTTGCTCCCAATTTCGCCAGGCGGAACGAGAGGGAAAGAGAGTTTCGGCCAGTATAAAAAGTGAAAAGTCAGGGCTGGTGTCGATAATTCAAATTCGAGAACGTGATGAATGAGAAAATCTCCCTTTCTATCTCGCTCCTCTTTGACGTCCCGCCAATCCGCGCAGAAGCATTGTCGTCCTGGTGACAAGCGCTCGCAGTGGCTGCCGAAAAAAAGGACGAAACGAGGCGAACTCGTAGCCAACATGTACATTACGAACATGCACATACCGGTACAACATGGACGTCGCTGTCGCCGCGACGCTACGTCGACCGACATACAGTAGCCCAATTATATGGTGTCCCTAGGGACCTTTTAGACCCTGAAACATGCATGGTGGGACATTGTGTCGGGCTCTATTCGAAATCAATTATCGATGAGAGAATTTGTTTGACTTTGGCAAGTATAATAATTTCACTTGAACCATTAAGTTTCATCTATAAGTATAATTATATTGGTAAATTGAAACTGATACCCTTAGATTATCATAATGACCTCGTACATTAACCCTTTGCGGTCCGAGTTCCTGAAATCGCCTTGTAAATGTCGAGTCAGCTTCTCAAAGGTTTGTAAGTCCCTCTCAGTTAATAATCCCTTGGATGTAAATGACACCAAACTCCCGAATTTCCATCCCGAAACGATGTTTTCAAAGCTTTGGGATGCAACCTACAATCGCTCGAGGGAGTCAACTACTTTGAAGGTAAATAATTTGAAAATTGCTTGCCCAGAGAACGCTAATGGAATAAAGAACGGATCCGTGCTTGACACATACAATAAGTTCACACACGTACATTTGTTAAGTGAACGGTGTTGTCGAGACGCTGTGGAGGACAAAGTACAATGGCCCAATTATACGGTGTTCTCTTAGAGCGTTTTAGAATACCAGAAATTGCAACAGGTTGTGCGAAATTGGGCTGTTTTGAAAGTAGCCATTACGAAGAAAATTACTTAACGAGATTCGAAGTTGATTTCGCCAGGTAAGTTTACCGATAACTTAGTTACCTTCCACTTTCCAAGGTAATTGCAAGAAATGTTGATCCGGTTTACTTGAAATATTGATTCGCATTCGTGAGTATCTCTAGAAGAATTCCCCCTAAAACGTTACGTTTTACTTATACGGCTCGCCTAAGAAGAGCCCTACAAATCCGAATACGCTGTATTGGATCTTTACGGTTCAGCGAGAACTTTTATATTTGGACCACTGTGGAAGTTTTGCACGAGGAATATAGACTGTGAATTCGATACTCACCGGTCCGAATTGCTCGAAGTAGTTCTTGACGTCCTCCAGCGTCGTCGGCGCCGATAGGCCGCCGACGAATATCTTCTTTGTCCTCGTCACCATCTAAAATACAAAAGACAAATTGTTTACATTCAACGGTAGACGTGTCTGAAAATTGAGAGCCGAGGCAATTTTATATCGCCCGAAGGGGCAAGTACAAATAATCGGAAGAGGGAAAAAACAGAGGAAAAGAGAAGAACCGTCGATCGAGCCCTTGGATCAGCGTTAGTATCGTGACACGCGCCTTGATCGCGTTTTTCAAGGACTGGGGTGAGTTGGCGCCTGGGGTGATGAAGAGTACGGAAAACCTTGGGGTTGTGGAAGCATTGGGGCAGTTGGTTGAGGATGGGCGGTAAAGTCGGGCAATTTCAGTGATGGTTGGCTTAAACCTTTCTATCTCCTTGAGCTTGCACCGCGAGCCTCGAGGTCGCCTCCACGAGCTGATACCACGTTTGCAAAAGTCATCACAATTTATCGTCAAATAATGGAACAAAAGACGTCATTAAATTCCCGCTTCTCTTCCTCGGCCGGGAAATTTCAATTCCAATACATCGGAATTATTCGAGATAAAGTGGCCACATTCAATTTTCTCTGCCTTTAACGAACAAAATTACTGTACGGTGTAATTTGTACCCCCGCCGAATAAGATATCGTGTCTTCGGAAAAGTTTCGTCAAAGATTCAATTTAAATTTAAATGTCATATAGTTACCGTTGATAAAAGCATATTTTTTATTCAAGAGAACGTTGAGAGGATGCGGCGTTTGCGGAGATAAGTTGACTCCATTTCTAAAGGTCTCGTCGAAAGTGTACAATGAATCTATATTTAAACGCGGATTCGATCATCCGAAGGAATAACCACTTTTAAAGAACATCGCCTTGGATTTCCAAGCCCTTCAATTACGTTCGACTGAGCCTTTTCAAAACTGGTAGGAGCTACAAAATCTTCCACTTTCCACCCTTCGACCGATTTTTCCAGCCCCAGCGAGCACGGCGCTCTACTTTTTTCCCACAAAATCTATTGCACCCCACCCTTTGATCGATTTTGCCGACCCTACCGAGCACCGCGCTCTCCATCCCGAGGGTACATCCAAGTGGCGCTCGGAGCTCGAAATACGAAGGATCCTGGGGTTCCTCGGCACCCATTAATCGATTTCCCTGATTCCACCCTGTATTGCGTTTTTTCCTTCCTTCCCGACGGATTAGCTGGAAATGGCGCCGTAGAGTGAAGGACAGAGGACCTTGGAGTTACCGGGGCACTTCCGAGGGATGCTGGCAAACCCAAGCAATTCCGGTGATAGCTGAATTAGACCTCCCTATCCCGAGACATCCTTAAGACTTTCGGCACGAGCCTGAAGATCGCTCGATACAACGACCGAAGAGATTACGAATAATTGATTATCGTCTCACGGATGCGCCGCCACTAACGGGGTCTTGCCCCCACTCGTTAATGGACCTCTTCGAAGCCACCTTGCATAGGGAATTTTCTTTTCCCGGCAGGGGGATAGTCCGAAGTGGCGCTTGGAGGATCTTAGGGTTACCGGGGAGGGTGGCAAATTCGGGTAATTCCGGTGATGGCTGGCTTAGAGCTCTCTATCCAGGAATATATCCTTGGGCGGGCCGCATTCCTCGGGGCCACCCCCGCGAGCGCCGCTGCACCGTCGGGAGCTCATCCCGGGAACTGGCTAATCAGCGAAGTGTATAAAGTCCTGGGATAAAAATAAAATGGCGGGGGTCTCAAAATTAAATGAATGGCTCGGGTCGAGCTACCGATTTTGCTCGGGGCTCTGCGCCGCGAGATGGAGAAGCTCCCGGCGGACCGAGCCGGAGGGTCGGAAGTGGAGCTCGCCGGGGGCGTGGGGCGGGGTTGGGGTTGGGGTGGGCGTTGGGGGCTCTCCGGGCCCGGGGTGCGGGGCGCGGGGCATGGGGTAGGGGGCGGTAGAGAGCCGTAAGGAGGTTAGGTACTTATTCGAACGAAGCTGCAGCCTCGCCTCTCGTGCACCGTCGAGCGAAACCCTGAAGAGGGATTGAAGTTTCTTGATTTTCTCGCGGAGATTCGGCCGCGACGAGACGGCACTCTTCCTCTCTCTCTCTTTCCCCCTCTCTTTCTCTCCTACCCCTCTGAATTTCATTACTCCACCTAATGAGCGTATTGTCATTCAAACGACCGTCTTTAAACCCTTCCCGCGAATCGACGATCTTGGCCGAAGGTCTCGCTGACGGGCGCGGGTCTGCGATGACGAGGACCCGGAACACCCGGGACGTGGTCGAAATTCGGAACGCTCTTCGAGTGCGTCATTTCACCTTCCTTCTTTAATTTGGACGATGCTGCCGAATGTACCCCGTAAGATGCTTCGGGTTCGGTAGCGGCATTCGGCATGAGAAGAGGGATGATACTATAGGAATATTGAATGGACGTCTTTGATGTAGATTAGGTCAACCTAGGCACTCTCGGAATATTTGATGTTCGAACGCTTTAAATTTTAGATAAACTTTACCGATGAAGTAATGCACCGAGTTATGAGTTATGACGATTGTCATTCGTCGCGTGCATAATATAACGTACATACGTTAAAGAACACCCCGACGGAATGCAACCTATACGTGCACTTTAAAACATTTTTGTGGTTTGAATACACACGATGAACATTTGGAAAAAATTCGACGTCCGACACGTCTTGAAATCTAAGACATGGATGGTATGTGTAAATACAATATTATTTTTATACCTAAAACATGTATAAATGGTTCGATTCCGCGAAGAGAAGTATTTTGTCGAATCGATAAAATTTCTGCTGGTTCAACCATTGAATATGATTATTAAATGGACAACCTAATCCTTGTCCAGTTAGATTGCAATTTGGTAAATTTAACAAAAATATTTGGTTTACTGACTGAAGTAAAATCCAAAGTTGAGAAAACGATTTAATTCGACACTTTGGTTAATTTAAGCAAATGCGTTTAGTCAACCAAACGAAAATTCGGTTGATTCGGAGAAAAATTTCTCTGAAATTAACTGAATGCAGCCAATTAAATGATTTTATTCAATGAATGTAATTGTTATTCCGCGCGGAGGTGTGTTCAGAAATGTCGTAAATAGCCGAGGCCTGCGCCAATAAGAAAAAAACCCCGTCTGACCGAGCAAGGCGACCCACTCGTCAGAAAAGGACCCACCGGCCTCGTCTCGACCCGATTCCATCCCTTCCGACAAATCGTACGACCCGTTCGGGACGTAAGGGAGGATTTCGAGGATCCCTCGACTCCTCGGAGCTCGGATAAGTCCTCGGAGTCTCGATACAATTTAGATACCTCGCTCTGAATGTGGGGGATGCATCCATAGACCTGCCCTCGTGTCCGACCGAGCGAGGGATGCGAATTCATCCCCTGCAGTACCCACTAACCCTCTTTCGAACGAGATCCGCCGCTCTCATTTCGAGACGCGGCTCTGAAAGCTCTCGAGGGATGCGGCCCGAGGTCGCTCCGAGAGAGTCAACCATTCCGGGGGGTAAATATCCACTCGCGGCTTTGCTTCTCAACCGTCATTATTGTAATGCGTAGAATTCCACGAGGGCGCCCGGTTTAAATGAAAATTTCCTCCTTCCGTAACCGTAGATGGAAAATATGTATATACGAGACGAAATAATCGCCGCGCAGAATTCACCAGAGAACCGTTCTCCCAATGATTGGATCTCGAGGGGCTTCGTCGATCATAAAGTTCACGAATAGTTTCCGGAGTTGAGACGACGACAGATTTTTCCAAAAATGCGTATTCCACCTAGTCGCGTCTCCAATGATCGGACCAGAGTTTAATAGAACTCTTTTACCATTCATTGTAGATCGTAGAGCGGTGTGCTCGCGTCGGCGCGCGCTCGTTGCAATTCTACGTCTTCAAAGCGCTTCAGCCGTTCCGCATTAAAAGCATCCCCTGTGAAAAAGTGAATGACCAAAGCTCTCTCGCGAAACGTTGGGGGAAGTGTTTCAAAGTGTTCGAAATGCAGGGCCGTCCCGACGTTATGCGCCGGGACGAGGATTCCGGCTAACGGCCTCCAGAGAATTCCGCGCATCCGGAAAGCCGGGGGGCAGATTTGCCGAAGGAGCCTCGGGATGCCGGATGAAAGGTGGAGGGTGCGAAGAAGGTGGAAAAGTAAGTCGCAAACCAGAGGAGATAAGGGCGGATAGCAGTGTAACGGTAATGGAAACTCGAAAGAGAGTTCCACTTATTATGCCGCAGCATTATGTAAATACCGGAAGGCCATTACGATTTTACAACTTACTGGGAGTAGCTTTATAGTTTCGACGCCCCCAACCTGCGCCTCTCGCGAGATAACCAAGTCGGGAGAGACCTCGTCCTTCCGGCATCCGCCTCTGGACCAACGACGGTTTCTCGAGCTCCGTTACGAGGTGGCTGAATTTTTTAACTCGCCATCGTCTCACGTAACTGTCCCTTACGGTTAGCCAGTCGTTCGCTCCGAATTTCCTTTTCGGGCGGGAAATAAAGTGCTTCAACGTATCGGACATTTGCCGGGGAGGGAAGGCTATCTGCTAGATGCGCAGAATTTGAAAACGGCGCAGCTTTGTCAGTCGCAAATCTTGGTGGAGCACTCCGAGGCATGAGGTGGCTGAATTTTTTAACTCGCCATCATCTCACGTAACTGTCCCTTATGGTTAGGCAGTCGTTCGCTCCGAATTTCCTTTTCGATCGGGAAATAAAGTGCTTCAACGTATCGGACATTTGCCGAGCAGGGAAGGCTATCTGCTAGAGGGAACGCGTAGATCGGCAAGGACCTCCGAATGTGGAGTAGCAATGCGCAGAATTTGAAAACGGCGCAGCTTTGTCAGTCGCAAATCTTGGTGGAGCACTCCGAGGCATGAGCAGTCGTTCGCTCCGAATTTCCTTTTCGGTCGGGAAATAAAGTGCTTCAACGTATCGGACATTTGCCGAGCAGGGAAGGCTATCTGCTAGAGGGAACGCGTAGATCGGCAAGGACCTCCGAATGTGGAGTAGCAATGCGCAGAATTTGAAAACGGCGCAGCTTTGTCAGTCGCAAATCTTGGTGGAGCACTCCGAGGCAAACGGAGCCAACCGGTCCTCCGCGATCCATTCTGAATCGCGTGCATAATCAGTGGCGCATCTGCTGGTCCGCTCGTATTATGCTCGGACACTCAAAGGCCGGTAGAGCCGGCATAGTTGAAGGCTAACGAGGTCCCCAGGCCGCCATTGTGAGGCGTCATTCCGGGGCCTCGATTGGCCGAGGACCGGACTGTATCGACACGATCCTGTAACTGGCTCCTTCACTCCCTATGTTGCACATAAAGCGATTATGTCGGATACCCTCCAATAAGAGTCCTCCCACTAAATCCGGTTTGCTCTAACGAGGGGATCGACCCGCTAATGAATGAACCCACATTCGGACATCTGATTAAGATAATTTGCATCTATGGATGAAATCTCAAAAAGGAAGGAAGTCCATAAGGTGCGGATAAATAAGGAGAAATTTCATACCGACGACCCTGAAAGTCGTTGCGTTGCCATAGTTGGCTTGAATCCAATGACAAAAGCTTTGTACCTACCAAAATTACAATACTCTCGTTCCGGTTGGGCTTAAATCGAATTACAAAGGAAAGTCTTGCATTTAATGAGCATTTCGAATGTAAAGAAGTACCTTCTTCTAGAATCGATTCAGAGGATTCTTTAAGCCAGAAGATTCCGCCTTCAATTATTTCTGGAAAGATTCATTCTTCGGCGATATCGAGGGATGGTAGAATCTTTCTTCTTCTTGAAGAAATCCTATCCTAGGTCAACCGGTAACGAATGGGCATGCCAGGGTAACCTGGAAGAGTCTAAGGGCAACTCCGGATACCCTAAAGTTCGAACCCCATCCTCGTGCCCGAACAAGTACGAGTGGTCGACCCCATCCCAGGATACGTCCACGTTTACTCGCTGTCCTGTCTTAAACTGTTTGAGTTGCGACTTTACCGGATTAACCTCGAGGACCACGAACCTCCCCTTTCCATTCCTGAGCACCACCTGTGCGCGTGAAAACCTATCGCGATACCGAAAGTAATTACTCCGTAACTTCGGTCCACCTCTAAAGTTCAGGTCAACGGACATGCGAGAGTACGGTCAATTTTCCGATAGGACTCTCGCACCCAAGGAAGAAATCGAGTCAGATGCCATAATTTCTATTCTCAAATAAAGTTTGCTTAAATTGAAGCATCAGAAATAATACGGATAAGGGTCACTTTTGCAATGACAAGTTTAAGCAGTCCTTGCCTTACAAAGTCCCGCGTTAAGATTTTTTAACTTTGACCACGGATGCTGAATTTCATATATACATCTCTCAAGAGCATGACACTCTTGCTTCGAGACATCTCGATTTATGAACGCTCGCCAGGAGCCAATGAATTCGTGAAAAAATAAAAAAGGTGTAGAAAAATGATTTTTATGAATAATGATAAGAATTTATAAACGTTACGGAATAGGGTTTCCCAAGGCAGTCTCCCAATTAATCTTGATGCTATTCGATATCTATCTCCCTTCGGTTCAATTCCACTCGGCACACGCATCGATTCCACGTGATTAGTTATTTGCATTCTATATTTAATGTGTATCGTCTAATAAACACTTATAAATAATTCCAAATTGTTTACCGCGGAATTATTGACAATATGTGGCAGGTGCAGAGTTTTAATCTGCTCAACAATGATTAATCGCGGGTTTTAGGTACGCCCTGTTTCCCCTATCATTTGAGTATTCCTAATGAGAGAGGGATGATCATCCGGCCATAGTTCCATCAACTGTCTTCAAAATGATATCAAATTGTTTGTAGTTAAATGGAGAACAAGTTCCACCACCGTGTAATACCGAGCGTTGGAATCCCCGGGTGAAGGGCGACACTCACTTTGGGGAGGAACCCTTCGCCCTTCGCCCTTGGGTCGGAAAGCGGGGTGATAGCTCAAAGTTGCAAACTCGACTTCCGCAATTAAGCTCCCCTGTATCGAGAGAAGTCCTCGAGGGTAGTTTCCTTTTTGACGGACATTTCTTCCGAAACTTTTGAGTAGTCTGCGATCTCACCCCTCGAATCGATGGCCGGCAACACGGCTCCTCGAGGGGTTGGCTCCGAATGCGGATAAAAAATCCGATTCTTAAGGGAGCCTTCCTTGGGGATGTGCGCACCCCCACGGCACGTACCTCGGGTGTTTGTTTCGCAAGGGTAGTTCGATTAAGGGTGGGCGGATGACTTCTTACGGGCCAGCTACGCTAACTCGGGCATTAAACAACCCTAATTTATTGGTCAAATAGACGTTACGCACCCCTTGCCCCGTTTGAGCCTCACGCGACCGTAATGCGGGATTAATTGGCGAATTGCGAATCGGGCCCGAAACCCCCCTGGGAACTATCGGGAATACCGAAACGAGCAGAATGCGAATCGTCCGAATAATTGTTTCGAATTGTAGTTATTGAAAAAGGGGGTACTACTTTTCAGGGTATTTTTTTTTTTAAATGGCCCGGGGTAAAAATTCAAAGAATCCTTCGCAAGGATTTTTAGCATTATTTAAATCACGCGGTTGCAGTTTTGTCGGCGGATTCCGTGAAATTAAGGGATGTCGCGTGGAACCCTTGAGCTGTTGAGTTTTGAATTTACGAGGGTTGGGCAAATTCGGTTTTTACATGGTACCTCTCGACTGAATTAAATTACGTTAGGAGTTGCTAAAGTTACTGTACTTTGGGGTTAGATTAATCAATGTTCCCGCAGTTGGGGGCACATTAGATTACATTAGGCACATTAGGTAATCAGCGTAATTAATGGTTACACGAAGGAAATACCTGCCGAAGTGTGTTATGATGCGTTTTCACCGTACAGGAATGTAGTATATTGGAGGTAAACAATTGTAGAAAACTTGTAATCCTATATAAATGAATATAAGACAAATTAAATGCAATGTCGAGCTTGCAAAATAGCTGTAATAATCGTGTGAGAGCCTGGACAATATTTAACGCAAGTTTCCCTCGTTCGTTAATTAAAAACCACATACATATAGATTTAAAAAATACAATTTGAAAAATTTCCCCATTTAACAATGTCGACCTTCCACACATCCAGAGAGTAACGAAGCTCCCTCTGAGCACTACGGAGATCGTAGAAAAGAATATAAGGGGATAAAGAAAACGGAGTAACGAATGAAGGATACCAGAAACTTCTCTCCCAACTTCACAGCTATCGTTGAGAAATCGGGAAGGTGCAAGAATCGCTCCCAACGATTCAGAAAAGGAAGAAGAAAGCTGCCACCATCCTAACAATAAAAGCATACAATTTATGAACCTCGAATAAAAATAAAATAATAAAAATGCACTTGCATCTGGGTGAGGTCTTACAAGAGATATCCCAGTTCCCTTTCCCTCTAGCAATCGATAAGCACCATTGAAGGTATCCAGAAAAACATAGAATCGGAGGGAAACGAATGCACGAAACAAGGGGTGAGGAACGAAGGGTAGAAATCTTCGGGACGCCGTCGAAGAATCAGAAAGGCGGAGGGGGCAGCCGAGAAAGAGGGTGTAAAAATGCGAGATACCAGAGAGGGTTGCTACCCCTTCGGGCTGTGGGGCCGAGGGGTGGCGGGGGTTGGGGAGGGTTAGCTGACGGGCCGAGGGGTTAACCTACTTCCGCGTTTCGGCCGTCGGCCGTCGGTCGGGGCCGGCACCGAGACATCGGCCCGTCTCGGTGGATGGTTTCGGATTTAAAAGCGTTTCGGCGTCAAGCAAGGCCGAGGCCTTGTCGAATCGAGCTTCCGGTACGCGCGTGCATCGGGAATGTCCCCCCACTTCCTGGCACCCTTTCCATCCCCTGCTTCCGCGCATCTCCGAAACGGGGGCGCAAAACCCAAGCGGGATGACCTGGCTCCCAAGAGGCTCCGATATGAAACGCAAAACAATTTCTGAAGGCCGGCAGAGTCCCGAAATCGGTCCTAAATGTGGCTACTTCGCGATAAATCTGAACTCATCGATCCGTTCAGATTTAGCTGACGTACGGATGACGCGTGGATGCTGGAGAAATCGATTTAACTGCACATTGTGCAAATCACTGCGACCTATCATTAGCCACATTAAGGACGGATCTTGAATATTGCTGTAAAAGTAGACAGTATACGTATTAGTTTTAGCAGTGAGAAATTTTCTTTCCCGAGAAATGTGAGCTTCTTTTTAGTTTACTATACGGCACGGTTAGTTTGCAGAAGTCGTATAGATTTCCTCGGAGGATACTCTTGTGTAGGGTACTTCGCCTCTTGAAAGGTATTTTCGTAAGAGGGAAAATGAAATTCGGATTTTTCGCCACGCGATGGATTAACGTTAGAGGCAAGGTGATAGCACATTATCATTGCGCGAATAGCCACATTAAGGACGGATCTTGAATATTGCTGTAAAAGTAGACCGTATACATATTAATTTTAGTAGTGCACAATTTTCTTTCACGAGAAATGTGAGCCTCTTTTTAGTTTACTACACGGCACGGTTAGTTTACAGAAGTCGTATAGATTTCCTCGGTGGAAACTCTTGTGTAGGGTGCTTCGCCTCTCGAAAGGTACTTTCGTAAGGGGGAAAAAGAAATTCGGATTTTTCGCCACGCGATGGATTAACGTTAGAGGCAAGGTGATAGCGCATTATGGGGCGCATTGTTGCGTCGCTTTCTATAATTTTAAACATTTTCACTCATCCAACCTCTGGCCCGAACGAAGTTAGGCAATTATTATGAAAGGCTTCCCTCGTAGCGGGAAAGCTCTCCGCGTCTCGTCGCCATAGGAGCCCGTGCGTAATAAATGCGGAAACTCGTGGCGCGGTTTTTCCCTCCTTTCTTTGATTTCTCTCTCGCGTTCGCTGGTAAGCCCGTTTCCTCCTTGTTTCCGGGTTCTCCTCTTTTTACTGACCGGCATCCACCACGAGGGGCCAATGGGGCAGCTAAGCTGGAGCATTTTTCCGGGCCGTAAACGCTGTTTTGGAGAGGCGCCGTAACTCAGGGGAAACGTCGTTCGCCGAGAGAAGAGAATAATGTCGTCGGGCCAGCGCATAATTCTAGCAAGAGAAGCGCAATCCTACCCCGGGTGGACGCACCCCTGGACAGAGGAAAGAGGGTCGAGAAGAATCACCTCGGTCTAGGCGGGAAGTTCTGACTGATGCGCGCTAAGCTGAAAAAGATGTCCCTTCCTGGAGCTGCGGATCTGCCAGAAATTCAAGTACTGATTCGGCAAGAATACCTTCATTGCAAATTTAATAAGAAGGAAGAATCCGGTTACGGAATTACGTCTAACCTTTCCCGATAGCTGCAGATGTCGGCAGTTAGCTGCAGCCACCAGCAGGTGGCATCCTAGTTAATTACAGGAGTAGCTACTTTCCCAGAAGCTTCTTTAAGAGGATCTTGAACATCTCCTCCTTTACCGAAAGGCGATTTACGAGTATCCGGAAAATAAAGCATTATTTCCCGATAAAGTGGAAACTACTTGTACAGAGTGAAGGACAACTTATGGAATGACAGATGTACTTCCGTAACTGTATTTAAATTAAGAAAGCATTAATAATTACGGATGCTGTACCTATCCAAGCCGTCATCGGCACGAAATTGAGTCCGAAAAAAAGCAATTAAGACTTGTTAGCCGTCGGGATCATGGCGACGTTTAAAAATAATTATGAAACACCCCTGACCTGGTTTATTTACTTTGAATATAGATAAACAATTATAAACTCACGTTGCATCGTTCGTTGGGGAGAAACAAATAAATTGGTTATAGCAGAGTTCTAAGGTTTTTGACTCCTACAGATACGACATCGGAATCAACTTAAAGTATAATAAACACTTTGCAACAATTACTAGCGCAAATAAAAGCGTATCTAACAGCACTGTCTAATGAATACTTGTAACACATTTGCGCGGACTAATTTCAATTTAAGTATAAAGTAGCGAAAAGTACATAACCAGTCGCAGTTCTGCGCGTTTTAAATATTTTATATATATTTTAAATATTTTTAAAACGTTTATAATGTATTAGGGGAATAATATTTAAAAAGTACTTGTATTAAAATGAAACGAAATGTTTTGTATATCTGATAGAAAAATATTATGAAAACACACGGAGCTAACATTATATAAATATTATAGAGATAATATTCTAAAGTAAACGTTCGGCAAATATTTCAAATGTCTGGTAAATATTGACAAAATGTACGATATTCGTTAAATATATAAAAAATATAGGACAAATATTTTGTGCTACCAGGGATGTATCCGAATCTTCCCTTATAGCAGAGTTCGAAACATCATTCAAAGGGAGTAATTTCGACCAAGTTACCCAGAGAAGTAGGGGTCGTTAAAAGATCGCTCAATCTTATCGCGTTCTTAATTTCCGAACGAATCACTCGAGGCGACTGAAATTTCCCTACGCGGCGGTAGTTAGTCGAAACAGCCAGCAGGTGGTAGCGTAGCTAACTACGAGAGTAACTACCGGGAAGCACTTTTCCGAGAAACTCCTTTACGACTCGGCAAAGCGATTCGCGCCGGTCGGGTCAGCCAGCGCCCGAAGCGAGTTTTCCGGTCGCGTCGGAGGCGTCCCCGACTGCCGAGCCGTCGGGACGCTCTCGGGAAACAGGGAAAGCGGGGCAGGCCGGGATCCAGGGGTAAAGTGGGCGGCCCTCCTTTACGAGGATGCTTTCATAACTCGAAGAACTTTGCGAAGTCGTAAAAGCTATCTCGTTGTCCTGAGCGCCGCGGTGAAAAGGGGAAATAATAATTAAGCGGTGGCGGGGGTCGAAGGGACGAGAGAAGGGCTGATCGGAAGGGGATGATTTCAGGATTCGGTCAAACTTCCCACGGTGGTGGGAATCGGGACCCCCCGTGGACCACGAATCCCGGAGGCACGGTTCTACTCTTGTTCCCTGCACGTCGGATGCCCCGATTAGGGGATGCTTCCTCATGGGGATGTACTCATGGGTTTACGTACGATACGTAATGAATATTTTTATAACAAGACGGTAAATGCGGGCATAATTGAAGGGTAAATACAGCCGTAGGAACTAAACACTAGGCTTCGGAAAAATCTCTTGGCCACATTTACTCCAGAACCCTGAGATACTCTGATTTTTCGTCTGGGTTGACTCTACCGTTTAGGATCCATAACTATACCTCTCCCAATGATTTTCCTTTTTAAATGGACCAGTGATCTTCCGCGGTGGCTACGCGATTTTGGACCGAAATGAGGAGCATACAGAAGTAAACACTTTTTCTTGGGAGATTTCGAGGTTCTGGGCCCTCGTAATTGAGAAGGAGTTTCGCTGAACCCCGGACGAAAACAAGGCAATCGGATACGGTTGAATAGCAACGGAAGCGGAAGTACACCCCCGAATCGAAAGTTCCGCGATTCCGCGAGTCTGTTAACGAAAACCGAGTTCTACGAGTTTCAAACGAGCAGCCCAACGGCTGAAGGAGAATGGCTCACTCACGGTGCACTCGGAGAAGGTCGCGAAAAACTTTTCCATTCCACCTAGAAGACGATTCGCCGTTCGCCATAACATCGAGAACCTCGCAAGAAGAGCTTTCGTCCGATATTCCCCGATCAGAGTATCCTCGTGATTAATCCGCAACACCAAGTAATTCCACAAACTCAAATTCCAAAACTCGCCTGCCGTAAAAACCGCAATACCGTGCATTCCATATCCCGCAGTTTCCGGGGAACCGTCAGGACCTTCCCCGTCAAAAGGTCGCAAATCAAAATGCAATTACAAACGACGCCCAACCCCAAGATTGGTCGTAAGGTAAAGGGAAACGCGGAGGCGAAGGAGCTAGCACCGTTGGACGGGTGGTGGGCAGGTCGCGCAGGAGGATCTCGCAGAGGGCGAAGGAAAGCCCGGAATCGGAAGAAGTTCGCTCGGGTGGGTGGGGGTCGGGGGGTCGCGGGGGCGTCCGCCGGCCGGGCTCGGATCGGTCCCCGCGATCGATGCCCCGGCGTACCTTCTCGGGGGTGATGAGCGGCGTGATGTACGTGGCGACCGCCGTCTTGGAAGCGTAATCTGCCGAGTCTGGTGGAAATGGCCGGCGCTAGCCGTGCGCGGTGGATCACCGGGTCACTCCGCAGGGGCGGGCGCAAGCTCGCGCCCGGTCGACAGGGCGGCGAGATGGGTGGCAGGGCGCCCGGACACCTGCGAGCCGAGGGTAGCCACCTGCAGTTACGGCCGCGACGCCGGACCACTGCTCGACTTCCGGTTCCCGTAAGCGGAGCACCGGGGGCGGCGCGCGAGGATCCTCGACCCAGCGGAGGGCGCGCGCGACTCTCGGAGGACTCCGGGTTGGCTCGGGTGGAAATTGGTCGCGTCAGGCCGCGAGACGCGCCGAGTGACACGGTGCCCGACGTGCGGGTGCGGAGGTTCCGTGTGGTTCCGTACGTTCCGTGCGCTCGCTGCGTACGGGGCGAGCGGATCGAGCCGAGCGAGTGAGGGAACGAGCCGCCCGAGGGAGAGCGAGAGAGACGCCGTGGTGGGGCGCACCGGGGCCAGCGTGGGAGTCGCTTCTCCGGAGGGGAGGGGAGTCGTCGGTCCTCTCGTGGGTGTGGACGGACGTGGGTGCGTCCACGTGTTTACGCACACGCTCTTGGCGCGCGATTCTTCCTTCCTTTCCCTCTCTCTCTGTCTCCTCTCTCCGGTCCTTTCCTCGCGCACTTTCTCCCTCTCCTTTCCGCGGATGGGCGCGACCGGGCACGAGCAGGCGCGAACGGGCGCGCTCGCGCACCCCAGGCACGGCAGGCGCGAGTAGCTGCGAACGCGCGCGAGTGGACGCAGGCGACACGGGCCGGCGCGAGTGGACGCTAGTAGGCGCGAGCGGGCAGGTGGTTGTAGCCGGCAGCGTTGCGCGCCTGGTGTCGAGAACGGAATGGGGCGAGCGTGGAGACCCGGGCAGTTCGACGTAGCGGGAGCAGTGGAGAGGGCACCTCGCCGGCGAAAGGGGAAGCTCCCCTCCTCTCTGCCTAGCGCCCCTAGAGCGCGCCGCGCATGCGCCCTGGCTCGTGGCCTCGCGGGGGGCTGGCGCCGCCGCGCGCGCGGCCACCACCATCCGCTGCCGCCGACATCGACCGCCGCGCGCCGAGCCGAGCCGACCCAATAGGAATATCTAATGCCGAGCGAGCCCGTTCGGGGCACCGATCCGACTGGTACGACCGCGATTCGTCCCTCTGTGCTGGACCTTCTTGACCTTGCGGGCAAGAGTGCTCGGGGTTCGAGGGCGGCCCGCCTCGCCGAGTCCGGACTGGGTCAACGGTCAATGCGGAAGCGCGCGCCGGGTTCGTTCGGATATCCCTGATTGCGAGATCCATGTACAAGTACTTATGTTAGACCCTGATACGTATCAGCGAACCGTGGAACTGGATGCCGAGCCGCGAACGCTGTCCAAAGAATCTCTGCTCCTTTTTGATGACGCGCCCTGCACCAACGTTCCGACCCAACTATCCGTTGTTGGAATCTGCAGTGAGTTCCTAGTCTGTTCAAGGGGGCCGACGTCCACCTAGATTACTGGTCGCTCTCTCGGGACGGAGCAAGCGGTTCCCTTGGTACGTATTTTGGCCACTGGTCCATCGGATTCAGCGGTCTAGACCGTCCGGACCGTTCCCGGCGGGCGGCGGACCGATGGATCCGACTTGATGGTGGTTCGGCGACCGTCGTCGTGCGGTCGAGGCTGGCCTAAAGCCAGCTCGGACCCAGAGCCTCGGCGCGAGATCGCGCGTCCTACCTTTAACGTGGAAGGAAGAGAAGGCAGAGAGTTAACCTAGAAAGATTTCATTGAGCCGCGGCGTGCCCTGGCCCGCCGCCAATACTACGGACCGTGTGTGGATGCGTGCGTACGTCCTCGCGAGGAAGGAGTGCCCTCCCTTCCAGACCCCAAATTCGAAGGGATGTCCCGAAGACGGTCCTCCGCGAAAATGAACAACCTGGAGATAGCATTGTTCGCAATGACTACCGATTGAGTCGGGGAGTCTACAGCCACGTCGAAATGGGATCTCCGAATGTGTACCAACTGGAAACTTTTTCCGATACCACCCCAACGTTAAGAAATCGTTCTTGACACGATTCAATATCTTGTGCTGCTACTTGACTATTCGAGTAACACGTGTGTTCGGTCTGACTCAAGATGTTATTGTACTCTAGCACTCAATTGTCACCGAAGTACACCAAAATGGTAACCCGGAGAGTCATGAAGCGTTTACTATATCACGAATCTGAGCTACTATTTTCGGAGGCTTAGGACTTCCTGGAATACCACTTATTTTGCCGCTTTTTCCTCTGATGAGTGATTTTCGAAAATTAGTTAAATGACAACACTGCGGAATGATACATACGCCATTACTTCTGGGTAAAGCATAACGTTAAACAAAATGATGTCAAATCTGCATTTACTTAGATTAAGCAACTTCCGTGTCCCGTGCAGAATGAGAACATAAGTAATTATTAAACGATGGGTCGTTTATTAATATTTGTGCATCACTCCAAGTTTCACGATTTAATGCCTTGGAGTATGAAATCTAACGCCATCTTCTTTGTGGCACGATACAACGAAATTCTTACAATGTATACATCGGAACACTTAAACAATAACTCGGAACCAATAAGGTCCTCCTATGCTTCCGTTGACGTATCACCCGATTCAGATTTAAGTTCTCTAGGTTCCGGAGGGTAAAGCAAGAACCCCAGATCGGAGGAAAACAACACCATCGGCGAGTTCGAACGTTGGGATGAAAAAACGCAAAATCCCGAGGAGAAACCGAACCGGAGAGCCGAGTTGCAGCCGGAACCGCCATGAAATATTAGTCCTGACCCAAACCGCGCTATTGTTTCCGACCTCGCTCGTATCCTGGCCACCCCACCGTGACTCCAGCCTGGGAAGGGTAACCGGGGTGGCACTTGGGTTTCCCTAGGACGCTAATGCCCCGCTCGCAGGAGACGCGCCACGCCGGGCGGTATTCCTCAGGAATAATGCGGCCAATAACTCGTGGCGGATTTGGCTGTCACATTTGTTCCCGCTAACGTCGCGCACAATTGGTGGGGAAATGCCGCTTGGAAGAGAGCCGTGACCCAGGCCTTATTAGAGGAGCGGCACGCCGCGACGGTACTGCCCTCGCCCTTGGGGGGAGACGTGCGATCGTCTTGGGAAGCGGGGCCGAGGGGGCGGCCGTCCTGGTCGGCGCTAGTCGACGTTTGGCTTACATCCAGAACGAGAGGCGCTGAATGAACTCGGCGGGAAATCCTGTGCACCGGTGAACATGGCGCGCCTCCCTCGCGCGCAGGAACCCGATCCCATCGGGGTGACGTCGTGATCCTGGGAGACGTCTCTGATTGGGCAGACGATTACCGATAATATAGCTGGTGAAAGTCGGAAAATATCGGCAGTACCTCTTAAGTGGTCCTTTTTAGGGAAATATTGCTTCCGTTGAAGTATTCCTGATAGGTGCACAGTTTAACAGTGATAGGAACCAATTGCTGATGGGTAAAGCCGACTACCGCCATCGAGTTCCCGATCGAGTTCACTTCGCGTTACGTATAAGTTACGCGAAGTTTCCAAGGCTTGTGATTAAGAACTTCCTGCAGTGAATGACATAAAGTTACGTATTGGAATTCACCCCTTGCTGTATGAATTAATTTGGGCCTGGGCCAAAGTGAGCGACAAAATCGCCCAAAACTGAGAACAAGGGACTTTCGTTTGCCTTCGGCCACTTGTACATGCCACGTTGAAAATCGGGAGCTATAGGAACTTCGATACCAGATTTGCTTCTACGGTATGCCTATCACTGAATTTCCGACATGTACGTGACACCTCCTCCCCAAGCCCAAAACCCGAGAAACTCTTCAGCGGACCTGCTCTGATGAAAAGTGCCTGCGGAAACTGAGCCACGTCGCACGAAAGTAGCGCGGCGCCACCGTCATCGTCTACGTCACTGCTGGTATCAGCGACGCGTCTCGGACCCGATCCTCCCCCCGGGTGGAGTTTCGTCCTCGCAAGGGTAGGAAAAAGCGTCCACCCGTGTTTGTTCCGCAGCGAGCACAAGGGCAACATGTTTTCGGCGAACGAGCAAAACAGTCGAGGGTGAAGCGCGGGAAGTCTCGTAGGTGGAGGAGCGCGCCATGGGATAGGAAGTGGAAAGAGGCGGCGACGGAAGTTCCGCGGCGCGCCGGTGGCGCTAGCAGCGGGGCCGCGGGGAACCAAGGGGTGGCGGCTCGGAACGGCATCGGCGCGAGGGGCGGCAGGCTGGAGCAGGGGCGCGATTGCCTGTCGCGACTGCGAAACAGTCGGTGTCGACCCAGTTTGTCGTTTTCCGGCCGGTGGCTTTTTGCTCGCCGATTTTCAGCTTCGATACATATTCCCCGCGGCTTCGACTTCATCTGCTCCCCCTCCCCCGGCGTCCCGACGCCCCCAGCCGGGAGCACGAAGTCTCGCGACGCGGGAACGCGCTCCCAGGGCTGCAAACTTTCGGGAACCCAGCAGCCAGACGGGCGGCCACCCTGGCGCCCCTAGCGGCGGCGCTGCGAAATTCGGTGCAATCTATTCTCATTTTTTGCCCCTCCCAATATTTTCGCTGTCTCGTTTCTTGTACTGGCGCGACGGAGCTTATTTTATAAATTGAAGGGGGCGCTCCTGGAAGCCGGACCCGATCGCTCTCTCCCCATCGGTGTCCTGAGAAATTCAACGCTATGTTGAATTTCCTCCTCCAGCTGGAATTACTTTAACGTCTCCGAACGTTCATAGAATATCTTGGTGTACCATAGAATATCATAGAATATCCTATCGTTCGAGCGCATCGCGTAAATTGAGACGATGTTTGTTGTCGAGCTCGTTTCGCACCTCGTCTTGAATGAGGTAATGGTAGCGGTTGCTTTCAATCGGTCTTTCCAAACATGACCTAATCGTTTCAATTGTACGATGTTGATTTATTTTGAAATCCGAGGGTTGGGATTGAACGACGTCGGGGGTTGATGGTCGGGCGGTCCGTTAGCGGGCAGTGCGGGCCAGCAAATAGCTCGGATCACGCAAGGCGTCGTCTCATAATTAATAGGCCGCACGAGAAGGGGCTATCGGACGGATCACGTACCGGAGCGTGAAAATCGCTTCTCTCGGGGTAAGCCATTACCTACGCCATCGACCAAGATCACGGCCGGCCGTCTCAGGGGTGGTCGGATGAAAAAATCGAGCCGGAGGTCGGAAGGCAGGGCGACGGGGTGCGCTCGGTGGACGATTAGTGCCGTTAATGAGCGGCCCTAATCATATCGGGAAGAGCTTCCCTCGCGTTCTCACGGGTCTCTTTTACGTCCTGGACACCTTTCATCGGATAATAAAACGGTACATCCGGCATTCATGTTGCATGCATATTTAGACCGGCTTATTTTGACGAGGAACCCTTCATTATTGACCCTACATCTCGTTTAATTTATGCCCATTGTTCTTACCTTCGCCACATCCTTGAAATTGGACGTCCACGTTGTCGATTATTTATTTATCGCCGTTAATGAGAGTACCAGAGCAGAGTCGAGCTCGCTCCTGTCCTCCTGCCCTCTCTTGTATCGAGAATAATGTCCCTACACTTAGAAATGTATCCCCTACCTACATCCGTAAATACCAGGGTACATATCTCCCTTATCATAGTTTTATGCAGAACATCGCGATCCACATTTAGCCCATATATTTCCTACCAATTTCCTATAACGTCATCCTACTCCTAACGGGTGAATTGCGTAGACCATTGATGTACAACATTTCGCTGCCCTTCCACATCAACCACCGAGCCGAATCGAAGCTACTTCCTTCGTGTTCTCAGCCGTTCCCACAAATCATATCCGGAAGCCATTTCAACACTTTTTAGGGGCAGGCTTCCGTTTCTTGGTTGCGAGGGGGAACCGAGTCATCGTACGATCTCGGCTCGTAATGAAACGCCCGGTGCAATTTGGACTATTGATCGGACTTCCGATTTCGGCAATATTCCTGGTCGCGCGTGCATGCTCGACTAATGTGAATGCGGTGTTACGGGATGGCCCTGGCCAGCGTCGCGGCGTCCAGTGTCGCGGTTTCCGGAGGCACGCTTTGCTCGGCCCCTTCTCGCCGGGGAGATGCCCTCGTGGCCGGGCATTGCGAATTAACCGGGCGGCGTCCATTACGGTGCGTGTAAACCGATACTATACGACTGACGGCCACTGCGAAGTGTCCGGTGCACGGACGCTCGTGGTCGGTTGCTTGGCCATTATGCCGAAGGATGTCTCGCTCGCGGATTGCCTCCCCAGGACGTCGAGCGCCGAGAAGCTCTGACGAGACGTCGCGACGCCCCGCACCGCGAAGCGCTGCCAGCTCAGAAACCGCGAGACGCGTTTGACCATTTTGTATACGCCAATTTCCGAAACCAGAGGTGCCAATTTTTACGGAAGCTTTGCGGTTTTCATCAAAGTACTTCTTTAGGAAGTACGCGCGGTTTTCATCAAAGTACTTCTTTGGGAAGTAGGCGCGGTTTTCATCAAAGTACTTCTTTAGGAAGTACGCGTTTAATAAGTTAATGTTTATGGGACATTTCTGTATTTCTATTTGTGCATACATTAACGAAAATATTGCAACTTCGAAGCTCATGGTTGTGGACTGAATGCAATAAAATTCAGTCACACGTCGCTATCCTTGCAGGAAATGGAATACCGTACCATTTTATTTTCCGATGCATAATTTACCTATTACAATTAAGTGAAAAATAGTCAACTACCCCATTGCTGCGCTCCAGGGACATGACAATCTTCGGAATAAACTCATATTTTACTTCGAATGTTCTTTACTCATTCATTTAACGTTTATAACACGTGGTGTTGACGTTCGTATTTGGGTAAAAATGTCACGTGGAGGAAACGTTACTTTTTAGTTGTTTTAAACCGCGCCGAATGACCGCCAAAAGTTCACTTCATTTTAACGTAATTTGTCCTTACTCTGTTACCTACCTTTTCAATTAATTATTACAGGCAACCTATGTTTTGTAAAAGAAAATTATACAGATTTTTTCAACACCATTTTCAACGAAGATAGCGACATGTTGGATCAATTCTATTGTACCCTGTATACGCGTGAATACGTACGTGTGCTCTACATATATTCAATGTATAAGTGTAGGTATGCATTTCATGTGAAACTTAAGCCGGGTTTGAATACATCCATTGAAAGCACTTGCGGAAAGTCTGGCAATTTGAGAAAGTGAAAACAATTGGAGAAACTTAGTTTTCCCCGGGGTCACCTAATTCTTTTTAAGTAGGAGAGCGGGAGTGGAAAGAAAAAGAATCTCGATTTAATTTATAAGTTGGGGTATTTACCTGTTGAATGATTGAACGACTGTATTAATTAGTCGAGCTCGCGCTCTGCGGCTGCTCCACTTTCCGGAATTTAATTTGCATTTCCTGCAAAATCCGATCAAGACCTCTTATACCGTTTATGGCACGTTTCTTGAAGCCCTCCTTTTTTGCCACATTCACGTTGCACGTAATAAGATTCTCAATATATGATATCCCACTACGAGATTCAATATCCTCTGATAGCATTTAATTCTCAGGATAAATTTCTGTCATGTCAGGTCTTTGTACTATTTTAAACGTATTTATTTCTTTTTATTTAAATTATACTGGCCTCGATGTATGTTTACTGAGATATGCTTAAAGATTCCGATCAATCGGTTCGACGGTTCTCATCGTTCTCATTATTTACATCTCAACATTTACTCACCCTTCTTCCACAAATGTCAGCGAAGTCCCGTAATATTAGTTTGGCTTACGTGGGAAACAATTTTGCTTAAATATAGTTACATTGTCAGTTAAGATTTCACAATTTTAGTGTATGGATCCATAATCCAAGATTCTATGTAATGGCTTTTAATTGTCACACCATCTACCGAAGTGCCAGGTATCCAGTTAATACGAAGATCAGGGAACTCAACTCCATAAATGCACCCCATCAGTCCTTAAAAAAATGCGTTTTATCCTTATCCCTAAGTAGTAACATGCTCCTCATAAATTTTAAGATGCGACGTCCCAAATTGATCGGTCAAAAAGGATCACGGGACGATTACATATCAAAGATGTCCCGATCCTCTAGACGAAGGGGTTCCCGAATTCTCGCCAGGCCGAATGACGCGCAGGGCCCGTTTTATTCCGAGCTCCCGCACGTCACGATAGATCGATAGACCGGAGAGTGGAAATTCAAATATAGAAATGGCTGGCCGAGTGACATTTGGCAGATCGTATCGAGCCACTCATCGTCGGGAACGTTCCAGCGGGAAGTCCGCGCCCTTTCATTCCGCGTCTTCGCCGACCTAGGTCCCGGTTCCGGGACTTAATCTGAACGCCATCTCGGTCGAGGAGCTATAATTAAGAAACCTCGTCGCGACGTCCGCGACGGAACTTGGGTGGCCTGCCGATAAGGCGAGGCGTCGCGGCTCTCGTTTAATTTGCAATTTCTTTCCGACCCTTCGGCGGCCCGACAGGGCCGATAAGAGCAGAGGATCCTTGAGAGCCTTCGGGAGATTCGCAGGCACCAAGATGCAGGACGTTGTCGTCGTCCTTCGGGAGATTCGCAGGCACCAAGATGCAGGAAGTTGTCGTCGTCCTTCGGGAGATTCGCAGGCACCAAGATGCAGGACGCTGTCGTTGTCCTTCGGGAGATTCGCAGGCACCAAGATGCAGGACGTTGTCGTCGTCCTTCGGGAGATTCGCAGGCACCAAGATGCAGGACGTTGTCGTCGTCCTTCGGGAGATTCGCAGGCACCAAGATGCAGGACGTTGTCGTCGTCCTTCGGGAGATTCGCAGGCACCAAGATGCAGGACGTTGTCGTCGTCCTTCGGGAGATTCGCAGGCACCAAGATACAGGAAGTTGTCGTTGTCCTTCGGGAGATTCGCAGGCACCAAGATGCAGGACGTTGTCGTCGTCCTTCAGGAGATTCGCAGGCACCAAGATGCAGGACGTTGTCGTCGTCCTTCGGGAGATTCGCAGGCACCAAGATGCAGGAAGTTGTCGTCGTCCTTCGGCCTGGAAGTCTTCGGAACTGCGTCGGGATACGGAATGGACGTTGTCGGGACGGCGACTTCCGGCTTCGACGTCGCTTCTATTTGAGGCCGATGCAGGCGCGACCTAGCGACCGGACACGAACCGTGCCAAACTGCGCTGTACCCTATCAATCCGGGAACGGCGAGTCGGGGCTATTCGCGTGCCATCCAACATGGAGCGAATTGGTGCGCGGATATATTTGGACGCGGGTTGACCGCTCCCGACGTCCGGTATGCGCCGATCTCGGAAACTCTTTCGGAATTTCTGAGGCCTCTGGACGCGTTCCAGTCTCGGCGCGCTCACAGGGTCGTAGGCAAATTGGTCATGGATCGGGTCCAGTGACGCCTTTGAAAACATGCCATGGAAATAGTTCGGGAATTAATTCGGTAATTGGATGCCTGCATCCGAATGTTGGCTTCGCAAATGGAATTTCCTCGAGGAGAGAAAGAAACTACGAATGAGCAAATGAGAGTAGCTGGAGCGAAAGAAATTTCGGGAGGGTGTCCGAGGATCACCGGGGGATGTATTTCATTAGAGATAAGGAAAGCGTCAAATTTACATTCCAAAGGTTCTAATATGCTCATGACGTGCATGGTTAGTTAAGCCATATGATGTTATCGTTCCTGTTACTTGAACGGGGGATATCTACATGTCCGGGACAGGACATCCGTGTCCTACCCAGATTACTTAATGCCCGAAGATTTATGTAAATTTTTGACACATTCTAGGCATTCGTCTAGCCGGAGCCAATTTTCTTTTTTTTCTGCACCATATCAACTGAAATGATACGCGACGAAAGAATTTCGGTATTATCGGTACATTTTAATATAAGGATTATCCTACTATTAAACTGAGCACACTTGCTCGAAGATTTATCATCAAAGTAGTAATTTTCAGAATTTTGCGTATTTCCAGCCGGTTTGGAAGCTCACCCAGAGAATGCAACATAAATCCAGCTATTTTCCCTGAAATATCTTCCTCGTTTAAATTTCGAATTCAAGAATTCGATATTCAGCGCAGCTTATTAATAACAAACTTATAAGGGAAGCTAAATACCCAGCGGAAGCCAGTTCGGACGCATTGCACCTTGGGATAATCCCAACTGCATTAGCCGGATGAATTCGCGAGATGAACGAGATGAGCGAGTTCATCTTCCACGAACAGTCCGCAACGGGAAGCTGCGGATCACCGCTTGCGGATCTCCCCCGCAGGGATGCTGCCGCATCGCGATTCCGACTCCGCTGCGGATCTCTCAGGGGATCTCGTCGGGCTCTGACAAGGCTAATTTATCCGATATCATTCCTGGATGAAACTACCGAGATTTCAGACGAATCACGGTTCTCGGGGGATCCGTCCGGATGCAGGAAATCCGTCCAGGAAATTCAGACCTGAAACCCTCGGCCCCCGAAAACGGCACCCTTATATTCAGCAAATTTTGCCCACATTTTGTTAATTTTGATCAGTTTCACTTGAAATATCTGCACATTTAAAGATATGTATCCTTTCAATTTATACGAATAAGAAGAATAAACTGCGCTATGAGAATCTTGAAGAAGTAAATCCATAAATATTTCTGTTTATAGGCATGTTTCTTATTAATTGTTGTTTCTGAATCCGAGATGATCATCATACCGAGGTGAAGGATTAATACATTTTTTGACATCCCACATATTATCACGAGGGTGTATGGGTATGTTTCATAATGCATGTTCCTTTCTCTTTAACGCTGGAATTATATTAGTTAGGGTGAACTAAAGGGACAGATATGAGCGAACTTATGCTGAAGCACCCGATTCCAGTCGAAACTGGGCAGGTGCAACAGGTGCTTCGCTGTGGGGCGCACGTCACATTTTCAATTTGGTTATAACCGCGGCAAGGACTTTGGCTTGTTTTTTGCCGGCTGCCTGTAGCCATTGATAACTAGCTTGTAGCAACTGGAGTAGTAAACTGATTCACCTAAACTTCGACAAGTCGAACGAGGGAATTCCCTCGTACAGGTGCACTTTCAACATTTCTTCAAACACCTCGGTATAACGTAACGTTTCGATTACTTCTAACCAGATGAGTTTGACTTGATAATGAACATCATGCAAATCATCTGTCTAACTCAGATCCCAGATTAGAATGCTGTGATTCTTTTGAACATTCGTTTACAAGAAATAAACTGAAGTGTTCAAATTGAAGACTATGATGATATCAAGTATTACATATTTTTGCACATACATATGCAAACGCACGAGGGAATGTGGATAAATTTTTACGTTTTACGTTCTTTCATTACTAGAAAAACGGATTTGACAAAACTGTTTCGTTTCTCTTCACTTTCGAGATAATCATGTAAGTTGCTGCAATCTTGCGAGTTCGTTTAGGTAGTATGGAAATTGGTTATTTGTTTGCGAATTTTACCTATCGTGTGTTAAGGACGATATGAAATCGTACATCCGCCGCCATCGCGGTCACTTCGGGGAAAGGGTAGATGATTCCAGTAATCGGATGAAAAATTAAACGGAAGCCGAGGTTATGATCGATCCTTTCGTAAACATGGCCGCTCGATGGTAGAACCCGACTTCCTCTATTTCCCAGGTAATCAGGCGTCCCGAATTCATCAGAGCCAACCCTGCCAACCGGGACGCTTAAAGCGACCTCGTCCATAAAGCGGATGAATATGTAAATTTCCGTTCATAGAATATTCTTTCATAAAGTATACCGTACGAGTTTGGTGACTGAGACACAACTTTGGCATAAGCGGATCCCACGGATGGGACAGAAACTCGACAATGCCTTGCTTTACCTGCCTTAAATGCAATTGCTTCTTCGAACCGAGTGAAGCACGAAATCAGTCTATATGTTCCATTAAATTTTCAATTTACCGATCCCAGGTTTCTATTAAATCAAGTATTTCACCTTTCAATGTACATTTATCACAGATACGCGTGTGTTTTTTCATGCACACAAAATGCACCATGCAAATGGTTCGCGGATAATTCTGTAAGAGTATTCCATAGGGTCTTGTGCAGACTAATTAATTGCCGTAAACGTAAATACATCAACCGTATCGACCACCAGTTTCGCAAGAGAGAGGAACGTATATTGCCCTATTCTCTCGCTGATCTGAACGTTTCTACGGGAACTTCCGGTATGGCTAATTCTATCCTTCTCCGCTTCGCGTTACTGGGCGAGATATCAAAGGCTGCTAATATCGCACATTGCGCATTCCGCGGTTTCGTGCGTCTACCAGGACGCGGATTACGTTATTGCTCGACCTAATTGGCATAAACGCGTTTCCGGGAACGCTTATATCGGAATGATGATTCTGCGCACTTCTAGGATGCAGACGAAAGTGCGCGATTAAACGTTCCTTTGCATCTACTTACATGTACAATGGCGGCCATGACTACCTTCCCTGCGGATCCGATGTCGCCTGTGTAAGAATTCTCGCTATTGTAGAATATCTGCAAGGGTGCTTGGAAACTAGTACTGAGCCCATTAAGTGATATTACATTTTCACGTTAACGTAAAAATATAGACAATGAAGTGTAAAAATACCTCACGATACCCGTTGAATCCTGACTAGGTCCTAGCTTGGAGTTAACCCGGAAAAATTGTATCAGATGAGTTACCATGTCTTAATTAGGGCCTAGTCTGGAAAACTGATGTACAAATTTTAGTCAGGGGCTAGACACTATCAGGGATTTCCTAGTTAATTTTCCATACATGAAGATAAGAAGTACCTTCAGTATATACCAACCAACGCTATGACATAATTCATTAGTTGCCTGTTTCAGCTGAATCGAAACATTGAAGGCGACTCCCGTTGAAATATTGGCTTTCTAACTTGACCATGCAGTCGGATGAAAAGTTTTAAAATTCATAAATTTCGAAAACTTCGGATTTTTCAAGGAATCTTGGTATTCGGAATTTCCCGAGACTCAGAAATCCGCAATCGAAAAACTTTGATATTCGGGAATCTCGAAGTTTCTTGGAATTTCGTGTGTCGCGGGTGTTTCCTTGGTGTATTTTCTCCTGGAGGATGCTTCATCCGCTGGCTGGCTGAGCCGCATCTGCGATGCATCCGCACCTCACGTGCGGCCCATCCGCGCCGCGTCCGCGCTCCATCCACGTCTCATCCGTACTCCAGCCGCGTCGCTGCGTCAGTGACGGATCTTAATCCAAGGCAGGCTTTCGCCGTCGGTTCCCTTCCGTCCTGACAACTCCCAGGAGCGAGTAATGCCAAGATTATGTAAACGTCGTTTCGACGCGACGAGCGTCCATCTTTGGGTCGGCTGCGACTTGCTCGGGTGGTGTTGCGAACGCTTCCGGGACGCTACCGGATCTTAAGGATTAAGTTCCAAGCCGGCAAAACGATACGTCGGTGTTGCCTCTTGTTTCCGTCGACAAAGAGGGGTCGCGTTTTCACGCCGGCGTGGTTTCGCCAGCTTAAGTTTTTCCTATCTCTTGCATTGGTTACGACAATGGATCGCAACTGGAGGCTTCGAGACCTCCAACCCTTCAAAAGATTAAATTTCCAAAAGAGAGCGCATCGAAAGGTAACGCGCAGATGATCGTAGCGATTTGTTTCGCCAAGTCTAAAAGTGCACTTCGTAAGGTGTGAATGGGATTCGCTAAGATTATTTCTCGGGGTAATTGGGGGCAATTCGTGTGAATTCAATGGCCTTGTATCCCAGTAAATCTGAAATGGGACTACAAGCATTAAGTTGCTGGGAGTTTGAGCAAAGGCTGGCCATTTCGGTACCTCTAGTCTGTGGAAAGTTTGACAAAAGTTTCCACAGTTTAGCCCTTTGGGGTGGAAAATCTATATCCATGCAATGTTGTTTGAATATCTTTCGGTGCCGGTCAGTGAACTTTCTGAAACGTTCAAATTGCAAGATCCATGAGGTTGATGAAATTTCAGACTTGTAGAAATTTCAGAGGTGGTTAAGGCTCGGTGGGCGAACCGTTTCGCCTTTTGGCCATGCGTCTGCCACCCGTCCCTGCCATATTAATGGACGGTTTATTCAAGGTTGGCCGAAACTCCGCGAGCGAGTCCGGGCGGAATTTCATCCCTTGTAAGACCCGAGACAAGGCACCGACCGTGAGTAACTTAAACTCGAAAGACGGATCGGAGTTGAGCGCGAAGACGTTAAACAGTTGTCAAGCACGTCGGTTCGAGTTCCGGGTCGGGTCGCTTCCAACCCCTATCCGGACGAGCGCAGTGACGCTCCGGGGCGGAAGAATAGGGGATGAAGAGTGCAAGAGGGCGCGACAGGGTGGGCTGCCGAGGGATCAGGACAGGACTGCAGACACCCCCGTGAAATTGAATTACAATAAGCAAAGTAAAGTTGGATGATCCGCGCGCATTGTGCCCTCGGTCGACTCGACTCGACTGCTACCTCCCAGCTCGCTCCCTTGGATTTCCACCCACCCTCCTTTCCCGCCCACCCGACTGCCCGATCTCGAGGAAGAACTTCGTGAACACCGGGGGGTGCTGGTATTCTTACGCCTTTGTTCTCGCGAGGCTGAATTAATTGCTGCGTTTTTGACATCCATTCATTGTCGGCCCCCGCTGGGAGTTGGCTGGGATGGCGGGGGTGGCGGCCGAGTTGGCGGCGCTGCGGAACGCCCGAATAAAGGGAAAGTTACCCGACTGACGGGTCCCACCCACCACCCACTTCCCCCTGCTATGGCGTTATTCCTCGTCCGATCTTAACCCCTTCCGCCTGCTCACGCTTGCGGTCCACCGGAAGTCGATATCGCCCTTCCCTCTGCTCCTCCTCCCTCCCTCTCGCCACCCCTTATTCTCGCTCGCGTAAATCAACGCGCTTAACGAATGTCATGCGGAGGGCCGAGGAAAAAGTACATCGGCTTCGATATTGCGATGTATCGGACATTTATTTCTATTCCGCATTCTCCTGACCCCTTGCTTCCAATATGTCCGGTTTCCATTTAAATTCCTACGATGCATTCTTTCTGCTTCCCTCTTATGAATTATTTCTGACGGTGTCCTGCGGGGTACGCTAGAGATCGAATTACTTCATTATGACGTTATTGACATTCTGGAGCGAGGTACACAGCAATTCGTGTCGAGTAAATGTAAATGACAGAAGTTCCTTCACCCTTTCTCCGCATCTTTTTCACGTTATACTTTGTAAAGACCCAATAAAACAAAGTGGTAGATCGTAGGTTGAAAAGTGGTATAAAACCGTTGACAGTAATTGTGTAAAGTGTGCTGCAGAAAACGTGTTTTTTACGTTTTAATGTTCGCCCTTTCCATGACAAAATTAGCGTCGACGTACACCCTATCAACTACACAACAGGAACTCATACCGAATACAATTCCAAAATGGCGTACTAGGCCACTGCAGCCAGATTCCAGCAGGGAAACTCTCGTTTGGATACGCGCCCCGACATACAACTCCGATAGATCGGTTTCCCTCGCGCTCTCCGAAGTACGAGATCCGTGGTGCCCGAGTCGAAGTTTCTCTAATCTCTCCCTGCGCAAGTGCACTTGCATCGGTCGAGTGCACTCGACTCGATTATCTCCCGTCACACTTCGATCAACATCGGCGGAGAATCCGCGCATCCGGCTCCGCCGGTTTGCGGACCGGCGAGCACCGGTTCCAATGAAATCCGCGACTCGCGGTTCCTTCCGGTCGGCCGCTGGCGGATGGGGCTGCGCGGGGCGAAGACGGATGAGACGGACGGTGGCGGATGAAAGGGGCGGATGGGGCGAGGACGCGCGACCCGTACGCAATCGAGCGGCGCGACGCAGCTACCGTTTTTCCATCCGCTCGACCGCATATAATTGAAAGGGGCGAGACCACCCGAGGGGGCGGATATTCCGACCGAAATTCGCCTACCCGACTGCTCGTTAGCCGAGTAATATTTCACATCGCGTACGCGAAACGTCTGCGGCGGACGGCTCAGGCCTCGAAACTTGCGGACGCGAGTCCATCGGAACTTCCCCAAATCGCTGGACCCGTCCCGGACTAGTTCTCGCGATATTCGCCCTACGGACTGTTCATTGCCGATCTATGGGGCTTTGGAACAATTGTCGATGACGTTATGGTAGGCTGCGTGCAACGTAGGTTGGGACAACGACTGCATCTCGCGTAGTTGCATCGGTGTCAGGGAGCTGAAACTTGAAGAGCACTGCACGGTCCTGACCGCTCTAAATAAGTGCATTCTTCCTGGATTCTAAGGCAATCATTTCTTAATAATTGTGTCAGCCTCAGTCAACAATTTAGCCCACTTTTTAACCTACCTAATCTACGTAAGACCTCTTTTGGTCCTATTTCGCGCTTTCGGTCCTACTCTCGTACGATCGCACGTTGCATGGCGTGAACGTCATAATTAAGCCTTACTTTGAGACCTACAATTAGCAGAGATGGAAGTGTGCCACTTTCGAGATCTAAAGGAAGACCTTAATTGTATGAGGTTATCCTTCTTTAGATTATCGCAAAACCTATTTAAGTCCTAGGATTAGAGGTTCTAGGTAGAATAAAAATTTCGACCTAAGAAGACACGTTACGATAAAATGGTTTACTAGATATGTGTTGCAAATGTAAGGTAGTTAAATTCTTAACCGAATGATTATTAAATACCTTTCTTCGAAAAAATTCACAAACGTATTCATGATTAGATGTAAACATTGACAGTGGAACGATCAAGGCTTGAAAACGTATTGTGAGAGTTTGTTCTTTTTCACTATGATCGTTAAGGACGAGTTATTTATTAATTGGCATTAATTGGCATCTATCCTTGGAGTAGTAACTACGTGACCGAAAGGTAAGACTTTGCTACGATTCTCGTAATCCAGCGGCAGACTACGTTTAATAAAACGAAGGTAACACGAGTTGGTAGAGCAGCTAAGCATAACACCGCGACGGTCATGACGCCAAACTGTAACGCGAAGAACGTCAGAGCGGTCATACCCCTCTAGTAAGTACGTCGCAACTCAGTTTCGAGCCATTTTCCGGAAGGGGGGTTTAAAAGAGTGCTTGACTTTCGAAAAGTCCTGTAAACACGGTTATCGGTCATGCAAACCAAATGTGTACTCACGGAAAGAATTTTATTCCGATAGGTACCATTCGGCGAATGTAGGTGCACAAAGTACATGCATTCAGGAGAAAGCTAATTTCCCCTGAGAAACTTTCGAAATACGCTAATAAAGTACTGGATTACAACAATGGACATCCCAAAGTTTCTCCACCTTTTGTATTTATTCTAGGTGAAGAAAAGGACATTCTTGGGAATGATACATTAATCACTATTGATTGAGTACGCGGAGATAGTAGAAATTATAGAATTGGACATCATACAGGGAATATAGAAAGATTGTATTTGAAGTGAAGGAATGGAACGGTGCAAGGGATCAGCGATGTTCATTGCACCAAAGATCAAATGGGTCGCGTTTATTAGGAACCTTCGACATCCTTGGTTGACAATTTCGTGTCGCTTCGATCTCGGTCGTTGCCATTAGATTTTCACGCGTGCCACCCGCTCCTGTATGACTCTTCGGTTTACGAGCGATGCGGACCGGCCAGAAAATACCCGATATAAGACGTCGTATGGTCAGCCATAAAACTGACCGGCATAAAGGAACATTCCTCGCTTTATCATCCGGTTTACTACTCCGATATAATAAAACCGCCGGCCGGCGAGTGAATTCTCCTGGTTGCACGTCAGGGGCACACACGGATGGAATTTCGCGGCCGCAAAATCCGATGTCATTGATTTTCCAAATGACTGGAAAAAGAATAATACAAATGGCTCGGCAAACCCGGCGCTTTAACAATATAAAAAACTGAACACAGAAATTCCGGACCGCGTGCGTACTCCCGTTCTCAGATTATTTCACTCTAACTTCGATGTCAAACAATTAGTAAGTTCAGAAAAATGAAAGGATTCCCTAATTATGGTAGAGGCACCTCTGGCTCAAGAATTTCTTAAGGGGATGTTTTAATTTCTGAAACATATTCTTAAAATGCAAGTTCGGTAAAATCTTCCACCGATACGCTCCTTACGATAAGAAACGTTAGCAAAGAAGAAGAGGGAGGGCAAAATCTGAAACTTTAGCAGCCATTTTCTCCAATCTCATTTCTTCTCGCATTCTTGTTTGACCTAGATAATTGTTTAGGGAGTCATTGACAAGAGAGTAAAGACTCAAGAAATAAGTGTGACGATCAGCTCGAATGCTCCGTAAGCGAAACGGAAGCTCCACAGAAGGCAACGGATAGAGATCGTTTCCAGGGGTGATTGAAAAAGCTGAAAGGGTGAATTTCAGTTCGATAGGGCGAATCTCTTCTGCAGCGTCGAACGTGTGTACAGGACGTGCTCCAAAACGTGAGATTCGACTGTCGAATCTTCCCCTGGGATAAAAAGGAGCGTCCCATTCCTGCTAAAAGCGGGGTCCTCCAAAGCGGCCGTTTGTGGGAACACTAAATTAGAGGAAAGTGCTCTTTATGGGGTGAGAACGACCCTAATAACCCTGATAGAACCTCCCCTTATTTAACAGGTTTCCGAATTATCGGGAAAAAAAGGAGGAAGATCCAGGCTATAAGTGCGATAACCGACCCGGACCTCCGGCCGCGGGAGTGCAACCTCTAGAGATCACTTACAGGGGTTGGGAAAGCTGAAAGGGGTGGAATTCTGGAGCCTTAACGGATCGGCAATGCGGTCGCTCGGACAGTGGCGGGCGAGTGTAAAGGACGTGTCCCGAAACGGGAGAATCGGCTGTCGGGCCGTTCCGGGGATAGGAGACACGTGGAATTGACGAGCGTCGAACGCACTCGGGAAGAAAGTGGTTCGAGCCGGAATCCCGAGGGAGTGTCCTTCGCCCGTGGACCGGCAACTTTCCGGGGTTGCTCTCGAGGCGGGAAGAAAATCGAAGAGGGGAGAACTTGGCCGCCCCTTTAGGTAGCCGAACTCGGCCACGGACTTAGGAATAAAGGTCTCCGCTAGAACCCATCGGGATGGCAACGTAAAAGGTACGGCATCGGCATTTCGTATTCTTACGAGTTCCAATGCGGCCAAACCCACTTGACGGGAACGCCGTGGAAAGACGCCATAACGTATCGGGAACGGCCGGACCGGACTTTTCGTCAGGAATATTGGGTCATACTCGATCCGTGACCGACACGCTTCCAAATCGCAAAATAAGCGTTTCGTGCCCGTTGGCCGACCTAGAGTTGCTTATGCATGGGATTTTCGTTACTTTATTGCAGGAGATGCTGTTATCCTCGCCCGGAAAAGAAAGGAAGTTTCATAGGTCATTTTGTTAGCGATAACTCGATTTATCCTGCAGTCGATCGTTTGGAGTTATTGTTTATTGCGTCCATAGGAGGTAATGCTTGTTCAGGAAATTATGAAACCTGCAAGTTAATTTTTAATCATTGGCGTCACCGATTTGTTCCGAAGATAAAACTTCGGAGCTTTTATTTCTTTCTGCGACGAGGGGGTCTCACTTTTAGAAAAAGTTGGGGCTAGCAGCTCTGAAAGGTTACCATTGAAGCCAGGGCGTTACATACCAACTGTGCAGTACTTGTAAATCGTCATGTTTAATATTGACGTAGAATTAGTAAATGCCGTCTTTTATATAATATCAGGGTCGGTACGTGTTAATCTAAGGCACTATTGGTATAATACTTCTTTGTACGAAGAAGCCTAATACATGGTTTAATGACAAGTTTTAGTGATGTATTTGTATTTGTGCTTTATTGCCATAAATTTTCACCCACTCTGGCTGGAAGTACCTCCGCTCGTTAATTATTAATCACAGCGAGACCTCCCAGTTGGCTTAGATCTCGATCGCGTCTTATCAATTTTAATCTCCAGAATGTTCGTAATTAATCTTCGTGGCACAAAGAAAGGGTACTGAATAGAAAGTATCTGAATTCGACCGGTTCCTCCCCCGCCTAGGTTAAATTTCCCGAAGGGACTGGAAAGTCTTACCTCGGCTCGAGCGGGAGTATCGCCCAACCCCTTTTCCTCGAGTTTCCTTTTCTCTTCCTTTTTCTCCATTTTGAGCGTCCACTTTCCCGCCCCTCCGCTTTCTAACGCGTTTCAGTACTCTCTCCGAAACAATGAAACCTCCAATCACATTTGCTATTCCGCGACTTGCCCCCTCCCCCCGCCACCAGCTGGGGGGTTTCAACCACCCGGGCGAAAACGGCTCGTTCGCGAATCCCTTTACATTTTTATAAAGCGGCTTAATTCACCGACGGTGCGTCGGAACGGCAAGGAACGGAACCGCACCGCCCACCCCCGTTCCGGGGAATCAGCCCCCGACAGGTGCGGGGGCGGAACCGCCCCCTACAGATTGTTCCAGGAATGCCCCCTGCCGTTCCATTTCCTTCCGGGGGCACTTCCCCTCGGAAGGCATCGCGGGGGAGGGCGGCGCGTGGCGGCTCGGGGCGAAAACGGAGCGCGAATGTGGGAATGATAAATCGAGGCCAGTTAGGTACGTTAGCTACATACGGCTAGCGAAGAATTATTATTGGAGAATTTATTCTCCCCGGAGGAATTATCGTCGCCATTATGCTGGCGAGGGAACGGGCGTTTTAGCCGACCGTAGTTCAGACGGTGCGCTCTCTGCCTCCCACCCCGATCCGAGTCCTTTTAGAGAACCCCGGCATGGAAAAAATCCCCGTCAGGGAAAGCTCGAGATGCTGGAGCCATGGACCGAGATTTACTTGGATAGAGTCAGGTGACGAGGTAAGTGATTCGTATGACACTTTTTCAAGTGATGCTTCTTATGCCACGGAACTACGTGCAAGCTCGAGTGCTCAAGTGCTTCGGTCCCCTCTACTAGGAGTTTCCCCTCCCGATAGTACAGCAATGTACTAGTCGCGAAATGGTCGCAATCCTTAAAATCCTTACATCGTTCATTTCATTTCTTGAACAACGTTCAGCGTTTTCATTTTGACGAAACCGTTGTTTGCCTCACGTTGTAAATTGTGATCTAGGATGTTCCACATGACTCTGTGCACTCTTGGCTCTTAGAGTGGCTTCTACTTCACGAAGAACAGCGTCGCGAAGTGTGTACGCGTTATCGTTCCGTTGCGCAATCGCCGGATCTGATCCGGAAGCCATAATCTCAAATTAATTATTCCTCCCGGATAACGAGGGCGATGCGTCACGCATTGGTCAAAAGGGCACCCGTAACGCAATTAATATTAATTGAAGGGCTTGGAATAACAATCGGCCGTCTCACTCAGGAGATACCAGATCCAACGAGGCCAGCCCACCCTAGCAATCACCTACATGGCGTTGTCATGTCGATATCAGTAATAATTATCCGCTTCCCCAGCTCACGTGTTGGTACGTCGTTCCGCAGTTAAAAGGGATGAGTTAAAAATAATGATATTAGCGCGTAATGTATCGTGCAACGTGCATTTACTATCCTTACAAAATGTAGACGCATTAATAAAAACTGCCGGACTTTGGCACGTGCTTACATTTCTTCGGTAAAGAGATGTATGAAAATCAAATTTATGGTACAAACTTGCCGTGAAGCGGATACAATGTTAATGTACCTCTGCGTGAATTATGGTAACTGCGATAAAACAGTAAACAAACATTAGTTTTAATACAATCCCATTCTCATTATCAATGAAATATACACCCGCGGTAATTTCACAGCTTTAACGACCTTGTATCCTGCGCGCAATACCGACGCACGGGAACCATTTGTTGCCCAGAATAAAAAAAAAAAAAGAAGATCGACTCGGCGGATCGCCATTGCGCGTCCTCGGACTACACCGAACGATTGCGCGGACACGCGTGGAATAACGTGTAACGCAGGTATCGCAGACGACAACGCATCCACCGGCACATCTATTGTTTATCGGGGTGTAACGTGCCGGGGTCGAAAACTCGAGCACCGAATCGGGCCACGTGACGCGTAATCACGACGCGCAATATCGTCCCCCAGGGGTGCGTAGATAGAATCGCTCACCCCCTCGGGGATCGACCCCTTTCAACCCTCGCGGTCGGTCGCCTAATCGGTAATTAGGATCGCTTCGCTTACGCACCTTCCCCTAGGTCACTTAAATTCAAGCTCCGTGGCCGTACCTTTGCGCGCCTCCCCTTGTTTGCGGGGGACCTATTCAAGGTTGATTCGGACTTTGCGGGACAGCTTACAAGGTCGATCTCTCCGATTTCATTTCTTTTATAATATGTTATAGTAGACTAAAAACTAAGCGGTAGGTATTTTTTGTTATCTGCCATTAAACACTTTAAGGGGGTGAGACCACCATACAAGGTAAGGCCTGTGAGGGGTGGCTCACCTCTTAATTTTTTTGTTTAATTCAGAAAATTATATTTTTCATTTCTCGTTATGAGAAAGCTTTTCCAGGTGGATTGGGTCAAAAATATTATGTTCTTGTGGGTTAAACTGCCAAATCGCCCCTTGACATGCCTTACTTTGGATGGTGGTTTCACCCCCTTAAAGTGAATCGCATCCATCGATGCGAATCCAAACGTCTATACCGAGGGGCGCTGTTTCAAACAATACGTCGGTTAACATTTCTTTTTACCGGTGACGATTAAGATTCTCGGCGCCACTCGCATCACCTTAACCCTTACTCGAGGAAAATCGAACCCCAGCTCTCATCGAGACGATTCGGGGATGTCTTGGCCGAGTGGCCAGCACCGTTCCGGGTGGGGCGCGCATCGATTGGCCGGGCCACGGGGGGCCATTCCGTCGAACGGCGACGAGACTGTAAATTCGGGTTTCCTGGCTCGGACGTAGGTAAGGGTGGAGTGCGGCCCGCGGGCCGCGGCTCGGCCGCGATCGAACCGCCGCGCGGGCCGCGCAGGCCGGAGCAAGGCCGGCCGGCAGGAAATTGGCCGTAGAATATTTACGACGCGATTCGGATTCTCGAGGATAGCCTTTGTGAGCGACCTTGCTTGAATGAGACGCCCCGCCCGGCCCGACGCCCCCGCGAAGTCGCGCCCGGGTTCGGGGAAGAAATAGTGGTGGAAGGTGGCGGCGAACAAAGGGAGGACCTCCGAGTCTCTTTCGCCACGGGGATGGCGCCGAGAAGGGCGAGGGTGGAGTCGCGGGGCGAGGCCGGGGAAGTTGCCGGGCGAGGAACGCAATCGAGCGGGATTAAACCTCCTCGATTGCTCCTAACTTCCCGCGGATTCGGCCTCTCCTTGGATGAAAAGGTCGCCCCCCGCGACTCCGGGGCTCCGGCCCCGACGCCGGGGCCCCGAAGGGTGCCGGGTTAATTGGACATTTTTTATTGTCAATTTGTGATCGAGATCTCGCCTTTGTGTCGGCCGACCTAGGAGGAGGAACGAAATGGCACTTTATAAAGCCGCATTAGGGCCCTCTTTGTCCCTTATCGGCTGCCGGGCACCCGGTCGCGTCGATCCCGTTCATCGGCGATCGGGGGTGAAAGTAGCGCCTTGTTCGTTACTTCGTTACAAATCACGAGACCTTCTTCCTAGGAACCCGTCGTATTTCGAGGCAACCGGCGGAAACGAGGGAAAAAGCTCCCCCTTTCCCCATCGAACTCCGTTTCCTTCGACCACCAACCTTTGGAAGGCGCTGAAAAGTTCGAGGTCCTCGGCCGAAAAATTCGTCGAACAAAAATGTGAAAATTACCCGGAGTGCAAACACCAGAGTCACGTGAGAGCTTCTCCGGGTTCCCTTTTTCGTCCCCGGCAAAAAGCCCTGGAATTCCAGTAATAAGAGCCATATACCGTTTTCCTCGTTTTCAGCTCAGCAGTCCGGAGGGGTGTGCACGAGGATGGGGTGTCGGTCGTCTCACTTCGCTACTTGGCCGGCGAGCAGAAGGCGGCCCGGAGGAATAGCGCCCTTTTTTTACATGCTTACACGGAAAAAGCTCTGAAATATTAAACGCGCAATTACCAGACCCATTCACCGTGATGTACCGCCGCGACAGGGACGTGTTCTAGGATGAGGGGGCCGGCCGGTTGGGGGAGGGGGCGCACGCACGCGACACGCACCACTCGCCGTACGTCGACTCGATGCGATGATAAAAAGCTCGTATGCAGAAGATGAAAAGCTTTTGAGAGTTGGTCGCGCGCTCGTAGCGACCAGGTTGGGATGGACGAAGGCGAAGGGACGGGGGCGAAGACAGAAACGACAGGGCGCATTGTTTCCAACGCCATTCGCCGAGTTGCCCACCCGAGGGGGTGGGTTCCTCTGATCCCTCATCTGCCCCCACCCCACGCGCAAAAAATGACATTTTCAATCGATCAACCGGGAGAAGCGATCGACGATCTTAATTTTAAATCGACTACCTATCTATCTACCGAGGACGTTTCCTTAGGTTCTTTTCAGAAACGGGAAGTTACCTTGCAGCTTTGACTTTATTCTGAAACTTCCCTGAAAAGCATTACGCCTTGCACTTTAAAGGAAATGCTCACGAGCCCTGTTACGTTCTGCGGCGACTTGTTCACAGACCGGATGTGAAGAGGAATTGTAAGAAGGATCAAAAGGAAGAGCCCTTTAAATGGCGTCGAAAATACTTGGCTTTTATTTTTATTCCTCGCTTTCCTTTCGAGGGAATTCACTGCCTCGGGGGAAAGCTTTGACTGCTGTTATTTACGGAAATACTTTACTTTGATATATCGGTGCAGCAATTGAATTGTTTTAAGGAGGTGGCTCTTGAACTTTTAGAAGTCAATTTCGTGTCGGTAAGGTTCTTTGCAGTTTTGGGACGGACGCCAGACTAATTGGAAGCCGTTTTCGTCGTTAATCCGTTAAACAATTTCGATGGGAATGCCGGAGTCGACAGAAGTAGGCTGTCACCGTTTTAATCCGTTTAACGAATGCAAGCGTAAGTTATGAAAATCGTAAATTAAATCCACGGAGCGGATTTCAGTCCGGTTGATTGCGAAATAAGCTCCTTTGTTAGCCCGGCCGATGCTAAACAGGGTCTTTGTAATAATTTCAGAGCTCTCTGACGGAAGAGGCTTCACGAAGTGCGTATTTGTGCGTGATGCGATCAATGCCCGACTGGCGCTGATTCCCCCGGGAGATTTTTCAAATCGCGCGCGCGTTACTTAGCCGCCATTTTGACGGCGTCGCGACGCGGCCGAGTTTAAGGGCCGCTCCGTCGCGGCAAAGCCCGGCTTATCTCAATGCAACGACGTATACGACGCCTTCAATTGCCCCAGCCATAACGAAACTCGTTTAGGAATTACCCCTTTTACGTCCTCGGCGGAATCGTCAGCCGCGGAGTGCCATCGGCCGTATGTCCGAGTTGCGAACTAAGATTTCCCTATTTTCTCGGGATATTCTAGTATAGTTCCTCCAGGAGCCCCTAAATCCGTCGAGGTAATTTCGGTTTACGAGATTTCATTACCTGGCTCCAAGTATCCATCGTTAAAACTGTACATATGTGCAGATACTTACGCATATAAGAGACGTTCGACGGCCAATGTTTATCATTCCTGATAACTTGAGTAACGATTACTGACAAGGAACCCTGTTTATGTTGGTTGACAAATTCATTTCATAAATTGTCCTTTCAACGCTTATCGATTTAAGCACTAAAAACTACTAAGCCGGTCAAATGACCGGTTCCAAAATTGTGATTTAAAATTATTCTTTTAATTTGAACATCTCTCCTCAACTGATTTCTTTATTTTTCCTAATATATATGATTAATTTTGCATTATTCTTTTTTCCTTTCGTGGTTTATTCCGAGATACATATGAACTATACTTATTTTTACCATAATCGGTCAAATAACTCGCAAGTCTTGTCTTCAAACAAATTTGAGTATTCCCATTTCATCAGTTTGTATTGATTGAACATTGTTATAATACAAACGATATTTACCGCGTGCACATATTTCATCAGTTTACTTTAGGACTATGAACTTATTATTTCGCAGCAAATTCAAATAGGAATAATAGCAATATGAGAAATAACTTTCTTAATTAATACTTATAAATCATTTCGTTTCTTGTTCCCCTTACTAAATTGATTATTGCTAGTATTCAATTGACAAACATATCTTCCGTTTAAATACCAGTCACTTGACGGATTCAGATACAAATAGGCACATCTAAAATGTCAACTGTTTTAGTGTTGATAAGTACATGTACCATATGTTCGGTATATTTACATTTGTACAAAAACACCGTCATACTCGCAAGGAGAAGTCAATATATAAATATTACATAATTTACTGCACCCTATTGATTGTTTTCCATCTGCGTGCGATCCCGGGGACCCTGGCGTGAACCGTGGGGTGGGCGGGAAATGGGTGGAAAGTGGGTGGCAGGTGGGCGGTGGACCCTGGACACTACTTACCCCGTGCAAACATTTCTCCCTCGCCGAGAGAAGAGAGATCTATGGCGGAAACGGCGGTCAAAGAGAGGGAGAGACGCGACGAAAACAAGGGAAAGAAAGAGAGAGAAAGGGAGAGGCGATAGCAAAGAAGACGAATATACATACGAGGGGCGTTCGAGTTTATATGGCCGAAAGGAAGTTCCAAAGTAGGGCGGATATAAATAGTTTTAAGCGCAGAGTTACTCGATTTTGAGAAAGCCCCCGATGCGTGGAAAGCGTCCTCGGTATTTTCCAGAACGTAATCTCTGCCAAAGCGATCGAAAACGGCGGTCACGGGTGGCGAGCACCGATCGCCCGGTTCGGTTCCGGAAGTGCCAGTCGGGGGAAAGATCAAGCGGCGGGAAAGGGTGTTTCCTGCATTACGTGAGCCGCTCGAAGCCAAGCAACTTTGCTCTTAAGAATTTCCTCCTAGCTGGCCTACTTAGGAGAAACCCACCCCGGTCATCTAAACCCGAACACCCTGTATAGCGTGGGCGGGCGGCAAAGAGGAAGGAAGCTCCGTCGGGCTGTGTCCACAAGGATGTCCATGGGCACGGGAACGGCGTCCCAGTGTACACACGCGCCATAACCGAGGAGCCGCCCGCCGAATGACCCGGCCGCGTATAAAATGCATGGGATTTCGCTCTAATGCCGACTAGGGAGTTTGCTCGACGGCGAGTTTTTCCCGAAAGATGAATGTAACGACGGGCTCTCCTTTGAGGCGGCGCACTCCGCTTCAGGGAAACAGGGTCGCCCATGGCGAAGTCGCCTCGGCCGCCCGGTCGAGAAAGAACCTCGACGGGGAATTTGGAATCGCGACCGGCTCCCGATCGACCTTTCATCCTGTTCGTTAACGTGACGTAGAACACGTCGAGAAACGTAATTGTTCCTCGCGAATCATGTGCTAAAGTTTCACGGAGTTCGGGGCAATACCTCTTAAAAAATGTTTCCTTTTCAAATTGTCTGGTTTGAGGCGAGTTTAATTTCACCTTAACGCTGGGACTCCACGAGCGTCGTCTCAATGGTTGTCGTCACAACCATCCTCATGGAAGTACATCATGACCCATTGTGATGGACATCGGAAAACGGGTGCCATCATTGTTTCAATACGTCCGTCGTAACGTATCCGACGTCTGACCGGCCCTAGCCCAAAAATTCCGTAGAACACCGAATCCAAGATTTCGCTGATTTACTAAAATGCCCGCAGGTAAAATAATTCCAACCCGGAGGGAAGTCCAATTTAATGTCGCGGGTAAATTGTCCATCCCTTGTACACGGATACGAGGGAACTGGTCTAGATCGGATAACAGGAGTACACGCGAGGATAAACCCTGCATTATGCAAGATCGGCCCCGTAAACCGTGAGATCAGCAGTCGGCCACCAAACCGAAGCCCCTTTCCTCGATTTGATTTTCGCCGCATTCATAAACTCGGCCTCGAGTAAATCACGCCGGACGGATATCCGCGGGCTAGGGCGAGTGGCGCCGCCGAAGATCCGCCGGTCGGAAAACAAAACGACCGCCCGGGTGGAGGGTGAGCGCCCACGTAAGGGGCTGCCGGAGGAGGCGTGGGCGGAACGGGAGCGAAGAGGAGCTGAACACCCTGGGGAGCCGGCAGCTCGTTACGCGAGACGTGCTGCTCTCCTTTCCTCTCGCTTTCTCCCTCCTTCTCCCTCTCGGCTTGGTCTCTGTTTCGAGCGAGAAGCCGTGCTTTCCCACCCACCCCTTTCGCGCCCTCGAGCCCGCCGTCCCCTGTCGCCCTCGTGCTCTCGAGCTAGTGGCGGTCTGAATAATGTCTCGCGTATGTATTATGTACGCGCGTGTAGGTACGGACAGCCGGCTTTGTACGGTACACGTACTTTCGGAGGTATCGCTGCTCGGTAACAAGTGGGTGTATTACGCGGGCCGACCGAGAGGACGACGCTGGCCGTAGACGCCCCCGGCGACGGGGACGCCCGAAATCGGTAGTTGACTGCGATAGATGTGAAAAACCGAACCACTCCGTCTCGTCCAGCTCTAACCGATACTCGCGGGCAAGATTTGTAGGTACTGGGTTAGTACTTTCGTCATGACTTATTCACAAAATGTGGAAGAAAGGGTGTACGAAATGATCCCTTTGAAGAGGAACGCTCGCCATCGTCACCTTACACTTTCCTTTGGATTATGTTCTACATAGCTGACTTAGTGACCACTAAAATTTTCAGATTTGCTTCTCAGCTTTGAGAAATTACACATTGGACAAATATGATGTGTGTTATATGGGAGAAATATCGCACAGATTGACGAAAAGCAAACAATTGCCCCGAATGACTCTATTAATGACATATAGCAAGAAACAATAAAAACCTTTAGTGGTTGATTTACGGGTTTTTTCCTTCATAGGGACGATGGGGGAGGAGATCCAGAAAGAGCGAAGAGAAAGGAAAATTCACGTCGCGGTACGACGATATGCTAAAGAAGGACCGAGTATGTGCGGCACATTAAGGGGTAGATCAAAAACCGGGACTGCAAAACCGTGTATCATTAGTCGGCACGTGGCGCCTTATCCATTAAGACGCGACGTCACAAACGCGGAAAATGCTGATGAAAACGTCAGGCGATTCTCGTTAAAACGCAACTCCGCTAAAACCCGACATCCATTCGGAGAAGGACGGAGAGGTAGCGGCGACGCTCCTGACGAGCCGGGTCGAAGATTCCCGCCCTGGCGGAAACGCGCCGACAAAGCGGTTACGAGGCTCCGCGGGATCCGCCCGGAGACACAGCTGACATTTCGATGAACTTTGCGGCGAAGCATTTTCCCCTAAAGTTCAGCCCCTTTGGCGCATTCGAGCGGGCTTATTGCGAGGCGCGCAATCTTGGCGCCCTCGATCGCGGAGAGGGTGGGTAGGGTGCTCCTGCGCCTATTCCCGCCCGGGTGCGATTCGCGGAGCGAAACGCTGCCAGGGGGCGATTTATCAATCCCGGCATGGCGCAATCTGGCCTTACTTCGCCTCGGATTACCGCGCGCGCGGCCGACCTGCTCGCCAGGTACGCCGTTTCGGAGCCAACTTCAGGACGAGCTCTATTACTATTGTCTATTCCCACTGGCTGACAGCAGGCCGAGGTGGAGGGAAATCCCATTGTTATTGTTGGCGCCGTGGAAGCAGATTACCATTTCTTACGGGAGACACTCCGGAAGCGGGTGGGCGGGAATTCTCGGGCCGTATTGAAGTTGGCTCCGGAACGGCATACCTGGCGGACAGTGATGGGCGGCCGCCCGGGCGCGAAGCGTTTTCTGGCATCTCTCCGAAAGCTGGGTAGGCGCCTCCTCGACCGACCAGAATTCTTTTCCTTGCCTCGGAGATGTCGCGCCGCGACGTTCAAGGATGCGCGTTTCTATCCTTAAGCGATTAACCGGGGCTATCTTTACCCCGGTTCTTGGATCTCTCGCGTCCACTCGGTTGCAGTGCGGAGAGTAATGCGGGGCAGATATCCGGTAAGTGGCACGAGTGCATTCCGCTCATGAGTCATTTATGAATGGCAATGGACCAGAATGCATCCGGCATGCAGGTGGGCGCAGTTTCCCTGGCATCGCGTGTTCCTCATCGCCGATACGCCCGGGCGCGATTTATGAATATCGCCATAGCGTCCGCCCCGTATCGACGCGATCTCGTGCGGCCCGTCGGGGATGCGCCGGCGGGCACTTGGGGTGCACGTAGGGGGCGGCCACCCGGGCGCGAGGGTTTCCTGGTAGCGCTTCGAGGGCCGCGGACGTGTAGGCCCGTCGTGCTTTCCCATTACTTTTTCAAACGAGTCTCGGCGTTCGTGAGCTCACCGCCATTTTATGAAAATTGCACGTCCACCCACCCCCTACCGCCTGTCCGGGCGGAATACGTTTCTCCCATCTCGCGATTAATGGTTGTTACTTCGTTCCGAAATGCCGGAAATTTTACCGTGCGAGGGAGGACGCGGGGATATGCAGATGACCCCAATAACGTACGTTTTGATCAAGATGGAGCCCTTTGGGCTCGACTTCGATGTCAGTAAATTGGGGATAAAGTGACCGATTTTTAACTCTTAACAGAGTCCTTAAATGTTCAGGCCTCATTTTTTTTTTCTGCCCCAGTAATATGATTTTCATCACTTCTTTCATTTAAATGGTATTGTGGATATTTCCGCAAAATATCTTGTCGTATATTGTTTGGATTAACCCGCGGAGATTATAGAAAATGTTGTACGACGGCGAAAATTGACTGCAGCAAAATCGGCAGGAGGTAATGAAAGTAGAGGGCGCGAAAGTAGAGGTACGAAAGTCTGAATTAATTACCATAAGCTAAATGAAGCCTAATTAGAAGTGAAATTATTTATGACAACCAGATATCGCGACAGCGAATAAAATTTCTCCCTTCCCGTGGCAACGAATTTCGTTCGTTGCATATCTGAAAATTCAATCATTTCAGACATTTTTTTCCCTCTTCCTGGTCTAATTAGTAACCCATTCTTCTAATCCAAGAGCTAAAATTTCATTTCCTCTGGGGGAATATCCATTGAATAAAAGTGCCCATTCTCGAGTCTGATCAAGTTAATTACGGAACTATAATTGGTGCCGCGAACACCTCTTTACACCGCCTAGATTTTTTCCAGCAGGGTTGGAGAACCCCGTCGGGGACAGGGGGTGGTTTCTCGCGAGAAATCAACCGTGGCATTTTACCGAGCCAGCGGAGATGCAATTCCGCCTCATAAATTATGCGATCCAGTTTTTCCTATCGGGTAGCAAAGGTGAAATGCCGCGACCGCCAGGGGTTGGAAGTCGGGGGTGGAATTCGACGGCGGCTGATGAAAAGAACCGAGAGACCACCCGGGATAGGGTACAATTAAAATTAGCGCAATTCAGTCACTCCGCTCGGTAATTCGCGTGCCTGGCATTTATATTAATAAGCTGCACGAATTACAACCCTTTTCAAGCGCCGCTGCCATTGCGAGGTCCGTGTGCGACTGTGGGGTAGGTGGAGCCTACCACACTCTCGGCTGTTCAGAGGGAAATAATTTCGCCGTAATTTCTGCGCTGAATCGCGCGAGTCGTTCCTTTTGTACGGAAAAGGACACGAAAGCTGCGGACCTTGCGCTTCTCGATGCCTTGCGTTAGCCCCTTCAAAATGCTACTGCGAAAAACTACGGAGTAAGCGCGTTGAGGGATGCGCAGAAATTATTTTTGTATTTCTCTTCTCCGAATATTTTTCACTGACAGGAATTAAAAAAAGAGAAAAAGTAAAGAGGTTATATTCCCGCGTTCAAATGGGATTTGTAGAGGCGTGCACGTAAATGCCTCATCTTTTATTTACAGTATTAAATAACAATTTTTGATACGTAGCCGACGCGATGGGAAAAATGCGCCCGGTAATGGCGATTGCCTTTAAATTTAAATTTTTCTCGCTATTTGCAAAAGAGGATTTGGAATACATTTTTTACGAGATTTACGCCCGTGAAAGGAAGCTCTGCAATTTTTAATCATTGCGAATGCGTCACGGTCGGTATCACATTTTAACACGTGCCGCCGGTTCTATTCCACCCCGTCGACGAACTAACCCAGTGTTTATTACACTTTGACGATATATTCTATGAAAAACTACATTGGAGAAATTCTCGTGCACTCTCTATATGGCGAATGGAGAAAAGCAGATCTGACTCACCTTTGGATGTGTTCTCCTGGGAAACGCAACTTTCGGGTCAATCTGTAATGGAAGAAGCAAAATCATCAATAGTTTACCTTGACAAAAATATTCTCACAAAGATTTTTACATCGAAATCTTTACTTCGTTATTACGGTAAGAAAGATACCATTAAAGAGTACTAGTAACCTCAGAAACTTTATTCCCAATGACTCATCGTAAAGTTCTTTTTTAATACTTGAAAAGTGCATTGACGGGAACCCTAGCTGCAGTTTCCCCATTGAAACGAGATTTTTTATGTGGGGTATTGAAAATTGAATAATTCCCAAATCGTAAAAAATTATCGAGCAAATCTTAAGGGAAGGTGTCTCTTATCCGTGACATGTTTTGGAATTTAATTTACCTTACAAGGAACTGCACTTTACTAAATCAAGTCTATTTAAATGCTTTCAATCAAAATGAAAAATTAACCTTTAAAAATAATGCTAAAATGGCATTTCTTTTGACATCATATCCGCCATAAACACGACAGATACAATATTGAAGAACCGGGAATTATCAAAAGACTCAGTCGTCCCTCGTTGCCAAGAACAGGACAGAGACTTTACTGTACAGGCGTATTAACCAAATTCTTCATTTGAAAGAAATAAACTTTAGACGAGATTTCCTTAAAATTACTATTCGATTATACATATGAACAGGATAATATCAAATCGTTAGACAGTTTGAAAGCTTGAATTTCGCAGAGTCATAGACAAGTTACGTCCTGGACATTCGAAGCGTGCATGGGTTGGTGTGCGGACTAGAGCAGCTTTTGTTAAATCGAATTTTTTTTTTTTCAGCATGGGTAATAGAGGGTCGAACGGCCCCAAATCGCGGGACGACGATCGAGCCCCTGTTAAGGGAAGTTCCCTTCTTTCCGCCACGTGTCTCGGTGTGAACTTTGCCCTAAGGGGAGCTACGTCTGGCGTAGTCGAGAGCCGGTTTCAAAGTTAGTTCCTGCCAGGTTCTACGGGCAGAACGTAGCTTCCGGGTGAAGCCACGAACGTGGTAATGACAAGCAAGAAAACCGCCCCTAACCCCGCCTGCCGCGCTACCCACATTTGCATAATCCCCTACGGCAAAGTTCACACCGGTCGCGAGCACGCCGCGGTTCCGTCCGACGCGACGTCGACGCCCGACGTCGTCCCGAACTACTTGCCCCCTTTCCGACTCTTCCGTCGAGCCGATCTGGAATTAGAAAACCCCAGGAGTACCAATATCGGGCAGGATACAAATTAGCACCTGACCCTCTCTGGTTTCCTCGGAGGGCTTGATGTATAAAATATGATGATGATCCTTTCGGTGAAAAACCTCCTATGGTGATGGTTCCATCAGTCAAATATGTCCTATGGTGATAATCCTTTCGGTCAAATACATCAGATGGGAAAATGCTGGTTCTGGATTTCACTACCGAATGCGATTCGATGGAAACAAATGCATGGTAGGTTGTCATAATGGTTGATCATGCCTTGCGGTCGATCGCGACATCGATGTCGTGACTATCTCCTAAATTCCTTGACTATCCTATATCTCCGATCCAAAAATGTTCACTTACAGCGGAACACCGGTACTGCTTTAGTCTCGCAAAGTAACACGTTCAAAGAAATAGCAGGCCTTTATAATCCAACACCGAGAGTCGATACAGACAATGGGCAACTACCAGGAATAGTCGGCACCATCGCCACAATCGTCGAGCTCTCGAGGAAGTCTTTGAGCCCGAAAATTCTTACTCTCGTGAGACCTTCCCGTTATGGAGAACAAGGGGAGTTTCCTCGACTGTCGGCTACAATAAAATAGCGCGGATCAGCCGCGCTCCCGAGGGGAGTTCTCAAAAGGGAGGAATCGATTTCTGGGCAACGATGCCACAGAGGGTGCGGGGCGCGATGTAGGACACTCACGGCCGAGCCGTTTCGCCCTTTTTTTTCGAGGCTCGGTTTCAGTCCCAGTTTAACCCTGTGTCAGGAACCACCCCCACCCTGCTCGCTCCTCGAGGACTTTGCCGTGCGTCCGCACTCTTTCCTCACCGACTTAACCCCGCTTTACTCGAGAGTCCCTACCCCTCCACGGCACACGGCTCCCTCGTAAACCCGCAACTTTTGCATCCCCGCGTTCCTTCTTTCGCGACTCCCCCTTTCCCTCTCCACCCTTCCCTCGAGCCGTTTCTCCTTCTTTTTATCCGCATCTCTCACCTTTTACCATTTTATTTTTACACCCCTTTTCTTACCTGGGGGATTAGAACGCGCGGTCGATTGGATTGTAAAAGGCTCGCTTCTTACGTCCGGAAGTGATCTCGTTGTGGTTGATGACGGTTACGGGAGATTTATTTCGATGCATTCAGTGATTATAAAATCGAAAAATGCGACGTCCTACAATGTCCTCGTGCGCTATTGCGTTTTCGTTTCCATCGTTGCCTGCGTATTGCAACTTATTTCTCTTTTTTCTTCCTCCTTCCTGGAGTCCGCTTACTCTGTTTCCTTTTAATTGCTAAGCTATTCTTCTGCGTATCGATATTACTCATGATGAATAATTTGGGATGTGACATTTTACGTTTTGATTAACGAATGCTCCGAAAACATTCTGCCTGTACACCGGTTGCTGCAACACGGAGAAGTGCAACTTTCTCATGTATCGTGTTTCCTTCCACTGCTCTTTTATGAGTTTGCACCATCTCCTTCCAAGTTCGCTCCGACCAGTTTCATTATTCTCCTCCTTTCCGAGTTTCCGATAGACCCGCCTCTTTGCTGAAATCGCAGCCTAAGATTGCCAAATCATGAAAGATTCCCCCAACCTACCTCACATTGATACACCATTGTTCCGGTGCAAGGTGCTTGTTGTATCGACGTGTCGATACGAGGCATCTAATCGAAAGTAAGGAATTGCTCTGAAAATGGCCTTTTTCCTTGGTTCCATTGAATCCCACCGACGTCGAATACCGTTGCAGATCGGCAACTTTCTCATCTCCAGTGTTTAATGCATTTTCAAATACTTTTTCGCTCTTTCTCGCTTACCCTGGTGTTTCTGTTTTATTTCATCTACTTCCGATCTACCACTCCTCTTTTCTCACTTTTGCGCCTTTCCTCCTTCCCTCCTGAAATCGAACTTCCAGGGAATCAAATCAGGAGAAACGTTTCTCTCGCTTTAGATAGAGGTCTGAAGCTCGATTCGAACTCAATGGTCTCAAAACGACGTATCGATGTTTTGATACAACCTATCCATCGATATATCAGTATATCGATAGAAGGTTTCCGATCGTAACCGAAGATTCAGAAAATCGTCTTTTTTACTGCTTTTCGGGTTTAACAAATGCAGAGTTCCTTTCCCAACAACTTCGTGTCTTTGATAATCTAACTTATAGAGTATCCATTGTATCCAATCAGGGTCAGCAATATTTTCCTCAAATCTTCATTACATCATTATACTTGCATCTCGTCACGAAGTATCCAAACTTTAGGCAAAGAACCGGATAGAAGGTGTTTTCATCCTTTGACTTCCGTCCGTAGCAGCATAACTTCCGTAACCCACCAATTACGCATCTCACGTTTCACATCCCCTTCTAAGATTTCCTCCAGCCCGACCGTTTTCTCTTTGTCCGTCCCCCCTCGCTTTATTCCCGGATTGACTTTTCCTTCCCTCTTTCCCCAAGTTTTTCATTTCACCTCCTTCCCCCCGGCTAAATCGAAGTTTCCTCGGGTAGAATCAAGAGAGGCGTTCCTCTCCTCTTCTCGATAGGAGGGGGCAACTACTTCCTCCTTTGTGACCATGTATCGGCCAATTTATGTATCGACGCGAGGTATCCAATCGAAAGTGAGGAATCGATCGAAAAACTACCTCTTCCGGTGGTCCAGTTGGAATTGGCGGCCGCGGAATGTCCGGCCGCTGGCCAGATCCAATTCTTTCCGCGATCCTCGGATGGCGGATTCCTTCGCTGGGTAACCTAAACCAATTTGTGCTTTCGAAAGTGGCCGGAGCTTTTCGATTTCTCGTCGTTAATGTTGCCAAAGCCTGCTCTCGGCCAGGAAACGAGTGCCGTACCGATTCCGTCCAAACGCGGACGCTCTTCGTTTCTCATATCCTGAGATTTATTTCTACAAAATGTTGAGTCTTCTCTCAAAATCCACTTTTTAACTCTTCCGCTCCTAACGCCGGCTATCGGTTGTCACCACGAAGCGACCCCTAAAGACGAGGCTGGCTATATCCAGCAGCTAAAAAACAGCGCCCATAGATTAGCAGAATATAACCGCACAGGGTACTTTTGTTGTGAAGTTTCCTTCAGGGGTGGCACTAAGGCCCAATCGACTGCCATAGCGAAAGCGTTAGCAGTAAGAATACCATTTGTCCAAATATTTCATAATTAACGAATTTCCTTTGAAGCAAAACTCGTTATGGCGTGTGTAATATTGTAAGCTATAGAAGGACCCCGACTTGGAAAGTTAAACCCTTTATTTATTCTTTATATTTAATTAGTTCTTGCGTCAAACATTAGCACGTTATTCTCTCACAATGATTAAGAATAATTAGTAATATCTAATGATCCTTTTTAACTTAGAAGTTTCACTTCTAAGACGCGTGGCAGCCACTTTCAGATCTTTTTATTCATGGCTTCCAGGGATCAAAGGGATAAAACATTTGGAAAACCGACAATTTGAAAAATGTACAGTTCTACATTAATGCTTTGATGTATCATTCTTACCTTGACACGTACTATGTATAACAATAAGAATCTGTGTCCACGATATCTCGGATCGAAATCCCGGATGAAAATGCATCCCGTCCGATTTTTCTATACTAGTTGCGCACTTCATGTCACATCATATCCAATACCATTGTCATATACCATATTGTATCCAACTTCATTTCATACACTTGACGATCTAGCATCGTGGACATAAGCTCTATGAGAAGCATGTAAAAAATCTTAAGCGCCAAAATATCTAAACTAGTAAAAAATCTATTGGCCATACGGTTCGTGCTCATCTTAATTACGAACGTTAAGCGTCACTGTTTTCCGTTAAACATGGTTAACGGTCAAATGTGTAACAGAGGGCTAATTCAGGAGCGTGCACAGTTGATTTCACGCACTCCAAAATGAATTTGTAAATAAAGCCATTGTTTAAATGGTAATAAACTTCTATCTGCAGCAGTCTACGTAGCAGCCATTCAACGGCCTGTTGTTCGTGCAATCTTTCCCGCAAAGGCACGCCACTTATGAGAAAGTTGTTTATATGGAACCTTTTAACCCAGCGCCGAAAGGCGCCGGCGGGGAGGAAGCATCGCTCAGGATTTAACTCTGAACTCGGGAAGATCGGAGTAAATATCTGCGAGCTACAAGTGGGAGATTTCCCCGAGCAAACCCTCGTCATCCAGCTAGCTCCCGTTCTCCCTCTCGACAACCCCGTCGCCGTAGTCCATCAGTTTGGAAAGCACCGAATGGCTCGGCAGTTGTGCCGAACGTGCACAACGTGCTCGCCGCCGCCCTTAAGGCCCCGGGGAAACTTCCCTCTGACATATTTCCGGACCTCCCCTCGAAAATATGCTTCCACTTCGATATGTTTCTGCAAGTCGCTGTTCGATGTCCGGAGTAGTTGGGGAGCTGTCGGCGAATTTCGAAAAGGGGATGGACAAATAGAACCCCCGTCCTGAATCGGGGGAGTTGAACAGCAACTGGATATCTCTCTCTTTCTGTCTTACTCAGCAGGTAGTCACGGCGGATGGTTTTTTATGGTTTTTGGTCAAGTATCAGGCGATGCCACCCAGAGGGTTGTGGCAGTTGACATCCGTCGAATTAGTTACATCGGAACTGGGAATCAGTGATAACTGGTTATATATTTAGGAAACTTCGTACACTTAATTCTTCAGAATTCGGATGTTCACCTTGCGAGTTAACTCTTCGAAGCTACGGGGGTGCAGGCGCAAATAGATAGGTGAATCCTTTGAAAGGCCCAAAAGAAGTATATATCGTTCTTAAAAAAGCATGCCCATTCATTAATAAATTGCAAACCACGATTAATAGCGCTATCTCCATTGATACAACCATGTGTCATGATAAACTGTCAAATTTGTGATCAAGCATTTCTTCTTCATCCTCACCCATTTGTTAATTCGCCTGATTATTTGAATAGGTGTGCCAGCAACTGTTTTACCAATTTTTTTTATTTTTATGAGACTTGCTCCGCACGTACATATTAACGATGCATATGCCTTACTAATGCACGTTAATATTTTCGAGCAAGTGTATATATTAATGTGAAATTTGAGCCAAGTTTGAATACATCCCTTGAAATCTTTCGCGGAAAGTCTGGCAATTTGAGAAAGTGAAAAAGAATTGAAAGAACTTAATTGTTCCCGAGGTCACCTAATACCTGTAAGTAGAAGAGCAGCTGTGATAGACTGTCAAATGTGTGATTAAAAAATGCTTTCCCATCCCCACCCGTTTGATTGCTCGCTCGATTAGTCGATTAAGCCTAACTGTTCCCACTGACTAAGTCTTACCGATTTTATGTCAAAGGTATCTAACGCGAACAATGTGTCAAAAGTATCTAGCAGGGGTTAAAAGCCGGTTAGTTGGGAAGTCAGTTAGCGTGATCTCTACTTATTGTTAAGTTCTTATTTCATTACATAAGTATCTTGTAATTCCCTGACGGCCTCCTGACACAAATACCCTTCTTAGTGTCAGAGTGATACGCTTATCGTTCCGGGAATACTTCCCATTACGCGATTGTTGCAATTAATTCTCGCCCCAGGAGTTGCATCCTTTGATACAGTCAACCGTAAACGGAACTCGAATACAGGGGAATTTCGGTAATGATTTCTGCGTTTCGGCGAACTGGTTGCGTTGTAACATCCGGAGTATGCCGACGTTATGCCATCGGCGTGTTGGAAATTTGTCGGATTGTCGGAACAATTTCGCACCTGGAGAGAATCTTTTGTGCGCGGCTCTGCATCGCCCACGTGTCCCAAAATTCATTTAACTGCGAATCCTTCTATTTTCACCTAATTTACAAATCGAGAAAGGATAATTTCATTTCCGATGCGAAACTGTTTCAACACATAAATCGATTAACGCTTCAAGTCGTAGCATTTGATCCACTTACGTTCTCGAAATAATATCAAGTAACATCATAGAAATATGAAGACACTTACTCTTCTGTAAGAACTTAAATAATATATAAATACGCATATAAGTATAGCTAAAATAAAAGTTTGTAGAGTGGAACTTAAAACTTGACAAAGATTTTGCCGTTCAGTTAACACAAGTAAATGTTGCACCTGACTAAATAAATCCATCAAAGCAAATATTTGCTGATCATGTAACCTGAAATTCAGTTACGAGACCATATTTTTCGATTCTCAGGTTCAATTCACAATTTCAATTGGAACATTGTTAATATTATTTTCTTTATTAACTAGTTTAAGTATTCAGAGAATTTGTTTGCAGCCAGCAATTATTTATAAAAGTGGAAAACTCGGCATTGATTCCATTGCCTTTATTTGTTAACGTTTGTACATATGGCTCGCGCAAATGAACGAACACGCTGGTTATTCACAATGGGGCAGCAAACAATGAGTTGATTCGCCATCAGCATAAATAAAGGCAATAAAATGTTAAAAGGGCGTTTCTCTCGATTTGTGGTGCCTTTTCCCAGTGGTGCTGGTCGTGAGGGTCCTCTTATCAGTGTATCCTCGAAATGTCAGGGTGATGAGGTAACACATCCCGCGGGGTAGAACATCTCCCAGAAAATGCGGGAAATAGGGTGGGCAGTAAAAATTTTACGTTTATACCGGAGAGGAGTTTGCGTACCTAATTCAAATCAGAATACGCCCTCCATGTTGCAGAAAGCCACTCCCGTACCTCCGCCTCGGGTTTATTTGCATGTGCATTGTCAGCCCGAAAAGTATGGGAGTTCCGTGCCGTGTAATTCAGGCTTTTCCCCGCTCACCCAATTTTCTTCCGACGTTTGTTGGGCACTTCCACCGTGGTAGTACTCCCAGTACTGAACAATTAGTAATAACACTCGGTGGGTTCCACTCTGCGGGCGCAAGTTTGTGATTACCACTTGTAAAGGAGGTACTTTGCACGTTTAATAGGCTAAACCAACAAAAATCTGGAAACCATGTGTTCCGTGCTGTTTAATCCGACTTCTTACTAAGTTGTTGAATATCTGAGATTTTCTTTGATACTGTTGTTGTTGCAATAGATTTTGAGCGGATGGAAGTTATACTTATCGACCAATAATCAACGGCAATCGATGCCACATAAAAAAATACTAGCTGGCCACCAAGTGAAACTTCAAAATTAAAAAGATATATTAGTAACGCATATTAAAATTAAAGAGTAAGTAAAAAAATCATTAGATGCTATTAAATGTTCTTAATTATGCTATCGCGATAGGTCCTTACGCGCTTTGTACAGACTGTTCTGTTCATATATACTTCTATTCTTTATTTTTATTTCTCTTGAAATGTCAATAGTTAATCGAGACAATAACGCACTATTGCGCATGAAAACGTTTATACAAATTTCGCAAATTGTGTTCATAGTGATACTTTTTCATCGCAGTCTTCGTTGACAAATGCAAAGGAGTACTAGTAAAAGTAAAATACCAGTAATAACCGTGGCAGTTCCACCCTATTTGACAAAAATAGTTAATCTGAATAATGCATGAAGAAAAAACGTTTTGCGATTAAATGAAGAAAAATAAATGTGTCTGGCTAAGTTTTTGTACATGATTTATTTCTTTAGCTAAACTAAGTCGAAAGAAGAAGAAGCTCGAATCACATCCTATGTATCCGAGCAAAAACCGATTTATAGATGGATCTTTGGAAACGAATCGAGCGAATCCTCGTTACGACGGTTCGGAGTGGCGGGAATTATTAAATTTCGCGACCACAATTCCACGGGCGTTATTTGCGCGATGCAAATATGGTTAATTCGCCCAACGAATTAAACGCAAATACGCCGTGTTGATTTTGCAATCGATCGATCAGCTGCTGGGAAAGAAGGCATCTCTTCGAGGTCCGCTCGAGGACTTCCTATATAATCTCCGCGGTCTTTGTACTTCGAAGCGGATTTGCTTCCGTTTAAGAGATAGACACGTCCCAATTTTCACGTCGCAGTCCGTTAATTACGAGACTTCGTTAGCTACGTCGAGCAGAAAATTCCCTTAAAAATGACCGAGCAAAGGGACAAATTAAATGGGAGGAAGTTCGCCAATAAATACAAAAGGTAGCTGTACACAGTCGGACGTTGCAGCCAACGCTACGTACCGCGCGAACCAATTCCTTTTATTCTATTTAATCTTGAGGCCTTCCGGCGGATAGCTAAATAACGAAAACATGATACGGGAACATAAGTAACAATTTATTGATATAAAATGGCGCGTCGAAGCGGCTGGGAACCAATGCGTCCCAGAATGAGACTCGAAAATGACTACATACTATGTACCGAAACTACCCCGAAGGCAAAGCCTTACCTAAGGTTCCTCTGTGTTCTAAAAACTGAACTTGCTCGTCAGATGGGTACACGGAAAATAGTCGGACGCGGAAAACCTTCGCTTTCGTCCCTGTCCGTTTTCCGAGGTCGCCGGCGGCAAAAGGGTCTTCGGACGTCACAACGGGGTAGTTGTACATTTTTAGCCGGGGGTTGACGTGGCAGACGTGCAGGCGCAAATCGCATTTACCTACTCGTAATTGTATAAAAAATTAAGTCGCTCCACAAACCCCGGACTCGGTGCCGCTAATGAGACGAGTCAGCCGCCTCGCGAATCCCGTCTCGAAGTCCGTCAACCGCGAACTCCAAGAAAGACGGGAAAAAGGTCGGAGGAGTGGCGATAAAGGACGACGAACTCCAGGGATCTCGGGGCAAAAGCACGGAAAACGGAATCCGACGAAGCTTTAACCTAATTTGTATTTTCCCAAGAGCAGTTGCAGAAGCAATAATAAGAGGCCCGGTAGATCCTAAAAACGACTCGGCTCCGGAGCGACACGCTTCCGGTGAAGAGACGCCGACTAGGGAGCGCCTCGATTTTTGCGTCGGAACCCGTCAACCGTGAATTCCGAGGGGCGGGAAAAACTGGGAAAAGTTGAAAGAAGGGAAGAAGAGTGGCGAAAGACAGAGAGAGAGAGAGAGAGAGAGGACGCGTAGAGTCGGAGGCGGGCTGGACGGACACTTCGGAAGGAGCGGCGCCTAACGGAGGAACTCTGCAAACTAGGCCAAAGACGCGCTAACGAGAAGGACGCCTCCGGAAGCGAGGGCTTCTTCAGGGTGCCGCGACTTCCGGTCCGCCGAAAACCCACCCCTCCTCCTCCCCCTTCACCTCGTGCTCTCCAACCCCCGCCAGTTTTCTCGAAGTGGCCGGGAACATGCGCTTACAACTTCCGTCCCACGCAACGCCGCAGGGAGAACAACTGCTTCGAACTTATTACCGGGGAACATGGAACGAACTTATTACTAAGAAAAAGGAACGGCGAGAACTCGGGAGAACAATCAGCCATCTCGCACGGAGACAACTCGACGGGTCCAACAACGCCGTCTCGCCGGCTGAGAAACTGTTACTGCTGCCGGGTTGCCCGGATTAGTTCGTCGAGAGAATTCGGCGCTATGTTTTCCATTAGGTAAGAATACCCAATTGCCCGGGGCGGCACAATTTTGGGACCGGCCATCTTCTTTTCATTTTGTTCACGGGTCTTGGTGGGTACTTCCGAATAGATATGCAAATGTCGACGGGGGAAACGTCACATTAGTAGGTAATGCGAAAGGCGCCGAGAACTTGAATCGACGCCGGTAAGAAGTAATTAGTATCTTCTAATTAGTATGCCATCTGATTCGGCGCCCCACGTTACCGACGTTCACATTTATATTGACAACCGCGGCGGAGTATATTGAGTATTGTTTGGAATAGCGCACTATACAGATATGTCGTTTCGAGAGAATCTTGCAGAGTACGTGTTTTTCCCGGGATATCCGAGAACTTCCCTGCTCGCATTTATGAAGCTTTTCTTGAATTTGTAATGTTCGATTACTGCGGTGTTTTTACTTGTTACTTCTAGGTCCTAGAAGTCATCGTTTTCAGTTCTACGCTTACAAAAGGTTTAACGTTTTCAAATTGTGTCAACGATGTCATCTTGATTCTAGTTTGAGATATATACAAAATTTTCTAATTGAAAAATGGAATTTCGTTACAACCTCCCTAAGGCTCCTCATATTCGCGTGGCAAAGTTTCAAGCGATTCGATGTACCCAGTTGGAAGAAAAAATGTCACGTGACTAAGCGGAAGTATGTGAGAAAAGATTAGAAACAATCTTGCATTTGTGCAGAAAATTAGGGAAAAAAAAAATGAATTTCAATATGCTGTTCGAGAACGGGGATGAGTACGGCTGGTCTTGTGCGTCCATCTTATGTACTGACACCTAAAAAGGCGTTCACGTATGAACCGGATTATTGGATTCGGCGTTGGAAAGTCAAGCTTTATTTAGACGTTTCGATTTTAAATGGGCCACCCTGTACCGCGAGAGAATACGGTCAGTTATTGCGCAAGGCTGAGCGATTGCTTTTAATATTAGCACCATCTGCATCCCGCCCCTGAGTGCACCCCCGGCGATGCACTCCTCCCGAATGAAGCGCGCGGTCCGATGGGAGTGCACTTTCGGCCAACTTGGGCGCAGATTATTTTCTGCGCGGGCTCTCGATCGCTCCCCGTAGATCGGATTTTCCAGATCCCTGGATCCAGGCCCGTGAAGTGTATCGCCATTCGCCGATAATATCACCGTCAACGGAGGGGCACCGACAATGTCAACTGCACTCGGTGCCAGCCAATATGGCGTTGCGATATCGGCCCGTAAAGCATATGCACCGCTGGCTCTATCAACCGGGATCGTGCCTCCAACTTTCAGTAGTCGACTCGCTTGGATCGAATTAATTTCGCATAGCATATTGCCGATCGACGACCCGACGCGACGTCTCGCAACTTCCTCTCGCCTCTTCCGACCGGTTGGAAATAAAAAAGTCCCTCGACTTAGCGCGGAGAAGTCCTTACGGTGGAGGGCACTTCCTCCGCGAACTCCGGAGGCGGCCGATACAAAAGCTTTACTTTTAGCACCGAAATTCTCCCGACTAACTCGAGTCAATTTAACGCCGTCCCAGTTTTATTGCGATCGCTCGAAGGTACGAGGGCACGGACTCGAGGCCCGCGCATCGATATTAGATCGCGTAAAGTCCCTCGTTGTTTTTATATCCCCCTATAAAAGAGTGATTTCCCGAGGCAGGAGTGCGCGAAAACGAGGGAAAGATGAAGGAAAAACCGGGGCTGGCCGGGAGCGAATCAAAAAACGAGTATCCACGGACGGGAGTCCCGCGGCTCGGAAGCTGCTGATGCGCCGTTACGGCCGCTCGTTTTGTCTGGTTTCCATTTACCCCGCGAGGGGTAACGGCGAAACGGGGCCGCCTCTCCAAGGCCGACTTCCCGTTTTTGTCTCGTCAAAAGTGCGAACGCAGGTCTTTAATAAAGTCGGATTAAAAGCGAGACTGCATTCCGCCCAGCTCTTCATCCGGCTCCGTCGGATGGCTCATTCCCGTTCGAGAAGGAGTTCACCGTGTCAGCGGATGTGGCCGTTCGAGACATTAGTCGGGCTTGCGGTACAAGTGGCTACCGGTATGGAGGGACTAACAAACTGGATTTCCGTAACCTCTTTCCGGATGACGGAAAGCGGCTGCGAGGACCAATTCAGGAAGAACTAGCTGGGATGAAATTCGGGAACCCATCCTTGAAATGGGACGCTTTATTGGGGAAGGTCAAGCCTTCGGCCTCTTCTTTGGATAGATGCGCTCAATTCCAATGTTGCTTATCGAGGCACTCGGAGCTTCTACTCTACGGTTAAACCTCGTTCAACTAATACTTCCCTTCAGACTTTTGCGATCCAATTAAGATTGCTAGAGTTCATCTTGGAATTCCTTCAAGTCATCGAATGCAGAATCCTGATTTTTGGATAACCCATAGATGATGATCGATAACCCTTGACAAACGTTCAATCAGTCCATGGGGTGGGATTCTTGCCTAACGTTAATAGAAATTGTTGTTTATTCCATGAATCAAAAGTACAATGTCTCTGAAGTATGCATACAAAACTTGAGATCGAAATAAGGGTGTAACGTTAAGTTGAAGCTCATTTAATGAGATGCGTTTGATTATCTCCCCTTATGATCTTTATGGTAATACCAAATTTATCGGGATTCACTTTCTAATCGATATACTCCTTCTAATTAGTGTTCAAGTTATTGGGGGCAGAATGGCGATTGTCGGGTAATGGATGACGATCGTCAACCCGTGGGTAATCATTCGAACCAGTCTCACGATGCGTCTCTACGATTCTCGGAAACGATAAGTGCAATTACGCGATCATCAAGAGCGACGGAAGTCCAGGAACAGCTATTTAGCCGTCTGGGTGTTGGGAGCGAGCTCGTAAACCGAAGCGTCGACCTGGATGTTGGGTTCGCGTTCCTACGACGAGCCAGGACGCCGAATGTCCTTTCGATGAGCCGGAGCTCCGGATGTTCCCTGGAACGAATCGCCGGACGGTGGGACGACGATCCATCCTCGCGGATACGTCCCGGCTGATAAAAGCGATGGTCGTACCTCGTCCCATGGAACGGCTGGGACCCGAAGTTACGCGAGAATTCCTTCGTCCGAGAGCCAGTGCGGACGGTTGCGGGAAGGAATTTTCCCGGGACTTTTCCGAGCTTTCCTTTCGAGGGAACGAGTCGTAAAGTCGGTGGAATCGATACCCTCCCACGGCGGTAATTTCTCGAGAATTCGCGGAGTGCCGCCTTCGAACCTCTACCCCTGGCCAGGATCCGCCACTGGCCGGCAGTAAAGCGGACAGTACAGATTAGTAATTAATGTCGGGACCATTTTGCTTTACAGGCGAGTCGGGCTTTTTATTCTCCTCGTAAAAACGAGGCGACTGAGGTGCAGCTGCGTGCGGAAGAAGGGCTTGGAGGAAGAGGGAAAAATGGAACTCCGAGAGGCTCGATGTGGCGAGAGCGTGCGAGACAGGAAGAAGAAGTAACTCGGCCCGCGAAGATAAGGATAAGAATAAGTGGATAAAGATAATTCCCTTATTATTACGGTAACTTGGCTCGGGATTGGAGCCTTTTTAAACCCGAGAAGTTCATGGTGTTTTTATTAACTCCTAACGCGTTTGTAACCAACTCGGAGTGAATTCGTTATTTCGGAGGCAGACCGAAATTCCATAGACAAGAATCACATACCCCTTCACTGACCTAAATTTGAACGTGACCAACGTTACTCCAACTGTAATGAATTTATTGAGGAAAACCTAAAACTTCAATGTCACCTTTCCAGGTAAACCGCAGGTATGCAAGCTCTTCTCTATATTCAATCGTACCTTAATTCAGTCTACAAGATTCCTGTTACCATCAAAAAACGCTTTATTTATTCCAAGATGATACAAAAATCGAATTCACCGAAGCCCTTGAATTCGCTCGTTCCGAGTAATTCCTTGATAAGTTTCACCTCGCCTTGACTTTCTTTTTTAATAGCATTCATCCATTTTTCTCTTAGCTCATCTTTCTTCGACGTTCGCGATCTTTTTCCAACATGGCGGGCGCGTCGCCCGTTGCCTTGGTTACCGGGTATAGCAGTAACCATGCCAATGGCAACAACGATAGGGAAAGCAACGACAGCGGCAACAGGAGCGTCGGTAACGGCAGTAACGACGCTAATGCGAGTAACGGCGACAGCGACGCAGGGAACAATGACAAAACAATTAGGCAACTCATAACTGCCTGGCACAGGCGTCCTCCGGCGTCCTCTCGCCCATTGTCGCGTCAACGTGTCATGGCCAACGCGACCCGCCAGACCGAAGTCAAATTGCATCCGACGAGCCTGCACCGAGCGTACCCTAGGAATGCGGATTCGTTCCTGGAGCTGCATTTGATTCTCCGATGTGCAAGCAACTTTTCTCTGACCTGCGAGAATCACACAGCGAAGCTAGAATGAACAATCGGAACTGGACATTCTTGCTACCGGTACGAGGAAGCTGCTGAACGTAATTCCCTGGATGTATATGACAAAGTGACAAAATACAACGAGGAGGGATGACGAAGACAAGACATCGGTCAGATGGATTATCAGTGTGCGGTTGTTTCGTCAGTTAGATGATCAGAGTGCAGGTGGTAAGGTTAAATCTCTGGTTTTCTGTGACGGTGCTGTGCACCAACACCTATTTTGGCCTGCAGTATTCGTTAGGACACCTTAGCCAACTCAAACTATTAAACTGTTTTGTGTATTTTCCTTTGTTCTGTATTCGAGTTTGTCTTCTTTATGGGTTGTAAGAGCATGAGGAGCTAGTAGCTCTCCATGCGGTTGCTTCTTTGTGTGGTGACGCGGCGTTATTGGAGTTTAGGAACGTACTTAAGGATTACCTTATATGCAATGGAAAGCAAACAAAATGTTTAAACGATCTTCGTTCACCGTATGTAAAATAACCTCCGCGATTTTGCGTTAATGGGGAGTCACGATAATCCCATTACAGCGAAATCTCCCATCAGCACCCCTTGCCAGTTATGTCGAATCCGATTTTCCCCTTGTTGGGTGAGAGAAAGGGAGATCAGCACGCTCTCCGCGATGCCCTGAAAAAGGAGGGAAAAAGAAGGGAAACGCTCGGCGATATAGTCGAGGGGAAAGAGGGAGCCGCTGACCAGTTCCTGCACGTTTCGGGGGGTGCCGAATTTCACTCTTACACCTTCGTTGGGGTGCGATGCACCGTCGCTCGTCCCCATAGAGAGCCACATTCTCGAGCGATCCATTTCCAGATTAAACGCGCGTGAAAGTCCGCTCTCGTTTCGAGGCCGGCGGATGTGCCTGCTGCGGACTTAAACGTGCGCGTCCTCTTCGGGGTCGCTCAAAAATGAAAGACCTCGTCGGGTACCGGTCCAACTGGTGCGATCCAACTTTCGTGCAATTTTCAGACGCGAGCCGTGCCCTCTGAGCCAGTCCAGATCCTTCGGGAACGCCTGGGATACATTACGATATCGGACACTCCCGGTCGAGCGACTCCGTAGAAACGTTTCCCACTTGCTGTTTCAACGGGTCGCAACAACCCCGGGGGACCTAGTGACTCGTGGAACCTGTGTGTCCACGAATTTGAGTTGCTTAGGTAACACGGACACCGTAAATGTACTCGGAGTAAAGATTTAGTTCCCATTGAATGTAACAGATATCTCTGTAGTCGGTCAGAGCATAACAAATCATGCATCCAGGGGATTTCTTGAGTTTTGCTTCGATCCCTTTAGCAGAGACAAACTGTGAACCGTAGAACAAAATTTTACCTGATTTTTCGACTCCATTTTCAAGAAGGATAGCGACGTGTAAACCGAAAGATTTCTGTTATACTTTGTACAGTGAATGTCTACTTCCTAATGAGCGGAAAGTATCGTTGATATGGGTGCTGGCCCAAGGTACCAACGGATGAACCGGATACAGGAAACATTCTTACTTTGAACCCCCGAGTACCAACAAAGGGCATAATCCGAGGTATCGCAAATCCAAGGGTTGAATGGGAGATCCGAATTGCGCGAAGGAGAAATTCTTACATTCAACTGGAGAATACCAAGGATTATCACGATCCGACTTATCGCTTGAACATCCTTGACTGTTGACAAGAGCGAATCCCAGGCGCTCCGGCCGTTCTCCAGCAATTTGGGGACGCCGTTGTGCGCCAACGAGACACCCGACGCGGGGCTGCAAGCCTCGCTTAAATGGAAGCGGAGCCAGGGGGTGGGTGGGTGGTGTTTAGGGGAGGTTCTGGCGGAGGGGCAGAGAAAGAGTGAGAGGGAAAGGGGAAAGCCAGAAATGCGAGAACGCGCGAGAGGCATTCGAAGCACAAAGCTCGCCGGGGGCGGCCGGAGATATTTAGGGGGGATCTATTGAGAATGCAGCTCCGTGTGTACACCAGGCTCGTATAAACGCGTCATAATTGCGAATGTAATCACCGCGCGCTTTCTGAATTGTGTTTTCCTTCTGGCACTCCCATGCACCGTACCCCGAGCCACGTATCCTCGCACTTCCAAAGGGGTGAACGCCGCATGGAAGAGGGTGGCTCGGTCGAGGCTGGCAATCTGGGTAATGGCTCGTTCGGGCGATCGTTCCCTCTGACTTCGAGGCACCTTTCTAAGGGACGATCGCCTCGAGAGGAGCCTTCGGTCCCCGCGATCGTCATCCGGATCGATCGAGATCGATCGGGGTGATTGAGCGACTTTCCTCGGGAATGGGGAACACTGCGCGACGCACCCCGAAGGAATCCGGGAGCGGATTTAGCCACCCTTATTGCACTGCCGTGTACCCCACGTGTGTACGGTATATTCTTGGCCGATGCACGCGTCGTCATGAATATGCTAGTGGGTATAATATGCGTATGTTTGCTGCATGCAGGATAAACATATACATGTCAACTCCAGTTGTCCTTAGGTGTCAAGTGCGTTTATGCGTGCGCTACAGATATCTAATATGCGCGGTGATGCACATCGTGTCTAATGACATCCGCGTGGGCCATCTCCGATTTGGAGAACCCATTTACATTTTCGACCAGTTATACGACCACTTTAGTGTAAATAAGCTTTACCGATTAAACGGAAATCCTCGTTTAAAAATTCGTTTGGTCAAATTGAGCCGAATTAAAGAATTTTTCATTTAACGGGTTGAGTTGAGGATAAGCTTGTAAATGGGTCGGTTTCATTCAGCTATCACACGGACTTTCGGTGGCAGGATTAATACGAACATTTCTGAACTTCGTTGCAGGTAAATTCGTTTGATCGTTTAATTATAGTTTACTGGAATTAACCACGTTTCATGATCCGACGGAGTCGAATGAACTCATATCAATTGACCTAAATTCGTTTTTTTTTTTAACTTTCGACGTTCTATATCGGGGCCAGTCATTGCCTTGAAATATAGGAAAAATGTAACGGAGAAGAAAGGCTTTTCGGTTGAAATATCGTCGTTACAATTTCTCTATACTTAATGTTTGAAAAGCATTTCCAAAGTCGTAGAGCTGAGAGAAAGAGAACGGAGGAAAATTGTAAAATCGGGAAACTCCTTTCCCGTTTCCTATCTCGTCGAGGAATGCATTCCGAGGCGTTTTTATTTCCAGGAGGATAGTTGGGTCCAGGGGAAAGGGCCAATGGAGGCGGCTGAAGGATAACGAGCCGAAACACAATCGGGGCGAGAATAGAAGAGGGAGGATTCGTTTACCGCGTTTACAGCGGCAGAATCTCGAGAACGGCGAAAAGGTGTTGGGAATCGAGAGTCGAAACGCAACGTTTGTTATTCCGGTTTCCCTTAAATAATTCATAAAGCAATACCAGACCACGGTCGCGGTCACGTTTCGCCGTGTCTCCCGATTGGCCGGAATTTACGAGCCATTGTCGCCTGATTGGCCGCGCTTGTGCGACGGATGCTGGGTTCCTAAGGAAAGAGACGCTTTGTCATTCGGCGAAGATCTTTCGCCCTGCACATCGGGATTTTACGACCACTTCTGGAAAGACGAAAAGTTCTTTTTCCCTCGCGACATGTTGCTCCAAAATTGGCGTCATTTTAATAAATTCAAGCCGAATGTTCGGCTTTACAGTTCAGCGATACTACGTGAAATATTCAATCGGATAATAGAGATAGATTAGCGTACTTGAATGAGTGATTGTACTAATAATGTACTTGTACGTCACAACGCATAGTTTATGATATCGGAGTATTTCCCGCTACTCTCTTGGTAATTTTTTTTTCGAAACAACGTTTTCCAAAGTGTCCCAACAAAACGTGACGTAAAGAAATAGTGGTTATAACTCGGAAGGGAAATGTTTCCAGACCCATGTTCATAGGACTCTCCGTCATCCCCGCAGTAGCTACAACTAGCTCCTTAATCTTGACCACGTATTTCAGCAACCCCCGGTATTTTAAATCGCCCACTGCTTAAATCTCCTTCCCTGTATTCTTAATTCTGGAATTAGACGCCTGCATTTTTAATCGAGCCTCACAAGGCACGTTTAAACGGCCTTGATAATGAAATACCTTTCACGCCAGCACGTCGTCCATAAATATCCCCTTCTCTGCGGCTTGAATATTTTCACCTATGCAGATGATACCGGGTACATCGATGTTTTTGAATTAATTCAAGCAGGAGCACAGCAGTGCATGTAGAAATGATTAAACAGGCAATGAGTGGGGGCGAAAAAGGACGGCGAGCAAATTGGGACAAGAACGCGTCGCGTGCACCCAATATCCAGGAGGTCGGTGTCGTGCAAACAGCCGCGTATCCATATCTTTCGCAAACCGCTTTTCAGACTCGATTTCCCGATTTTTCTCCGGTTTTCAATTCCCCCTTTTTCGGGCCAGCACGGATCCATCTTCTTTCTGTGCACATGGTGTACATCGCCGGCGCATAACTCATCTTTTCGATATAGGACACGTCCCGGGGACTTCCTGCTCAGCTCCACGATCGCCGCTCGATTTCACGTCCTGCCCTCCGACATGGCGAAATCGCGGCCATGTATCGTAACCTGGCACGCTCTTTTTCCAAAGCGTCTAGTGGGATTTGATTGCGATCCCGCAAAAAGTCCTCTTCTCGTGGACCGTGGGGCGTCCGCGAGAATTGACGTCGCGCTTTCTTGGGGTGAAATCCGGCCGGGGCTTCCTTCGCTTTTGACGAATGAACCCCTCGGGTTTATTAATATTTACCCACCCTGGGTTTAGGTCTCGGGAGCCGCCTTTTTTACACCGATCCCTCAAATTCTCGTTAGAGCTGTCTTGCGCCGGGAAGTAATCTTTTACTTCGTCGTCGGTTAAACTGCAAAAACTTTGCCCTCGTTTCGACGGAGATCATTTCAAGTCACGATTTCATCACAATTCGTCGGTTTTCCTCTCATATCAATAGATCGTAGCAATTCGTAGCAATTACATAAACATTTCATTCGGCATCGTTAGTTTATTTCACTCAATCGAAGTCTCCTTGACTTTTCTAAACGAACTCGTTAATAACGAATTTATATTCTAATTTAATTCATCCAACCATAACTATTCGATTGAGTTCATCTGAAAAGCTGAGAATTACTGTCTTCGTTTATTTCCTTTGACAATTGTCAGACATTGCATCAAACAGCCTGCGTTTTGCATTACACCTCTCTTCGCTAATTTTACTTCGGCATGGATACACTTTTACAGTGAAATATCCGTAAAAATAACAAAATTCATGTGAAAACATTGCGCATTGATGTTAAGTCACGTCGTTGGTAAACATTTTAAAGTCATGTACGAAACTGCCAATTTCCCAGGCGAAAATTGATCGTACCAACTCGAAGATATGGTACCAGAAAAACGGCTATTTTGTGTAAACGCTTGCGTGGATTTTAATTCAGCGGGGGTAAGCTCTCGTGTAAGCTCGGTCCATGAGAACGGTTTAGCGGGCGGACGGCTTCCGAAGTCGACGACATAAATCGCGGACGTGTAGCTAAATTAGCGGGTAAAGCGTGGCCTGGTCCGACGTAAAGCCGCAGGTCGCATCGATATATCGCACCGGAGCGGCCCGGCCGCAGGCCGCTTATACATCATGCTAATTATTTATATTTCATGCGACGGCTGTAGCTGGTGCCTGGGTAGCAGTTTCGTAGCTACTAGTTAGGCGGCCGCTGATCCATTTCGCTCGAGCCAGCCACAGGACTCGCCCACGTGGAAAACAATCTTTAGGATACGAAATGGAATTCTGGCTTTGCCAGTCAAATTGCGTCTCTGCTGCCAGATATTGGCAGTTGCTAGCTGGTAATTGGTATTACGTGCCCCCAGCCCCAAAAAGGGATTTCGACAGGGTTAACTCAGGAAATAAACACCAGAAAGATAGACATAGTTTGTTGAGAAGACTCGTGGAATTTGAGGAATTGTCTCTTTCGCTGGAAGGAAATAAGCATTTCGGTAATGTACATAAATCTTAGGATGAGCCGACGTGGAAATTGATTGTGTTGAGGTAATCCAGATGCAACGATACCACTTTGCCGGTTAAATCGCCTCCCTGTTGCGTCAAACCTGCAGTTCACTTGTGCCGAGGGATTTCTCTTTGACGTTAACGATCACATATTTGGGAAGCGTAAAATAAATATTTATCGTTTGGTGAAGAGATTTTTGGAAACGAGGAAATGCTCGTATGGAAATCGTCGTTTGGTAGCATGGATGAAATCCTTTTCTTGGGGTCTTCGTCGAAATATATTTAAAGTGAACGATGGTTCACCTTACGCTGAATGCCATTTTGCGCCCGCCTCTGAAGTCCCTCGGATTTCAAATATATCCTTTTTCTATTTACCACAAATCTTGTGGAATAACCATCTAAACGGTAGTATTTGCTTTGCGTTCTTTCGCGCACACGACGCTTCGCTGGAAATGCGGTGAACGTCCAGCTTTCTCTTCTTGGGGCGAAAGTAGCGGTCAGTTTCGGTCTAGGCGCGGTTCTAGGGAATTTCATCGTGGAGATAGTTCCGCAAATCCGGCGGGTATCCCGAGAAGTCCGAGTGGTATGCGAGCTACTTCCTCTTCCGGCAGGAAGAGAAAAAGGAGCCGCTCCCGATTCAACGTGTTCTCCTCGGGGGTTGGTTCCTCCGGTATCCGGCTCTGCCTCTTCATCCCCCGGATGAGATAGACCCCTCGATTTCCTTCTCGGAGGCGACCTTTTTCGCGCTTATCGCGGGACCGAGGCATGTCTACCGCTCGGGAGTCTTCGGCCGAGTCTCGAGGAGTTCCTTTCTCCTCTATTGACTTGGCGTAAATTCGAGAAAGGAGATTCGGCATCGATTTCACGCTCCACGTGGGGCTCGGCTTCCGAAAAACGAGCCCTCCACCCGTCTGCCCCCGATTTGCGCCTTTTCCCGGGGCGAGCTCGGAAGTAGGCGGACGTACTCGTACGATGGAACTTCCGGCATAACCTCCTCACCGCCCCTGCACGCAATAACGCAGCCAAATGGGTCTCCTCATCCGTGCCTAAAATCGGCCATTTCTCGGGAATTTTGCAACCAGGAAAAAAACTACGAAATACCATATAGTTTCCAAAAGTTCGTCGATTTGGGAGGAAAAAAAGGTTTATTCGGAATCCGCGCGTCCCGAACCGCGTTGCATTTATTTTTAAGCACACTCCAGTCAGCTCTGGCTTCTCTCCAGCAGGTTTGACGGGGGTTACTCGTTGCCGGTCACCGACGGGCCTCCGAAAAAACACAAACAACCGATCGAATGCATCAGCCGGACGAGCGATTAAACCAGCCGTCAGTCAATTAAATAAATAATTAATTTAATCCGCAAGTGAAACGACAAATACACGCGCAAAACGGACGGGAGCAGCGCGAACCTCGGCGAAGCAAAGCTCGTACATAAACACGGCTCGGCGCACCTCGAGGGGGCAAAAAAATAATTTCCCGCCGAGGGAAAAAATCGCCGACCTTTTGGAGGGGCCTCGAAAGTTTCCTGGCCACCCTCGAACCACCCCCGGGCGGGCGGCGTCGCTTACGCAGCGGCGGGTTTTTCCCTCCCGGCTTAAAGGGATGCGACTTTTGGTCGAGCTTTTTTAGGAAACCGGAGAGGGCGGGACGTAAGACGGCGATGCCTCGAGCACCCCATCCTGCACGGGAAATGTCGGGTGGGTGGAAATAGGAGTGGGCGGGAAAAAAAAAATTCTTTCGAGAGACATACGGGAACGGCACGGTCGCGGCAACGCGCGATGGTGGGGTGCCCTGGGAGGGGAGGGGGATAAGGCAGACGGTTTGTATTTCAAATTTAAAAGCATTCGACAATAGACGCTTCTGGTATTGTTGACTCACTCGGCAAGGAGAGGAAAGAAGAAAGGACGCGGCCGGGGAGCTCGGGCGGGGTGGAGGGTGAGTTTTGTAAGGGGCTGCAGACAATTTCCGTGGGGCTCAGTGGCTTCTGCCTCCCTCTTCTTTTACCGCCCACTACCCCTTCGCAGCCACCCCTGGCTCGCTCTTTTCAAATAATTTATTCCGCGAATGAACGGGGCTGCTTATTTTTTGCACGGTCTCGCGCGAAATCGGTTCACGAGGTGCGTATGGACCGCGTGCCGGAGGAAACGACCAAATCGACCGTAATTAATGCACCTGCCCGCGTTAGATCCCGAGTTGCCGGAGTTGCGACCGCGGTCCCCATTCTTGATCAGCCCGCTGCGCGCGCTTGCGCGGTTCATCTTTCTTCGCTTCGAATTTAAATTTCGCGCGGCTCCGGGGGTGATTCTCTATCTCAAACGGAATTTTCGCCGTACCTAAGTAAAGAAACGACCAAATCGACCGTAATTAATGCGAGTTGCCGGAGTTGCGACCGCGGTCCCCATTCTTGATCAGCCCGCTGCGCGCGCTTGCGCGGTTCATCTTTCTTCGCTTAGAATTTAAATTTCGCGCGGCTCCGGGGGTTATTCTCTGTCTCAAACGAAATTTTCGCCGTACCTAAGTAAAGAAACGACCAAATCGACCGTAATTAATGCGAGTTGCCGAAGTTGCGACTGCGGTGCCTATTCTTGATCAGCCCGCTGCGCGCGCTTGCGCGGTTCATCTTTCCCCGCTTCGAATTTAAATTTCCCGCGGACCCGGGGGTGATTCTCTGTCCCAAATAAAATTTTCGCCGTACCTAAGTAAGAAAGTAAAAATCAGAGGTTCTAAAACCTCTAATTGTAGATCTTAAATTGACATTGAGATAATATAACGGAAATATGATAAAAGACTAGAGAAAGCGTTTTAGGTTATTCGAAGTGAAGGAGAATTTGGCGAACAGCTAAAACAATATAATTCCGGGTAGGGATATCATTCCTGAAGTAGTAACCACTATTCATATAAAATGTCACCCCTCGAGGCGATAAAATTGAATCGGAGACTATTTTCTGATTTCTTGAGACTCGGCGAAGAAGACGTCCGGTATTTCGAATCAAACGCCCCAACTCCCACAAGGGGACATTCCGTCATCTCGAGGAGATCAACCCCCCCTTTCTCCTTCTTCCATCGATGTCCTGTTACAAAGCAGATTATTGCACGGTAGGTTGAAAGGACGTCCCTCTTTCGCTTCCGAACGGCTCCAAAGAGCGGATGACACTTTTCGCGGCTCTTCGCTCGGAGCGCTCGAGATTTAGCGCGACAAGAGGGCCTCGCGAGTGCTTGGCGACACCGGCGTCCCACTGTCCCGACGTCTAGTTTCATCGAGCCGATCTTAAGCATTCGTTAGCGCAAAGACGCTGCGGTTTGCTAATTAAAGCAGCGACGCTCCAGAGTGGGCCGCCGGCACTTCAAACCCATCGCTACTTGACGCCTCCTATCTGTAGGCGACGTCGCAACACCGACGCTCTCCTGATCAAGGGATCGAGGTGCCGCGATATCTCTGGCCCCGAAATTACACCCCGATTGGATGCGTCGAGACCTTGGGCGAATAACGCACTTTAAAAAGTTCCCATTAATTATCCCGCGGCGAGAGTCCCCAGTAACGGGCGAGATGAACCAGGACTTTCCGGGTCTATAACTCGGATTTGCGGGTTATCGGATTTCTGCACGAAACTTCTGCACTCGTAGTTAGACGCTGATCGAGTTTGTTGGAAACAAACGCGGAAGTAATGCTCTTACGGGGGTAAATCCCATCATAAATCTCTAAGTCACCATCCACGATGCTTATGTATCGGGAGGTTCCAGTCTTCGGATTGACGATGACTGCTCTTTAGTGTTAGTGTCCTTCGTTAGTTAAAAATTTAGTTATTTAGTTACAGCGCGTTGCTATAGTGGCTTTCGATCGATCGAGGGATGTTTCATTGCGAAACGCCTCGCTGATGAATCTCGGTGAACGACGTCTTTTTTATTAACGAAGCTTGTGTTCAAGTGTTAAAGTAATTTGCGTAATTGTTTCCCCTAGCGTTACTTAATTTCAATAAATAAATTGTCTAAGGAATCTATCGGCGACTTAGCGAAATCGACTGAAAATCCCTGCTCATTATTATTGGCACCTCATCCTAATTCTCTTCCGTACAACTAATTTCTACTTACATTCATGTTTGCGTACTGCCATTCCGACGATTCGCATAATCGCGTTCGTTAATGTTAGCGCGTTGTTCTCTCAGTTATTTATTGATTTTTAAAGTGACATAAGAAAACGAAAACAACCTGTACCGAATGCGTGTGGGCATTTCATGAAAGAATAATTAATATTATTAATAAGATATTCCAACTTATTGTTAGAAATTCCCCTTCCAAAGCGTTTGACGGCAGTGCGCCGATTATTTAGCAAAGTACCACTATAAGGAATCGCTACGAGTGACTTTTTTACAGACCATCACTACAGTGGCCTTCTTCTGTGCCATGCATTCAAAGCGAGAGATGAATATCGTCCATCCACCCTTCACACCCTTCGCTGTCCGGACAGTTAGTACAGTTTCTCAGCCTGATTCGTCGTAGCCAGAGGATTAACTGAATAACTCGCAATTCCGTTTTCTCCAATTAACCCCTTCTCAAAGGACCTCTTCCTATAAACGTAACCGCGAAGCCAGAGTACCAATACTAATTGTGCAGTACTTACTTTTTTGCCGTCTAATTCGTGAGTGCCTTGCGTCAGAACTTTGTCCACGCTCGCGGGGTCCGCAAATGTGATGAACCCGAAGCCCCTGAAAGAAAGCGGAAAAGTCGATGAGATCTCCGAAGGGAAGAGGCGACCCTCTTCGGTCCGCGAATCCGCCATCCCTTATATCCGACCTCTCTTATTTCCTAGCGTTTCGCTTGTTACGAGGAAAGTTCGGGTGCGCGGCGAAGCAGTGTCGCTTAAGTGAAACAAATATCGGCCAGGGGGCGTCATAAATTTGACGCGGGACACCGTGTATACAGATATATTAAAAGACAGTTGAGGGCAGAGCTCGGGCCACGCCAGGGGGCGTCGGTGAGGCCGGACGCGAAGCGGTTTGCATTTTTCATGCCGAGGCTGCCTCGGCAGTTATTGAAAATATTTACATGTTATTTATGAGCCACACATGCTTCAGAAACCAAACGCGGCGATATTTACCCCTCTCTCTGTCCGCAGGGGGCCGCGAGATTTTCCGTCCGAACTGCGGACCGAATGGATTTCCCAAAACTTCGCCCCGAATCTCCCCGGCTTCGTATTGCCGACAGTGGCCATGCTATTTACCGTCATTGCGCTTATTTTCTATTTCTATAAATAAATATCGGGGGTATATAACGTTGTAAAGCTCCTATTTAATATTTGTCGTCGATGTTTCACTATTTCGGTCTTGAAACGTTTCTTGGTTGCGAGGAAACGTGTTTTGTGCTTCGAAATTGATTTGCTTTTAACGGGGGTAATTAAAGAATAAATAATGTAAGAAGAGAAAGGTGTATGTAGCGAGTTGTTCCGAGTGATTTGTGAATTTTCTCTCGTGTGGGTTTTCCTTCGACGGTGTGACGTTTCCGCCCGGGCAGTAAATATTTCATGACTTTGCGAGGTAACAGAATGTAAAAACCGTCGATATTAAAACAGTTAGTGTCTTGTACGTACTCCGAATAGGGTCGAGTGAATATTAACACCACCACTTGTGGGTTCATAAGTCGATACAGGTGAATTTTAAAGCTCCACCCTTTACAGTGCATATAATCCTCGTTACATAAAAAATCGATAATACCGAAACTCCTGTTAACTGCCTCGATCCATCCACCGGGCGTTTTAGGGCCAATATACAAAGGATTAATAATCCAACTACAATTAAACATACAGCGTTCAATGCTGCGAATACTTTTATTCCGTTTACCTATAACGTACCACTACTTTCACTGAATCAAATTATACCAAATTACGGTGACATAGAAACAGCTTGAAATTGTATTAAAAGCACCTAACGAGAATTATATTTTGTTAGTTATTCAGCTTCCGATAATTTTCGGATCTTCTCCTACGTACAAAGATCATTACGAAAATAATATAAATACATCTCATGTCCAGCTGAGATATACCGAATAAATTTATACTAAATATAATACATTTTTGAATAATCAACGATACGATTTTTTCGATATATATATTTTTTTGATATATATATATATCACTGGGCCATGGGTGCACTGCAAGGTGCATCAATTTCGGACGAGGTACGCTTGTCTAGAAATGCGTCTTGTTCGGAGTGATTTGCCGGCCATTGGGTGACCGAAGAAAAAGCTGGAGGCGTGTGCGGATTGAATCTTTGATGGGTTTCCGTTGGGCGGGCGTCGCGACGCCGAAGAGCCCGATGAACTTCCGGCGAACGGCCAGCTCCCTGGTGGTGCGCTCGCGATCCCTCGATCGATATCGGCAATCAAGCTTGTCGGGGTCGAACTAGTTCCGGGGGTTGGGAGTGCCTTCGACACGTCGTCGAGTACGTACACGTACTTGTACGTGCGGACATGTACGGGGACCATGGGAGCCATAAGTTACCGTCGAGCGCGGCATTCGCGCAGACCGGGCGAGTCCTTAGACGAGGAGTCGTCGGCGCCATTGTTGACGCCGATGCTCAAGGTAGTACCATCGCACTAGTAACTACTGGAAGGGTCGGAGGTAGGAGAGAATAACTAGAAAGGTTCCAGTCGTGGAGGAAGCACGTACGGCGCACGTAGGGGCAGAAATTCGAGGGTAGATGGGGTTCCCGGGTGGCGTTGGACGCGGGGAGTGCAACCCTTTCCAGGAGTTCTTCGACTTCTCCTTGGCCCGTTTTGCTGGCTCGGCCCCGACTTGCCTCTTGTACCAGTGCCCCTTTTGAAACTTTCGCTCACTCCTGAGGAACCGTGGGACGTGTAATAGCATCTACATCGAATTAGTTAGGACGTAACTAACGTTTGAAGGCCTTCAAAGTACCAGCGCCTACAGATGGGTCCAATAAGAGCGTCCCGGTAGTTGCCGGTCAGTATCTCGATAAGAACCTATTTTCGATTCTCTATCGTATTAATTAAGATGAAATGGAAGTGGACTTTGGAGCGTCAAAATATAAAAATTTTCACCGAACCGAGCGTCTAGTGTTAATACTTAACATTTATAAGTCATACAACAACTGCAAAGTCCTCGACATAATTGAGCAATGACAAAGTAATACATGCAATGTTTGCTAATAAACAACTAGTTCCACAAATTGATGACGTACGTAGGAATAACACCTGCGGTTGAAAAGTTGAATCCATCGGTCAATCCGAACGTATGCATCAACGCGATTCTTGTGACCACTCTATGTACAGTGAGCACACTTACGATACCTGACACGACATCTTGTTGGTCCGATTGCAGTGCACACGTATCTGGATATTAGGCAAGGAATTCGCATACCAGATAGCCCGAGTAATTTGTAACCAGGCAGTAATGAGATCGCGCGAGTAATTCGTGGCGGGTCGACACTAAGCCTGCAATAGGCCTTTGGCCTCTCCAGCACACACGAAACCGACTCGCTCTGGCGAAATTAACGCGAAGCGACCGCATCGACCTCGCCCGCCCGCCGCCTGCTCCATCCAGGACACCCTGGTTATCCAAGGTACATGTATGCACGTGGAGTATCAGCGTCAGATGGCGGATGCTGAACTATGGAACAAGGACGGACCTAGTCCTGGACGTTGCGATGGGCCCGAATAGGATGATTCGTTTTCGATTTCTCCAGCATTGACGATGACCGATAAAAGGAATACTGCAACCATTGAACCTCTCCCGAGGCTTCTCGGATTTTATGTAAGATGGTAATACACTTCGATTTGTCAGTAGACCAACAAGTTAACCAAACGTGGAATCGACAAGTTAGGAAAGATAATGCGTAAAGTACTCTTTGATTCTTTGTCTTCTGGGCGTCATCAAGAAACTCGGTAGAGTCTCCCGCCAAATACGTATATACGCACGAAATGCTCATCTTGTAGTTATTAATAAAGTTATTAAAAATATTCCCTGTCAGTGGGTTTTGCTGCTGAAGCATACTTCCACTCCATTTTTCATGCTTCAGGCGCATCCTAGGTACACGCTGTCTATCTGGACTAAAGTAAACCGACCACATCTACCAAATTTGCCACTTTACTCGGTGTACCGTGGTTATCCAGGGTACACGTGTGTACCCAGGATATCACTGTCAGACTCGGACTGCTGAGCTACCGGACAAGGGCGGACCCGAGCGACGACGATCCGACAGGACCAAACCCTGTCCAAATGGGACGATTCGTTCGGGATTTCTTCGAGGTTTTCGGTGACGCTTGGTCGAAAGATTTCCGGAGTCTTCCACCCTCGCAAAAAGTGGAGCGCTAGAGAGTGGTTAAGTGGCGGAGCCCTAATGCCTTCCGTGGCCTCAGAGGATCAATTGGATTCGATCGAATAGGGTTGGTCGAGTCTCGCCGGACCGAATGCTATTGGGAAGAGGATAGTCCTATCGATTGGCCGGATGAGAAGGTGGAAGGTGTCGAGAAGCGCATAGATCTGGTGATATCTCGGCGACGGTGAGGACGATGAATAATGACGGTGGTCAATAAGTGTGTGTCTAAAAAACCAGACGTTAGCGACAAATTTCATTGTATCGGTGTTACAGTTTTCTGTATTTACTGCTACCCATATTTAACACTGAAAGGAATGGAATAATGTAACCCATGTATAACTCGCAGTTCATTTTATAGTTTCCGTATTCCATTATTATCAAAGTATACCTACACCCCAGTTACAAGATTGGTGAAACTTGTCAAAGGGAAACTGCAGCAATAACTTCAAGATTCGTCCAAATTTTGGTTTGAAATATACGAGGGATGTCGTTCCGCCCTTAAATCTCGAAATAAATACGAATAAAAGAATACATGCGCTTGAAATTTCTCCGCTTAATGGCACATTTTAAGGGGAATCAAATCGATTCCGGACGTAAGGATTACGTCCCCCGTTAGTCGGTAGATTTGCCGAGGAAATAGGTAAACAATCAAGCGAGCCGGTAAATTGACAATACCGCGCCGACCTGCTGCGCCCGCCTAATCTTCGGGAGCTCAAGGTGGATGTCGGGGATGAAATTGGGGGTGAGATTGGAGGACTCCACCCCCAGACGAAGATAGTCCTCGATCGTACTTGACGTCTCGCGGCGACAGGGGATGGCCGCCCCCTCTGTTGGCGAAAATTCCCTCGAGGGCCGGGGGTGGTTTATCCCCTTTCAGTGATCGAGATTTCATTGGCCTTACGGCGCACCTCCGTCAAGACGGTTCCCTTCTCTGGTTCGCACCTTAGCGATCCTGTGGAACCCCGTCGACGCAGGACGGATTGGTGGAAACTTCGCAGCAGGAGCACTCGAGCACCGGTTACGTGTAAGTTCGGTCGCTTGATCCTGCGATGAGGCAGGTAAACAACGAAGCCACCCGGCAAATCGACAACACCGTCGCGACCCTCCAGGTCCGCTTAATCTTGGAGAGTCGGAGTGAGATGTCAGGGACGAGATTGGGATGTCCCGACCCAAGAGGGGGTCGGTTGATCCCCTTCGGACGCGATTGGGATTTCATTGGCCTGATGGGATACTGCCGGCGCGCCGGGTCCGGACCAGTCCGTGGGTTAGAAGTAACAATTATCCGGAGAGCCGAGGCGGAAGGGGTGTGTCGGAGCGGCTACCACCCTCGCGAGCTGCGGGAGAATTTACCGCGACGTGGGTGGGCGGGCGGCGGCGATAGTGGCGGTAGCTACCTACCGGTGTAAGCTACACGGAGGGTGTATTAGGTGTATTTATGTAGGCGGTCTCATTGCGCGCGAACTTACCGTAAGTACCGGCAGTTACTTAACTCGACAGTTTCTGCTATTGCAGCAGCCGTATACAGCGGAGGGGCGCCGCTAGTTATGGACGTACCGTGAGACCCGAAGCCCACCCCCGCCCGAGAAGCCCCGCTACGTGCCGCCTTCCCCAACTTCGAGGTAACTGCTCTTTAACCAACCCCCTTAATCCGCTTTTCTCTCGACGCGCCAAAGACAATCGCCGGTGAGCTCCTTTCGCTCGCAGACGCTCGCGCTTTCCGCCCGGGTGTCGGCCACCCGCCCGAGTGCGATACCCTCCTCGCTCGTTGTCTCCCTTCTTGGATTTCAATCCGATTCGCCCGCGAGGAGATAACCGCCTCGAAAGATGCCGAGCTCGGCGCCGATTTCCGTTTTACTTTACAATCTGGTGCCGGGCGACTAGACAAAATGTAAGTATTTTTCCCAGGGACAGCGGTGAAGTATGCGCGTGTCCGTTCAGGCGTCGTTGCACCGCATGTCCTCAGGATGCACCCTGCCACCCTGGACGTGGTCGTACACGCTCTACCAGGCTGTTAGATAAAGAGACGAACAAAATAAACGAACATTTATCGGAAATTTGTTAAAGGGCAAGAACAGTTTGGGCGGCTGAATTTCCGACCGGATGCGCCCGAATGCACCGAGACGCTCTCGGATGCACTCGGCCGTCCAGGCATGACCACGTCAGTTTGGACCTGGTATATAAATAAAAAACTACGAATATATACGTGTAACTACACAATGTTTTCGGAAAAGCAACCCGAGGGACGCGAATGGCTTATACCGCAAACGCAGTGCCTTTAATAAAAGAAGAAAGACTAATTAGGCACACTTCTTCGTTGCAACAAGTACCTCTCAGAATATTACCCTAACCCAAAACATGTCCCCGCTGAAAATGTACTCGTGTGCTGATCGGGCAGGTAATTGTACTATAAATCAAAGAAACAATAAACAGCAATCCTATCATATTTTAATAAGCGAGCGATTAATAATACATAGAAAACGTATATAGAAAAGTTGCAAATCAGCAGTTAATGACAGATTATCCTATGAATGCACGCGTTCCGACGGATTTCTCCTTTCAGAAATCACTCTACTCTCCCTGTCGTGACGCTAGTATTAAATTAGCATATCGGTAAAGAAACGGTTAGGAAATATAAATGACGTCAACAAACAGGCTCACATCCGAATTGTCCCAGCAGCGTCGCGACGCTTCGTGTTGGCCTGCAACGAATCAATCCTGGAAGACACGTGGGCACAAGTGCCCTGTGACCGCCAGGGTGGTATTGCGAATCGAATAGCAGGGGTGGACGAAGTGGACGGAACGAAGGGGGCGAAGTGGGCGAAGAGAAGCGCGACCGCGTTATCGTCCTCGTCCCGGCGGCATCGCGACTTTTATACTTTGCTTCTCCTAACGACTGGCTGAATATTTATAAAGCCCGGTATCCGACAGGCCGCAAGCGCTGGAAAGCCATGCTCCATAGAGTTTCATTGTAATTGCCTTGTTCTTCTTAACTTCTCCTGAAACGGGATCCTGTTGAATTGCATTATGCAAATCGCAATCTCGCTAAGTCACTGCCCGCCCGTGAGGAGGAGATCTCGAGCTTATCCACGGGAAGGAGAAGGCTGGGAATTCGACGCGAGCTTCGCGGAAAGACGGGATCCATGGGCGTGCCCGGAAGTACGGATGGATGTTAATAATCTTTCCGGCAGATCGCTGTGATATAGACGTTGCTCGGATACGGTTCTGTTTTCCAATAAGTGTCTCCGAGATCGGTGCGCTGGTGAGTACGCCTCGCCAAACAGCCTTCGGACCCCATGCACAAGGTTTGGGGTTACTTTGTCGTTACTAACAGATTTTAACCTAAACAAAGACTATGTTTTATTCGTTGGGGTGGTGCTGATACCTGATTAGTACCTTCGAATGGGGGGTAGCTTGATGTCAGAAGTACGGCCTTGAGTGCACTTGTCGAAATCGAACTTTGTACAGGGGACTCTTGGTTATCCGGGGTCGAACGCACTTTTCGCATTTTCGCTAAAAGTTCATTCTTCGTGGGTTGGCGGTCATATGTGGTCGCGTTAAGTGGAAAGCACCTTTGCTGGGGTATCTAGGCCAATCGGATGAGTAGACTGCACTCGGGTCGTCGCAAAACGAGAGCGCCTCTTCTGGCTGGGACTCGGTCGAGGCGCCAACCGATAAGCGAGCGTAATATTCCGATTTCATTAGGTTTTTAATTTGCGACAACTTTTTTATCTCCCAGCCCGGTCCGTACGGAGAATGGCGCCGGATATGAATATTCATCCACCATTCGGGCCGTGACGTAACCCTATTACCCGGAAGCGGAGGGACGGGGCGAATAATTGTTCACCGTCTGAACTCAAGAAGTCCCCTCGACAACGGACATTTCCGCATCCGATTTCCGGGATGACTTTCCAACCCTTTCTGAATCATGCTATATTCTCCCTTTGGGATCCAGCCCCGTCGTGTACTTCTGAAGATTCAATCTTCGATAGAGAAGTTTAGAACGATGTCGAGCCCTCCCTATTTTCCCAGGAATTTCACTTGCCAGTTCTGCGGCATGGAAATCCGTTTCCTGGGCAAACAAATAAATTCCAGCGGACTAAAACATCCACGCGTGATTTACTTAGAACGGAGCTGGGAAATTTGTCGTTATATATAATCACAGTGGCAATTAAATTTAAATTTTCTCCTCTCTCTCGGCAGGTTTTAAATTGTTAAACCCCGTCTTTTGAAGTAGACGTTCTAATGAGACTATTACGGATATCATTATTTCTCTTTCCAGCAAATTCGTGTCTCTTTATATCACATTTTATAAACTCTTACATGAATTACCTCTTGAACCATTATTTCGCATTAAATGAGATTTCCATATTTAATTATAAAATTAAGATAATAAATAAATTAGTTGAACGAAAATGTTTGAAATAAAAATGTGGCTCTGTTGCAATTATGTCTCTCATCGGCGTATTCTCGAATTAACCAGAAATTGCACGTATTTTGGGTCTTCGTAGAAAAATTCGTTATTATTAAGTATAAAGACTCCCATTTTTCACTTTTGAATAATGCATTTTTACATCATTCACTGCTGTTCAACTTTTTCATAATTCCTTTTTACATTTTTTCATAAAAACATGTTAAGGGGTTCTGTACCCGGTATGCATCTCATTACGGGATGCATTGATTCATACAAGTTGATTGATTTACGCTCAACTTTGTAAAGGTCAATCAATAACGCTGCGGTCGAATGGAGGGGTGAACAATTAAAATTCATTTCCACAAATGAGAATGTACCAGTGAGGAGTGATGGTAGTTGTCGAGGAGGGTAATGCTTATTCATGCGTGGAAATAACTGCAGGATTTTTCGATGGCACGTATCAAATTTTATCTCCTTTATTTTACAGTATCCAGTAAAACCGAAAGTATGCAAACACAGTTAACGTGCCCGAAATTTTGGAAAATCATGAAAAACCATAAAGAAGATAGACACCTGTTGATACAGAAGCCATTAATGCACGTACCTCTTTACTGCAGATATATTGTACGTATGAATGTTGATATAAACACAAGGTTTCAAGATACTCTTACATACAGGGAGGGGATGAAATCCCCGACCAAGATTGAAAATGAATCGTAAATTTTATTCAAACGGAACAATTATTAACGTAAAACACCAAAATGCAGCCCCGAAAATTCGGTGCAATATTCAGCATACTTCCAAAATGTTCGCCTTCGACCCACACAAGTTTTTAAATGTTCCAAGACCTTGTACAAGAACTTGTCCGTCACCCTCTATTCTACAGCTCAATAAATAAAATCATGAATGACGAGAAAATTTGATCCTGCAGTTTTGGTCTCGGTCTTGCATTTGCTCATCACTAAAAATCATGTGCCATCACTCTCAGGTGTTATTCCGGTATATTGTGTAACACCCGTTCTTCATTTCTTATATTTAATATTAGGACCAGCACAGTACCGGGTTTCTCTCTCTTATTTGCATGCATTCTTTCCCACGACTTAATTGTTTCTACAAATTCCTACGAATCCTCTCGCGAGTGCAGCAGTGTCGTAAGTTGGGTTGCAATTGGATTTTTGCGACAGCCGTCGCGCGCCAGACGGCAGACGCCAGACGTCGAGACGAGGGATCGCTATGGGACGTCCCAAGGGTGCGCTCGAGTGGACCGATCCTGTCCTCCCTCTCGGTAGCACCCTCGTCGAGTCGCCCCCAGACACCGGCGACCACCCGCCACCCACCACCCACCGCCCCACGTGGCCACTCTGCTCCCTCGCACCTCAACGCGCTCTCAAAAAATGACTCGCCTGAACGAAGCACAACGGTATATGCGCCCGGAAGTAACGAATGCAGTTCATGTTCTCAAGGTCGAGATGAATTAACGCACTCAAATGTACATCATGTACCCGTCAATATAACCGTTCTAGAAGCTGGAAATCATTTTTTTTCTCATTTGCATGAATTCTTTCCTACGACGCAATCGCGTTCGAACATTCCTACAGGTTTCTAAGACCCATCGAAACGGTCCATTTAAACTTATCACGTCAGGCGCGTCACGTGCGTCCCTACCCCTAGAAAGATGGTGCCCTCGACCCTTTCTTTCGAAGAGCACATCCCTCGTTAGGGTCCCTTTCCGAAGCCGAAGACTTCAGCCATAGCTGTTAGCCATTGAACCAGGGTCAATACCACCGGCTGCATTGGCAGCCGTGGCGTAGGTAAGGCTGGCCTCGGCAGAGATTCGCAAAAAGAATCCGTAATGGGGCCGGCTGCGGCAAACCTGTGGATCCAAAGTGACGCGGCTTTCCAAGGGTGAAGTCACGGCAAGTGAACGAGCCGGGGAGGGTGAGCAGGGCTGCCACGATGGCGCAAGAGAATCACTTGACGCGAGAGAGCGAGATACGAGGGTGCATCGGGGATGGCAGGGTGTGTTCCAGCTTCCGGCTGTCTGTTGCCATAGCGACCTCGGCAGCCCTTTACCTCAGCCGAAGGCCGTAGGCGACAAATCCCTTCCACGTACCTGCCTAGGTTGGTACCCACCTACCTACCTAGTCGCGTTGGTGCCTGGGCGTATACTCGTGCAGGAGGCAACGTTTTTACGAGAGGGTCTCGCCTCAGACCCTGATGGCCGGGCCTCTATTCACACGGAAAGTAGTCGCATCCTTGACGCCATGAGCCGCTATGTGTGAGGGATTTCCATCCCCGACGCGTTTTAGAAATTCCGTTACCGTTAAGGTAATCGAAAGTCGTTGGACCAGGGTGATATTCTCAGAGATGCCGAGGGAAACGCAGGGACTCGATCTCGAGAAACGACTGGTGCATCTAATGTGTCGATGTTTCCTCGCTTTTCGAGTTCCATACCGTTGCAGGGGGAGAAGTTTCGGTCGCAGTGGTGTTCATCGGTGCCCAACTGCAGAAATTGTCTCCTTCTGGTACCGCTCATGTGGCGCAGGAATGCCGTAGAGAATGTTCCTGCTGCATAACATTAATTTGTCCGCTATCTCAGGATTGAAGGGATTCCGGGGTATAAAGAGGTCCTTTCTTGCTGGGCCATTATCAGAAAGTCGATGAATCCAGAAGGGGTCTATTGTTCGCCCTTGGTTTAAGGGAAAAGAACGATGGGCCCTGTCATCGGTCGAGGGGACTTCTAAGAAGAATATTCGGTGTCTAGCACGGAATGCAATTTTCAAATTCCGACCGGCAAGGCGCTCCTAAATGCTCGCATAGATTCGGATAAGGGTGCATTCTACGTGTCCCCGTCAGCCCGGTGAACCTGCAAGCTCGAAAGCTACGAGGTGCATTAGCGCATACTTGAGCGGTCGTTGCATTCTGCAGCCGTCTACCGTCTTGAGTGCCACAAATCTGCCCACTTTATCTGACCACCTTTGTCGGAACTTTGGCGAGCGTTCCGAGTCGGCGAAACTGTCGGCGGAAGAGTGCTAAGCCGACGGAGCCCGATGGCGTGTTACCTCGCGAAAAGGGTTCCAACTTCCGACAATGGTTCCCCGGGGTCGAACGAACCTCTCCGTTTTCAGGATCCTCTGAAAGGGCTCGACAAGCTGAATAATTTCGTGTTTCCACTCTTGACCACGGATCAAATTTGAAGTGCACTTCGGTGCGTGTTTGGTCTCTAGGGTGCTCGACCCGTTCTCGAATCCTTCAAAGTGGTGGATCGTCAAGTTATACCTACCCACGCGAGGTCTTCCATATGCAAATGTACTTCCGAATCTGTCGTAAACAACTTTACAAGAGGGAAAGGAGAAGAAGAAAAATATACAAATAATGCAAAATCCCATCATACCATAGATAGGAATGGATCAGTAGTTCTTAATCTAGAACACTAAGATCACTTCTCATAAAAGTGCAGAGACAAAGTGTGCAGAGAAGTCCTGAAACGCATATAACAAACCACTGATATAAATATAACATTAAACGTAACTGGTGAATCATAACTTAATCCTTCAAATCATTTGACTAAGACATTGACACCCGATTGATTGGCGTTCGATCAGAAACATTTATTCGTAGTTCTGATGACAAAAAGTTGCCACGGACACTCTTTAATCTCTTTGTAGCGAGGTAGGACCCTCTTAGATTCGAAACCGAAATGCAGACGGTCTCTCATACGAGCCACTCTTTTTCCAGGCCACAATGAGCGGCCACGGCCGACGTATAACTCTTTCTCCATCGCGGGAACCAGCGGAACCGCGTTTTCGATAGGGGTGGATTTTCGAGGGCCAAGCTTGGCCGAGCAATGGAGTTAACGAAGAGGTTCGACGGGAATTCGATAACGTAGCCGGAAAATTCGAGAAACGCGGGGAGGCCGGCGGGTGGCGGGCCAGTTTCTCGCGTCAGCCTTAATCGAGATCGGCTTAGCGAAAGCCCGGGCGCCCGTTTCCACCCTTATCGGGTACTCAGAGTTGGTTTTTAATTACGATCTCGCCCCCGCAGTAACCCACTGCGGGCGCAATTGTGCACCACCCGCGGGAACCTTCGCCACCCCCGACCGCCCTGGCGACGCAGTAAACCAGGGAGGGCTTCGAGCCGAGAGGCCAGACTTCCAGCGCGTTCACCCACAGGGCATAAACTCTTGTATTTGCATTTTATTGTTTAATATAATTTTATGTTAGCCTCTATCCTCCGACGACCAACGGGTCCTGGCCAACCGGAATCGACGGAAACCTGGAGTTCTCTCGGCGGCGAAGGGGTGTCATGGAGAAGAAATCGAAGGGACAACTAGCTGTTCCCCTCCAAGAATTATTCCCATTGAAACCTCTTCATGGATCAATTGTCTTGATATTTCAATCATATCCGCGTACAATTTCGGTGGCTAATAACACCAGAAGACTAATAAGAGATGTATAAAATGATGGGGTGGTATCGATGAAAAGTGTCGACGCGATGGCGATGCAGATGGAACATTGATCATAATATTTATCAAGAGACAGTGCTAATGCACGAACCTCAATGTGTCATTAGGTAGCTGATTACACTCGACGGGAAGTTTAATTAGATATCGATGGGCTATAATTAATTAAGATTGACAGTAATATGTGTATACCCTGTATTCATGTTTTACCTAGGAAACTAACCCTGGAAGCTATGTAGATACATTTTCAATGAAAATGACATTGCGTCAAACCAGCCTCGGGCTAGCATCGATTCCTGCCGATAGGGAGTTATCGTTTCTATTGTCGTCGGGCGAGTCTCCCGAACCAGCAGCACCCCAAACCTCGATATCACGGAATCAAGGATGACCCCAGTTAGGGTCGCTCGATCCCCTCTGTACACGCACACGGAGATCCTGCCAATCCACGGGCGGAACCCTACGCAACCCCTGGGGACTTTTTTCATCCCTCGGTCTCGAATTTCGGCGTTCCCAGCCCAGGACTTTCTGGAACACCGGCTGAAGGTACTTCCGAGGTACGCGTACCTCCGGGAATTACGAAAGCTCGTTAGCGTTTGCGTCGCGATTAGAGTTCGCGTGGCTCGTAAAACGCGGGAGAGCCGATCGAGGAAACGTTCAAGGGTCGCCATCGGAGTCGTTAAGTGCGATCGTTAAACCGCGGAACCGTTACGGCGAAAATGCAGTGTCGCGAGTTAGGAATTAAACATTCTTTCTCGGGGGAACACGGCCATCGGAAGTGGAGTCGCCTCGTCGCTGTCGCGCCGCTCTTGATGGCTGTGCTCGAAATCGCTAAATTCGGCTCGCAGAGGCTTCCCGAGGGAAGATCAGACTGGTAAACATCCGTGGCCGGAGGCGACTGGTAAACTTTGCGAGGTTGGGGGCGCCGCTCGTAATTGGACGTAATTTTTGCGAGCCGCTAACCGAATTAAGCCCTCGCAGGAGTGGCTCGGGACTTGGTCGTGCAGATCTTCGAGGCAGCGGAAATTGCGGCGGGACTTTCGGATGACGCTCGGGAGAAGGGAAAGTGGGACAGACATTTTTCAGGACTCTGGATAAACGACTCGACGATGACGCTAACGTGAATAACGACATCGCGTACTGCGGCTTCCTTTTAACCAGACGCCCGGAATCAGCAAATTATGTTTTCGGGATGCTCGGTAGGGGATGTTATGATTCGGCTTCCGACCTTCCTGCTGGAATCTTTGATGCACCTTTTAAATTGGTATTCGGTGCGTTGTTTAGAATTTTATAATCAAACTACTTAGACGCTGTACCTCGAGCTTCATTTATTTCAACGAATAGGGACGCACATACAAGAATTTACCCATTATCGTTTCTATTCATTAAAATTCTAGGTACATATTCCCTGTCGATTAATAAAAATAGTAATCACGACTGTACGAACACAGCCCTGATTGTTTAGAATCCAAAACTAATGCCAGAAAATTCTCATACTTGCATATAAACATTAATTCCTTCCGTTTGTTTATTTAAAAAGATTCTTTAATTCACAACGGTCAACTTTCATGCCATTATCGGGATTCGTTTATCATTTCTTGCAGTGAATAGTATTGTTTAGATTTTAATGTCAAACGCGAAGGTTGACTGTAAGCGATATAATAATCATAAATATTTTCTATTCTTTCAGCCAATAGCAGGAGCTTTGTCCGGGTGCAATCTCGAAGACTGCATTTTCCCGAGGAATATGGGGTCGAATGATGTAATCCAAGGAGCAGCTCCGAGAGACCGATTTTCCTATCCATCCGGATGCCGACGTGGAGGATAGACTGGAGTTTCCTGGTGGGTGGCGGGGGTGTCTCGAAATTCTCGTGGGGCACGCTCTTGCGTCGCGAGCCGGCGCATCCCTTTCCTTCCCCTAGTGTTCGGCACGGCGCTATCGACCCACCCGGAGAGATTCTCACCCAAAGCCTCGTTGCGAGGACTCGGCTTTTACGAGCCGCAGCTGTTAATTCGATGCGTAAATCCCGTACCGGGAACGAGGCTCAACGGTCGCATCGCGACGCCTCGCGACGCCCCGCGACATCGAGGAGTGACGTGCGATCCTGATACCCACTGACGTCACTGGGTCGCTCTTATCAGTCGCGAGTTGATACCGACTCCACATTTTGAAGAACGTCCTCGAAGACGCTGATACATCGAAGAACTACTTGGGCTCTCTCACTGTTGTTCTCGGCGAAAACAATGTACTCTTCTTAATTTTCTTCACTTTGCTTCAACATCTGGTTTTGAAATAGTAATTTCCTGATTTACAGGCAAAAAACATGGAGAGTATTTTTTTAGATTAGAAGAATTGCTGTTGTCCTCTTCTTGCAGAAGAGGAATCCTAGTTGAAGAGGCAACTTATGAGGGTCGCTCTGGAGGTTGCTACAAACGCTTGCGAAAGCTTCGGTAGGTGGTGGATGTTACCGGTGTCTTGGTTCAGAGCAACCGTAATTTTATTGCCGTTTCTTTGCAGCATCTCTGGACCCATCGTCTTGGATCTCCTCAGCACTGGGAGCAACTCGAGCATCCCTCCGAATAGCTCGCAAGAGCATCTATCAGCCCGCAACGGAGGTGGCACCGCTTGGCGCGCAATCACGTTTGCCACGGAGTTTGCGAAAGCGTTTTCGCGAGCTTGTTGTCGACTGTCGCCAGGAGATGGTTTCCCGGAAGTGCTCTAGGGGCCGCGATAAGGGGTGCTCTTGCGACGGCGCCGGTGCACCGCGAAGTTGAAATCATTAGGTGACTGCACGTTCTTTTCACGCGCAAGGGTCCCCGAGCACGTGGAATCAGAATTTTGCGATATTTCGGAAGAACCTGCGGAAACTTCTCTCTGGAAAAAGCTTCTAAGGGCACCCATCCACCCCGAGCAGAGGTACCACCGGTAAGCGCAGTCACGTCGAACCCGAAGTTTACAAAAGCGTTTTACTAGACTCTATCTCTACTCTACATCCTACCTCATACGAGGAGTTGTCAAATTGGTTGGTCTCCAGTGTGGTAAATATTCAGACAGTTGCGAGTCCATCGAAACATGCGATATCCGTGATTTTCTGATAAAAAAGAACCCAACACGAGGTCTCCTTTCTCAGCGGATCCAAGAGCATCCATTCATCCATCCATCCATCCATCCTGGCAGAAGTAGTCGACGCGCGATCACGTCCACCTCGAAATTGGGAAAAGCGTTTCAGAGGGCTCGCCGTCCGCTCGGGCGCGAGGAGACCCTCTCCAGGGGTTGCTCCCGGGGTCAGTCTCAGGGTTACTCTCCGGGTGTCCCAAGGGTGGGTCCAGGGTTGCGCTTGCGGTCGCCTCGGTGCGTGGCGAGCGGTGAGCGGCGAGCGGCGTGCAACCGACGTTTTAGACCGCCATAAACGATCCACCCCGGTAAATAAAGCTTATAACGCCCCGGCTTCCACTTCCCTGGTTGGCTGGCGCGTGATGCAGTTTGGAATATTTAAGCCCGGCTACGCCGAGGGCCATAACAAGTGGCGCTCGGTTTGCCGGGCGGTCGCTCAAGTATTTCGCTCCCTCGTAAAACGATCAGGACGGATATAATGCTCGAGTTCTGCTTAATACCGCGGCCCGACCCAAGGTGGAGCGCGCCGAGCCACTCCGGAGCCGGGACTCCGCGCCGCTAATCGTCCCTGGCTAAATCCCGACTTATCCTGCTTTTGAGGCTTCCTTTCGAGTTCATTAATAAATGAACTTTTCCCGAAACCCACGGAAATATTCAAGAAGCGGTCCCTTTCCCGAGCCCCCGGCTAACCGAAATAATCTCGGCATCCCTTTCTTCGCTTAAGCTGCAACGTATACTCTTCAGCTTCCTAATTAAATCCCGTTTGTTCCGTAACCCTGGGTTATTAAACTCGTTAGCTAATTCTCCTCATTAGTTGTTTAGGTGTACACCTGGCTTTGCATCGTATATGCTCGGAGGACCTCTGTAACGAATTTTCGAACCACGGTTTCAGTCATGGAGCTTATAGAAATGGAGGGGTTGCCCTCTCTGTCGCTCAAACTTTTCGCGACGAAAGACTCCTAATACGCGCACAGCGTGCTTTCGGAGGGGTTGAGAAACGGAATATCCCTCTCGGTTTAACCTTTTTTGAACTCTTGAACGTATATATTTAATATACTAACGACCGCCGACGCGCCCGGCGTCGGCAACGACTCTTCGTGGCCGCCGAGTTCGATCCACCAATCGCCGAATCTCGATCATGCGATCGGATTTTTTTTGATCCGATGAAACTTTTGATATCCTCGACCCCGATTTAGGGGTGACATGTATCGGCGTTTTTCAAAATACGAACCGCAACCCCCTGAAAAAGCGTTACCTTTGTTTCGTGACACATCCTACATACATACATAGCCACTGACCGCGATCTCTGACTCATTATTCGTCCCCTGGTCATTTTAATCAACCGATCGCCGAAACTCGATCACGCGATCGGGATTTTTTGCTGCGATAGTTTTCCTGAGATCCTCGGGACCGATTTAGGGGGGACATGTTTCAGGGATTTTCGATTTAAGGGTCGAAACCCGTCGAAATCGCGTGAGGTTGGTTTCGTGACATACGTGCAAACAAAAACAGCACTTTAGTGATGGGTGACGAGCCGGAAAAATCATTAAAGACTGATGGTATAGGATAAATATATCCTCTCCATTTATATGAAGTTTATGGTTTTAGTCAAGATTTTCCCGTTCTTTTATTTTGATACGTCGTCTCGCTATGTGAATGTTGTCAGTCGATGCGCGAACATTCTATTCGTTTCCCTGAACCCTTTTTGATACCAAATGAAGTGTCCGATAATAGTCGTGAAGTAAAAAATGTATATTATAGTTTTCTAGTAAATCTGGAAATAATATTAACCTAATATCCGAAGATCCTCAATAAAACTATTTGATATACTATCGAATTTGAAAAGAAAAGTTTCAGAATGAGTGTTCCGAAAGAAAGAGAAGAGTTTTGAAAATGCGGTCAGTGCTCTAAAGCTCAAGGATCGTCTTCAGGTTCTATACGTTTCCACATGTTTCTCCCATACAAGAACACCAAAAGGAACCTCCCTTTCTGATCAGCCAAATCCGATCGCAGCCCTTAGCACTTGCCTGGAAAACCGCTGATTCGGCCTAGCAAGGGAATTTAATTAAGAACTGGAGGGGATGGTGGTAGTCAAGGGCACGCACTGCAACCCATACGCTTTTTCATTTGCCGGACGCCCGGTCCTGGGGGGATGATCCGTTGATTAGGACACCGCACCCCCCAGTCTTGGCACCTGGTCCCATTAGAGTCGCCCTCAGTCCCCACGTGGCTCGAGTCTCCGGCTTCGTCTCGACGACCGTCCACCACACCCCCTGCGTCCCGTGGAGCCGGCTGGTGTATCCGTCACCATAAATCATGCGAGAATAATTAACAGGGGACAGCGTCCTAATTAGAAAGTTATCGCCGCCGATGGACGCGAACACGACCAGGGGATGATAGGATGTCGCCCAGTGCGGGACGATGGGAGGAACGGACGAGGCATCGACGTGCAAATCCCTTAATTGGAGCACCGTCCCATTTTCGTCAGCACTGTAAAGAGATTTCTCTCCATTGGAACTTTCTGGTACAGCCCCGGATCTGATGCTGTCGGGCAGGCTGGTCCCTGTTGGATGTCGGATCTGAAGGTTCATGTTACGAGACCTTTTGGACTCCGCTAGGGTTCCAGTTTCGAGAAATTTCGAGAAAGTGTGGACAAATTGAACGAAATTTAGAGAATTTTGTATTCACTGGAGGTGCTCCTCATGATCTAGGTTACCGATTTGGTGCTTCTTTAAACTTGTGGACAATGTTCCTTCTGAAGGTACACTCTGCCTCGGAATGACATATGTAGTCACATAAAGGTGTACCAATGCGTTTTTGGCAGGAATTTAACGGAATTTGGTGTCAATTGGATTGATTGTTATTGAGTATTCGTAGAACCTGTAGTTTCATTTTTCGAGACTGAAGGTTCATGTTACGAGACCTTTTGGACTCCGCTAGGGTTCCAGTTTCGAGAAATTTCGAGAAAGTGTGGACAAATTGAACGAAATTTGCGGAATTTTGTATTCACTGGAGGTGCTCCTCATGATCTAGGTTACCGATTTGATGCTTCTTTAAACTTGTGAACAATGTTCCTTCTGAAGGTACACTCTGCCCCGGAATGACATATGTAGTCACATAAAGGTGTACCAATGCGTTTTTGACAGGAATTTAACGGAATTTGGTGTCAATTGGATTGATCGTTATTGAGTATTCGTAGAATCTGCAGGTTCATTTTTCGAGACATTTCGAACTTCGTTAGGTTTCAAGAAACTTGAAAGATATAAACGGATTCAACAAGTTTTTGAAATTTCACTGCCCATTACGAGTCTAATGCTCCTTAGTAAATCTACTCCTAAATCTCCTAAATCTACTCCTTAGAATCGGAATTGCAGATTGGATGCCTGTTAGATTTGGTAAAAACCGATTATCTTATATATAAGACCAATAGCGAGTAGTGATAAGACCTTACCAATCAATATCCACTATATTGTTGTACGCTTTATAATTTCATTGCATGTCTAGACCCAGTCTTCAGGGTACGATGATTGAAAGTGAATTAAAATCTGTGTACTATCTGATGCTCGAGCAAGGGGACACCCATGTACTTTTGGCAATAATTTACCGAATTTCAAGAGCATCAATTCCGTTGTTGAGACGCGTTAGTCGATTAAGACGAGGAATATGGGTAATTAGCAAGGCCTGTAAATCATGGGTGGGGTAATCGGTGCCTCTGCGGGTACCGCGATAGTCTCGATGTGGGGCACGATAGGGCACGATGGGGCGCGATAGGGCAGAACAGGCCGCATCGACTAGTTAGGGCGGCGGGGGGAAGGGACCTGCAGGGGGTTGCCGGATAGGTCCAACAATGGGCGAAGGGAAATACTAAGTTCTAACTTTGCCTCGGAACAAATCGATCAGCAGATCGGCCGATAAATTATATAGATACGCCCGCTAAGTGTACCGGGACCATAAATTCCCATTAACGTTTGCCCACCCCCTCCCCGTTGGTATGTCCTTGCACGGCGCATAAAATATTAATGGATTTAGGGGACTATTTAAGGACACCGGCTCGCGGGCCGCTTAGCTCCGAGAGGGTTATCGGTTATCGGAGCCCAATATATCCGCCTCCTGGGGGAGGTTTTGCAGGTTTTGCAGCGGGCCCTCGTAAACCGGGTGGTTTTCCTAAATGGCTCCCGGAAAGGAGCCGCGGAAACTTGGCGGCTTCCAGATGGGGCCAGGGTGAAATTTCCGCGCGTACCGGAATGGAATTTGCCCACCGTCCCTTCTCGGAGGTTGCACCCCTCGCCGGGGTGGAGGCGGCGGGGAAATCAGGGAAGAAACTCCTGCCTCTTACGGCGGCGGCTGTTCTACTCTCCATTTATATTCGACGAGAGCGGTTATCTAGCGGACGGACAATGTATAAATCCGGATCGGCGATATATCAGGTTTTATGGGCGCGTAGTTATTTACGCAGGATAAAAGCGCACGTGGAAACCGGCAGTAAATGCGGGGTTGGGGGTGGCGGCGCCGGGGGCACGTGCCCCCGGAGGGTCGTGGCGGGGGCGAGCTCCTCGGGCGCGACGGTGGCGCGTCCCTCGGCCGATTTCGTGGCCGGCAAATTTATACGAGTTCCGCTTGATTTATCGGTCGCAAGTTTAACAACGCCGCTGGAGCGAGACTCGCGATAGGGGGATTTATGACGAGAACTATCCTACCTGTATCGTCAGAGAGACGTTCGAGTTGCCGCCCCCCGTAAGACGTATCTCGAATCCATATTTCTCGAGGACTTCTTCGCGGAGAACGAAGAGTTCCTTCCGCGGCTCGCGATAACGTCCCGGCCGCAATTTTTCCCGGTCCGGGTCGGCCGCAAGGAAGCGCACACTTTGGCAAACATTGGGAAAGATCGAGGAAATTCGGCCAAGATTGGGGAATCTAACCTCCTATCTCCTTGTTTATTAAAAGTATTGCCATTTGTTTTCAACTCGAAAGGATGTGAATCTGAAAAAAATCTTGACAACCCCTTACGCGATACCCTAAACGAATTTATCTTGAACGTTAAACCGACGGTAGTGGAGATTAAGTCTCGCGTACACGGTTTCAGGATAGCGTGAATTATGCAAGCCACGAAGAAGCCCGATAAGGGATGTCTAATCGATTCAATTTACCGCGGTCTCTTCTGTCCTCCATTTCGATACCTTTTTCTCTCGTGGGTTATCCCGAACATCGCACAAGATACCTATCATAGCGCGAAGACAAACTTATATTGCGTCGGGGAATCGACAAGAGGTAATTAATAGCCCACAAACAGGACAAAATAAAAGGGGGGCATGAAAGGGGATGTTTTACGTCAAGAGGTCGAAGTTATATCGAAGTTTTCGAGAGGCAGAAAGATTTGTCAAGATTGGTACTCCACGGAAGGCGGTCGCCCCCAGGAACGTCTTGGCGACCTCCACCCTCTGGAATCTCACCCCCTTGGGGGCGCAGCAACAGTCCCCGCGTGGAGAGTATCTAATCTGAGGGATTAATTCCAGCGTCTCCGCCTTCGGGTCACGGGGAGGGGAGCAGAGGAGAATTCTATTTTAAATAAGTCGCCACCGATTCGCTCCTGCCACCCTAGCAATATCCAGGATATCCAAATCTACCCTCCCGGTTCCCCGTATCCTTTCTACGTTTAAGGAAGCCTTGCCCGAACCCCGTGAAATTCATTTGGAGCTGAAAGTAAATACACCAAGGGTGAAGTGATACTTCAAGATGGGTTACAGGGCACGGCTTCAACTTTATACCCGGTTAGGGCGATTCGAGATTGGCGGGTATTCTGACATGGGCGCAATAGCGGTGGAAGATTAAATGTAACGCTCTTTTTGACGAATGTCAAGGAAATGACGATTTCTACGACGTGGATGTCGATATCAAGATGCAGTGGTATCCGTCTTAAATCAGTTCGTTTAATGAAGACACTTTTTTTTAAGAGTATTTTACCGAACTGACTGAAATTGTAGCACATGGCTTGTGGTATTCTAAGGAAATCCCTGACGGTTTCGAAATTTTCATTTTCTACAGAATTTGCTTTCTATCACAAAACCGATATAAAGTGTCCATTGACTTGGTTTCTTCAATGATCCAATAGACAAGACCAGAAGATGACCGAAATATTGAAACATCCTGCTGCAAATAGTTACCTCATTTCTAGTAGTACTTAAAATAAGTCGCGGAGTATCCAGCAGGGTGACCCCAGAAGTACCCGAGATATCCAGACCCACCCTTCGCAAATCCACCCCTTAGACTCTCTTTGAGCCGGCGCCGCGTTTATGGCAATCTCGACGGGATTAGTGGAATTCGTCAGGGGTGGGAAGTTAATGTAACCGTACATCAGAAACGCCTTTATACGGCAATGAACGGGTCGGTTCTTATTTCAGGGAACTGGAGCGCGATGCCGGTTATTGAATCCGATCCACCCCCCGATGGGGTCGCATAACTGCAAACAGCCGGGGGAGCGTCGGAAGAATTTGCAAATTGGAAAAGAGTCCGGGGCAGAGCTCGCGTTGTTGATCAGTTGGGGCGAAATGGGACTCTCTTCGAGGGTTATCGCGGACGACCGAGGGTGGAGGGGCGAGGTCTAAGAATGATATCGTGAGACACCCCTAACGCGGGCCGACGGAGTACTCCCGTCAGGGACATCTGGAAGCTTTGTCTCTTGGCCAAGACACGCCTTCTTTACGAGTTGGCTTACGTCTGTGAGAATGCCGCTTAAGGCAATCGACTGGCCGTATATCCAAGATTTACCGGGCTTCGAGTGCGCTGGACCGGCCATGGCCGAAGTGGACTCAGAGTCTTTGGAGAAATGCTCCAATGTGGGCTTTTTTCCCTTTATGGCGTTGTTAAAATGCAAAGGGGACATTTAAAGCCGCGTCTTTCCTCACAAACGTTGACATCTGTCACTTAAAATGATGTCTTTTCGCTGGGTGAACATCCATCAACATGACACTTTACGAGATTAATGCCCTAATGTGATTTTCGTTTTCTTTGCATATGTGTTTAATAATTATATGTGCGCGCGGATAGGTAACGAAGCCGGGGAAACAATATCATTAAATTAGTTTCACGTGAAACTTATTGCATGGAAATACGTGTAAGTTTGCGTGTTTGAAAGCAACTCGATTCGGAGAGGAAAACACTTCTTTGTTTTTTTTTCTTGTATTTAAAAGTAAATTACTATTTACATTCATCTTTCTAGTCTTAGTATTGACAGAATTTGCGTAAACGGTTTAGTTCTTTATGCCCAAAATAATCAGTACTGAACGCGTAAGGGCACTTTTCGAAAGAAAATGGGGAATAATTAGTAGTATCTAACAATTTTAACTTAAAAGTTTCATTTCCAATGCGCGTGGCAGCTACGCGTCGATATTCAATTAGTATTTCGAAAAAATTAACTCGAACTCGAAGGATTTACCGGACTGGAATCATACAAATCTCGTAATGTTTCTAATGTAGCATATCATGATTTTAAATTTTAATGTGATATTTTCGGACATCCTGATTTGACATCGCCTTCGATACGTTATCTGATATCAACAATCAAGGGTATTATCCTTGTTTAAAGGAAGTTTCTCATTTTGAAGGTACATTGCACGTGATGCATAATTGAAACTTGTACCCACGTCGGTTGACATAGTGTACGGCAATGACAAGTGAAATCGGGAATCAAGCTCCGAAAACTTCGATTAAGCACGAAGTCCCTACGCGAAAAAAAATCACTAGCCCCCCTGGTGAGCGGAAACGAGGCCGCGTCTTCTGGATTGGGGGGACCGGGAGGAAATCGCCTCGAGATTGGTTATCATTACTCCGATAACGCTGTTACGAGTCACCAATCGCAAGCCAATCATCTTCGTTACCGAACCCTGCGACGACCGATTCGTTTCGGGGATGGCACCCAACCCGAATTATAAAAGAAGCTGCGTTGATTCCGGCACGAATCCGAGGGAACATTAAACTCGCAAAATAATCCAATAGTGCTCGTGCCAGATATCGCGAGTTCCCGTGGCGGTTTCTTTCACCGTTTCCGGAATTAACGTTCGTAATAATTAACTTGCATTTCACTTATTCAGAGATTCAGGCGGAGCTTTTAGACTTTACGGGCTAATATCGGGCTAAAAGCTCTGCTCCCTAAAGGTCATTTGGGGAATCATAATGAACCCTAGGATTACCCTTAGGCGTCCTACACAAACTTTTCTTTCCAAAAGCTTCCTCATCACATATGCTACCGCCACCCACGAGACCCTGCGGCTCCTTTTTTTCTCGCTTCTAAAATTAAATTCTCAAATTAAAACTCGTTTCATTCATGCGTCCATCGGGTGCTTTTAGTTCCATGGGTGACCTTATCGCCAGAAACGCTTTTGTCCAAACTTCGTTTAAGAACCTGTAATGAAACCCGATATTACCTACCTAGATCACAACGATCACCCGCAAATCCACCCAATGCTGCCACTTATACAATCCAACTGTTCTTAATTCTTATTTATTTTTCCTTTAAATTCAATTACTGCTCTTCCCGAATCTGATAAAATCGTCACTAATTCTATTTTTCCCTAGCGCATTAAACGCGTCGTTAGTCTTTGGGGACCGACACGAAAACAGTTACGCCGCTTGAATGGAAATTTAAGTATTTACGGGGACATCATTCTTTCACGTAGAATCCTTGACGCTATGTCGGTCCCCGGGGACCAATGTCGCCTAAACAGGGAGTTAAGTATTGGTCCCATGGGACCAACGCCGCGTTTAACGTCTTAAGGCCAAACCAGCTTCTGAGATTCTCACGAAACCGCGACCTCCACCAAACATTGAGTTCTGTTCATCACTCGCCCGGCCCAGAGAGAGCCTTCCATCCCAATAACACCTTTCCAATTCGTCATGCACGGGTTAACTAAAAGGACAGATCCATCTCGCAGCGAGGTTTCCGGCGCGCTTCAACACCGGGACTCCAAGTTCCCCCGCAAAGAGGCGCGGAACTTTATTACGTGTAATGCCGGAGCCGTATATCGCGGCTCATAATTCAGTGCGACATCCGAGCGTTCATAAAGTCACCGCGACCGCGACGTTGTAAGCCGGGGCTATTTGCACCTTTTAACGGTGCGCCGTAACCGCGCGTTTAAGCGTATGCACCCTTTAGTCGTCGCAACCGCCGTAGTCGACCCAATCCTTGCCCCTCGCCCCCAGACCGACCCACCGCTTTAACGCGCGCGTAATACGTAACGTCTATTGCGCTAACTTATATCGTGCCCAGGATTACCACGTTGGTTCTTATCTGCGCGACCCAGGAGGTCGCGCTAACGGGCGCGACTATCCCGACTCGCGAGAGATCGCCGATAGGTTTCACCGAAAGGTGCTGATGGTACCAAATTTCAAACCGACTGGGCTAGGAGATATGTATAGGAATTTTCATATTCGCTATATGTGGACACGTGAGTGGGGTGGTGGAAGTGCTAAACCCATAGGTCTGCACTTATCGTTGATATCAGCTCTTAAGTAGAAGGTTGGGTCGATCGTTCGTTAGGGTTAGCATGCAGTCCGTCGATTCGCTAAGACTAGGATTATCAAAAGACGGGTTTCCTGGATTTCTTCGAGCTGAATTTTCTAATTGGATAGATTATTCATCCGGGATGCAGCAATTTGAGGGGAAGGGTCGCGATACCGGAGAAGAGCATGTATCAATGCTTTTAGACAAAGTCCGACGTTTACTAAAGTAGACCTACCTACGCGGAGTTCGCGGCAATTGATACTTCGGGTATTTCGCCTTCGAGTAAAGCGGAAAAAGGTAGACATTTTGATTAAAGAAAGTGGGAACTATGGAACGAAACACCGAGGTGTTGAACGGAGACCCTTGTTCCGCAATGTCCGCGCGGGACACCTCTCGAAGAGAAAAACCGGGACGGAACCGACGTTTTGTCCCGTAAATAAAGAGCCAATTATCGGAATTATCGTCGCAGATTGCGGCGTCGAAGGGAGGGGAGGCCTCGCTATTTTAATCCCGGTGAAAATCTCGAGCGGAACAAAAAGTGGCGCGCGATCGGCTCCCTCCCCGCGTGCCACTCCGGACTCATCGAACGGGCAGCATTCCGGGGGTAGGAGACGCCCTTCTCTAGCTACGCCCGTGATACCGCATTATTTCCCTCCCAGGAATGTCGACGGTAATAATAATATCAGTAATTGGATCCGTTATTGCGCAAAAACAATGAGGCGACACTCGTTATATTGAAACGGAACGCCGACGGTCGGGCCGCCCCTCTCGACCGACAAAGTCGAGATGGCAAAATCGAATCGCGTAGAAATCGAATTATAATTACAGCACCTACCGGGGGATGACGAGGGGGCGGAAAGGCGACTGCCGATGGGTCTAGAAACGGGCCGATAACTTTACACCGCCTAACCCACGCGGAAATAAGATGAACCAGCTCCGGGATCCTGAAGGGGGAGGCGAACGTCCAGGCTCTTTCTCTGGGCACCCTCCCTAATCGTAACTATTAATACCTGAAATTAATGCAAATAAGTGAACTTCTTCCTAACATCTCGCGTGAGCCCTTCTATGGCAAGATAGCACGGAAGGCGCTACGGGAAGCCCATCGCCCTAATCCTCGGATGATGAACCGAATCCTCCGACCTGGAAGCCCGGGGTGTAGCTGGCACTGTTTGCCGACGACGCAACGCGTTGCGAATGCAATTTACAGGAAGACGGTAACAATGGGGGGGTGGGATCGAACGCGGTTGCGGCACCGCGTGCGACATCCCGGTAAGACAACGTATCTCCCAGTCGGATAAGTCGAGGGGCCGCATTTGGGAGCATTAATCATGGCGAGCTACGAGCGACATAATAAATGCGAGGCCGGCTAAGTGCTCGGTGCACCGCAAGCGGAGTCGACGTTTCCGCCCGGGCGACAATCGGAATGACGGCGCGTATCCTTTGTCCAGGGTAATTAGTTTTCCGGCCGGGCGGGGTGGGTGGTGCGGCCTTCCACCCCCTCGCGGAGACTCGTTAAGCCGCGGAGGTCGGCTGCGTGCCGATCGCTTCCGTCAGCCGGGCGAATATCCCGCGGAACCGATATTCGACCGAACTAATCGGTTCGCGGGCGCGTGCGCCCATGTGGCGGCGCGAGATGGCCGGAACGCAATAATCGGCCCACCCCACCGGCCCTGAATTAATTCCCCGCAGATGATTCTCTCCATTATTCAGACTGCGAAACGATATTTCGATTGGGCCGCGGAATCGGCTCGCGCAATTAGAAGGCCTCAAATCCAACATCCGATAAATAGACAATATGTGCGCGGAACGCACCCCATCCCGCGCGACCGGGTCCCAGTGTTCCAGAGCCCGCCCTCCGGTTTCGCGCCACCGGGCGGATGCTGCTCCTCTCCGGGGACGTGTCCAGACAAAAATTAACGCATACGGGGGCGAATGGGGAAACTGGTATACAAATGCCTTGCCGCGGCGAAAGTATGATCTGCAATTCATGATCAAAGCTTATAGGGTACACGGAATTTCCATAGTTTCTTAACAGCTGATTTACTGCCTATTGTCGTACACCTACTTGTAACGAGAGGTACGGTATGACCCACTTTTGGGGAAGAAATCCCTGGAGCTCTCCTCGTAAATGTGGGCAATTCATATTTTCAACGAAAAGTAATCGATATTAAAAAAAAACTCGCTAGAGTTTCTTGCAAAAATGCATACGTAGGCGTTATTAGAGCGAAGTCTTGTATCGATGTGGCGGGTGGTTCGCGATGCGTGGCGACTCTTGTGCGTGAATCTAATGGATGTGGACGATGCGTTCAAATGCGGGGTGTCCGCATCAGTGCGTGGCATCGCATCGCATCGCGAAAATGGCGAGTTCATTGCATAGAATTTCGACACACCGGTTCACCACGCAATGCGAATCCCGCACTATGGATAATGCACGCACCCTAAGGCTCTGCGTTTTCAGGAGTGCGTGAGATTTTACGGGACAATGAGCTTCCGAGTTCACAATAGACTTATGGCGGCCCGCAATATAAAGAAGCTGCGTCACGTGTTTTTGGTTTCTGTCTGAATTTACCCTGCACTTAGTTTCCATACCTTTTGATAAACTAACCTTAACACTGGAACGGAAAACGTTCAAGGAAAAATACGTACCTTTACTTACGTTTCTTGTTTTATTCAATAAAAATGGGAAATCAGTTTAATACTTTAAGAAAGATTATGCATTAGGAGTTCGCAAATTGAAACGACAAGAAGCTAGTGGGATGTATTTCGTTGTTATATTTTAGAGTGGCTTTCTATACACTTTGGGTCCTTTGCAAAATAGTTGCTTCTTTATTTCTTTTTCCCGAATGCTTAAGTACTTTATCTTCATCGGCTGAAAAGACCGACTGACTTTTTTTTTTTTATTATTTAGCAGGATGGAGTCGGTATTTTATAGTACACTTTTACTTGAAGTGGTATCCAAACATTTATTGTTCAAGGTATTGATTTTTAATTATTACTTTCCACTCCGTGCAGCTCTTTTATCGCTACGAAGAAGTTCCACGGAGAAGAGTATTTTCGATATATTTTTGTACATTGACATGCTTGAACAAATAATATCGACTAATATTTATGTAAATATAAGGCGGTTCCGAAAGTGCAGTTCACTTCCACACTCGGAGGTAGGAGCTCGAGAGAATTCGAATTCTGAATGCGAAATACACATGCAACTGGAAAACTGGCGGGAATACCAAATATTTTGGGTCTTGAGGTGTGACAAAATCAATATGTGCTTGGAGACCACAGAAATCCAAGCTAGTCTGTTTTTACGATTTCGAGGGGAACGTAGAAGTTCCGAAATGTATTTTGTTATCTAAGAAAGCAATGGAACTACTCCGGAATCTTATGAGAAACTTTTGAAACCTTAATAAAATGAAAATGTTATCGACAACTTGTGGGAAGTCAACTCTCCTGCCACACTCAGGTGCTGTGCGTAGAAATTACATTAAACAAAAAGGAAAATGTTTTAACAGAGTGAACGAATGCATTAAATTATTTACTGTGACTTCTTGTCTAAGAAATCAATCAGCGGCTGTGCTTCTCGTTTGGCAATGATGAGACTAAAATCTCCCGTCGTTATCATTGATACCTCATCCCAGTTCTTCATTTTACAGTTAATTACCATTTATAATCATCTTTGTGTTAGTATCGTTAGGTCCAGAACAACCACTATCGGACGCTTAGCGCCTTTCGCGAAAGCGTAATTATGATGAATAATCAATAATAATTTTCATTGACTTAGAAGCTTCATTTCCAGTGCGCGTGGTTTGAACGGCATATCATATACTGAAAAAGAAGGGAAAATTCTGATTTTCTGAGTTAACTACGGAAATCAATAACCGAGTTGGTTCAACTTAGATTTGGAGCTAAATCACTTATTACATTGGGATCAAATGGACTCTTTTTGTGATTGCTGTAACTGTAAATGTATGTGATCCGATCACATTTTTCAACAAACCAAACGAAATAGTTGGATCAACCACTCAGAAGAGATAAACGAACACCATAAAGAGTTATCGAATTCATAATTTAGTCCGTTTACCCACGTAGTGTTACCACATTTTGTAGTTGAATTAACTCATCCGTATAGTTAATTCGACTCAACAACGAGTGGGTATAACTCACTTTAAGCAGAATCGACCCTTTTTTTTTCCACCTACATGTTTGTAGGTGAATTTATTCTTTCTTGTTCTCAAGGTAAACAACGTACGTTAATCTTGGACTTGATTTTTACTTTTAAACGCAGACTTCAGTGATGTTCAAGAGAACTCGAGGAGGCGAGGAAAATCAGTGGCAGTGCTGACTAAACGTCTTTCTATCGCAATTCATTACGCGAGTTATCCAGGCAGGAGACGGGCTGTCTGGAGTATTGTTTAATCCACGTTTCCGCAACTATTCCGGCCGGGTTGGCGCGCGATCCGCGGTCATTAGCGTCGCGAGGCGGGCGGAATTCTCGGCCGGGCGCGACGCACATGGCGCGCCCGTTCCGGGCGGGAAATGGCTCGTCGGTGATCGTCAACGAGGAAGGTGGGGCGCGAGATAAATCTCAGAATTTAATATCCTTCGAGGAGGTATGTAATATCCTCTAAAAGCCTTCCACCTCGAAGCGGCGCGTCTTCCCTCTCGGTCTTTCCGTCCTTCTTCCCTGCATGGCGGCGTTTTCGCGCCCGGTGGCGCGTTTTTGCGGGCGCGCCACCGCCCGCTTGGCCATTTTCCCGGCCGCCCGGGAGGGCGGGCGCGCCACGCGCCCCGCTGGTGGCGGCCTTCTCTCCGAAGAAGATTATTGATGAGCCGGATAGACGAGACGCGGGCGAATCTTTGCCGCTGTAATTACGAAATGGCAGCTAAGACGGCCCGTTATGCCGCGCACCTCGATCCATCATAGTCTCGCGAAAAGTGGCCGGGACTTTTTCGAGGGAAGTCGATTTAATTTCTATAACGAGCTCACTGTCTCGCCCGCCCTCCCGTCGCTATAAAAAGTCTCGGCTGGGGAGAGCGGAGAGGGTGGCGCAATTAAATGGGCGCGGCTATATGTGTGCCCATCTTTCCGTGAGACTCAGGAAAACACGCCTCGGAGGAAAAGCGATATTTCGGGATATTAACTCCATGCCCTCGTCCATCTCGGTAAACTTAGTCACGCGTAAGTGGAAAATCCTAGGAAATATTTAAATACCTCGGATGTTGCTTTCGGTGCAATTGGATTACGTTATATCGGGAGAAATAAGTGGGGCAATGCGTTGCTTTAATGTCTGAGTTTATATTAACTCCATGCCCTCGTCCGTCTCGGTAGACTTAGTCACGCGTAAGTGGAAGATCCTAGGAATTATTTAAATACCTCGGATGCTGCTTTCCCTGCAATTGGATTACATTTTATCGGGAGAAATAAGTAGGGCAATGCGTTGCTTAAATGTTTGCGTTTGCCTCGACGTTCCTCCGAGTGCCAGGCCGCTTTAATGAAATTTTTCTCCTTGCTGTCTTTCGTGGGTGCAGGCTTCGATGTTGATGAATGAATTTCGAAATAACGTCGGCAGCTCCGGCCAAAACTTCTTCCGGGCGGAATTGGCGCGGAAGACACCCAGGCAAACGGGGGAAAAAAAAAGAATGTAATTTCGCTGCAACGGCAGAGAAGTCTTTGCTGACCTATTTTTCATTACCCGGCAAGCAGCTCCGTTGTCGCAGCGAGTGTTCCGTAAGCAGGATTTAATTTTACCTCCTGTTTATACTTTGCCGCTCTAACTACATAAGCGGTCCTTTTCTCATAAATAAATTACCTTAACTTTCGGTGAGTCTTAAAACATGCCCTAAGGTCATCGGTTGTTACTCTGAGAGGGCCGACTGGAACTAGTCGTTATACTCTGTACAGAGTACAAAACAAAAGAGGAGTATGTAGCGCTGACGCAATGAAACTTCTTAGCGATGGAATATAAACGGTTATTAGTACTTCGATTAAACACAATTTATGCAGTTAAATAGAACACGTTATTTATTCCCCATAACAGTATGAAATTGTGCCTTGTAACCGATATGTATACGAAGAATGTATGGGACTCGATCAAGAAGCCAATCACATTTTGATGTGTCTCAATAGCAGTTAAAAACGTTAACTTGCCTATTTTCACATTACTTAGTTTATTTCCCTGGTAAAAATAGCAATTCCTTATAAGGCCAGTTTGGCAGCTCTAATGAAATGATGTATATCTTCTTTAGATTTCTGTACTTGGATAATTTTTCCACCCCTTAGAATACAGACATGTTGATAGTTTACGTACTTAAGTAACCGAATCTTACCAATTAATTTGACTGTAATATAAGATGAGAAGTTTTGCCATGGCAATATGTGATGAGCATACATTAATTCCCCTAGACCGCGTATCACGGTAAATCTTTCGACCCAAATCTTCGATTTGAATTATTCATGGTGCTCAACAATCGAAATCGTTAGTGGGACTTTCTGTACTAGGCAGTGTGAAGCATTGGCGATAAACGTCAGATTTCCGAGTCCTGCCGTTAGCGGGGCGAATTAACGCCGATTGCCGGCAGCACTAAACCTCTGCATTGCCTAAAAGTAGAACGAAGAGGAGGTGGCGACTCACGGGGCAGGCAGAACATGGAAGTCGTGAGGAAATTACAGGAAGAAGATCGCACATTCGCCTTGGGGTGATTTAGGGGTTGTAAATCTCCCGGCGGCCATTCCGCCGCGACATGCCGTTCCCAATATGGCGGATAATCGCCGTCGGCTTTGGCGCGAAGACTTTCCGGGTGATCAACGAGTATGTGCCCGTTTAAACCCTTAATCGGACACGAATGAAATTATTTGACTTTATAAACGGCGTAGAAAATAAAAGCTTGAGAGTGTCTGAATAATGAATCTTCAGAGCGCAGCAAATTTCAAGGGATTTACTAAATTCCCATGACGGGCTCCAATAGCCTTTCAATATCCCCTCGAATTGCGTGAAGAGATTTCACGGGTATTCCATGCACAGTTTCAGTGAGGTCATTTCGACTGGCGAGGGCAATCTTTTCCCCCATAGCCACCTAATACATCCTTAAACGCTGGCCATCTTTATGGGCTGTTTTCCCTCGCATCGGGAAAAAAACGGGCAATGTCAAAAATTCCTTTATAGCCTCGGTGATCATGCTTCGCGCTTGGGTTTTGACGCGTTACATTAACGGGCACTTTTATCGGCCATTTTTCGAGAACTAACCCCAGAATCTGGCCCCGTTAAAGCATTATCACGGACGTTTTACGTGCCCATCTAACACCAGACACAGGGGTTACTTTACGAGGGAAAATGAGAGAAAAACGCGGTTTACTCGAACTTGATATAATAGAATTGCCACGGTAAAGTCAACGGTGACAATAACGCGGCGTTTAACGGCTCATGAAAAGGTCAACGATACAACTGAAATCAGAGATATTATATACGGCTATGCTAAATTAGTCGTTTCGAGAACCGCTGATTGGTGATTTCCCCTTCGGTAAATAATGGTATACTGGTTTTAATCAATAATGACGAATCATCTGATACCAAATGTTGTCACAGTGATCCTGATTAAATGATATATTTGTGTAGGTACATGGTGGTCACATGTACGGCTCAATAAAGCGATATTTCTGGCAAACAAATTATGCGTTATTCGTTGAAGCATGCTTTATACGAAAAGCTGCATACCAGGTATAACGTAATCTAGCAAGTAAGACGTGTAAATAATACTTGTAAATTTACATGCTACAAACATGACGCGATGTAATTTGCAAAGCTTGATTACCGGGAAATGACCTAGCCGTTTCAGATACCGGTATCATTGCACAGGGTTTTACGAAATGGACATTTATTAATCCCGTTCACTGAAATAACGAATTACACTTGTTTAATTTTGTTTAATTAATAATATTGAAATATCCACTAAGGGTTGAAAAATTAAAAGTTAAGGGATTCATTGATAGTTATAATTTTCCTTTTACATATCTAATGCGATGAAGCTTCAACATTATAGCATACGCTAATGAAGAATGACCTCCTCGTTCCATATTTCAGTACCATTGCAGATAGTTGTTTGAAATTAGTATTTGGTACTCTTACGTTATATAACAGCTTATTACTCGCATTTTAAGTAGGTTGTAAGGTATGTACATTTATCCTTCGAAAAGTACGTCAGTCAAGGGGTTAGCTGACAGTTATAATTTTCCGGCTTCCTTACCTATACCTAGCGCGAGGGAACTTGAAAATTGCAACACTAATTAGCGAAGAATGACCTCGTTGTTTGAAGTACCGGTATCATTGTAAAGGGTTACTCGAAACATAACAGAGTATTGGCGGCGTTTCATTTCTCTCCGCGCGGGCGGAGAAACGATTCCGCCACGGAACGTCCGGGCGGGATTTGCTCGATGTACAAGCAATTTCCGAGTCGGAGGCTCCGCAGACGGTTTCCTATAACGAGCCACTTACGATGCCAACGATCAATTACCGACGTCGACGTAGGCTCGCGGCTTGACTTCGACATCGAATCCGTCGTACGCGAGAATCGATGATATAAGGACGGCCGCCCGTGGGCGGAAACGCCGCGTCAATTTTCTCCGCCATTTTCTGTTTCTCCTTCTGGGAGAAAAAACTCTCGACATCTACGTGAATTGTCTCCCGGAAACGCTACCCAATCTATTGTGCATTGGCCTCTGTTGTTTTCCTACGAATTCTTGGCCAAAGCGCTTTAAGATTTGAAATAACCAATATATATATTGGTTATAAATGCTATCGTACTCTATACAATTCAATTCACAATTTTGAAGGAAAGCTTTTCATGGCACGGTACCTACTACGAGTAAATTAGCACGAAAGGGGCTCAATTCGGAAAGGAAACGATTTTTGATTACAGTTAATTACTATTTACATTCATCTTTTTGTCTTAATATTAACAAAGGGTAGGAAAAAGTTTGCCTTAATGTCAGTGCGTGATTCTCTTGGTTGATTATTGAAATTTAAAGTGAAATAAGAACATTACAAGGAAGAAATACATATAATTATCCTGAAAACAATTAGTACCGAACGGATAGAGGCATCTCGTAAAAGAATAATTAATGATAATTCCGAGGACTTCTTACTCTATCATTAAAGATGTCATGACCTGGAGGATTTAAACAGGCACTAATGTATGTACAATTTTCTAAATTCGGCATTTATAAAGATGGCGTCAATATATATATAAAATATAGACAACATTTAGGACCGAATATATATCCCCTTTCACAAATGAAAATCCGCCTACTGGCAATCTTATTTTGTCTAGTTGAAGGCGGTTTAGTGCTGGTTAAACAACTGGTAATAGTGACGTCACGTGCATCCCTTTTCATAAATTAATATGATTCTCCTGGGGATCTTATTTTATCTAGTCGAAGGTTTTGGTTAAACAGCCGGTAATAACGGACGTGTAGGTAATAAATTCCAGTCGGGAATGAGCAGCCCTTCATAACTGGGCGTCGTCGACGTTAGCAGAACTAATGGTCATCGCCATCACGGATTGCCATGCGATCGGGCAACGATCGAACCAGGGTCCAAACGGCTCGGGTGCGAGCGTTGTGCCACGTCTGCGTTAACGCATTTCCCGGAACGGGGTACGATATTGCTATATTATGGTAATTACGCGCTGCCGTTCACGGTCAATGGTGCATACCAATGACCATAGTCATCCAGCGAGTTGCCGTTACGATTGATCAAAGCTGCTTCGGTTATGTTAATTCCCGCTTAACTCGCAAACACTCGAGATCCGACTAACTACGCCGAGGCGGGACGTGGAGCGTGATGTCCAGGATGATGCCACGGAACCTTACGCCGTGTTGTAATCTCCTTGGTATGGCAGGACGTGGACGCATCTTCCTGACGTCAGCCTTGATTAACAGCCACGTGGGTACCGGACTACAAGGGCCCTTGTAGAGTGGGATTGAGGGTGGTCATGTTTATCGTCGAAGCTTTATTAAATTTATAATATTGGGACGTTAAAGACGTAACAAAGCACTTTCGGGTACCCGGGAGACACTTTAACGTGGTGTAAGAAAAGAAACGGTGTGTCTTAAGTTCCTTGCGAAATGACAAATAAATAATTAGAGCGAAGTGTGTAGAGCTTATTCGTATTGTGGATACCTGTGCGCGCTCAGAGTGAGTACGTAATAGAGTATATGCACGCGTCCTTACTATTCATGATAATTTAACGAAATTGAAAGACTCTTATTTAAAAGTATAGAAAGAACAACTACTTGTCTTTGACTCGTTCCCACTTCTACAAGGTTTGGTGCTTTATAAATTCCCATCATGCCAATGGATGTTATCTTTGGATTTATTCTAATATAATTTTCAGGCACTTTCTAGTCGTTACTGGAAGGTAAAATGTTAAGTTGTGACGCACCCTTATTACCCTTATTCAAGGAAGTTTCAATTAAATTGTGTAATGCTTTTAGGGACGTGAAATGACACACGGCCCTCTCGTTTTATTTCTGAAGCGGGTATTATGATCATTCACCTATGTTAGACAATTAAACGTCATTTATGTCGCGCAACAAACACGTCCCCTTCCTTCGATTCCCTCGATGATACAAATGCACGCCTGTTAACTCACAAATCACAGTTCCCCCGAATGAGTCTACAACGTAACCGTATAGATATCATATATTTCGAGAAATGGACAAATCTTCAAATATGAAGCACAAATCTTTGCCGATTAAATAATACGAGGGATTTTTAAAAGATTAAAACGCTTTCATCTGAGTAGGTAACTCGATTTGAAAAAGAATCGTGGAACCATTCTCAAAGGTTTGACGATCAAGGTGTCCATGGGCGAACCGGAAGGAACTCAAACGGGTACACCTGGTTCGGTGGGCCATGCCCCCTTTATTCAGCGTTATTTGAATTTTTAATTAACTTAATAGGAGGAGGAGCTTTAATTATTGATAACCCGCTCGACGGCAGCACACTGCGCAGTCATTAGAGGCTAATTGAAAATGATGCTGACAGCATAGAAGCGCCACTCCGCCCGAAACAATGCTGTAGAGCTCATTGAGGAGCGGCCCTGAGCCCACGCCCCCACGAGCCCCCTGTCTCTCCCAGTCCCTGACCCCTCGTATCCCTGAGTTCCGGGGCCCCCGAGCCCCCGAGCCCCCAGTCCCCCACGACGGCTCTAGACTCTACAGCCGCCCCGCGGCGGGGCCGTTCGCGGATCGATCGGCGCGGCCGCGATGTGCCGAGATGGCTGAAGAAACGTCCTAGGTGAAAGAGTTATGTGTGCGAAGAGAGATGAATTGAAAAGATTGCTTGGTTCCACTTGGAATTGTATCTGCACGGTATATGCAACCACCCCCATTTTTCTAAGCGTGATAAAATATTGCACCGGCGATGAAAGGAATCTAAAGTAATAACTACGAGTATGACTAGTCATGGGCTGTCTCGAGAAGAAAATTATTATCGACGGGTGCACTATCTGTCAGCGTGTAAAGCTATATTGTTGTTTTCCGGCGTCATATGTGCAATATTATGACTTCGATATTTTTTAGCCATGCGGAAAAGACCCAACAGGAGTGAATTTCTTGAAGGAATATTTTCTTACGTTATTTTCTTATGTAAATAGATCCTTGCGATCAGAAATTCCATTACAGTTTGACCGTAAGCGAAAATTCGGACATTTTCAGGTACCTGGGATAAAATAGGAAAAGGGTGCATAGATTATGCACGCGTACGTGTCCATTTCCGTACGTGGTTGACCGCATATTGGCTATGCAAACATTTTTCACTTGGGATATTAGCCGTCCCGGCTATAAAACTTCAATTCGATCTCGACCCAGAGCTCGGGGCAGATACCGATCATTTTCGATCACGCCCATTTTCGTCCATTCTCCGATTCGAATATCTCGAGAAATATTCGAGCGCTTACCCATACGTATACGTTCGAAACCTCTTTCGCTGATAAGATCGTCGATCGTCAAAAAATGGCGCATCTACCGTTCGATCGCGCGTCTATACACGTTTTTTAAATAGATGCGCAACCCCGACATTTAATGTGAACCCTCGCAAACCTTAAAACCACCTTCCATAGTTCTTTGCACGTAATATTTAAACGTAACAATTATTGTACGAAGTCAATATAAGAAAGGACATTTTTCAATCGGTCGCAGACTGGCAGTATTCCGCGATTTCTTATTTTAATCCAAATTGATAACTATTTGTAATGAACCGTTTGCAGAAATCGGGATTTTATCTTATTTGTGAAAGCACTCGTAGGGTAGAAAAAGACGCGTTCATCCCTGAATGGTGAATCCGAACTGGCGGTCAAGAGACGGTCCTCGATTTTCGATACGGGACGACCGGCTCGGCTTCTGCCGGAGCAACAGCCTCTATTATCTTCGAATTCCTCCCCTGGAGAGGAAGAGAAGAAGAGAAAGGGTTGAGGTGGATCGCTCGAGGGGTTGTAACGGATGCAGGGGAGGGGCAGAGAGAGGACGCGCGAAGGAGCGAGTCGAAGGATGAAGAGCGAAAGAGGGTTGAAGAGGGGCGAGGGTTAGACGGTTCTTGCACTGTCAATAACAGTCCCCCGGGGCGTGATAGATTGACCTACCCTCGCCATCCAGCCGCCATTTATCTAGTTTTTGTCCCTCACTTTCGTTTCGTGGCCAACGCGCCGCTCGATCGAGAGTGCTTACCCCTGGCTCCTTGGCGTGCTCGCCACCTAACCACCCACCCGCCACCCACCACCCACCACCCACCATCCCTAATATCAAAGAGACACGCGTTAGCGAAGGACGTCGGACTTGATTTCTTTGAAGACGTTTCCTCTTCGATAATGTAAATTCGAAATATAAACCCTAGGTATGGCGATGAGAGGAAGAAGTATCTTCGAGAAGTACAGGGTGCTCCTTTTAAGATTCCGTTTTATTGAACTCGAATAACTTTCTTACTCTTTTCAAGTGAAATTTCTTTAGCCGTGCTAGGGCAAGTTCGCTGCTTGGGGGGATTTTAATGTCAGGAAAAAGTGAAACGCCATACCCTGGCAATGGTGTGTCGTGGAGGAAAATAAGGGGGCCGCTCCTCACTTCTCACAAACTGCGTGGAGCGGGGCTGACGTATTTCTCTTTTTTCGTTTTCTTCTCAGTTCGTCTCTACTCGTGAAGAGGGAGATTAATAGTAAAGTCAAACTAGCGTATTTCATGTTTTTCGTTTCGCTTACAGTTACTGCAAGGGCAGGGCGTTTTACACATTTGTTGCATTTCGTGGGTGATATTACACGATCATGCTGAAAATAAATAATTTCTCTCCTTTCGTTACAGTTTCATGTATACACTTTGTACATACTTTATATCAACTTTGGAAGAAACAAATAATTTTAGTTCACGGTACGAAGAAATAAAATGTTACGAATAAATAAATAATATCTGGACTGCAGCAATAACTTCGCGACATCACGTTTAGTAGAACACGTTATGGAAATATTTTTGGATACTCGTGTATTCGGTGCGCTGTTCATAATTTATGAAATTGAAGAAACATTTCTATACACACTTTAGTTTATATTAAAAGGGTCATATCAAAGGAGTGCAAAGTAATTCATCCACCCATCAACTACTTTATAATAATCCCATAAATATAGTCAAATGGAATAACCTAAGGTCCAAAGTAATTTCCGACATTTGACGTACCCAACGATTGGTAATTTATCGACTATATCTTTCAATATCAGTAACTTACCAATTACTTACTTTACCAAAGAATAAACGACCCGGACCACGGCTCGCCTAATCAACCAATCAATTAACCGACTTCTCAACCAATCGCTCGAGCAAAAAGCAAATCAGCGAGTTTACATCGACTCGTCAAAACAAACAATCAATCAACCAACTTACCAACCACTTGCTTAACTAAACAACTAACCAACTTATACTCCCGAACAAATACCTACCTTGCACGGGGCGCATGTACGGATATCTCTGATGAGATATCACATTTATCGAGATAGGCCTCTTTGGTATACTTAACGAACAAAGTCTACTAGAATGCGATTGTTTCGCTCATCCCGAATCTGTGAGTCAAGTTTACATCCCTCCTAAAGATACAATGAAACAATGTAGGCAGAATCCCAAGAGATTCCAACTCCATGTTTTCTAATTACATTTTATATTCATTAAACTATGTATAATATAAATAAATGTATAACAAGTTATATGGAACAAGGGGAGCCAGAATGATCTACTTCTGTCGCGAAACGTCAACAAAATTACGAGAACCGTTTGAAACCCAAATTGAAGGTTAAATATCTCTGCGGGACGACATCAGGAATGTTTAATCAACCTTTTCTGGAAATTGGTGCAACGCGAGTTATGTCATTACTTCGGCATTCATTACTTCAGGTATGGTAATGGAAAATGTAGGCGAAATCGCCCTACGCATTCCTGGGGCACTGATTATGACAATTTGCGAGTAGGATCCACACGAAATAGGTCACATATAATTGGATATTCATCCCCTAGGAAATCACTGATTGGTACGTTCCGCCATCTTTTGAACGGGTGGAAACTGGGCGCAGCGAACAGAGGAACTCCCTTCTTTGGGAGTCAAGAGAGATCCTCTTCCCCCCTTGGAAATTCAAGAGGAGAAAGCAGGTCGAGGATAAAGGGTCGAAAAGTTCTGCCTGGTCGGAGAAACCATGACCTCCGCAAAGTCCGTGCATTTAATTAGAGCCGATGGGAGGGAATAGGCTTCAGCATCGCGGCATCATTCCGCGCTTTGGCACTGCATTACCGAGACTTCGCCGCATTAATGGAGGGTTCTGTGAAACGATCAGCTATCTCGCTTTCTGGTTGACAGACCGAAAGCCATTTCAAATTCTTCCGAGCACCTTCTTCAAGCATTAACTTCCGTGCCATAAACCTCGTTGCATCTCGTTTAACCTAAATTGGTACCTATAGATCAATCGCGTGCCGTGCATTTTTATTCGTACCATTGAAAGGCATTCCCAGGTATAGGATAGTTAATGCAATTAGTTGACTATTTGTACGATATGAAAAATCCTCCAGTTGGATTTCCCAATCGCGTCTTGATTTGTCGAGGGAGTTGAATTATACCACTCCGAACTATTTATGGACTGTTGGTATTATTTTTCTTAACGTATTTTCTACGATGTTGATTAACCTTTGGTAGATGTCTACTAGAGATATTATATATTTTGTATGCGTCAAGAAATAAGTAGATGTATAATTTTCATCTACAATAGACATATATATTCTACTTCATCAGTTGCCTGGGCATTTGTTCCAGTAATTTGTAGATCATTTGTGCATGGCCACGTAATCGGAACTTAGAAAAAGACATTAATCAAGGACGTTTCCGACATTATTATCCTTAGCCATGAATTGAGGGTCCAACCGTGAATGCCGAAGTTTGCAGGCATTTTGGACATTATTGCAAGTCTATGGTCGGTGGAAAGGTCATCGAAATGATGGGTAGTACCACGATAAGGACCTTACTATCTGGGGGGAGTTTGCGGCGGTTCGAGACAGAAAGGAAACCCCGCTTTAGGCGGGACATACTGCAGTAACTTGATAATTGGAAATTCGTGGGATTCCATGACTAAGTTGTTCCGATCCGTAATTCCTCTCGGGGTTGTTCCCTGACGTCTCGCACCCCCAACGACGATAAATCATTTCTCATAATCTGCGCGACACTCGGAAAGCGCAAATTTAATTTGTCGTTCCTCCGTTACGTTCAAATGAAGAAGTTGAGGAATCAAAATACCTCAAACCGATTAATTGTTCGTTTCCTCCTAACTAAAAAGTAATATCCGTGGCACGTTACGTTAAATTCGACGTCACCTAACATATTTCTATTTCTTTTTCTGTACCTACGCGTAGAAAAATAATTCATAGATTTAATAAAAAATTGTATTCGTTCCGGCAAACGCAAAACACTTGATAATAACCCTGCAAAATTTACTCGCAGAATGTTTGTTTTCTGTATGAACAACGAAAACTCCAAGGTAACTTATTATATTCTTTGCTGGGAACAACAAACATACATCGTTTATTCAATCAAACAATTACACCTATACGTTTTTCGGTCACGGCTGCAAAGAATCTCTCTAAAACAATTTCTCTTGTACTTACACTTGCATTTGATACAAATACAATCATTTTTAGCGTTAGTGCAGTTATTACTGCAGAAAGAGCAAAATTTGGTAAAGAAATGCTGCTCTTTGCCGAGAGCGCATTACTCGTCTTTTCCGTGATGTACAGTTCACTTATTTCAACAATGAAAACAGTAAGAATAAAATCTGTACGCCGCCAGATAGGTCACTCTTTCATGTCTCGGATCCTCGTTCTCGAACGGAGAAACACGGAGTGTCTCCTTTTAAATGTCGGAAGGAAGCGACACGACCAGAAGCCAAGAAGACGAGGATCAAGATCTAAAGGTCGCGTCCCAGGAGTCTCGTGGGCATTTACGAAGAAGGGTGCAGAAGCAATTACAGGGGATTGCCTTTCTGAGATCGTGGTGCGTACGTGCGCCGCCAGAGGCGCTGGTGTCGTCGGGGACGCTCCCGTAGAAATCGGCATCCTTCGTCTCGTGGGAAGATTGCACACGGTTCGAGATTTGTCGCGGTTGCGGTCTCGGTGGTTCGAACCGATGCTCCAAATCATGTGGAAATCAGGACTCCACACCACACTGGGCACTCAAGAGAGCGGTCAAGTCCAACGAAGTGGACATACCAGGAGTCGGTTCAAGCGGCTGCCCGCTCTCCGGAACTATGCGTCCAGAGAGAAATGCTTTGGAGTGTTAAATCGATTTACGTAGGCTTCCATTTGGTTTCTGGATCATGTACATGTAAATCGACTACAATTTTCAGATAAAGAGGTAAGAAGGTTCAAACGCGGCTCGTATGACGGATTATAGTGCCATCTAATGCCGGTTAAAAAAATGTTGATATTTTGAGAAATTTCAAATACAACAGTATATTGAAACCAGAAGACAAGTGTGTACTACTTTTCAAGGAATTCCGTTTTTACGTGGAGATTTGTAGAAAAGTGTTCAAAATGTTGATGAAAATAGTAAGATGAGAAAAGAGCACCGAAAATATATGAAAATCTGTTTTCCTCAAACTATGTACAACTGGGCATATAATTTCGAAATTTAGTACACTCGTATCCGGAAATTCCGAACACAAATGTATACAAGAGTTCGAAATATTGCATCTAGAAAATGTTCTATAACGTGTATACTATATCTTGAAGGGATGTTTTTCACTATGTAAAAAAACAGGATTTTATGAAATGATATTTTCTGAGTCATCGACTTTTTTAGTTCGGGTCGGGTAGATTTCCAAGTTTCTTAGGAAATATTGAGAATAATTTCCGAATGCGATGACAAATTACGGTATCGAAAAATGCCACGTGGAGACCCTCTGGACCGTTTCGGGAGGACTGCTGGTGACATGTGCGAGAGCTGATGTGAGCTTATCACGAGACATCTCGTATGATTTCGAAATGAGCGACTTGGCTGGACGGATAATAAGTCCGCCGGTATATATTCTCGGCAACCATCCCTTTCCAACCCCCGCGGTTCGTTCAAAGGGAACGAAGAGAGACCGTGGACCGCTCGCGGCCCCCCAGAGAATCGAAATCGTTATTACGCCATTTTCCCCGAGAGCCGAGATTCAATGGCGCGTCCAGGCAGTATCCCGAAACGTTCGCGTTACGGCTCGCGAATGAAATCCGTTTTTGCGAGAGTCCTTGCCAATTCCGGAGCCGTCCCGAGCGTATTAGCCGAGAGGTTGACTACTGTAAATTTCCGGGCACGCCAGATTTCCAACTTCGAGGACTCCGAGGGGTATCACGAAAGCGACCCGTTTCGTGCCATTTAGTGAAGTGCGGTGCCACGGAAAGCAACTTTCAACATACATGACATGTGTTTTTTTTATGTTTATTTTCATTTTTCTAGACCGATGAAACTTGAACACGTGACATAGTTTATGGACTTTGGAGATGCGCCGCTACGTTAAATACTCTTCTATGCGCAAACGTGCAGAGTCGATATGGTTAATTTCCGACACAATTAATTTCTATACGTAACAGCTGATATGTATTAACCGATGTTTATACACGGATTGGGTTACAGGTATGTACGCAACGATCGTTCGCGAATGCGTTGCGCATGTGGAGTAGATGACGCGAGGCACTCGAAAAGAAAGGGCGACGATTAACGTTAGGATGGGTGGTCGTTAAGTTCAGTCGCATGAATTCTAATTGTCGATATTAATAATTTTTCGAAATTAATTATCACTGCGGCTGGGCTGGATCTGTCCCTGGCGCGTAACTACGTATGTGACTGATGGCGCTCCATTATAAATCGCGCTCTGAAATTAATTGCCTCGTCGGTTCCCAGTTACGAATGGACCGACCGGCGAATACGTAATTTCGAGTCCACCCGGGCGGCCGCTCGTCTGTACTTTTTCATCGACCTGACAGATCTTCTTTTTCCTTTTCAATCGTCTCGCTCATCGAGGACCGTTTTCCCTTTTCGATTTTCCAATACTCTCGGATGCGGCTGTCCGAGTGTATTGAATGTAAAAAACCTAGGTTTTTCTCCACCCCATAGTTAGTCGCCCCAAGGGTGCCGACCTCTCCGGCCGTTCAATTCCAGAAATAATCCTAAAACCTACTAAGCGGAGTAATATTCCATTGTAAATTTGTACGGTGAATATATATAAATCTTGCCCTTAAAATTTGCAAATGAATCTTCGATATTAAACGCCACGGGGTGTTTGAAAAATCAATTCGGAAAGGTCTCGCTCAAAAGTGCGAATTTGACACCAAACTCTGCCGAGCTTCTTGATATCCGAACTTCAGTCATAACTTACCCAAGAATTAGCGCTGTTTTAAAGGTGTATAAAATTATTAACATCCTATTTTTAAATGTAGAATAGGGAGTAGAGCTTTGGTCGCAAACTACCACATCATCATTTAATTGGACTCGTTTGGTCCATTCATTATTTCATTTCAATGTTTAGGTTCCTTACCACGGCGACAAATATATTAACACCGTGAAGAAATATATGTTTTGTTGCCAAACGACCACATTATGCGACATAGGGCTAAATTCTTCCAGACCCACCCCGCGTACTTGAAAACCCATTAGATCATTTGTCAGCGTTCGCTGCAGAGCATCCCGCGCGCTCCTATCGTCGGGGGCCTCGAAATGACTCAAAGGATGTTCCTTATTCCTCTTTTGAGAAGGAGCAGAGCGGAGAAAGTTCCGTAATTTCTTTCAGTACGAGGACTCGTTGATTTCTGCCATTAAGTACTCATTAGGCGGCAGGAATACAATCCGGCGTGATGTTTGCGGCTCCGTCCCGGACAGAGACGAGACCAAAATGGCGGGATGCGCTTCGGGATGGGACTTTGGGAGAACGACGCGGGAGCATTTAACCGTAAATCGTTTTTGTTACTGCGAGAGCGTAAAATTGCCTAACCACCGCCGTTTCTTCTGGCGCTTTGCGTGTACTCATGCGCGCGCGCGGATTCCGCGTCCCTCCGGAGCGTGCGGACGCTCCGCGCGGTCGACGTTACAAGCGGTCACCTGTGTCCTGCGTCGATCTCTCGGCCATTTCACTCATGTCGCTCATTTCCGATCCGCGTTTTATCTCTTCGTCGGATGTGCCGTTTACCGCCGCGGTCCCTGGGTTTTGTTGACCCTCGTCGCGCAATTTGCCCCTTTCACGGCCGACTTTTGCATCTCTGGATCGTCGAATTGCTTGATATTTCAACGGGAATGATATTTCCCCGAGATTATTCGTGGGATCGTTACTTAGCTTTGCGACGGAAGCAAGAAGTAGATCACGAGAAGTAAAGCACGCGATCCGATAAACATAGAGATGTATTCAATACGTCGTCTGGAAATATTTTCAATGGACGGACTTGCTCTCATTTTGACGGGTTATTGTATGCTACTCTAGCATCCCCGCATCACCGTGTTCAAGCTCCTTAGACATCTTTGAAAGACGCGAGTTACAGATACAGTAATTTCGATATTACCGACACTTTAAATCGGCACAACTCTTGAGCGCCTTCAACGATTACAATGGTTTAAGTTTGAAATGAAAGAAAACGTGATGACAAAGTCGCCAGGGTATGTTAAGAAGCGTATAGCATTTTGTAATGGTAATATTGGTCGTTTGAAGGGAAACAAGTGCTCGGGAGGGCTATGTCTAAAGTAAAGAGACGTGGTGCTCCATCGAGGTTCGCGAACTTGTTTGAGACGCTACGTTGCCTTTTGACGAGGGTTAGAGATTTTTTTCCAGTGGCGGCAACGGCTCTAAGCCGATATTAAATCCCTGTCCTAGAGATTTCCTGTAAAATGATTTAAAATGGACGTCGAGAAAGGTCGCTTCAACGCGTCTCCTGTGGGCCGATGCGCGGGGGATTGAGAGGCACGTGAGACGAGACCTTATTCATTCGGAGGAATAAGAGGAAATGGAGTTTTCTTGAAAGCGGGCGATGTGCAGCTGCAGTGTTTTAAGCCGACGCGACGACGGGGGCGGAGAGGAGGATCTCGCCTAAGCCGTTTCCAAAATGACGAATGCTGGATTTCCGCGGAACGCTTGGGAGCGAAACGGTGGGTAGAGGACGAAGACGCCGGAGGACGAGCGGATGGTGTATTTCCGGGACTGGCGGGAGGGACGCTCCCGTTTCGGGGACGCACTAAGGGTAATCCGACCGATTACGTTATGCTTAAATATTTATCGCGGCGCATTAGGGAAACATGAGCCCTCTCTATGCATGGGAGCGCAGCACGTGGGATCGCCATCCCTTTTACGCCCTCCACCCGGGCGGCGAGGCCGCGCCAGCCCTATACCCGCCGCGGGAGTCCCTGCACCGCCACCCGGAAACTAAATTTCCCGAAACGAGCCCACCGTGCACGGTCACAATTACGCGAACCGCGCCGCGAAATTGAACGACCGCGTTTTTCGACTCTGCGGGAAAAAAGAAGAAAAAAAAAGTTTCGCGAGTTCGGCCCGCCCGTCTCGTTCCCATCGGCCGGGAAGAACCGCCGACCGCGACCGGCGCGCCCGGGCGGATTTATGTCCCTCGGCCGCCCGCCACCCTCCGCGGCCGATCGCCGCGAGATGAGCCCCGCCGCAGCCGGATGGTATCTCGCCCGAAGCTTCGCCATGGTGGGGATGCGCCCGCTCCGCCGAGAGACAACCCTTGACTTATCGTTCCTCGTAAAGGGGCACGCCGAGTGGCGCGGCACAAATTCGCGACACAAAGCGTGCCCATTTCTCCAAGGCCCTTTCTCGTACTCCGCCCTCTCGCTCGTCTTTTGTCCCGCCCCACCCTCCGACGTCGTTCCATCTTTCCCGCCGGCACGGTTTTTCCGTTTTCTGCTAAATTCGGGACGTATCGAATATCCGCCCTAATATAGGGGAAATAACGAAATCGGGTTTTCCGACAAAAGTTGACCAGTTGCAGCTGCAGCGTGCAGCTTCCTAAGAAGGCCACCCTAGGTGGTTGCGCCGAACTGGATGATCGTTCAAGGGAAATCGGGTTTCACAAAGGGTTTGGCAAAGGTTTGGCAAAGGAGAATCCTGGAAGGAGACATCTTTTGAAAATGACACGGATTTTTTAACGAAACCCTGACGCATTAGGTAAAGAATGGCGCATTTCCGTTGACGTTTGCAAATTCGGCAGATGCGGCAGAACTCCGCTAACGGGGGTGACACTAGCTAGGAAGAGGCGCGAGTGGCGGCTTTCCACCAGGCGCCGGTGGTGGGTGGTGGGTGGTGGGCGGCTCTCGAAAGGGGCGGAAGAAGGGAGCGGTAAGGTGCCTCGATATATGCGCCTGGAGAGCCCAGGAGAGCTTTGACCGTAGGTATTCACCGACGGAGCTTGCCTCGTGGATTAGCATGTGAAAGAACGCTTTGCCTTGCTCGTCGCTCTTTCCACTCGCCTATTTCCAGCCCCGTCCCGCCCCACGGCGCCATATTTTTCACCGGCCGCCCGACAAAGCGCCACCGTCGCCACCTGGCGGGGTGGAGACAACCCTTCCGCCCTGGCGAGAGGGACTTGGCCCAAAGTACCCGGGCACTGGAACCTGACTTTAATCCCGAGGAAAAAAGGCTGCGCATGAAAGGGGCATGTATCGCTCCAGTAGGGCGGCATCATTTTACTGCCAACGTTTCTAGCGCTTAGAGAAGTAGAATCGCGCGAGAATCGTGCAAATTGCACCGTAAAAGTCATCGCGAAGATTCGACAAGTCGCGACTCGATCTCGAGGACGTGAATTTCAGGTCGGACCAGTTCTGAAGGAATATAATATAATTCTGTACAACATACTATGAGCATATTTCCTGTTTACTAGCTACATGACATACCTATGAAGACATTTTTAAGAAGCTCCAATTTATCTTTACTGCAAACATTTATTATATAATTAGAAGGGATCATTCGCAATTACATTTGACTCCTATATGGATCTACCAACTGATTACTCGTGTTTCGCGCTAGGGTGATTTCGGAGATACAAGAAGTCCTTACCCTATCTACTCCTCCTGTTTTCACCCCCTCAACGAGTGAAAATCGAAATCTCGTCTTAAATAGGTCTAATGGATTGAGAACAAACAGAATTTCTACCAAACTGCATGCTTCTGAATCTAATCGTTTTCGAAAAAGTCTACAATTCCTGTTCCTAATTTTACTTCCTTAATGGTAGAATTTGGGAAAGTCCCTTTTTAATTGGTGCTTATGTCTTAAGGAGAAGCATTACCCAAAATTTCAACATTCTAGGTCCAGTGGTTGGAGCTGGGCGTTGATTACGTCTATGTTAATGAGATAGGATGCTAAATATAGAGATAATCCCATAACAAGGTTTAAGAGGCATGTATACTTGATTTCGTTCAGTTATTTACATTCTATGCCACTTTGCTTAGTAATATGCATGGTGGGAATGGTTTAGTAATTATGAATATCGTTTTTAAGGCTTTGCGAGGTCATGTACCTTTGACCTCAGAGAAAATCTTTCCCAAGAAAAGATAGGAGATATTTTCACTAATTAGTGTTTCGATGGGTAGTTTGGCCCTCGCGGCTTAACGAATTGCGCTACCGAGCAATACTCAAATGACGAGTAATAAATTCACTAACGAAATTTAAACGCCGTGATTATACACAATTAAAAGTAAAAAATGAGACAGATTCTATTTTATACCATTTATACAACACCCCTGTTTCATAAGTAAATTTATAACTTAGGGCCAATTTAGTAAAAATTAAATTGGGTAAATTTATCTTCATTTACATCCTCTGACGCTAGAAGGACTTTTCTTGCACTCTTTCTTCATTTCCCGTTCTTCAGTAAAATGGCGTTAAATGGCTCACAAGGCGACATCACTGATACCGATTGATCGATTCGTAATTTATAGGTGATCAGGCATCCCTCTAAACGGCCGCCCACCACCCCCAGGTCGCCGCGAAGTCCGGCACAGTTTTTATCGAATTATACGAGAGTGACGTCGGGGTACGTCCGTAAGCTTTCGGTCGCAACCTTAATCGAATGAGGGGTCTTACCCTGACGGTGGTTGGTGTGTCACCACGGCAGCAATACGTCTTGCTCGACCTCCAGGGTGCGCTATGCGCCCCCGTTGCGTCTTTCAACCCCCTAAGCGCGTTAGCGCCAGCAAGCGCGACCGTGTGAGCGTCGACTCCTTTGAGGATATTCATGAGTGGATTACCATGTGAAACACCTTGCCGGGCTTGGACCTTCTTCGGCTTCTTCGTTCCCCAACTACCCGGCTACCCAAGTACCTAACAACCCAGCCATCCGGCTACCTTACCGCATACCCACCACCTTATTCACCCCGGTCCCCCTGTCGAGACAACGGTCCGCTTCACGGGACGCGTCCTTTCAAAGGACCTGCAGGGGGCCAAATTCGGCCTTGTACCGAATTCGTCTCTGTCCGGGTGAGAAAAGCGATCGGGCTTAAAAGTGTCAAAAGTTATTTCGGCCTTCTGGACGAGATAATGGCATTTGCGAGAATTAATTAACCGCGATATCCGAAACTCCGAGGACGGAGACTGGCCAATAGTGGAGTGACCTAAAAGCTGCCACTCGCTGGAAATGAAGGGTAGATATACAGAGTAATGGAAACGAAATGTTTCCTCTGCAATTTCAACCGACGTGGAGGTCTCTGGTGATTCGGCACGAAAGTTTTGCAGCTGCAAACACCTCACTGAATTTCTTGTTCTTATGGGATCGCGTTACCATTTCTTGGACGATGTTAAAGGTTTAATTGCGCATTCTGTTAGTTAAACGACGAAGTACTCTCCCTTAGTACGAACACCTTCGCTATTGTCGAAACAATGTGTCCTGGTTTTACGTCTTACGTGACCCCAGGGTGCTCTGCGCGTTGCGTCTACCGTCTCCTTCGGCACGTTACAGCCAGAGTACGCGTGGGCGCCGACCCTTTTGAGGATATTCATGAGTGGATTACAATGTAAAACACCTTGTCAGGCTTGGACCTTCTTCGGCTTCTTCGTTCCCCAAGTTCCAACTACCCCAGGCATCCGACTACCTCTTGCCGTGCATCCTCCACCTTACTCACGTCGAACCGACTACCGAGACAATACTCCGGTCGATGGGACAGGTCCTTTGAAAGGGATCCCTGGGGACCAAATTTGTCCTTGTACTGCAGGTCCGAAGATAGCGGCACCGGTTCAATAGAAGTTGTTAAGCAACCTACTTTGCAAAGGGACCAGTGCTGACCGTATTATCCGGGAGGAGCCCTGGCATGTTGCATCGAATACTCGCTGCTTTAGAAACGTCGGTAGAATATTGCTTGTTGAACGGCAGTTGCCCTTGCACTTCCGTGTAGCACCGAAACTTCTTGGAGACGAGGGAAAACGTCCCCCGTACCCTGCATGCAACTACAAGGGTTCGTGGAAATTGCCTCAAAGTAGAAACTAAGCGAGGTTAAATACACAATGCCGGGCTAACTATCTTGACTGTTACTACTTGAGGGTCGCTTTAGATTCTTAGAAATCGATGTTGATGAATTTTCGGGGTTCTGCAAGGCTTCCAGACTCATTGTGATGTAAGCTTAGCCTAACTGAACTATGACGTGTCAGAACTTCCGTTGTTTCTCCCGCTGGGACCAACGCGGTTTTTCTTATTGCATATAATGGATCCAAATAGTCATATAGAATAGGTGGAGGAAAATTGAAAACGAGGAGATAAGAAGATCAAATTCGTTTCAATAGGTCTTAACATTTTTTTCATTCACGGCTGTAGGCTCTGATGAGAAGATAATCGGCCACTTTTACACGTTGGATAAGGATTAAGTGATATTATTAAAATATCGCCCGCTCCCACGTGAGACATGTTTTAAGCAGTATAGGAGGAGAATGCCGTTGTGAATGGATTTCTCTATTAATCGAAATACATTTTTGCCGTTAACCGATCAACCATTCGAGGTGTTTACAAAACAAAAATTAACAAATAAGAACACCTCTTTATTGCGATCACTCCATCTAATCGGATAGGAGTACTTACTTTTAGTATAGATACCAAGTATCGATGCCGAGAATATTGATACCGAGAGTAATTAATATCGAATAATCATTTGCATCGATATATTCCTGACTATGAATTTCATATATTATTTAAAATTGTTCTACGGTACCGACGAGGACTTCGAGGAGACCGAGTCGTGCCAGATCATTCGTCGTTTCTTGTTAGCGATGCAGCATTTCTTTTCCTTCCTTAAAATGCATCCATGGCGGCGAGATCGCGATTTCGCCTTGAAGGGAGGGAAGGAGAAAGGAGGAGAAGCGAAGCAGGGAATCGCAATTATTTATTATCCCACAGCGAGCCCCGCAGGAATTGATTCCTGGCGGAGGTAAGAATTTCCTTGCAGTGGGCGGGCGCGTGAAAGCCGACCGCCTGGCGAAAGTAATTTCCGAATAAGCCACGGCGTGCTCCCTCCTTGAAATAGAAATAAAATCAAAGAAATAGCTATCTCCAATATCCATCCAATGAATAGGAATGACCCCGCACTGTACCATCTTCGCCGTTCCAGCGGTCCGGATCAAATGCGCCGGGGTGAGAGGCCCTTTGTAGGCATCCGATTGAAGCTCTTTGAGGGCCGCCGCCCGAGAGGAATTGGACTTTTCGGGGAAAACGAGAGTCAAGTTTCGCACTTATCAATATGCATTAAACGGTGCTGGTCGACTTATCCACTCCACCACCCTCTTCGGGTGACACGTTTAATTTCGTCCCGGCCTTTCCCGGGAAAGCGGCTGAGGCGGAATTCGTGTCGCGAGATTTCCATAAAATTTAGACACTGCGACGGGAATGGAAAGCCCCGGCCAAAAATCGAGAAATGATCGCGGTCTCCTTGAGCGCTCCCGAAAGTTTTCGGACTCCTCGGATTCTAGGTCGGACCTTGAAATATCTGAATTCTTAACAGCGAATAGAAGGCGGAGGATTATTTAAGAGTATCACCTTGCTCGCGGAAAAGTGTTCGACGTTCTTGGCCCAGATCCATCCTACGTCCAGTTTGACAAATTCGAGTGCTCGCGATAGATATGGCTATTAAAGAATCCGATTGAATGAAAGAAATGAACAACAATAATAAACTACCCCTTTTAGGAAGAAAGGATGCCCAGTCTCCAGTATCGTGAAAGATCATTTAATGTCTCATGAAAGACGTCGAAGAATTTCATCGTCATCGGTAAAATGAAATTCATGTAATGAATGTCCCACCTAAAACGCGTTACCGACCTAAATACTTATATGGACAGATATGTTGTACTGCATTGAACATTATGCGAAGTGGTACGCGGCATACTTTTTTCAGTAGAACGATTACAAAGAGATCGACGTAAAACTCAAACAATTCCGTTGATTTATCACGTTTGACACTCTAATCGTCTGCAAATCCACCTGTTGTATGAACATATGAAGAATACACCTTTCTGAATGTCACGAACGGTTTCATCACCTCTGTACACATTTTGTAAAATTTCAGACAAACTGATGCACGCATCCTTAAAGAAAGTGTATTCCCGGATTTTTATCGGAAAAAACCACCTTTCATTATCCCCCTATCAGTGCTGCGCGGTGTATCGTGAAATTCAGAGCACGGAAATTCTTTGGTCAGTTTTTAGGTACTGCCAATAATTAAAGTCTCGAATTGGGGTCCCGAGGTCTGTCCTACGGTGGCTGGCACCTGTTGGTCTCATTGGGGACTGAGTGGAATCGCCTCACCGATCTGGGGCGCGATTTCGCGATGCGAAGAAGCCGGGCACTTTGCCCTCCCTCCCCTTCGTTTCGTGTGGGGGTGGGGTTGTTCTTATTAATATGCATTAGAGGACTCGCGCCGACTTACCCACTCGTCGTTCGCAACCCCGGCGCGCTTTCCCGGTCGCTTTCCCACTCGATTGGTTCCATCGATGCCCCCAGCCCCCGACCCCGATCCGGCATCTTCCCCCTCGACTTGCCCCACTGGAACGGCGAGGCGGTAATTTGTGGAGGGAAAAAGTTTGATTGGTTTGCAGACGAGAAAGTGGCCCGTTCCGGCGACTCACGTGCCGCTCCCCCTTCGAAAACGGCGAAGGGGGAGAGTCCCTCGGGTGCCCCCGAGCGCCCATGCCCAGGTATTAATTAAACGTCCTTTAATAGCTTGATAATTTAATCACTAATAATGGACTTATTCGGCGCGGCTTTGATTATTTGGTCGGTTTCGATGGGGCCGGCGTACGTGCTTTATTTATCGAAATAGTTTCAATTGACCGAGTAAACGCCTCTTGAATATTCAATTCCCGACTGCTTCCAGCCGTGCGGATGTTGGTTCCCAAAATTACGTGTTCTTGATACTAAGGATTTGCCGAGATGATTTCTACGTGAACTTCGCCGCGATTTGGTTGACAGAGGGGAGCAAGTAATGAAATAGGTATTGGACGATGAGTTTGTATGGAGAGTCGGTTTTCCCGTCCCAGTTATTCGGGAAAGCGATTGCTTCGGATTAGGGACAACCACGTCTGCGCGCGTTGGCTTCCCAATCTCACCCTGGCGGGAATTCCGAATCTACTAGTAGGACGGGTGCCGGAAGTGGCCGGCCCGCAAGTGCGGGAAATGGCGTGGAGCAAGGACATGCAGAGGAGGATATGACCGGGTGGTCGCACACGTAAGGCGAGTTTTCCCGCCCCGGAGAACGCTCCTAGCAATTTTCACTTGGGTCCCGGATTATGCCGTTCCTGGGGTCCGTCCGCTTCCGGAATTTACCAAAGCGGAAGCGCCGCCACTGGCGACATGATTGTACCAAGCTGAGAAATTGCCAGCAGGTTACCCCGGTCGAGTCGACGCAACTTCAAAATTGGACCGTCCGACTTCATCGCCGTCTCGCGTTCTCGCCTCGGCGGACGGTAACGACCTCGTCAAATTTACGGACGCACATTCCACGGGGTTACTTCCGGTGGCCTTCTTCCTCGCCCTCGAACCCTCCACTTATTATATCCCGAGGCGTCGCCGTCGATTCGGCCCGGCTTGCAGCGAAGAACTGCACCCAGAATGCGACTACGAATTTTCGTCATATGGCCGCACTGGACCGGGTGGGAAATCTTGCATACGTGGATCTCCTCGACACGTTCCCTCCGTTTGCATCCAAGATTCATAGTTATTTGATACGTCTACCTTTAGATACTCTGCATCCGCGGCCATCACTTTTTCATATAACTCGTATCCTTCTCCAAAATCTCTGCTCGCAGGACCATTCTTGCCACGATCAGCTCCGATATTATGTAGTTATGCCACTACACAATAATACTAAAAAACTCAGCGAGACATCCACCCTCTCCGTTCCCTCTTCGGGAATAGTTTCTGCGCATGTATATCCGTAACATCTACGCCCCCGCCATTTCTCTGCACCTTCTTTGACCAGAGTAAAGTTACCAAATGCGTACCAGTCATCCAAATCGTCCCTGTGTATGTTTTCGTCGTTACTTAATATTTGCAACATCTGGTACTAAATCATATGTAAGGTACTTTTCATTATTAGTTAATATTTGTATTAAGATAATATAACGCATGTCAAACGACGGCAAAATCGTGAACGAGGACGAATTGGATCGCCAGGGTGTATTCGACAACTTTCTTTTACTTAAGAAGATATGAAAGATACTTCAAGGCCTCCATATCCATGTGGTAGAATTTCAAACTTCCCTCAACGATTTGATTTCTCAGATATATAGACGGCTGACTTTCTCACAGCACTTCAAGCTTGCAATTGTAGGAAATGCGTCTAACTTATACTCAATCACGTAATACGATTCAGATGGCGCCGTTTAAATTTTCTTGTTGTAAAATGTACTTTTACCCAACATGATCTTCGATCTGTAAGAGCGTAGATACTTTCGGGAGCGACATTACGCCTTAGATTTTCTGGTGAATGATCGAGGTACAATTACGGTCCTCCCCAAGGTTGGTGGAATTTAACCGGTCATCCGGTGGGTGGTGGGTGGTGGGTAACGGAAGCCGACCCGGAAAAGCGCCGCCCGTCGAATTCGACGAGTGCGTGCGTTCCGCTCGTAAAACCCCGAGATAGTCCGCAAATACCGCACCGATAACGAGCAATAACGAGTCGGCAGGTCGACACGAATCTTTGCCGAGCGGCCAATAGCAATTCCGAGCGGCGCATTTGCGTCATTGTTTATTAAACGTAATATGGCCGCGTTTACGCCAACGTCCGGCGGTCTGACTGCGCTTCCACTCGGCGATCCGATCTCCTAACTTCAAATCGGCCGGCGTTCATCCGGTTCGCCGGATTTCCGAAAAATGCTCCCAGCAAAGAGAGGGCAATTTGCCAGGAATCGCGTTGCCGGGTGAAACGATGGACCGGGGAATTCCCGGGTCCACTTGTTCGAAAGCGCAACGAGAATAAGTGTTGCGCAAACGCCTGGGCTCCTCGAAATTCCCCGTTCACTGCTCTTGACGTCGCGGCAGGGTATACTCCGTAGTTTGACCGAAGACGTTTACAAAAGAGGAGAGGTAATGGAAAATGAAAGATACATGACGCCCTTAACAGGGTAGCGCCGGCTCGGAGGGGCCAATTTCGGAAGTTCCATTTGCCTGCGAGCCGCGCCATAAAAGGCGTCTTTACAGTGCGCTCTCCGGGCGTTCATTAGTTTACCCATCGTGCCCTAATTTCGGAAATTCGTTCTTCGGGAAATTTCCGGCTACGAGATTTATTCGGCTGTCTCTTGGGGGTAAGGGCGTCGCTCGCTACAAGGGTAAGCACTAAGCGGATTAGCATTTCTATAGCGGCGACGCTAAAATGACGTCCGTCGACGTAGACGAGGGGGCGCACCGACGCTCCGCCGGAGGGCGATCGAACCCGATCCCGCCAGGGCGACATTTTTCCGGCTCGCCTACGAAACTCGGGGGCGGCAACGGCTCCTAATTTGACGCTTTCGATAAATTTAACAAGCTCGTCACGGGGTAGGGCACCGCTTGTCCAGGCATCTTGCCAGCCCGTGCTCAGTGCCGCCATTTCGCTCCGCGCCCCGCCGCCTCTCCGCAGGGACGTCGGGACGCCGCCCGTCGACGTCCATCCGGTATAAGGCGACCTCGGGTCCGAGCTGAGACTCGGTTTATTGGGCGGACCGACGTCCTTTAAAAGGACAGCCCCGAGAAATTGCGCAATCCCGTTGATGACGCCATTTTCCAGGATATATCTTCGGAGGGAAAGTGCTACTCGAGGATTTTTTAGGATTCAATCCAACTCTTAAATGGGAATCGTGGCAGACTTAGTTTCAATAATAAACATTTTATAAGGGCTCGGAACCGACGTTCCACGTCACGTAGTTGGCTGAAAAGTCCCGCGACACGTTATACTTTCATTTCTGACATCTGACAAAAACTTGCAGAGGCATCGAGATGCTAACCGATGGATGGACACGTGAGATTATACAATTCAATAAGTAATAATAAATTTCAAAATTCTTTCGCTAGGGTTGGCTAAACTAATAATACCTATATTCATCGGCTGAATTGTAAAAATAATTTCTGTTTATATGTGTAATGAATGTGCATCGATGTTATAGCGACGTCGAGACATAAACCGTAAGTGGTCGTTTTAATTGGACGGTGATGAATTTTGAACGGTGCCGGAATATTCTTGGAAGTTTCAATTCTCCGTTATTATGTATTAAGTTTCGTTCTGCAAGAGGCAGTCTCTGGGCGCGTCGAGACGTCTGGACGTCGAGACGCCGCTCACCCATGTCCATCCGGCATAAAGCGACTCCGGGGTTACAGGATACGGTTTATTAGACAGGTGAATGTTCTCTAGAGGGACTTCACGGAGCGATCTGAAAATCTTTCGAATGTCATCCTTTATTACGGTATTATGTTTTTTATTTCTAAATCCAAGCCACCACCCTGGAGAGGAACCAAAACTACCTTTCGTAGTCGGAAGGTATTCACTCCAAACGTTGGTTGGTAGAATATAAAAATAATGAAAGTAGTCTCGTACGAGTTGCACGAGACCGTGAAAATATCGTGGTCGTGGAAGTCGCCTTCAGAGATTCTTACCGTCTGCGGTCAATGGAATTTCCGACGGTGCGGAAAGATTCTCGAAAGTTTACGCTCCCCGTTATTATGTATCAAGTTCCGGTCGCCAAGCGTCGGGACGTCGGGACGTCGGCGTCCATCCGGCAGAAAGCGAGGAGGTCCGACGCGACAAAACCAGACTTCGATCGCACCGCGAGGGTCCTTCCCGACAATCCGGGACAATAAGGAGGAATTCCGAAGTTCCGCAAATATCGATGGGCCGAAGTTTCCTCCTGCTCGGCCAAAGGGTAGACCAGATTTTACTTCGCTTCCAAGAGGGTCACTTTGCATTAGTTTTACGTGTGCGGGAAATCTGCCTCCTGCAGGCCCATATACCAGGTAGGTGTGCAGCGGATGTACATAGCATATTCATGTGGCGCATATACATACCCATGAATATGCTAAAGGATATAATATGTATATGCGCGCCACACGTGAAACATACGCCACAATTGAAATACGTACGTAACTACTTAAGCATTTTCCCACGGCGATGTGCTCTCCATTAGCTTCATTTTCGCTTTTCATTTAATTCCAATTTCGGACCACCATCGCGTAAGTCAGATGTTAGAATTCCTCGGAAACGGGAAATTGCTTCTTTTCCTTTTTCCCGTAGAAGTCCTCGCGTCCATCTCAAACCGACAATACAGCTAAAATATATACGTATTCGTTGAATATTTCTGCACGGAGACATATTTTCCTTAGGTTTTATTTCCCCTCTTTCAGATATGATTATATTTATGTTGTAATTTAGAGGTTAGGATTCCTCGAGGGCTGCGGTACCCGGCTGTTCTCTTTTTCCTGCGACGCATTTACCCCCAAAACGCGTCAAATTAATTAAAATATATACGTATCAGCTGTAATTTTTTTATGCGCAGACATCTAATATTTCTATCTTTGAAGATATGAATCTAATTACAATGTAATTTAGAAGTTAGAGTTCCTCGGGAACGGCTATACTCGACGTTCCTCGCTGTTCCCTTTTTCCTGCAACGATCCTCATATGCAGCCTATACGACGAAAATGACGGTGATATACGACCCGCGGGTACCCGGATTCAAGCCACTCGCATCAAGTGCAAGCGAGTGTGCTCACTAAATTGATGTCGAGCGATAGGTGTAATTATTAATATAAATCACGGCGACCGGCTCGGCACTGTAACGCCGCACTCGTCCGCGGTGTCGCGAATTGCGGTAGGCGGAACCTACCGCCATTGCAGGGCCGAATTGCTTTTCACCGGAAAAAAAACAAACATGTCGCTGTCATACGTAGAGATCGGTAAATATCCGTTTACGAAACCAATTTTTTGGGGCAGGGTCGGCCCTCTAAGCACCCTTTTATAATAAGTACCTGCACGTTCTTAAATCAAAGGTAGCACTTTAAATGGACCCAATAAAAAAGTCAGTGGTCCCTATGAAATACTCTCTAGTCCTTATTAAAATACCTTGAATCAGTGTTCCTTAAACCCAATTTGGGACTTAATTGAGATGACCCAAAACCGCCAACAAAGCGTACCGAGGACAAAGAGACTTAATTACGCCCTCACAGGGGAATTTCTTCCACTTTTCTCGAATTGCAGGACATTTCGAGGACTCATTGCATGCATGTCAACTCCAGCGGGGTTTCTTCTCGCCGTAGAGGAATTTCACAGGTATGGATCGGCGGAATCGAAGTCGATGCATAATCGGAATCATGTTGCCGGGCGCCGATTTACGAATTCCGCGGCAATTGCAGCGGCCGCTCCCTTGCGGCGGACTTCTCCAGGAGAGCGGAATCGCTTCGCGTGGCGGTAACGGGCGCATAACTCGGGCGCATAGCTTCCTCGAGGCTGCCATCGCCGATTCTAATGAAATTCATACCAGAGACGCGTCAATAAATGGCCGAACCCCGTTACAGCGGAATCGCCTAATAAACGGCGCGTTTGACAAATCGGCTGCCTGCGACGCGCGGAATTCCGCCCGCCGATGTGCCGGAGCTCTCGGGGGCGATGATGAAGGTGCCGGAGCAAACGGATCTTGTCGTGGAATTTGGAATTCGCTGGTACCCGCCGGAATGACTATCAGTCATCTTACAAGGAAAGTACCTGAGGTGTCCCCCTCCGATTTTGTTGATTTTTAAATATGTTATAAAGGACTACAATCTAAGGGACCCGTGTTTTTTTTTATCGGCGGATAAACACTTTTAGGGGGTGAAATCAGGCATCAAGGTTGGCCGTGCAAGGGGGTGAGTTGGCTGATTCATATAGAACATACTCGACCGATTTTCATGAAACAACCATCAAAATGTAGGGAATGAAGAATTATGAAACATGCATTTGGAATTTTTCGAAAAAATTCAATTTGAAAGGGTGAGCCACCACTTTGAATACTTCTTTTACCCCTTACGCGAGCAGTAATTGCTCTATCCAAATGAAACTTGGTTAATTTATAAACCAGAACAATACAAAAAAAGTTTCATTTGGATAGAACAATTACTGCTCGCGTAAGGGATAAAAGAAGTATTCAAAGGGGTGGCTCACCCCTTAAAAATGAATTTTTTCGACAAATTCCAAATGCATGTTTCATAATTCTTCATTCCCTACATTTTGACGGTGGTTTCATGAAAATCGGTCGAGTGCTTCTATATGAAACAGCCAACTCACCCCCTTGCACGGCCAACTTTGAAGCCTGATTTCACCCCCTAAAAGTATTTATCCGCCGATAAAAAAAAACACGGGTCCCTTAGATTTTAGTCTTCTATAACATATTTAAAAATGAACAAAATCGGAGGGGGACATCTCAGGTACCTTCCTTGTTAGACTCTATTCGCCGTGTATGTGCTGCAAAGAATTTAGGAAGTGACGACCTGCCCTGTTAAAAGTGTTTCAATATCTCGAATAATGAAGTAATGCCAAACTTAGACTCCGAGCATTAACCATCTAGGGAGCATAGAGATCAGTGAAGGGTACCCATATCTTCATTTTCCATTATTCCAGTACCTTTTGCATCAGACGATTCGTTCCACGTAAGTTCTCCCTCCCGCGAAGAGGGCAGGGGTGCTTAAAGCACCTCGAAAGCTCTTTCGATTGAGCATTACAGGGTGCTTTTCCATCCGTTGACTGACAGAAGGGCGTGGGCGCGTTAACGACGCCGCGAATCTCGCCCCCATCGGAATTTCCACACTCGAATTTGGGTGTGGCTCCCCGGAAACGCCCGTGACGTCAGGAGCTCATTTTGGATCGCATCCGTTTCGGAAGTCGCCCTCGGAAATAGCAACCAGGCCCTACCCTGACGTCCGCCTAGATACGATTACACCCCTCGCCCTTTCCTCCACTTTTGTGAACCAGATCCCCGAGTCAGCAACTCGGTCGAACCGTCGATCGTCAGGCTCGGTGCCAAATTAATATGGTTTTAACGTGGCGTTTCAATTCCGAACTCCGGATCTTTGTTTAACTCGGCGGTTCGATGACTCCGAGTACCGCGGCAGATCGGATTTCAAATCAATACGTTCTTCCGTGGCGATGCACTCGTCGATTCGGGCGGTAATTAGTGAATTACGACGCATACATGCCGGCTGCCGGAAATCTATTGTCTGCCCAGGTACCGACAGCCCTTCCGACCCATGGCCGATTTTCTAATTGGACCCTAAACCCGGCACTGTTTCTCAGTCATTTATCCAGGTGACCCCGTTCCCGGGACTTTTGACTTGCCCCGAGTCTCGTGCTCTGTGTTTCCAATTAATCGGAATAGTGCCAGGAAAAGTAGTACTCGGATACCTGGCCAGTTTATTGCCGCTGCGAATGCAAATATCCCCATATAGACGATATAATTCGATACAGCCTGGGCTCCTCGGGAGGGATTGCGATTCGGAGCCGCCTAATTGATCATTCTAAATATTTCATCGGATTAATTCATGATTTCCCCTGCTATGTCGGCCGAGCTTTAATTAACGCCGATGTTTATTACCAATTCAATAAGTTTCCTGAGAGACAAGTTTAAAAATGAGTAATCCTTTACCCATGAATCCATTTCTGTTTCGCATTAATCAGCTGATAATAGATTAATTCTGATCCATTTCACTCCTAGTCGTGTCACCGCCGAATCCGCGGATCCAGGACGAAAGGTCCAGGCAGGACGAAAAGGGAATGGCTGATGCATTTGTAATTCAATTAGTAAATAGTCGCTCGATCGCTATTCGCGGATCCAGCGACGAGGGGTTACTAACCGAAACAGTGTAACTGGATCAATCATTCCGAGTGTAGCGGCAAGTGACATTAGACGTGGTTTTACTTTGAATTAACGGTAGCCATACACATGAACATTTTTATCTCGCAAGCCATTAAAGGATTTCGAGTACAATACGAACAATTACAATAGGAAGAGGTTAATGAAATCTGTTACATTGGAATCTGAAATACATCGTTGTGCCCCTTTTCCAGGGTTGAGATCCAAACGAACATCCTGAATTTTCAAATGCTCAATTAACCCATCCTCGAGGACGTCTCCTTCACCCCTGTCTCTAGAAAGACAATTTTCTATTAATTCTTAACGTAAATCGTAACATTAAATTTGACATATTTAAGATTCTACTGAGTTAGCAGTTTCCATTATCACGGTACTTCTTCCATCACTAGTCGTTTGAAGATTGACAGGTTCAATTTGTATAAGACGAAATAGTTTTTAAATATTCTGTTTCAAGCTTCGATTCAATCGAAGCATCCCAAGGATATCGAGGTTCTAATTGGAGAAAGAATTCCTTCTTAGTGAACCGAATGGGACTGAAATGTTGATCAGCGAACTAGATGATCAAACGAGCAGAGTTAGAGGTTCACCCGAGGTCGATAATTTTCACTCGGGTCAGAAAAAATGGCAGAGGGGGAAAAAATAGGATGGAGAAAGCACTCGGCGCAGATTCGGCGGGTCCGCAAGGGAGTTTTCGAGTACCCCGCCGTCGAGCCGACGATACAGCTCGTTACCCAGACAATTGCGTTGCCGGGTTTTTGCTGGGCTCCGCTGACGATCGAGCCAGAAATTGCCTGGAGACCAGGCCTCCTGCACTGGCTCGATGAACCAAGGATCAGAAATCGAAAGCCGGAAAGTATATCGACCGGAAGAGCAAATCCGGCAGCAACCGCCTCTTCTGGCCCCCCAAAGAGGACCGATCCGCTAATGAAAATGCACGCGTTACTTTAAATAAAAAATAGCCAATCCGGAGATGAATTCCCGAAAATGGGACTCGGAGGTGCATTCGACGTTCGCGCTTGAATGCGATCGCGTACTGGAAAAAGAGCAAATCGTGAAAACTGTAATAACGATATTGTGGATGAAATATTGCCGAAACAAGGATTTTATGTTGTCGCTTTTTAATGCCGAGATGATAACGGAGTTGCAATAGCGACAAGCTTTCGGTGCCATGAAGGGACGTTATGATTTGAGAATTTGCTCCTTCGTACATAATTCCCTTAACTGCAACCGCAAGCATGGCAATAAGAAGTGGCCAATCGAACTGTAGAACATAGCACATGTTACATTTCCTGTAATTTCATTAGTCAGTTCTTAATATTTTACTTACGGTTACTGTTATGCGAGGTGTGCGCGAAGGTCTTTACGAGTTTTCCTTGACAAGGTAACCGTGTTCTTGTATATTAATGTGACACGATATCATTATTAGCCCGCCAATGCTATAATGAATTCCTTAAACAAATACAATCTTCACAAAAGTATTTAAAACGCGTCATTGTTTCTACCAAATTGCATCGAAGGGGGAGGACGACATAAGAAGTAGAGCGTGTAAATGGAAGGGTTCGAAGAGAAGGTTCCGAGTATCCGAAATCCCGAGTGGGCAGTGGGCAATCTGACCATCCCTCAAAATGAAAAGACAAAAGTCGGGGCTGAAGATGAGCAAGTCGAAAAGCAATCGAATCCGCAGATCGGTGCGGATATGGCGCGGCAGGCTCGCCAGGAATTCCCGAAGGCAAAGCCACCGTCCTTCCCGGTGTTATCACGATGCCGGGATATTTCTTTAAAGCCCCTAGGGACGGGATGGAAAGAGGGCTCGCCCTAGAGCGGGGTGGGTTTACAAGGGGTTATCGATCACCGGGGAAATAAATCATTTTTCTGCCCGAGCTCTGCCGAACGGAGGCCTTCGACTCGACGACGCGCGCGCCCTCTCCACGAGAGGGTGAGACGTTTTCGAACTATCGCCCTTAAGTGTGTACACTGCGGGAACGATCCTTCCTTCCGGACTCGATCGCTTCCAGAACGTAAATACTACCGAGGGGAGCAAAGGTAGACCTTACAGGCCAGGAAATGGCCCGTAAAAATTACTAGGATCTTCCTTGGTCCTCCGACGCGCTGGATCTCCAAGTGGAGTCCTTCGCGCCTTGCCGACTTCCTCGTGACCAAACATCTCCGTAGCACCTTCGGGATGAAGCTAACTTTTTTTCCTGGCACTTCGGTGCGTCGCATCTTCGAAAAAAAAATTACACGTCGTTTTCCCAGTATCTTCCGTAGCCGTTAAAAATTAATTAACTCCATTAGTCCACTAGGTCTCTCTTATGGGACTATTAGGTTGACGAATACGTTCCCGCCGCTTTAATTACGTTACGTTAAAAACGGCGGGAACTTATTGTTAGTCCTCAACTTAATACAATATTGCACGGTCGGTGCAATGTATTGTACAACTTTTTAAAGTGATTTCCTATCTTGAGATTTTTGGGGAAAATGCAAGAAGTCATTTTCTTATTATTGTCGTTCATAATGTAGATAAGATATGGATTATTGGTAAGCACAAATGACGGAAGAACGCGAAGGGCAAGACTCTATTTCTTTTATGGATCGACGCGGCGTGCAGGACGCATCGTTACATTCCGGCCCGGAGTTTCGAACTACTTTTTTGGATGGTATTCTAGTGGCTGCATTAATAAATTGCTTCGCAAACTGGCAGCGAGTCTCTACGGTCGAATATTCACTAGTCCGCGCATATTCAACTTCAACGAATAACGCGGACGGTAATTTTGATGAATTTTCTGGCGGGCGTCAGTTGGAAAAACGAAACATGGCGGAACTCTCACGGCGGGCATATCGGGATCGAAATTTATGCCCGGAGTCGCGTTTTAAGTGCTCCGTTTAACTTTGTTTTAATTAAGTGCTCTTTTTTTATGTGGCAGCCTAAATTAAATATGTTCAACAAAACCCTAATATGTAACTGTATCCTTGTTTGCTGTATATCCATAATATGGATCTATCAGCAGAAACAGCAATTTTGTTTCCAATGATAATGTAACTGCTTGTATCGATAATGTTACTGCCAATAAGGAGTGTTGTGTCAAAGTTATTGACCCCCTTTTTCTGCAAATTTCTGGACTTTTATTTCATAGATAACTGATGCTTATCACGATCAACCTTCCCTCTGCCGCTGATGTTGATAAGTTCACATTTCGAGGGATTCATATCAGACGCCCCAATTCCAGGAGATGATTTCTGTTATCAGTACACATTGCCATGGGCACGTTCGCAGGGGCAGATAACATTTCGTTCCAAATCTTTTCACGTCCCACTAGATAATGAATGTTGCGAATGATGAATAAAAATATATTACGTATCCTCAAGCGACGCGTCGAGTTGTCTGCCTCGGGTGTTACGTGTAAAAAATTAATTTTCTTAATCTTTAAATAAAATCCGCAACTAATTACCCTTGATGCTGCAACTAAACAATTTCAGTCGCATTTTAGGTAGTTAACGAAACACATTCTCTTGCATCTTTAGGTTCATGTTGTTTTCTTGATATCTAGACTACTGTTGCAACTATTGACACCCCTATTACGAATAATTAATTAGAAATCATCGGATAAAATCTCATATTATGTCCCCTAAATTGAACGATTGGTGATTTGGTAAGTCATCAGTGGAAAGTAACAGATTAATTAAATTAAATTGCTCATTCCCTTATCATTTGGATGATCAGGGCAACGTGGTGTCCAGAAAATTGACAAATATGATTTTTAAAGCGGAAATTCGATAGCAATTCTAGAAGAATTGAATGAAAGAAGTGAACAATCAGGGAATGGTAGGATACAATAAGAAAAGGCAAGATACAACGGTCCCTAATAGCATAGAATAATTTCTAAATATTTGTTTCTAATCCTTGCTGAATATCTCAAGCGACAGATTTTTTAAGATTTCTTGTAGATTTCATTCGAAGATATCCAAAATATTTGTTGAAAATCTCAATGACATATTTAGTTTCAATAATTTATAAACATATATAGAAATTATACTTCTTAATTTATGAACACGTAATAAAAATACATTTTTTACTTCACGACCATTACCGGACACTTCATTTGGTATAAAAAAAACACGAGAAATTTTTCTAATATTTTCATTCCGCTAATTCATTATGGGAGCAAAACGTATGACTTTGATTTTAAGTATTTTTCAAACGTTTATAATATATTCGGCGGATAATATTTAAAGAAATACTTCCATTAAAATGAAACGAAATGTTTTGTATATCCGGTAGAAAAATATTACGAAAACACGTGGTGCTAATATTATATAAATATTATAGGGATAATATTCTAAAGTAAACGTTTTGCAAATATTTCAAATGTCTGGTAAATATTTACAAAATGTACGATATTAGTTAAATATATAGAAAATATAGGACAAATATTTTGTGCTACTTGGGGTGTGACACAGACGAAGCCTGTAGTCGACAGCTCCCATATGGACGAGGAGTATAAGAATGAAATCAGTCAACCTCAGGAAGAAAATGGCTGAGGAGTGAGGGCCTGAGTCTTGATGGACGACGAACAGTTGGCTGTACTCAGGGGCCACTGCGCCATTAATCCTCGGCCTAAGAAGGAGATTACCGTCATCGCCAATTACATTAATTTCTCCATCCGAGTCGTTCAGGTGAATTATAAGCGGAAAGCGAGATGTGAAATCGTACGGAATAAAGATCTATGGTACAGACAATAAGAGTATTTATGGTGATATATATAAGTAATCTATTTTCCCTGTGCCGAGATTGATTGGTCGTTGATTCAATGACACGTGAGGCCATTACTAACGGCAAACTGGAATAGAATCATAAAATGGACAATCTTGAAAAATTATTCAACGATTAATCATCATTAGCATTACTCCGGGAAGTAAGTGCATCGTTCGCAATTAAACGGTTAATTAATTGAAATGTGATCGAAGCATCCGTCACATCATAAAGAGCAAAAAAAAGTATCTATGCTGTTCTGTCTCTCTATCTGTTAAAAGTATCTATGCAAAATATAGAACACATGTAGCCGATGTGTGTTCAAGATGCAATAGTTCAAACTTTCATATGTAATTGCGGTCAAGATCTTAATATACAAGGATACGAATTTCAGAGCACATAAAGTACGTATGTATATACATATGCATATAAGCTTGTACGAGTGTTATAACACCACACATTTATAATGCAGCGATTAATTCGCCTGGCTTTGATTCCGTTTCTGGTTTTAGTACACACTTATATTCAAAAGTGTTCGAAATGTCAAAAGATTTTTAACGACGTAAGTAGATCCCAAGGCATTACCCGATTTTCGTTGTAAAATTGATCTTCTAACGTGAATCGCCGGCGCAAAACCGTACAATGGCGATTTGACGAATCTACCCCCATATTCAAAAGTGTTCGAAATGTCAAAAGATTTTTAACGACGTAAGTAGATCCCAAGGCATTACCCGATTTTCGTTGTAAAATTGATCTTCTGTCGTGAATCGCAGGCCAAGTCCGCGCCCGCCGGCGCAAAACCGTACAATGGCGATTTGACGAATCTAACCCCATTCCGCGGGCCATCAATGGGGTTTGCTATGTTTCGTATAAGGGGTGGTGTTCGCAGGCGTTGAGATAGGCGAGTGACGAAAAGCCCGAGGTATCTCGCTCGCCTAGTGCCGAGCTCGAATGATTTATCGTTCTTGTCGGGAGAACAAAGCGTCAGCTAGCTGAGAGCTTAACGAGAGAAAGGGAAGGATATAACGAGAGAGGTTAAAGACAATTTTTCACCGTTACTACACGTAGCTACGTCGACTCGGCTCGTTCACTAAATGCGAATCGATTTAACGTGGCGCTTTCGATCGACCTCCATTTGGCGGAGGAACCATATTTCCTGGAATTTCTCGCCAATCGCCGAAAAGCCCGAACTCATTGCATCGCTTCGTATCACGGAGCTTCCTTGAAGGGATCCCACCCCTGGTGGACGTTTAGGGGTGTACTCCGCACGCCGAGGTTCCTCAACCTCGTGAGTGGTTTCCTCCCTGAAAATTCACGCATCCCTTGTACTCGGGGATTTTAGCTCCCTCGGTGCTCCCAGAGGATCGCTCTCCTCTCTAGGATATTCATCGAGAAAAGTGTGCGGTCAGCAGCGCGGCAGACGGAAATCCGGGAAAAATCCGATCCCTCGGAGAAGGGTGACTTCGTGGCCTGCGAACTAGAGTGCACCCTTAAACACTTCCGGGCGAAAACCGATCCAATCTGTTCCCGTGGAACTCCAACACCGTTCCTCCGGTCTCTACAAATTAAACGTACGGAGAGCTCGACGGAGAATGAAGGAGACGGGGATTTAAATTGAAGTGCTTACACTTTTTCTGAAGGTTCAAATCCAAACGTGGCAAATGTCGACGTCTGTTATTCTCGTTACCCATATGATGGTATATACATAATACATAACGTGGGGTAGAAGAAATTATTTCTTTCTGGTCCAATCAAGGTCAGCGTCTTGGTTTCGGTTGTTCGTCAACTTTAGGACTTTACGTTTAGGAAATTAGCTGTTGAAGATGATTTAAGACCGGATACAGAAGGAAACCTCGTTTCTCGGGAACATCATCAGTCATGAAATTCCGAAATTTGGAAATTACGAAAGGGCGCAAGTTCCGGTGCAGGTACAGGACTCCCCCGGAGGTGAGGTCGCCGGTGGCGGGGCACCGTCCACAGCGTCGTCCATTTTGATTAGACTTTCGGCGCACCTGTTCCCCTTCGTAATTAATGTCCCCGACGACCCGATCGATCCGCGCGACCCCTGCCGTCCATTGCGACCCCAAGGACCGAAACGACTTCGCGCCAGGTTAATTTCCGCCATGGCGGCCGAGGCGTCGTCGATGCGACCACGACCATCGACGACTTAGAAGACCTCTTATCGCGGTTCTTCCACCTTCGAGAATGGCAGTAATCAGGATTGCTCTTCCTCGGACAAGGGGCACTCGGGGGGTGTCGAACCGGACACTAATGACACGCGCTCACCCACGGAATGGCAAAACATTCCGTGTAATGGAACCTCTCACGGTGCACGAGGAGGTATGCCCCTTGATCATTGGTTCCTTTATCAAGGGACTTTTCCCGTTGACCCCACGTTTTAATAAGGGCATTTAATAAGACATTATAGGTAACATAAATGTTGACGTTGTGTGGTTGCAAAGGAAGACAATTTATATCAGATGAACCGCTAATGAACTAAACTGAACCACTAATCACGAACCACGCATTTGGCATCTGGAAACGCCTTTCTAACTTATGACGCATTAAAAATAGTTATGGTAATTATTAATGTAGAAATGGTTGCCATGTTTTTGTAGTCATATCAGGAGGTATACCGATAACGCCCATCCCTAGAGGTAGGGATGATCAGAATCGCTTTTCCCTCAAGAAGGGATGGTCGACAGTATCTGGAGCAGAGTGATGATGACCCGTCACCGCCTACTAGGAAGCGAAACACCCCTTGTGATGAATTCTGGAGACCTGCAGTACTGTCCCACATCGCCATTGCAAGGTCTTATCGGTAGAGTAAAATTCCTCTGATAAATTCCAAAGAAACTTTATCTGCTCTAAGTAATAAATTTGCAATCCCAATGAATATTAATACGAATTGCAGCTATCGCGAGAAACATTCCGTGTTTCGTCAAACATTTGATAACGGGGTGCAAATGTTTATTTCGTCAGTACCGAAACGCATATCGATGTCTAAAATGAAATCGATATCTCTCTTGATGTGAATGGTTACGCGGAGGTTGAAAATTATTTCTTCATGTTTTATGTAAGAGTGGCAAAGACTCGCAGCTTGAATGCAGAAGATCCAGCCCGGAGAGCGCATAAATGCCCTAAAGTCGGAAAATTGATAAATTTACGTCTCCTACCTTACATTGACTGAGTACATCTGTGGTTTTGAGCGAGTGAGCGAGTTGGCCGGACGATCCGTAATACAGAAAGCGGCGAGACCCGGAAGGGTGTCTGAAGGGGTAAGAACGCCGAAGCTTCTTTCAACAAGGAGGAATGTCTATTTGTTAGTCGGCCGTCGAGGGAGGAGCCAAGACCGAGGGGGTGAGATATTTGTGGGGTCGTTTGGGTAAGGGAGACGAATCTGCCTGATACATTTCATGCCGCCGAGGTGGCACCACTCCGCGAGAGAAATCTCCTCTCTTGCAAATGCATTTTATTTAAACGCGGATCAAGTAGACCCCTGTGGTGCCGCATAAACTGAAAACAAATGCGAGTCGTGAAAAATAATATAACAAAATGATATAACAAATTATAACTTGACTTGGTACGTACAAATTACGAATTAAAAATGGAAACGTGAAAGCTTCTAAAGGACTTTACCGAGATTGCCGCTGTTTTGATCATTTCTTGAATTTCATTCAACTTGATTAAAAACCCTTGATTAAATAAATCGGCAAGAATCATGCCTTAGGATGTTCATTAAGAAAACAGTTTTCTTTAAATATAGAGGCAGACTGAAAAATGTATTCTCGAATGCTTAATCGCTTCGAATCCTTAAATGTATGTCCTGGCTTGGGGTCCTTTTTGCGAACAGACGCAGCCATCGTTTCTTCGGCAACTCTCCGTCGTTTTACCGGAAATTGGGGACGATATTTTCGAAAGCGAGCGATCTCGTGCATTTTTTATGCAGGGAGGGGGTGGTGCGACAACAAAGGTACCAGCTCAGCGGAGGATTGGTGGATGCGCGGATTTTTCTGTTTTTCCTCGTTTTTTGAAAGGCGGCGACAAGGGGTGGATGCAGCGGTGGGGTTTCAGACCGGACGCGCGGATAAATGGACAGAAAAATTCGGACAAAGGAGACCAGATGCCGTATGCCGGGAATAGCACGAGGTCCGAATGCTCCAGGGTCTACATGTGTGTGATCACACACATACTAGTGGAAACACATGCCGCCTTGCACTTGTTCCTTCTCTCGAACACATCCAACCCTCTTGTTCCATCCCTTGATCGAGCGAGCGCCCTAAAATCCCGAAAGACTCTGAAGACGCGAGGCAAAATTATCGGTGTGGCGATTCCTCCCGAACGTCCCATCGTTTCCTCATCTGCGGATGGAACCCCTTCTGAGAGAATCCGCACGACACGAGTCGCGGGACATCCACTGGTTTCGCCACGGAAACATATCCACGTGACCAAACTCGAAACGCGAAAATTCACGAAACGCGTAAAACCCACGTGGCGCGCTTTACTTTTCCTAATACACTCGGTGGAAAGAAATGCGACACTTTTCAAGTTAAAAAGGATAAAAATTCCCTTAGACTTTACAAGAATGGAGGAGCCTTTGCCATGTGCACAGTCACGCGTGCTCAGAGGACGTAATAAGGATGGAGAGAGGAAGGTATTTTCTGTCTCCCGAGTTTCCGAAAGTAGACTAAGCACGTCAAAAAACGTGTCCCATTTGCAATGCGCGTACTATGGTATCCAACTTTTATGCAAACTTGATACTGTAGAATTACGTTAAATTGAATTAATATTATATGCTTGCTGACAATTGAAAAGATAATATTTTTCGTTAATTCTTAAACATAAGGCATTTTTCAATCTCTTCCCTTTTTTCCCTTTTTTGTCTGAAAATATTACATGGTGCTTCACATACATGAAATCAACTTCTGGACCAACTGAAGACAGAAGATACTTCTTTGTTTAACTTTCTCCGAATATTTTTCCCTTTCATGGCCACTTAATTGCAATAAACTCTATGCAACTCGCCAGTACCAAGATCATACAATTTGTATATTTCCCTTTTTTACATAATTGCCCTTTTGTTCTATAAAATTCGTACTAAATACGATTGTTCACCTGGCTTAGAGGGTGGGTTTGGATGCTCTTCGCGTAATCTAAATACGGGATTAATTGTCGCATTTGATCGAAGTACCTAAATATGGACGCGGATAAGTCGAAGAACATTACGGTGATAACTTCCGGATTAGCCGGAAATCGTGACCGAAGAATTGACAGAACCGTCAAAGAACGTCAATCGCCCCCTAGTCCTTGAACATCCGAAAGTGGCGCTGCCAAAAGCAGCCTCTTGTCAGCTTTTGTCTGAAGGGTTCCAACGAAAGAGCCAATTTTATCATCCCCGGCATTCAGCACTTTTAGGCATTTCGTTTGTAGCCGTCGATGCGACTCCCTTTTCTTCTCAAAGTTGAAGTTGCGCTTTTTCTTCTCTCCAGCAGCCCTTCAGGAAATTTGTATTCTTCCACAGACCGATTGTCTTCGCTTCTTTTCGACGCAAAGGAACACTTTGAATTTAACGATAAACAAAATCTCGAAACCATTGAGCATCGATATTAAGAAAGATATTTAGTTCTTGGAACCTTCGCAATATTTTCAGCCATTAGAAAAGTTCTAACATCAAAGATTAAGTAACTATGAATAATGATGACTCCCCCTTCGTTATACCTTTTCGTACACCCCACAAAGAAGATACGAAATAAGCAAATTAATTCTAACAATTATAATGTTTTGAATGTCTTCGGGGTATGTTTTTTATAAGATTCGAAACTCCTTTGTACCACACTTTTTGTCCCACTTGAAAATTATAATTCTACAGCTGACGAAAATATGAGATCCTTTCGAGACCGGGGAGTGGAGGGTTGTCGATTTTGCGACAGGAAGTGAACAGCTTTCGCATCGATCGAGGCGATTTCTGGATAAAATGTTGCCAGCTAGTGCATCTACGTAGTCGAGTCGAAATAACTTATCGATTCTAATTCACTTTGTCGCTTTGTCGTTGGGTCGGCAAGAGGATTCCCGACACGTTTCGTTCCTGGGGATCTGGGACGTTTATCCGGCTAAGCCGGACTTTACCAACTCGTTTCTCGTGGAATATCACGACTCCTCGCAACGAGGATTGCATATCTCTGCACCCTTTTTGTCGGACAAGACAAGTCCCGTCCATTGTCAACTTTTCGAAAATCCTCCACCCTGAACTTCGTCGAAGAGAAACTTCCTCCTATTGATAGCTCCACATTTTTGAGAAAAATAACGCGAAAGAATTTACATTAATTTTTCCTTTCCCTTCAAAATAATGACTGCGAAACGATTCGGTTATTCAAGGTACCGTAAAACCATATAAATTAAACATAAGATGTAATTACGCTAATTACTACTTGCGTGAGGAATCTGCGAATAATCTACTGCGGATATTCTTGCCGCACGCTATCACTCATGGAAACTAAATACTCTTATAAAAAATGTACTTATAAAAAAAAATCATTTTTCGCATGATTAAAATTCTCATTTACTCTACATATTTACTAGAGTTATAAATAATACATCTTCAGCGAACCGCAGTACTGATGGCACAATTTCGCTCTTACTGCAGGAATAATCACACGAACAGCGAAATTGTTCGCAATCGTATCGAACGTAGATGTAACCATAATAGAGCTTCCTTTAGAAAAATAGCATGCTAAGTTAGAAAATGAATTCGTAGCAACAGCCAACTAAATGTTATGTTGGCCACCTCACTCCAATCAGATGGTTCAACATCCAGGTATCTACACATGCTGGAGCGAACAAAATTTCTCATTATGGCCATGAATTATTCCGCCAGATAATGCTCCAGAAATGACGCGGATTAAATCGTAAGAATGACTTCCTAACGTGCTTCAATATGTTGCAAATTCCATCAGGAGGACTAATCGAGAAGAATGCGCACTTTGTTAGACTTTTTCCTCCGTAAGCACCGGCGTTTCATCTTCCCGCGAAACCGAGTGCGAACGGGGTGGTTCCCGGGGGGTGCGGGGTCAAGAGGGCGCTTCTCGAATATCGGTGGAAGCAGAGTTTGCGAGGGGCTTGGGAGGAGGGTGGATCCGTATAAATGTGTATAAGTACGTATAAGTGTGTCCAAGGGAGGGAAAGAGAGTGCGGCTTCTCCTTGCGATAAATCTCGCATCCCTCGAGACGCGCAACCCTTCCCCGCCCCTCTGTCCCAAGAAAACGGCGTCCCGCTCGAAACTGGGACTCCGGTCCGAAGTTTTCGAGTAAACACATTAGCGTAGGATGTACGCTCGTTTATCGAGTGACGTCGAACACGTCCAAGGCGGACATCCCCAAAGCGGTGGTAATTCTTTGCCACCCCCGAGAGGGCGGAATTGCGAAATCACTCCGCGCATGGTACTAAGAGTAACGTACAGTAATTATCTCAAAGGAACGAGCTTATACCGTGATTCCTATAATGAGATAAAATTCTAAACATTTAAAGATGCTCCGAGAAGTCTAGGATGGCTGAAGACGCCAAATGACAACAACAATGTACAAATTTCCCCGAAAAAAAGCGAGTCCTGAAAAATTTGAATTGTTTATCAGGGATTGGGTTTTCCTGCTCTACTTTCGTGACTCCTCGAAATTAAGTTACTATGGCGGTGTTTCCTCGCTTCCCTATAAAGCCATTTGTTAACTGAAATTTTGACATCACGTTGGGCTGAGAGGAAGAAGAGAGGAAGGTGAATGTTAAGTAGTGCTATAATTACCGAAGGACTTAATGAGTAATATAGTCTAAGATGAAGAGGGATGATAGAGCTGAGAATTGCTGGTGAGAGGGTGGTGAAAGAAAAGATCTTTGTAGGATAACGATAATTAAGAAGCATTGCAAATGTTGAGAAAATGGACGAGGAACAGGGTTTGAGATGAAGGGTGATATGAGATCTATCAGTTAAGGTAGGTTACGATCTCGTTATTGGATGATTTGATGACTTATCTAATTGAGTGTGAATTTTTCAGGAGTTCAGCGCGCTATTGTTGGTTTTACAAAACGAGATCGCGGTAGTTGAAGTAGATTTTATTTGAAGCCATCGGGGTACGTCTTACGGCCCTCAATTATTCATTTCAACTGATGATATTAATCCGGTGCTTCAATTGCTGACCCGCAATTGAATTCGTTAGCCTAGTTTAGAATAAAATTCAATCGAATCTTCCCGATTCGTTTCGGTAAAGTGGACTGTCCTTAAATTAAATACACTCAGTCTGATCAACCGAATTTACTTCCTCCAATTAAATTGGATGTCATAGAAACCACGAAATGCTATTAGTACAAGGAATTCTCTATGAACTAGTACACAGAAATAGTGCCGGAGTATTCACGAGTTTCTCCAAATTGATATCAATAAACGTCTCATTAACTTGACACATTAATGAGTATCTCACAAAACGGACATTAATTCACGCTTTATTGGATCCCAGTCGGTTTTAACTTTGAATAAGTAAACGCTCTACCAAATCTAGTAGTTCACATTCAGATTGCAACGAAAATTAATCACTTCATTAATTAAATAAAATTAACTACCGAACCACATTGAAATTCATTTATTTTAGGAATAAATTGAGTGTATAATAGAACTGGAACAGTTCCCAATCCAAACCTTTCCTGACACGCGCACTGTTACAGTTCTTCCTGCTTATGACTCCATCTATTAGCACATTGGGTGAAGAGGTCGCAGAATTGACTTAACAAATTAGAAGTTCACCGTGCAGTGCTAAGTGGAGCCTCAGCTCAGAAGACATTACGAACTGGGCTTCTGACTGCGTATCTTGGAATCCTAAAAAAGCTACAGTCACGAAGGTATTCTTCTCGACCTCTTGGACCTCACGTCAAATAATGCTAATTTAGAGAAGTGGCATGAGGCCTCGCGTTTATATTTTTCCACACTCGAGAACTGGTCCACTTCGTTAGAGTGCAGACCACCTATAATTCTGATATCCAGGAGTGGAAAAGAAAGGAAATGATATTCAAACAACGGTTTCCACGACAGCTTCATTTTCCGTAAAACCTCCCTCTGCTTCAAGATTGAAAATGTTCATAAATTCAAAAAGCGCATTAAGGAAATGATATTTAACGTTAGGGAATAATTTTAATATCCTGGCGACGGAAGGGAATGTTTCAAGCAACGATTTCCACAATTACTGCATTATGCGCAAAGTCCTTCTCCACTTTCAATTACTAATCTGCACTAACTGGAAAAATACATTACGGATGCTACGTAACGATAAGGAAAAAAATATGTCCTTAAGGGTTAAGGTTTATTATCACACGGATGCGGTTAAGATCCCGTGGCCTATCTAGGTGTAGGCAGTTATTTCGTTAATAACTTGTTTTAATAGAAATTTAATTGGTTTCTTTCGCGTGGAAGATTTGCATTCATCTATCCCCGGGTATTCAAGGAAATCCGTTCGCCGCAGAATCGATGCACTCAAGATTCCGCAACCGATCGGTGCATCGATAATGGCGGGATCACGAGAGGGGTAGGCGGGGGCGTAGATGGTGCAAGAGGACGCAGCAGGGCTGGGTAGCCGTAGGGGTTGAATATTCATTCGCGTTACATATGGATCAGCCTCGAGCCCGCTCGGTGGTCGGGACGAGCTAAGAGGAAGAGGGTGCGGAGGGCTAAGGGTCGAATATCGCGACGCTCCTCCGGCCTGCAAGGATCCGTTATCGAAAGAGAAAAGACCCGGACACCATCGAGACATGCAAAGGGGTGTCTTCAATAAGGGGAACGCATATTTATCGGGCCGACGCCTCGTACACAAGGTGCCGCGGAATATCGGACGTCGAGGTGGATTCTGCGACCCGTTCGAACGTTCGAAGAACCAGCCAAATCCTATTTCAATTTTCGAACCCAGCGGAACCTTTTCCTCCCTCAGTTCGAATAACAGAGGAATATTACCTTTTTTCTGGATATTTACATGCCAGAGGTGAATATTGGTTCTGGAGGATAGGCACATCGCACATTGATTTTTATGCGGATCAATAACAAATAGCTTAATGGTCCTACGGTTCTAAGTAAATGTTGAAATCCGTCGAATCAGTACTTGAATTCAATTGATCGATATGTTACTTTACATTTCGTAAATAAAGGGAAGGAAAGGTGCCATATTTACCCGGCTTAGATTTTTCAATTGATATGGTTAATACAGTTGCATTGTTATGCATCGGGTGCGATGCATATTTAGAGTTGGTTAGGAAGGAACATTGAATTTGAGAAAGTGGATTTCATATATTTACTCACAAATGACATTTTAGCTCAATAGTCCACGTTCATAACGTCATTTGTGATGTGTGTAACTTCACAATTTACACCTAACACCAAGTTTTTACCTACATGCCTTCTTCAATTTTTACACCGTGTACTGCCACTGGGTTCAAATCGATTCATAGCAATAAATGTGACGACAATAGCACCACCGCAAATTTGTTTATATAATTACTGTCGAAGTAAATAAAAACATGGCAAAAAGGTATGAACGACAGAAGTATATAGAAAAGGAAAATCGGTCAAATTTAAACGGACCCGAAGGCACGAATGTTAAAAAGTGCAGGATTTTGTCTGTACGTTCGTGATTTTGGTTATTTTGACTCACGCAATAGTATGTACAAAGTACTACAAATTAAAGGTTATATTGTTATACCACTCTACCGGTTACAATTATCGCCAGAGACCATCACCATCTACAGGAGTCCGTGAACCTCTTCGAGGGGGTGGATCTCGGGGGTGGTATCCCCGCGTCCTTCGGTGGATCCTCGTTCGATCAAAGAAAGGAACCCCTTTCGCTTAGCGGCCATTTCGTTCATTTCCGGTCCCGAGGACGGAGGAGATCCATTTGCCATTCGACCTCCTCCCCACCGACCCCCTCTCGCCATGGTGAGTCCACGGCGAGAGCCATCGCGCGTCTCAACCCCCTTCCTACCAATCCCCCGGTCCGTCAACTTCCCCCGACCAACCTTCACCCCACAACTTCCCCCCGCCAACCTTCACCCCACAACTTCCCCCCGACCAACCTTCACCCCACAACTTCCCCCCGACCAACCCCCAACTAATTCCCTCCCCTCGACCCACCCCAGCTTCGCCTCCTGCCGGCAATCATGCCGCCCGCGTCATCAGTCAGTTTACATTACTTTGAGTCGCACCGAAAGTGTCAGTCTGAATTTAGATCCATTATCGTCCTCCCCGTTTATCACTCTTCGATTTGAATTCCATTCATAAGAAACAACAGCCCACCAATCCCAGCCCTTATTGTCACCCAGAGAAATGACGTACACCATCAACGAAATCCTGTTTCACCGAAAACTGACCAGCTGAACGTGTACTCTAGAAATTTGCTGGGGGTCCGGATGATCCCGTAGGAGGCAATTTCCATCACGAACATTGGTAAATACGGTAATTGGAGATACGAGTGCTTTTGCAGCATCCAAAGTGAATTGTGGAACTTCCCGAACGAATTCCTCGGGGTGCGTACACTTTCGCGAGCGTGAAAGCAGAAGGGGTCTTTCGCCCAGGTCGAATGGTCCGGTGTCACGAGGGTAGAACATAAGGTAAATGAAAATAGGGGAACGAATTACCTAGGAGAATTTAAATTTGCGGAATTTTAAAGCCAAGATAAGTTCCGCGGAGACCCGATGAGAGGACGGAGCACCCGAATAAGATCATGGGTAACCTGCCATCGATCGGTCTAAGCCAGATCAGATCTGACCGACTGGCACAAACGTATAATTTTATATAGACGTGGCTACACTTCGTTGGTACCTCCCGTCAACTCTGACCTGATATGATTAAAGTGTAGCCAGATCTGAAAGAAGTAATATATATATTTCAATCGAGCATGGTCGGGTTTGATTTGGGATGGCCCGATCGGTTGCAGCGTGTCCGTAGCCTTAGAGTTTGCGTAACGAACTGCTTCCCACGTAAGTCTGGATGGGGCCCTTTTTGTGGGACTTGCAGCGGAATGGAGGCATTCGATCCTGGAAATGCAGAGCCACGTTTTAACACGGTTATCTGGTGGGGGTGAGAGCGAGAGAGAGCGGCCTAAGCCCGGGTCGACGGGGCAGAGGGAGACAGAGAGTGGCCGAGTGGATAAGAGGCGGCTTTATCGGCCGGGACACGCCGGGGGTACGAAGATTACTCGGAAATTTACAACCCTCCGAGAACTCGAGGTGAAGCGACCCCTTAACTCTCGCCGATTATCGCGGCCCCCCTGTTTCTCGGACATTCCCTTGGCCGCCCTATCCGTCCGTCCCTCACCCCCACCGGGGGCCATAGGCCACCTCGTTCACTCGCCACCCCCGTTCACTTGTCACCGGTGTAGCACCTCTAACACCTAGGCCAGTGTTCCCCAAACTTATCAGGTCGGGGTTAACTTTTCTGGCATGCTCCAATATTTTCTCACCCCGCTTTCCGGCACGAAAGGGTCAGGCCTCGGAACCGCATCCGTGACGCCCGGCAGTAATTCAGAACGAGAGGGGAAAAACTACATCCCCTCGGCTCTGCCCTCCCTTCGGATACCCCGCAAATTCATATTTCTAACTTTGAATATTAATTACCGCACTTTTGAACGAGCCATGTTTCGCGATAATTTAAACTTGAGTTACAAAAATGAGGAATGCATTAAGTTTTAGAGGAACTTTTCACCCCTTGATACGTGCCAGGCTCTCGTGTCGCGTCTGACCAGACGCGGACCCATTCCACTAGGTACCAAAAGACCCCAAGGATCGCCCGGTCTGATTTTCCCCAAAAGCTCCCTAGATTCATAGTTGGTCCGACGACCTGGAAGATGGCAACACTTACCTGTCCCGGCAAAATGCGCGGCGCGGAAAGCCATTCAGCACGTAGCCCCCTCGTTGGGGGGAATAAGGGAATGGACGGAGGGATGCAACGTGTCCACCCCTCCAAATCTCTGTCATTCAAGGCGCTGCTCCCTTCCCCTCCGTCTCGTGTACATTTCCGTTTTCTCCCTCATTCAACGAGCGCCCCCACGCCCTAGCCCTCATCCAGTATGCTACCCCAGTTCCCCATCGCGGACGCTTCCCCCGTTTCTCCCCACCCCGAGTCCCGACACCCCTGCGCTTCATTCCGCTCGCCATTTTCTCTATTTCTGAGTTTTCCACCTCAGGCTTTGCGCGTGCGACTCGGTTTCCAAACTTTCGTGGAAAACTATTCAACTTTCGGATCCAGCCTGTTTTTCCTTGCTGTCCCTCCCTTGTGCGCACACCCCCGTGTTCCACTCGGCCCCCTGGGCACCGAACGATGCCGTAATGCGCTGTTTAAATGTCTTTGCGAGAGGAAGGGCAAAACAGCGGAGCGAGTTGGAGAATAAAGCGGAAGCGCTCGTTTTTACCTCTTTCTGCTGAGCTCGAGAAAGGGAAAGGGGCGGGTGAAAGCTGCGGGGTGGAAAGTGGGCCGACAGGGGAGAAAACCATCCCTATTGCCGAATTTATCCCTCGCACTTGCTAGTTAGTAGTTAGGAGCGAATTATGTGTCTTCGCGACGGGGTTGATGAAGGTTCATCGAGATCGGGGGCTGAAATGGCTGGATGGACAGGGCATGATGAGACGGGACGAAGTATTTTCCACAAACGATTTTCTCCGCGAGAAGGAGGCTTCGCTCCAGCTTCCACTTTTAATTATCGGCTCCGCGAAGGGACGCTATTAAGAGTAAATAATAAAAAGTAGGGATTTTGTGTATAGGCACTGTGCCGAAGTAGGGCTATATCGGAGGCTGGAAATATCGACCTTTATTGGCCACCCATCCCGCGAGCAAACATCAATATTTTCATCCCCCTTGCGGAAAGGTGGCACCGACTCGCCCTACATTTCAGGGCTGACCCTATCGAGAATATCGATAGTGGAAGTGACCCCGAATACCGGAACCAATTTTCCAATATACCCTTCGTTCTCATTTCACCATCACCCCCGCGGAATGTGAAAACTTGCTCACCTATTACAAAAGTTCTCTCCGCTACGGAGGTCAGAAATTACGGAATAGAAATCAGCAAAGAGGCGTAAATGTTGATCCGCGTTAACTAGAAATCTCGATGATTACCGGGGGCAATATTGAGAGAAAAGGGTTAATATTTTCCACCCTTCCGCGGAGAAGTGGCACCGAGCCATCCTCCATTTCGTGGTTCCGGAGGTTGGCCGCGATTTCCCAAGTTGGAAGTCCGGTTCTCTGTTAAGCAAAGTCCCCGGTTTCCCAAGGGGTGGCTAGGGGGCGAGGGGCGGTCCCAACCGTTAAACGCATTCCGAATGTATTATCCGCAGTCATAAATCATGAGAACAGCCATAGATCAATAATTCCATATCCCAAGCCGCTCCTCGGTCGTTTATTTACCATGTACCGTCGTCTGGTGGTTCCCAGAAAACTGGGACATTATGCCGTTCCCTGCCCCCCTCCGCACCCCGGAATTATTCCTCCCGCTCCGACACCGCCTTTCTGATTTACGATTATCGTTCGTGACAGAGTACGGGGCCGCAAGCTGGCCGGAACCGCCGAGGTCCCATGCGGCCTGCGGACCGCAGCGTCGCGACGTCCCGAAGACGCTCCGATCGCATCCTGCGGCAGAATTTTCTCGACAACGGGTCAAAGTGAAACACAATTTGGCAAGGTTGAATCTGAGCGGCAAAATTTACGTAGAATAAGTAATTGAGCGGCAGCTTTTGTGGCGATATTCGAGGTACACGACTGGGAAACATCAGCACCAGACATGCACGGTTCAGGCGTCTCCGCCATTTTCGTCACGATATTCGCACCTCTTTTCGAAATTGTTTTAATTGTATTAATTGTTGTAATTGTTTTTCCGGAATCTCTTCTAACCGTTTCTTGCGGTTTCCGGTAATTTCTATATTTTTCTACGGCAGGCAACTTGGGCCTATTGAAGAATTAGAAACGTCAGTTATGATTTCTGCCGTTGAAAGAATTGTTTTTCCTTACTTTTTTTTTTTTGTGTAATTTCTTTATGTAATTATTTTCAAAAATATATACATCTTTGACTTTCTTACAACTCTGAGATATAAATTACTGTCGGAAGTCACTGCACGGTAGTGATGAGCAAATGCAAATGACATTACGGAGTCTTGGTCTCGTAACTATTGTCAGGTCTTGTTCTCGACTCTCTTGCAGGACCAAGACCGACTCTACTCGTCCCTGCATTCAACTTCTTCATCGTCCCCAAGTTCGATTTTCGAATGACTACAGCCGGCATCTGTAGCGAAGAGACAAAATCACATGAGCATTCTCTGAATGAATGGTCAATTATTTTATCAATTCATTCAACACGGCTAATTCTTCCTATTCCTTTTATCGAGTATAATTAGTCCGTAAGGTAAGACAGCGCAAGATACTTCATAAAATGTGAGACATTATTAACGCGGAACTGTAGGTACGTTTATGTAATAGCGACCCCATGATACCGCACACCCAGGTCCGGCATTGCGAAAGGGTTAATTCCATATCTACATGCACCATCCTTAAGTCCGATGACCGACCGGAAGTTATCGTTACATCACAGTACCCCACGAAATGAAATTCCACTCGAGTGCAGGTATCCAGAAGTGCAATCGCGTCGAGGCCGTTATTCAAACGCAGGATGGTTAATTTATAGATCTCTTCTATCTCTCCTCGGAATTCCTCCTCCCAGTCCTTACTTCCTCATTTTTGAATCCCTCGTCCCGGGGGTAGGAAATATCTCAGGGTGCGTCGAAAAGAGGTCGGCCCCCTGCGATCGCAAATCCACCCCCGACTGGATAATTTCGCGGGAAACGGCCGCGATAAAGAATTACCTCGCAGAGGAGGGTCGGGCTTCGACCGGGTCGACAGGAAATCGGGCAGGCGTTTAATAATTCAGCTGGCCATGAATCGCTATCGGCTAGTAGATCCCGAAGCCATCGATAAACGCAGTTGTAATTAATTATAAAGCCGGTGGCGCCCTGGCCATTGTGACGCGCGGTTTTCGTCGCTCGGTCCCGCGTCCAGGGGGTGAGTGTGGGCGACCTGGGTGGGGTGGGTCCGGGGTTGGGGCTGGGGGCTGGGTCTGCTGGGACGAGGGTTCGGGCTGCCGCTCGGGGGTTGGAGGAGTTAACGAGGCACGATAAATGCGGCTGCGGAAAAAAGGGGGTGCAAGTGTAGCGGGCGAAAGGAGTCGCGGTGGTTGGAGCCATACCGGGTACGTTTAATAGTTACGTATGCTGCACAGAGGAGATGTCGCGGTACGCCAGAGCTGAAAAATACAGACCGTACTCGAAGAGGTAATCTGGTCTCCCTACGTGAACTGGTTTGCGCTGAAAATCGTTCCATAGCATCAGCCCCAATAACGAAACGGGCGTTTAGTCCGACGGGAACAAACTGCCTTTACCAGTTCGGACCTAAAACGTAACGTGGTTCCCGAAACGAATGCTCGTGCCCGGGAAGAAATCGAGAGGAGATCGGAAACTCATGGGGTGTATTTAGGGCTCTGAATACTCGTGTAACTATAAGTAAGTAGTTTTACTAATAACATTGTATATTATCTGGTAGGAATTCATTTTCACAAGTTAATTGTTGGTCGCGGAGTCAAAGTGCGGTCTGGAAGTAAATGTAAATATCATTCACTATTAACATGATATATCGTTATCCAGGAATAAATTAGACTTCTTCCGAAAGTAGACTGAATATATATACCGTGAAATCATTATCACTTTTTATGGGAAATTAATATAAAGTTCTTCATCTATCTGCCCGTGTCCATGGCGAAGAAGCAACTTCCCCTGAGCGACTAAAAATGAAATTGCAGATGACCGGTCGTCGGCATAAAACGGATGCATCGACCGCCTTAAGGGAGTGTTAAAAATGCACATAAAGGGATATTCGGTTTTGGGGGAGGATCTGATGTCGTTATCGCGGCTCGAGAGTCTGCGTAGGGCGTTGGATCGAGAGATGAGACGCCAGGGAGAGAGAAAACCAGGGAGAGACAAGCTCGGAAAGTTCGCACGGCGCAGCAGCTCATAAATAATGTCAAGGCGAAACGCCTGACGCGTAGCAGAACATGTAGGACACCCTGTATATTAGATGACGTCCACTATTCAATTCGGTGTGTGCCGAGTTGCCGGACGCAGGGCCGTGGAACGAGTGGGTTGCATGCACCATGCACCGGGTATGCACTATTCATGCCGGCAAGGTTGCACCTACGGCCGAACCACCAAGTTCAGAGGTTTCGGGAATAGTGCCGGATAGCCGGAAAGCCGGATAGCCGGCTAGCCGGATAGCCGGTATCGTTGCGAACGCGACCATAAATGGATTATCTTAGCTAATGAAAACGCCGCTGCTCGAGGACCGACCGCCCAACGTTGGGAAACTGCTGCCCGACTGTTACGGGCGTTCGCCTATGACTCCAATTTCCCGGAAAAAAAAAAGGGAAAAGGGTAAAAGAGGTGAATGAATAAATTTCCCTAGCAAGTATTTCATCTAAATATTTGATATTTCAGGATGGCAAGCGGGGGAGGGTCTCAGAGAATTTTGTACCGTTTTTGCCTCGAGACTTGAGCGGCCTGGTTCCTATTGTACGAGGTCGGTGGGTATCGTTTCAAGTAAGTGTGGTTATTTGTCGCAGCGGTCGATGATGCAAGAAAGGAATCCCTATAAAAGTTGTTCGGGATAGTACGAGAAGTAAGTTTTGTCTGAGGTATTTTTCCGTAGCGAGTGCCGGTAAGGTGGAAAACCGGGTCCATCTCGAACGATGGAGGAGCGGCAAGAACGCTTCCGGCCGATAAGCGCATACAGTTCGCGCGTTTTCCCCCCATTTTTGCGTGAATTCAACACTCGAAGGCGTGCTAGGATTACGTATTTCCAGCGGCTCTTTTTGTGACCGGGGTTTTCCTTTCTCCTTCCCTCGATTTGTTCCGCATTATTTGTACAGTGGGCGGATTTCTCGGGGCGGGGCGCGGCACAGGTGGGGTGCCCTACGGCGCGAAAACCCGGAGAAAGACTTTCCCTCCAGCGAGGAAAAGCCAGTCGTTACCTAACGATCGGGTCGTCTTCTCAGGGAACCTTTTCACCGCGAGAGCTTTCCTCGTTAAAGCGCAGCTTTTTTCCCTCGATTTTTCGAATCGCCGCGCCCAAGGAGACGCGAGAATTTCCGAAAGGGAGCGAAGGGAGCGCCGCCAGCAAAGCGGATAGCCCGATAGTTGGGTGGCCTGGCCGGAAAATGGAAAAACGGCTTCGGTTATTCAGCACTTCCCGGCGGTACTTAAATTTCAAAAGCTTCCGAGCGGAAACTTTCTTATTCTAGGGGGGTACGCGTGTTGCGATGTTTATGCGCGCAGCGTGCAAATTTGAGTGGAAGGGATTCAAAGGAGTATCCACGCTGACCCGAACGTTTTCTCCTTAAATAGGTAAACCTAACCTCGTCTATGCACTAGTTTAGGACACTCTATGCTCATGTGCATATTTGTAATAATAACCGCAGATGGACGCAACTGACATCTGGAAAATGGACAGAACAGCTTTTCTATAACTCTCGCTCTCCCTTCTTGACCTGTCCTTTCCGGAAGTTTCCTGAAGACCCTCGCCAAGAATCAGATACTCCGGCATCTGTCTTCCGTCAAACTCTACAGCTTCTAAAAGGATTACTCTTGGTCAGGACGCGACGAACGGAGCAACGAACAGTTCGGACAAGATTTCGACACTGATCTCCTCCCACTAATAAGGAACCATCTTTCAAATATCGAATCCCGAGTTGATCACCCTCCTTTCTCGATCGCTTCGACCAGTCAAGCGCTCTCAGAACAATATTAATAACTGATCCATTGACGTTACCGTCGTTGGTTATCGCCATAAAATTGAATTCCCGGTCACATCTTCCAAACCACAAAATCCCAGAAACTGCCGACAAGTCAAGGAATGGAAAGTAGCGAGTTCGCCCACCGTTGGCGACGGTGACAAGTTCGGTGGACGGGGTGGGCAGAAAAATGGAAACAGCTTCGGTTATTCAGCACTTCCCGGCGATACTTAAATTTAAAAAGCCTTCGAGTAAGAACTTTACGCGCTTTATGGAAGTAACATAAAGTGCACCCACGGACGGCTAAGAGGAGGGAGCAAAAGGCAGAGGAAAGGGACAGGGGACAGGGAAGCCGTCGAGTCGACGCGGCGAGTCTCTATTTTAAAGAAAATTCAAATCCTATCTGATAGGAAAGTTCGCGGGGCGGAACCACTTCCGGGGGCTGGGGGAAGTTGCCCCCGGGGGGCGAGTGCACGCGGTGGGCGAGCTGACGCGGCGGAATCGCGGAGCCAATCGGATAAGTGCATTTCTATAGAGCCGAGACGTCTTGTCCAATCAGATAGCACCTTCGACGTCTCTCATGGTCTATCGCGCGATCTCGCGACCTCCTCTTCTACCCTCGCTTCCGGTCGCACTTGTCATCCCTCTTTCCCCCCCCCGCCCCTCCCCCCTGCCTGGCCGCTTCCTCTATCTTCTTGAGAATCCACCCCGGCCGCCCCGGAACCCCGAGAGGAAGGGAGAAACCGTGGAAAATGAATCAAACGGCCCGACGTTTCAATTATTTCTTACAAGTTACGCCTTTTCCAGGCCGAGAGTGCCGGCCGGGCTTTATAATAAACGCGCTGACACGAATCGCCCTTAACTCGAGCATCCGAACCCTTCGAGGCCTCTTCTCCGGGCGACTTCAATAAGCCCTCGCGGCTTTCAAAGAAACGCAGGCGCGTCATTTCGAGGCGCAATTTGAATCGGAGAAGAGCCAGACCCCGAGCCCTGGTGTTGCCTTTGTTGGGGGCGGTATCCGGGCAATTACTTTGCTGTCACTGCTCCTGAAAGCATTACAAATATTTCGGCCAACTCGACGGGTTGTCGCGCTTTCAAGATCACGCGCAGAACTACTATTCATCATCTACGATGAGAACGTCCAGTGCCTATCAATTGCATTACCTCTGCTTGTCATTTGCCATCCCGAAGAAACGTTATTAATGTGCAGTTTCACGTGGTGATTCCTTTGTTTCATACAATTCCCAACGCGAACGTAACCGTACCAGTTACTTGGAATAAATAAATAATTTCGGGTCGTTAACTGTCTTAAGGAATCAGAGAATACTGGACAAATGTATCTCATTGCAAGAATTAAGATGCTTCCGTTGCAAAAGATTATTATGGACGATGTGCCAGCTATATCATTGACAATGTCGCAGATGGTGTTGTACAGTTCCCTAAGATGATCGGCACATGCCAGGAATAAATGCACCCCCCAGGCTAATCCCAGTCTGCCAGGACACGTCCGAAATCCATTTTTATCGAATCCTCGATACTCCCCGATAGAGCCACGCGAACGTTCCCGTCGAGCTTTTCAAAATATTTGCCCGATCCGTTCGACAGGTTTCGAGCGAAGGCCGCGGGGCACGAGGGTGACGCCTCGCAGTCAGCCTAATCGGATAATTAAGTTCCGCGAAATGGAAGCTCATGCAGGAGCAGCGAAAGCTGCCTCCACCCCGCGGCAGCGCATCATCGCCATTCCCTAATTAACGTCAGTAATCAGAATCGGCAAGGTAACTTGATTATCCGGTCGGGTCCGATTCTGACATCCCGCTTCGTTGATTGACCCTCCACCCCGTGGCCCCTCCCGTATCACCCACCCTGGCTGCTGCGACCATCCCAAATTGCCCCCCTCACCGGATGCCCTGATACGATGATGTCATCTGCGCTCGTTGCCGAGGTCGCCTTTCTCCCTGCTCTACTACCCTTTCCCACCCTTTGCCACCCTTCACCCACCCCCTTGTGCATTTACTTCCCCCACGCCTGCCCCATCATTGTTAGGGCGTCGGGCGAGGGGGAGGGGCTAGGAAAAAGGAATAATGGAGAACGCAGAGGGTGGCACGGGGGTGACTTCACTGATGTTTGGACTGGAGTAATTCAGGTGTGAAAAACTGGACAATGGGAATAGGCGAAGTCGTACTTAGGGCCCTCGTTAAGTACCGAGCACTTTTGTTAATTAAGCACTGCTTAAATATCGAATCATTCCGTGCGGGATAATTGGAGGGAGTAATGTTCAAGCGAACGCTCGGCACGGTGAAATCCTATTTTCATTAAAACTAGTTGTTCATCTGGATCCTTTTCGTACAATGGGGTGGGAGTGAAATTCCCTTCCTTCCCTTTTTTTCTTTTTTTTTTTTTCGTGGGAAGAAGTTTAAGTGGCACATGCGAAGTAATTGGGACAGATTGTGTGTACGAATAAATGCATGAGTGCATAGTTTATCCGCGTCCCGCGCAAAAGCGCGTGGAATTTTTACCTCGCGAAACGCAATTATCCTTCCCCGGGTGGAACACTTTTCTTTGAACCCCCGCGCGCGGATGATCGCACGTAGGGTGTATTTCCCGCGCACATGTCGCCACTCCGTACATTATTTATCCGGAACTTTGCCCTCCGGGCTACAGGTTTACAGGAAACTGCAATATCTATACGTTAACGTGTGTAAAACTGTCTCCCGCGTTGTGCGAGCCCAACGAGTTCCTCAGGAATTTCGGAATGCCGAGTAGTCCGGGTCCCGTGCTAACGAGATATTGCGACGACGTCGGACGCTGGGGAGGACGCGGGGCATAAATTCCCCAGCAGCGAAAAACCACGGGTAGTTTGCAAATTTTTCAAACGTCGTTTAACAATTTCCCCGTAAACTCTAATACGGGGTGGCCAAAGGAAGAAAAAAGGAGGGAAGGGGCAATTGGGGCGGTCTGGACAGGGGTGGCTCGGCCCCACCGCCACCCCCCGCGATGCGGAAAATGCGAAAGTTTTCGGGGGGCATCCACTGCGGCCAACCCTGTCCGGCCCGGGTGTGGACCGATTGGAAAACACGGTTATTAATCACCCTCCCTTCGGCCCGCCCCTCGCCAATTTTTAAATTTGCCACCTTATCGGGTTCTGCCAAACCGAAAGCTCGGCGAGGTAAACTGGACATCGAATAACTGCAGCGCGAGGAAGTTAGATAAATCGCTGTTGGGTGTCCCGAATGCGAGCTCTGGACAGTGCATCGGAAAATACTCGATGCGACTTCTTCTTTTTTCTTTCGTAAATCAAGATCTGGCAAAGAGGAAGCGCAGCGAAAATACGGAACGACTGCTTTTTAATCCATTTTTCTAGGCCGCGAAAGACACGTGATATTAATGATAAGGAAGTATGTTCAAAATGGTCCGAAGAAAGGTTAAGCAATTTTTGAACTCGCTATTCGGTATCCACGAGAGCAGGCAAAAGCATTGACAAATGCTTGTATGTCCGTAGAGGTTGTGAGTTATGTTGGTCATGTCATGATTGACATACGCAATTTCATGTATTTTCCTATATTTTCGTGAATCACTTTATTATAATTTCCTGTATTATGCATGTCGCGCTAATTGGCTTAATCTTTCTTTCGCGATTATCGTAGTATCTATACGGATGGTACTACTTCTTCATTCCACTTCATGTCAACTAAATTCATGGGGCATAATGTGACGGAATTTAGGGCTCATCATTCTGATCTCCCTCGGGATAGCGTCAAAGTTTCGCTCGGACTCGGCGGAAACAATTTGCACGCAACACGGTCTAAATTTCCGGAGAACTTTTAACGGGTTAAATTTAGATTTTTCGCCCTCCCTGCGTATAATCACAGCCCCTATATCCAGAGAAATTACGCATCCGTTTGTTACGTTTGATTTATTTGCAAAGTCTACAAACCGAATACGTGACAATAATGGTAGTTACTCTAGATCGTCGCTGTAAATTCAAAATGATGATAAAGAAGATGTTCCGTTTATTTGCTGATAGTACGTAATATAAAAGTCAGGTATTTATACATAGCTTTGAAATCACCATATTAAGTATCCACTAACCCTCACGGACCAAGTATATATACACTACATGTATATATGATATCTAACAGACGTATATATGTATAGTAGACATTTACAGACAGCATACCTATTTTTAAATGTCCAACAGCCGTATATTGGACTCACCATTCTCACATAACATTACATGCATTTTAAACGAATACAAGATATATATCTACACGGAGTACTTACCCTCGTGTCATGCTTTCGTATTTAATTGCAACGAATTTAAATATATACGTGTACACAATACCCACATTAAACATCTAACATAGAATAGAATATTTTTAACATTCGGTGAACATATACTATACATATATTATTCGCTTCTGGCAGACTTAAACATTCCATGGATATAAAAATCTGTACATATCCATACGTATATTAGGCATTCTGTTCCGTGCGGGGAGGAGCTTGATAAAGTGGCTCACGTGGACCGAATCTAAGTAAATGGCGAACGGAAGTGGTCTAAAGGAACCTGTGCCAACATTCGGCAGCCAAGTTCCTCGATCTGAATGCAGATATTATCGAGCAATTAATGCGAAACGCGACACGATTTTTGACCGAGGTTCGCAGACATCCGGACCTCCCAGTTGCGTCCAGTTAATTGGAAAAGCCGCGCAGTTGGCCGAGGCCAAATCCGAGGTCCACGCCTGCCGCCCCGTGTCCGGTGCCCAACTACGAGATAGTTTGCAGCCATAGGGCCGAACGGGGACACGAAATGTATAGCAGTTGCCAGCTTGACACGGCGGACCCGCCGCGATACCAGGAGAAATAGGCTGACCAACGCCCACGAGTACTGCTCGCGTCATGCGTCTCCAGGCTCGGGGCATCCGGTCTCATAATTAAAACATTAAGCCAAAAGCCCGACCTTCGGTGATCTTCCTCGACTTCCGGCCCCTGAGATTCGTCCTAGGGCCCTTTAAAGGAGTTACCGCCCATGGCAAGCTTGCTAACACTTACGGGACCCACCTTTGCACCACCCATGCATCAGTGATGACGGTTTCGGGCACTCCATGAACCAAATGCCACAAACGCTGCATGCAGAAGCAATGCGAGTCCCTCGCCTTCCAGTTAAAGGGCCTAAGATATTAAATACTACTCGACAAAAGAAGTAAACACCCATTTTATCGAGGAATACCTGGATTAGGGTTGAGGATTTTTCATTGACACCGAAGACTAGTACTGTAAGATGTATCCTACTCCAAGTCATTGTTCCTAAATCTCCCTAGCGTGGGTCGTTAGAGAAAAACCAATGCCCTAGATTCATTTGTTTTTATATTCCTTTCATTTTAATTGACGTGAAAATTGATGATATTCCTGACGTGGAGACGTTGCCTAATTGGTTTGAATGCGCCCTGTCGTTTGGTACCCAAATCGATACCTTGCGGGTGGTGAGGAATTTAGCGAATAAATTCCAGTCCTTTTTTCGGAAGAGACTGGTGAACAAGGACTTATCGCGCAGGGAGAACATCTGATCTCCGTCCGTCCCGATTTATCCTCTCTTACGCCGTGAGAGACGAGAAGGTCCGCACTTGGCTCCATTAAACTCAGCCGAGTCCGGTCTCAGTGATTTACTTAATGATCAGCCGAGCGCATTCATGCTCGCGCCGCGCGCCAAACCGTGAAATAAACGCTCGCGAGGCGAATTTCGCCCTTAACGGCTTGTTTTATCAGGTGCCTCGGTACATTGCAGTCCGAGGGATTTTTGTAGACAACCATTTTACGTCGCGGAGCACCGCGATTCACCGACTCGAGGTGCTTTAAGACGTCTCGCTCCTTTGGCTTCGGATGTCCCCCCATGCGACGATTCGTCGTATTAATACCGCATCTCTATTTCCGGAATCACTCGGCTCCCGATCGTCCCCTAAAGCTCCGTTTTCGATTGGCAATTGATACGTAGTAATTGCTACCAGGGGCTAATCACTGGAACTTAGTAATTATGATCGGCGACCAGTTGCTCCGTCATAATGGTTCTGGTTATCCCTATGACGCGTATGAGTAGCCTTTAAGCGGATTAAGTATAGTAACAATGTAAGAGAACACTTTTCAGATCCCTTCTTGTCTGAAAATAATCCTCCTTTACTAATGAAATTTTCGCTCAGAGAGGAATAGCATTGCCGATAAAGTTCTGCCTTTTCGGCAGGAATAATTGCACTAATAGCAAAAATGTTTATAACTGCACCATATGTAGACTCCCCTCCGTCATTCATGTTCCAAATGAGGATTCCATACACTAAATCAGACCGCATACCGAAGACGCATACAGCAAACGACAGCATTTACATCTTCCACGTCAAACACTTAATGGAACCAATGCCTTCCCTCCGTGCGTGGATATACACAAATCCGTAGGTGAATTGAATACTTGTTGAAGCATTTGCTGCACGCTTCCTGTATGCGTCTTTGGTGTGCGGTCTGACAGAAGGTTAACCCCTTGCCTTACGATTTAAATGCCAATAGCGCGTGCCACAAACAACAAAAGTGTTGGGCATACATCGGGCCACTACACGGTTTGGCTGACCGTTCAAAGTCTCACACGTCTTTCATACGTTTTATTTACGTTTGGCCCGATTGATAGATCACGTCTCTCACGCGATATTGTAAGTCAAGGGGTTAAAAAAGTTATTCTCAATCTCAGGGTTCTAGTAATACCAGAGACTCGGGACCCAGACCGTGATCAATTCCCCATTTCATGGAAGCGTTGGTGATCTCGCGAGGGTGCACCCGGCAATTTTTGCACGCGCTCGTCCCGTCGATTCCGATTTTCCGTTCGCGGTGCGAAGGTGGCTGGACGGACACCGCACTGCGGCCACGGGAGCGGGCGGATTTAATGGGAGTCAGCGTGAGGAACCCCGCTGGGCGCCGCGGGAACTAACGCGGGCATCGCGTGTTCCATGGACAGAAACGCAGCGGTTCCGTCCTACTCCCCTCGGCGGCACGGAATCCACCTTCGGTAAAGATGCCTAGGTCCTAGGACGATTCGAAGGGCCCAGCCTGGGACGATTCCGCCCACCCGACACGCGAGCCTCAGGGAGCCGTCTTCGATGCGACACCCTGGCGGGAAATCGACGGGACGATATCCTCGCGCCCTGCTTGCCCGCCGATAAGATCTCCCGTCACGGGGGCGGACGAGCCCGACACCACTCATGCTTCTCGGACACCCTGATAAATTACTCCGGCCGCCCGTCCTGACTTCCACCCCCGGCCGGAAGCGCCAGGGAGGGGTGGTTTCACGGGACGGACTCCTGGCCGTCACCCTCTCGATGCGCTTCGGGTATTAATATGGAAATTACGTGCCTGTAGACACCCTGCTGACGATTCACCTTCCACGTGTACAGGGTGGGGCGTATGAAAGGTCCGGAATGAACTTGGTTGCTACGAAGGCGTGTTTATACCGCCAATCTAACGAGAGATCATCCGGATGGGGTGAAGAAGAAATGCCCGGTCACAAATTCGACAGCCCGTCACGATACATGGTTGTATCCACGTGGGTAGCAACGTTAACCGTAATTTGCGCTTCAAGGAGTGGACGTGCTTTCGCAGCAACTAAATCTCGCTGGTTTTGACCCTTTACCCCTTTCGCTACTATGATCGACCGCGCCTGAAAGCCCTTCGTGAACGAAACTTCGCGCCAAAAGTGTACTCATTGCAGCTGTAACCGACTCACCTCTGGGTATTGTTTCGTGTGTGCCAGTTATAGCCGACGTTCGTCTCTGGAGATCATTTCCTGGGTGCCAGCTGTAACCGGCGTTAGGAGCGAAAGGGTTAAAGGGGGTGCGAAGGAGGCGTCCGAGGGGTCAATCGTTCATGAAACTTTATTTCGAACTTGGTGCACCAAATCGTTGGGAATTGTAACACGGGAATGTAAGGGCCCCAAGGAAGGTTCAGGCACGCGTAAGAACCATTTTTGATTACAAAACGAGCTTGAATAAATTTCTGATTGTATGATTTTGTTATTTTGTCCTATTCAACGAGAGGGTGGCTTGGCATCGATATATTGAAAAAATGGAACGATCTCGAGGAGGAAGAATGCCCACGCGAAATGGGGGACCGAGTCGCGTTGGGATCACGTAGACTGACGAGCCAGCAGAACTAACGGGGTCACGTGGATTGGGGGGAGATTCCATTTTGGCACAGATAGACGGAGGTGTTTACGTGTTCTTGTACCGTATAACTTTCTTTCCTGTCGGCGGATTCGCTCTTGCCAAGTCCTGGGTTAAATCGACCGGCTCGAACAATTCACCGGCTATGTGACAGACTGTATGGCAAAATCGCCCTAATTCAACCGAAATTACCGGATCTGGTGCTCTATCGAAAGCGTCCCAAAATAGAGTTCCTTAATTATGGCTAGTCAAAAATATAGGGCGCACGTGTAAACGCAAGGACTAAATTTTAACCAGAAACGATCGTTTATTTCCAGGTATATTTCAAGTTACGCGAGCCAATTCAACGTGGCCGATTTTTTTCGGGTTGTCTCGGAGGTGCCATCAGGGGGAGTTTAATCAAATTCCGTTCTCTTCGCGAGGTCGACGCAAGAGTAGCAAGATGGCTGCCTTAACGATCACGCTACTCGCCGGTATCGTCAAGACGTCCGACGACCTAAGGGAGGGGATGCTTGTCGGCGCTCTGAAACGGCCCGATAAAGAATGACGACCGTAAGGGTGGAAGTCGCGCGGTGCTTATCGGCCAATAAATTCCACTTCCGCCGCCCGCTGCGCCAGACTCGCGTCCGCCCGGTCCGGGCGGAAAAAGCCCCTCCCACGTGCGGCCAAAGCCCGTGTAATTATCGCCAACAAGTTCCAACTAAATTTTCCGCTAACGACGATTTACGATCGAATTAACAGATTGCCCGCCGGGAAAGAGAGGTCAGGGACTCGGAGTCTCAGGTACGCCGGGTTCCGGCGTCGTCTTAACTTTCCACCCCTTTTCCCACCCACCGAGTTTCCGCCCGTAATGCCGCTCACCGAAGGACCAGGGAGGCCTGGAAGTCCCCAACTTCCGAGTGGGCTTGTTCCTCTCACCTGGAGGAGTTCCCCACGATCTTCGGGAGGAAATGGCCCGGCTCCCTTATCGGCGCAGTTTTCGTGAAAAATCACTCGGGGACCTCGTTTGCACAATTTGCGGAGGGTAATGGTGATCGAAATCTTCCCCTTAGTTGCCTGGGCAAGGGGCTTATCAGGTGAGAGTGAAACCGAGGACAGCGAATTATGCATAGGTATCACGTACCCTATCGGTTTCTATTTTTTATCATCACGTCCGGTGTCTCTTATAGATCCTGATCATGCCTTAACATATTTCGTGGTTGGTCGAATTCACCACGGATGATTCCGAAATACATCCGTCATTTATCACTTTTCAAGGAACCTCGTTCTTGATGAAAATCTGGCAAAGAAGTTTTATCAGAAACCAGTCGGAAATGTCAAATTTTTTATTCTGCGTAATTATTCGATTACAGATTATAAGAGTGAGGTTCGTTCATAGGGAAAAAATCGGAAATCAAATTTACCATTCTGCAATAAGAAAAGAATGTTCGAAAGGTATGCTACTCTTGGGTCTATTGCCCTGTTTTTGATTGTAGAAGTGAAACAATAACGTCGTCCTATATAATGTTGGAGTAATGAGGTTCGAATCGGTCATATTAAGGATCCGCTTTTAGGAGAAAACGTGGATGAATGAAGGTGGCCGAGTTTCTCGCCTCTCCCACCCAATCACGCCGTGGGCGGCGTATTTGTCTTTATAAGTTCGGAATACGGCAAACGAGACGTCGACGGCCCGACCGGAAATTGCCGGAAACGAGGCTTTGGATTACCGGAACGAGGATTTACGATTCTGCGTCGTCGAGAGTCCCGGGTTCCGAAGACGAGACCCTCCTGGGGAAGTTATACTTATCCCTCGACGTACCTTAACTTTGCAAGTTACCGGGGAGGAGGTAATAATCATCACATCATAGCGAGAGAAATGATTGCACCGCCAGTGGTCAGCAGGTTGAAACCCGGAAGATAACCTCAAATTACATTAATTCTCGCAGTAACCATTAATAAATCATTTCCCTTCACAACACTTTTTATTGAACAAGAAGTGTTACGAAACAAAAATTGGACATCCACCTTTAACTCACGTGAAATTTATCACTTTTACATTATTTACATCCTGTTGAAATTGACCAAAATTATCCTAATTTTTCGTAAGTATTATTACAGGTGATACTACGGTATTTAATTAGTATTGCAAAGACGTGAACATGAAGAAAAATCGGTCAGTATTCATTACGTGTAAATGCTCACGTGTAAAAGTATTGTTGTAATTATAACAATAATTTTTATCCGCGGGACTACAATTTTTGGTTCTTTTAATCATTGTCGCTGCAGCGATAATTTACTGCTGATCGTAATATCTAAATGTATTGTAATTCTATTTGCACCTTTTGGTATTACATTTACATCACTGGGAAGTTAATGTTATGCGTATATGTAAAACAGCTAACTGGTTAATTAAATTTCACATTCTACATTTTTAGCAGAGTAACCCTAACTACCGATCCTATATATACGTATATATACGATCTGTTATTGTTAGCTATCACAAATGTAGTACCAACGACGATTGAATTTTTTTCCGCAAAAGATGTTGCCGTACCCACTTCAGCATAATGACATCACGTATCGAAAGCTCGTTCTTCTCCTTCGTTGTTTATTTCATCCGCATCACGTGGGACGTTAATAACAAAGTAGGTCGAATTTTTCGCGGACGTATCGGTCTCGGAATTGAAAGCCGTCATTAGGGGTGTCCCAGGGTACGAGGGCTATCTGGCCCCACATTATCGGGTTTAAGGCGGTCTTCGGAAGCCTCCGTATCAGCTCGGTTGCACCACTTTGACCCGGCACACACGCCGCCCATAGATCAAGCGGAGCCCTTAGATCTCGACCCCTGCTAGGGGCTAACCATTAATTTACAACCCGCGGAGTAACCCCGGTTACCCACCCCCACCCCAGACCTGGGCCTGCTCCGACTCCACCCTTTGTGGCAGATATGAGCTACAACCCACCCCCGAGGGTCCCGACGAGACTCCTACGCCCCCGCGGCCCTCCCACTCGCGTAGATCACTCTCCGGACCACTCACGCCCCGCGAACCCACCCCGACAGGCTCCCCCCGGATTTCGAAGCACCCTCGAGATATCCCTCTCGGCCTATTTTCCCGAAAATGCTGAAATTCTCCCAATCGTGGGGTCGCCCACCATCCTGCAGTGAAAACTATTCCGGGAATGTTACCAACCCCCGGGACCCTAAAGTACCCCAGGAAGGGTAAGCTTCTCGATGACGCGAAGCCATTTTTCAGATGTGGCGTAAATGGTATTGTTAATGCATTTCTCGGATATTTAGTTGTGGAAGTATACGAGAACCTCGGAGATGAACGAAGTTTAGGGGTGGGTGCGGAGAAAGGGGCGCTCGAAATAAGTTTTCGCTTAAGGAAATGAGAATTTTGGAAGTAATTCAGAATTATTTAACTGGTCCTCGGTGCCGCGAAACTTATCTCTATGGTGAGGGTGGTGGGAACGGTTGTCTAAACCCTCGTAGGGTGGGTGGATGGGTGGGCGTCGCGACGCTCGCGCCCATTCGCTCGGCCAGCTTTATTTCCGCTTAATAAGGGGGTGTGAATAGGCCCGGCTGTTGCTTCCGCTTGATAACTCAGCGGAAGTAAAGTTGTTCCACTCGTTCCGTTTCGTTCCGTTGTCCAGCGTTTTGCCGGCGTTGAAAGGGATGAATAATTAGGGAGGGTGACGTCGGGGGACAGGGTGGAGGAAGGAAAGTTTCTGGTCAATTAATTAGACAGGGAGGGGGCGAGAGTAGCCGAGGAATTATTCGCCCTATCGTTCCAGCGGCGAGCAATCGATTACCGATTTCGCGGCCAACCCCTATCCGACTTGGGGTAGTTGAGATCTTATCCGAGAAACCAGGGAGGTCCGAGGGATGGAGTTCCAGGTACTAGTTTCCTTACCTTGGAGCGGCGTACGTAAAATCGACTTAATAGGAAAAAACGTTCAAAGACGGTCTTTAAACGCTAAACGTCGACTCGAAGGCCAAAATAATCAGTTTTGCAGGGGCAACCTCAGCGCAACTGGACATTACGTCTTTACGCGGCATTAACCACCCTCCGGCGTCCGTTAACCAGGATTCGTTATCATGCGAATTAAGCTAATTTCCGCGCGCGTTGTTTTAAATTGAAACGCATAATTAATGAGTACTTTTTGAATCGCAACCGCATGCCTTCGGGGGTGGCAGAAATTCGTACGATAATCTCCCCTGACAGGGGGTAGGTATCTACCGAATTTAATGCAGCTGTTTTTTATGGTGTAACGTTCAGTGCTGTACGGACACGCCGCAAGCTCTCGGGGAGTTTCCCCTCTGGAAAAAAAATTCCCCCTTGGCTTGACGACGTCCTCTCATTTCCTCTACTTAAAAACCGGTGATTAGTCCGATGTTGGCATTTACCCCGCAGTCCTGTGGGCACGGTGGGCGGCCGGGGGTTGCGGATGGCACTTTAATCCTTCGAACGGCCAACCCCTAAATCGCGCCACTTGTTCGTCCAAATAATCGTCCTTGCGATTAATCTCTCTCCCTCGCCTCGTTCGTCGGCATCCGCCACCATCCACTACCATCCGCCGTCCACCAGGACGAACCGCCATCCACCACCACAGGATTCGCCGATCCTCCGCTAACCGAAGTAATCTTTTTCACCCCCGCGCGTCCACTCCACCCCATCGATTCGCCGATTCCACCCCCAGGTACACCATTATAAAGTCCCCCCCATTTTCCGATTGACCCGACGGTTTCTTCTCCCCCGTAAGGGAAATGAACTCTCAATTAGTTTTATAATTACCTAAAGTTTGATTAAGCGCAGGTGAAATGATTCTCAGATATATGACAGATTTGCGAGAGCTGGGGCTTTGAGGACATTTTAATCCTTGCACTTTATAGAGCAGAAGGATGATCATAGACAGGAGTATGAGATCAGCGGTGAAAGTGAAGACGCATTCATTTCTCTGGTAGATGTTGTATGTTAAATGCAAATTAGGTTGTTCAATCAGAAATTGCGTATTTTAATCGTTAAAGAATATGACGGAATTCAAGACCCCGTGGTAAATAATCTGATAGTGCCTAGGTATTCATTCAACTTCGCGGCTCCTTGGAAATCGCTTCGTCGAGCCCTGGATCTCGGAAAATTGAGTTCTGCAACGAGGACAGCCCTTTCTCAATTACAGAAGCCGTTTAATCGGGCGTCGGTCTTGCAGGAAGTTCGGTGAAAGGATCACTATGCACTGTTAATTTCGTACCGCGTAACCGGGGGCCGTTTAGTTTCCGGCACTTTTGTGCCGTCGCAATTAAGAGCCATTTAATTGCCCGTTACGTTTGGAGTGCGTAATCAAGAAGCATTTAATTGCCCGGCACTCTTACACCGTGTAATTAGGAGTTCCTTAATTACCCGGCACTTTTGTACGGTGTAATTAGGAATTATTTAGTCCCCCCGGTACGGCGTGTATAATTCCCCATTACTTGATTACGCGGAGGAGGTCGTGCCGTTTGATTCACGGTTGAAATCGACACGGAACCTTTTACGGCGCTTCGCGGCGACGACAGTCGGGCCCGCCCTCTCCGGTCCCAGAGTCTGCATTGCGCCGTAATTGTACGAAACGGCGCTCATTCCGAACTCGATTAAAGCTCAGTAGGGAGACCGGGCTCGCTTCGACGAAGACTTATGCCCGCGGTGTTGCGTTTAACCCGAGATCGTACGGGCCGCTCGTACGGGGAATTCGTGACCGTAACTCAAAGTCAGCTGTGCCGCGTTAAACGGAAACGTACTACTTACAACATGGCGCATCCACCGGCCTCCGGAACAGATGCGCCTGCGCCAAGGGTTGTTCGCCAAAATTTATTCTTCGCCCAAGTATCCATTTAGGGGCCGTTCATAAATTACAAGCGGTGATTTTCTTCACGACACTCCCCTCTCCCCGTTTTACATTAAACAGGGTGAGGCCCGTTTCCTGGGTGAACCAACCCAGAAGACAGCTGATACGCGATAACCTGATTACTTGCAACATTATGATTTCGTAGACGTTTCCCCCTTTTGGGTATAACTTTCCGTAGACGTGGCCCGAGAATGTGGGAGTACAAGTTTGTTGACGAATTCTTTAATGTTTCTGATAGGCTGGTATTTAGGTTAGGTTAGGTTAGGTTAGGTTAGGTTAGGTTAGGTTGTGGCATCGATGATGGGGAACTCTGGCACTTTCCAGCTCCTAGATTGCGGTATCCTTTCTAGACACTTCGGCTTATTTTCAGTATCTTTGTAGTAGCGGTGATCGCATTGTAGTTGTTCGTTTTTGTTTTATCGTCAACGTCCACGGGCTTCTCTGGCGATCGCCAAGCCAAGCACTGATAGCGCCCAACGTTGATTATTTTCGGTGATCGAGGAAGAGCCAATGCTTCCAACGGTCACGGTAGCATAGGGTGTGCAAATTTGTAGGTTATAAGGAGGATGGATACCTCGAAAGTAGAGCTTTATTTCATAAGGGTTTGTATATTTCATTTGTGTGGCACGTTATTGGACCTACCTTCTTATCCTCGTTAACCGATTTGAGAGCTTTAAGGTGAAGTGAAACACGTCGAGGAACTTGATCGACGTCGATAAAGATTTTTCTAAGTGCCTACGTTGCCGACGTTCTTTTGTATATTGACAGCTGTGCCGAATTATATTGGGTATTGTACCAAATGACATACTCCACCTGTCGTTTTCCTACAATAATTATAAAGAAATCGAAGTAAAACTCCAGAAATCCTCTGGATTCATGCTTTCTGGGGCCCTAATTGACTGCAGAGGGACCCCCTGCGCCATCTGTGATTTCCAGGTCAATTAAATTTTCACTCCGAGACCTCGTATTACCATCGTTTTTGCATAGAAGCGCATACAACTCTTTTTTTGCCTTTATCCCGTTCAAATGCGAGTTTATCGACTACCAGAGTGTTCTAAATTGTCGTAAAATTGTCCTGACCCTTTCGATTCTCATATCAGAGCCTTCGATAATTGTACATTGATCGAAATATGAGAGCTCGACGCCATGTTGGTTCTCGTCTGGGCCGAGTTAAAAAATTTTGTTAAAAAATCCAAATTTTTAATGAGTCAGGACAATTCTTAGATGATCAGGAATTATGTGTCAAAGTTTCGGACAGTTTGGTCTAATACCCTTAAAAAAAAGTATTGTATTCGAATCGACTGATTTGAAGGGTGTTTCACTTCACCTTAACCCGCGCTTTCATCGGATTACTTTAATCGGCGGATCAACGGAAGAACGGCGTCGCTGAGCGATTAGAGCGCAAATTTCAGGTGCTAGGAAGAGAGCTAAACGCGCTGCAGTTAATTTAGCTCGGTCTAAATTAGCGAAATGCGGAGACGCGCGACGCGAATCGTGCTCGCCAATGGCGTCGGTTTGACCCCGAACGTCGACTTATGGAAATGTGGAGCATCTAGATATGAAAATGCTAAATCGAAGACGGAACTTTATCTCGATCACGGATTACGTAAGGAAAAGTACACCGGGCACAATTTCGAGAAGATCTTAATTTATTAGAACCCCAACTCTAGGTCTGGTTAAATTTTATGCCAGTATTGAAATGGTAAAACTCCGTATCCAATGGTCGATGGGTTGAGCACCATACGCGTCGAGGTACCTACTTGCGCATACGTGAATGGCACTTACCTTGATCGTCGCGTGGTAGGATCTTTCATGACCATGACCTCTGTGATTTCCCCGTATTTGGTGAAGTACTCTCTAAGGCTCTCTGAAAGCAGAAAAAGAACCATTTGAGGACCACAGGTTAAACCAATTAGTGAAGCACAGATGATTGTCAACGCTTTTCTATAGTTCTTGGGTTCAAGCACAATACAGCCTCGGAACCGAAGATTGCGAATTATTGCAACACGGTCATGTGAGGAGGGAATTAAAAATCCCCCTAATTGATTATGAATAATTAGAGAATAATCAATTTAAGTATCTCGTTGAAGAAGTAATTTCCCGAAATGGCGTTCCTCTGCATTGTTTAATCCCACACGACCCTCCACCCTATTGGGAAGATTTTTCCGTCGATTTAGAGAGTTTTCCGGAAGTTCTCGCGGGGGAACGATGGGTTGCCTCCGTCGCTGTTACCGTCCCGATTTCCGAAACTAATGGCCGCCAAGGAAAGAGTCAAGCGAGGAAGATCGAAGGAATTTCCAGGGGATCGCAAGGAACGGCCGCCGTTACCGACAAACAAATTAACCGATCTGCTCTCGCCGACTTTATCGACGCGCCGTAACTCTCTCGGGAAAGCGGGACCGTAAAGTAGGGAATCGTTGAGCGGCAAGAGATTTACGGCGAAATCAAACTCCGAAGTCGTTAGCGCTCTCGTCTATTAATTCGTTCGCCGCCAGAGGGCGCCGGGCGCCTTTAAGTGCGGATGGTCGTCAATCGCTCCGGGAAATCGGCGGAAATTCACCCCGGAGACGGCGATCGGCTCGATCCGATCGATCCATGATCACCCGCGGCTCGCAAAGAGAGCTCGAACCTTCTCTACTACGGAGCTGCACTCCAAGAACTGAATAAAAAATTATTACCTCCCGAGATTCAATCGAGAAGACCGAGGTTAGTTGTTACATCCCAAGCTTAGTAAAGTCTTACAAGTCCTCCGCTAAACTTGGAATCCTCGGCATTTCATTATCCATAAAGCAAATCCTTGGGTACATTTGGTATTTCTTTTCACTTTTACGTAAATCTGTTAAAATGCTCCCTAGTATTAAGGTGAAAGTACTATGCGTAACGGAAAACTAACTGTAACGTCATACTCCCTGTAACAATTATTTCTGATTTCACTTACTTGATACATTTTGAATGTACCTAGACAGTTTCATTTGTGTAGGCAATAAGACAGGTAGATGGTGTATATTTTTGAATCCTCCCACTTGGCAAGGATTTGATACTAATTAGAAAACGGTAATGCAGCAGGGAGTAACCGTTTTAAACACGTGGGATACTTTGGCCGCTAATGAGAATTATGCAATTTAGCAATTATGTCATTTGTATCTACTACATTCGGTATCGCATCACTATATTTGATCAGGAGATGAAATTAACATTTTACTTTCATTATTAAATTTTACCCTCGGTGATTAAATTCAATGGAAAAAATAAAAAACAGATTTGATTGGCTTGGAATACGACCCAGCGTGAACTGGTGTAAGTGATGCGGAAGAAATTAAAGAGCTGTATAACGGAAAATAAAAACCTTCGATGTCGCGTTAACGGAAGATCGTGTTTGAATATCGAGCCTAATCGACCGAGCTAATTTACGGGCTACACTGTCAAATTCACCGTAAAATGCGCGAGGTTACTGACGTGGCAATATTTTCATGACTATTGAAGATGGCGACTTAATTTCTCATTTGCTTTCTAATAATAAAGAGAAATTGATACGCATACTCTGATTTTTAATCGGAATTAGATACTTTATAGTGATTTTGTCCCGCGCAGACGCATGAAATTAAAAAAGGAATTTTATGTACACACGTAAAAAAAAATCTCTCGAGATTTAAGTCTGCCCTCAGATTTCCTACTCTCGAGCTTTTCCTTACGCGGCACGCTACCAATTTACAGGCTGCACTGTAAAATTTACCGTAAAATTCTCAAGAATACTGACGCGGCAATATTTTCATGACTATTGAAGATGGCGACTTAATTTCTCATTTGCTTCCCGAGCGCAATAAAGAGAAATTGATACGCATACTCTGATTTTTAATCCTAGTTAGATACTTTATAGTGATTTTGTTCAGCGCAGACGCATGAAATTAAAAAAGGAATTTTATGTACACACGTAAAAAAAAAAATCTCTCGAGATTTAAGTCTGCCCTCAGATTTCCTACTCTCGAGCTTTTCCTTAAGCGGCACGCTACCAATTTAGCGACTCCCGCTAGCCCGTTAATTACTTCTTAATTTTAATGGCGCCACGAAGATGGACTTCTCTCTTCGAGCCGTTTCCTCTTTGGAGAAGTCCCCCTCCGTCTTTCATAGTTTCCCTAGTAACCAAGAAAAGGTGGGGGGAGAAAAAACGGTGAAAGAAGCCGAGAATCGCGATTCGCCTGGCACGGAGGGCGCCGGGGATATTTCCAGGAGATTTCAGCCAAAAGGAAGAGGATCGGGAGGGAAATATCTCTCGCGGACTAACGGAGAACTTCGCAAACACTCGCTAAACCTATTCCCGGATGTTCCTCGAGGATGAATTAAGATAAGTCCGAAGTTGGGAAGTTTTTAAAGTCGGACCGGGGTAGGGAATCCGGCACCATAAATGATTTCCCCGGAATCTACACGCTCGTCGCTTAACCCGTTTCCACCGCCGACTTTAGTTGGCATCTATGCGAAAGCTTTTGGATCCGAGTGCCGACTATTGTCCATATCCACATACCGAACCGTCGATCCTCCATACAGAGAAAGCACTGATTTGCGTATTTAATAAAATGAAAGTACTAACATATTTAGCAAAAATAGTTGACTTCCATTTATTATCAAAAGAGAAAACGGTTTGAATTATTTTTGCAATTCAAGAAAGAAAGAAGAACGTATTTGGCGAAGTTTAATTACACCTACGGTGTTTTTTGAGGAGTTGCGCTAATTTCAGAGGAACGGCGAATACATCTTGTGCAAAAAAGAAAGCGCAAGTGGATTAGTGAAATTTGTAAAAGGAAAGAAATTGAAGGCGACTTCGCGACGTTATACAAAGAGCTAACAAAAAGCAAAGGCGTTGCAGGACATTTATTAATATTCGTATTAATCTCTTTTCTCATTTTACCGTTTTGTCCAAAATTTCGAATATCTAGTTTCGTAGAAATTTTCACGTAAAAATGGTCTACCGCGAAATGTAATATACATTTGTTCGGTTTTTATTTCAAGTACCATTGTTTCCGACTTAATTACGTATTTTGTATTCTACTATTCTACTATTTGTACTTTTACACGACCGCTCTTTAGAAATTGGAGTAGTTGAAAAATCATCACGCGTTCGTTTCGAGTGCCGTAGTCTCTGGTTTAACCTTGCATTTGTAGTCGAAATATCGAACCCTTTCCGACCAGAAGTCGTTATCTCGGGTCGGAAACGCTAGGGACATGTTAGAACCGACCTTAAGTCAGGATCCCGCCGGCATTAGAGTCTCCGGACTGGAAGCAGGCAAAAGACAGGACTCTCAATCCGGGATCCTGCCGGAGTTTCCGCGGGATCCGCGGTTTCGGGCCCCGGGATCGGACGTCCTGGCGGAAATCCTGGATCGCCGGGGCAGGAGGAAGAGCTCGGTGGGGAGATTAGCCCTTTGTCCAGCGGTGACCCCCAACCCCCTGGCCCGGCCTCGGCCCCAGCCCAATCACCCCCGACGCCCCGGCCCTCCGTCGTCTGGCACTTTCCAAAGAAATTTTCAATTAAAGCAGCTGCCGCGCAGCGCCGGGCTCCTCTCAATTAACGAAACTTTCGCTCTGTTTAGCGCAAACAAAAGTAATTGCATTTTCGGCGGAAGCGATCCACCCCTGCCGCCCCGCCGACGCCCTGCGCGGATTAAACCTTCGGGGTATCAAGCTCGAGAAGAGGAGCGGCAGCACGCGAGCTTTTCGGCAATCGTCCCCCAACCCCCAACACTGGCGGCGACGCGCGCGCCCCCACTCGGCCAATTACCGAAACTTTCATAATTGCCGCCTCGACCCACCTCCGAGCTGGAAACTGAATTAAAACTTTACTTTTTCGCTGGTCTGGAAATCAAGCCCGCCGCCTGCGCGCGGTATCAGGCTCCAAGAATCGCGAGATTCGGGTCAACCCTGCCCTGATAGGACGCATCGCGTTCCTAACTTCGCGAATATGTTCCTCCTGGATACGGGGGGCGCAGCGGGTCAGGCAAATCTTTATTATGGACTTGAAAAACGGCCTGAAGATCGTTACGGCGATTTTAAGATCACCGTGGAAGATAGCGTGGGGCATTAGCGCTGATATTTGTGGCAGGCAGGGTATTAAGGGGGTTGCCAGGTTGTGAAACGCGGTTTAATCGGAGAACGGAATGGTGGAGGAAGTATTTGCTTACGGGGCTGCTTTATTTTCGTACTTCAAGGAGAATTTCAGATAAAAAGTGTTTTCATATGTTTCAAAATGGCGACTAATGGCTGCTGGAAGTTGTTCATTTCTTTTTTCGGGATTTAAATGATGCCAGGCGCACGGCGAGTTTGAGACAAAGGGTTCGAAGGATTTTAGAAACTGACGAAGATTATTTCAGAGCTGATGACATGAATTTTATAGGGACATTTTTATTCAAAAGATTGCAGCAAAGACACTAATGAAAAAATAATTACTATGGTCTTTCTCTTATTAGAATCTGAATTTTATTTTTATCGAGAGAAAACTGCGTCATGAGTTCTTAAATATTCTTTTCTAGTTTTTACAACCACCTTAACTCTTCTGGAATCACGAACGTGACGAAAAATCAGAAATTTTCAACGTCCGGAAGTTTTGCAACATTTTGCAACAATTAGAAACTTTTCATATTAAATTCTGTTTAAAACATCAGATAATACAACCCCTTCCGCAAATATTTCCTATACTTTTTTCGTCGTTTTTGAGCTCACTTTCATTTTGACAAAGTACTAATCCCCTTAAGGTATGACTGGGTGAAGGTATGAAAGGGTTGAGGTATTTTAAATGCAAGTCTATAACTTCGAGTTAATTAGACGCATTGCGAAAACGTATCGGCGAGGAAATTGCTATTATATTTTTGATGAGACATTTTACATAGATGAAATTAAAGTATTTGAAATTCGGGTACGTTTCAAGAAATTCTAACAGTACGTGCCGTATGGTATAGATTTTCGATAACATGCATTCACCAAGGCGGAGAGTATACCGATATATCAAATAATCGATTAGTAATCGGTATATGATGCATTGATTTTGCCTGGAAAATGAATTTTATGCTTGATAGTGAGATCTTGAATTAAACTGATTTGTTGCAAGAAGCCTGATGTCAAAAGGTGATAAGAAATGAATGCGTTTATTGCTTATGAAACGAGGGATTTACATACTTTTACATATTTCCCGAATCACGTGCTAATTTTCATATCTCGGTTAATTCAAGCCCCGGCCTCTCCTAATACAGCCGTCCCTTAATTATTATGCGGTACTTTGGGCGCGTAATAAGAGTGGTGGGTCCTGCATATAGATTACCAATTTATCCACATTTGCGAAAATCGCATCTAAAGCTCTTGAGAGTATTAACTCTGCCCTGGCGGTATTAAGGGGTACCTCGGAAGAGAAGTTGCCGTCGAACCTCGAGAGCGAGGTATAGCGGCATATCCTGGAGGTGGACGCGCATGGGAGATCATAGTTGAAGGGGTAGAGATGGGAACGGGAGAGAGAGAGAGAGGGCCAAGTAGAACTTACTCCTGGGAAGATGCAGAAAGCGAGACAGGAAGGACGATAATAAGCAGAGGCAATGCTCTCGAGGAGACGAGTGATTCCTTTTCATGGACCCTCTTGCTTCGAGGATGAGCCTCGAGGAGACTCGAGAAAGAAGATCGACGCCAGCAATTGGAATTGGGGTTGGAAAGGTGAGAGGGGGCGGCGAAGCCTAGATCAGGATGAAACCTCGTCAACAAATTCGTTCCTCTTCTAAAGCCACGTGCATGGAATCTACCGATACGTCAGGCCTTGAGTCACGGAAGTAATACAGTCGCTGTTGTCGCTTCTATTTTATTGCACTTTGCTACACTAGAAGGGCCGCGCTTCTCCGCAGTTAAATTACGAGCACTGGCTTGTTAAACTTTGCTCCGTGGCCAACAAAGCGCTTCCTCCGCGCGCTGTAAAATTACAAACACTGGCCTGTTAAACTTTGTCCGGTGTCCGGCGAAATGAGGCTGCCGTAACGTTCTACGGTATAGTGCAGGCGCAGCTGAATAAGAATGTTCAATGTTAGTTCCCGGGTTCAAATCATACCACTGGCAAAATATGGAGGAAATAACAGGTGACTTCTTTGGAATTCGAACGTATGATCGATACCATTGATGGAACCAGAACTAGGTGAATTGAAAGGGTAGCAAAATCAACATCGCAAGAAAATGCACTTTTTAAGAATCAGTCTGCCAATGTACCAACCAGGGCATGTGTTGATTCATAAACGTAATAAAATCAGCATCATAAAAAAAATATCTACACCGGAATATCGTTATTCATTTCTCAGTTGTATTTTTTTGGATTCTACTACTTCTAGACAAATTCTCTTAATTCTTCCTACGGTAAATTCACAAGTACCGATATGTGTGAGATAAATTGTGGGATTAATGGATTGAGCACGTGTTTATGTGATCGAAACATTTCCTGGAACGATTAACAAAATTTGCTGATAATAATGGAAAAGTAGAGATATCGCATTCCTGGGTCCAAATGGGAATTCAATGGTGGGTGGTCGTGTATCGGACCACTCCACTAGGTTCACCAAAAATTTCCCCGGGGTGAATTTCGTGCATGTTGCCTCGGAAAAGGAGTAAAAGAGAAAAGAAAGGACAGCTTTCTCCAGCAGCAGCGTTCTCGTAGCGGGCGACCCTGGCGCACCCTCGCGGGCCAGGGGTGCGAGGGCGAAGATGGCACCCGGCCAATGTGGCCTCGCTCCAAATATATCTTACACCCTATCTAATTATACGCTGTTTTATCCAGACCGGTCCGAGGAACTCGTAATGCTCGGTAGTTACTTGCCCGCTCGAGTGATTGCTCTCGCGGTTTATCTAAACCGCGTGAAAGACTCCGATCGGAACTTCGCGGGATCGACTCACTTTTTCGACAAAATATTGGCTCGAACAAGTTCCTATGTAATTTCCAACGTTTTCCCTAAGTAAATACGAAAAGTATACATACCTGTGATGGATTTCGTACAATTTCTTTTTATTACCCAATTTTTAAGTCTCGTTATAGGAGTACCAAGAACTACGAGGTCCTACTGTAAATGACCGTTGCTTATATACACACGTGAACATCCTTAAACCGCATTTTTAACGATTTAGAAAATAATGTAACTATTGAATATTTAAATGACGAACAAGTGCACCTAATAATTACAATTACTCTCTTTTCGACACAACTTCGAACGCCTGTGTCGCCCTCTGATCGCGACAGCAAGTAAATCGCATCTCGATCGAGAGATCTCGCGTGCAAGTTCTCCCTCTGGCGACGACGAGCTGTATTAATTATGATGGCGCGATTTTACACGTCGTCCGGAAATCCGAGAACAAGTCGAGTCGACTTCCTCGGCTCGCCGAAAGTGACATACGGTTCTGATTCGGTCGTGCGTTCAGAATGTATCGCTTTTTCTTCAAGAACAAAAGAATTATTCGCCCAGTTTTTCTCGTAAGGCTCATTTGAAGTTCGGCTTTCTTCCAAATGACCATTAAACACGCAACCTAAGCACGTATCACAGAATCTAGAGCAATGTATGAATGGAAAATTGATTTACGTGTATTTCTAAGAATCAAGAATATAACGTGTAAAATTTAAATAAAGTGAATGTAAATAATCATCGAATATGGATTTACTTCGTCTTTGTTTTCACGAATACTGAGTAAAACAAGAGAATGTATTTTATACATTTTCTTCACTTAAACAATTTAATTCTTTTATGTACCGAATAAGAATCAATTTACATTGTTTCTTTCATTGAAAATCAAATTGTTTAAGGAAACATCTCTTGTGAACATCAATCTCACCGGACTGTAATTCCATGTTCAGTAATGTCATAATTTTCAGGAAAATTACAATCCATTGTATTAAATATAACCTACCGGTAAATCCTAATTGAGGCTTGATGCGGTAAATATTATGAAAGTTCTTCTTTCAGGTTCTTAAGTTAAATTTAAAGGAATGTGGGGAAAATCTCAGAATAAGGATTTTATTTTCCATTATGGAGCTCCGTAGGAAGTAAAAGAGGAAATCAAAAACTGCAGAAAATGGAGAAGAAAAAGGAAAAGGAGTCAGTCGCCGTCCCACTTCTTTTCCGATTTTCTTTTTCGCCTATGAAAACGTTGTTAAATCAAGGGGACGAGCTCCATCGAGCCAGGCCGGAAGTCGATGCTTCTTTAATTTGTCTCGATGCGGATTAATGGAAGCAATTTCGTCGCGGGCCGCTTTTTAAAACGTCTTTCTCCTTGAATTTATGAGCGTTATTTCCTTAATTGTCCGCCCGTTCGAGTTATTATCCCGAGGGTGGCCTATCCTTCCTCTGGAGGCGATAGTACATTCCTATCGTAGTCGTTCGTCTCCATCCCGCTAGGGGCGCCACTTGGCGAGCGTTGGAGCCGCGTTAAGGGGCCGTCCATAAATCGTGTGAGATTTTTTATGACGTATTCACCCCACCAGAAAACCGATACTCCTCTTCCTATGTAAGATTTTACACATCAATTCTCCCTGGCCTTTAAATTTTACCTCGATATTTTCTGAAAAAAAGAAAAGAATCATAAAGTTCCACCCAATGACTCTACTTATTCAATTCCAAATATGAAAAAAATTTGCAAGAGGAGATTTTTACTACGTTCCATAACGCTAGGAAACAGATACTTTTCTTTCCATGTAAGATCTTACGCATCGATTCTCCGTTACCTTCGAATTTTATTTCGATACTGTCTGAAAAAATAAATTCATAATGTTTCATGCTAAGAGTTTACTTATTTAATCCCAAATATAACAATAAATTGTGGGAAGAGGTCTTTCATGAGGTCCTACAAAACTAAACGACGAATCTCCTCTGAATGAAAGATTGCACACGTCAATTCTCCCTTGCCTGAAATTTTCTTTCGAAAGAAATTCATATAGTTTGTGCCAACTTACTAACTTAATTCCAAATATGAAAACAATGCAGGATAACTTTTCGATATCTCCACCTAAGAATATTTAGGTTTATGGACTCCAAACCCCGTCAAACATTTTAAGAACGTTACCCAATAGGGCAAGAGGAATGTAATATTAAAATAGTATCGTTGTAAAGCTTTTCGTCATCCGAAGGAACATTTCGGAGGCATTTGTAAAAATGTCTGGATCCGTCTGCCGCTCTAGAATTCCTACGTGATTTATGGTCGGCTCCTAACGAAAGGCACGTTAACGTCCTGACGGACTATAAGCAACCCCAACTCGTCGCATAAATAACCCCCGAGGGTAATTATTTTATTAGCCGCGCGACACGCGACCCTCTCGTGTACGATTTCGCGATAACGCCGCTTTCCGCGATCGCGTTACACCGACCTATCTGGCATTGACTTAACGCGCGTCCACGCTCGGATTCGCCTTGTCAGTTGACGGGAACGCCGACCGAATGTCTTCCTCTGGGACGATCGCGTCTCAATTCACCGCCGTAATTGCGAGTTACGATCGATTCCGATCCTCAGAACTCGCTACCAATCGCTTTAAGGGGTTACACCACTTTGACCCACCGAAAAATTACGGTTCTTCAAGAATTTTTTTCTTAAGAATTAAAACGTTTTTATCTAAATTAAAGTATAGTAAGGTATTATACTACTATTAAACAAAAAACTGCTGTTTTTGTATTTATTTTATTTACAAAAATGGCGGCAAATGAAATACGTAGCCGTTTTCAAAAATATGCATTTCTCACAAAATGGCATCGATTTGAAAGGAAAGATACGTATTTTGCCCTAAATTTCGTTAATTAATGTTGCATAAAAAAATGCAAATATCAATACATTGAAAAAACCATACGTATTTCGCTAGATAAACATATCACGAATAAAATAAAAAAAGAATCAAGACGATCGACACGAAATGACAGATGTGATATCGTTTCTTTATATTTGTGGGAGAAGATGCATTCATTTTTTTGGTCGGCTTTCGCAGGCATTTGTATTCTTTACGGAACAAAATTCAGGGGGAAGAAGAACGAAAAATGTACACTTTTATAATGAGCGGTTATAGAAAATACATTGCTTCGTCTCGATGAAATGTGTGGAGGTGGTTCCATCTTAACGCAGTCCTTGCTGGCATTGATGTCACCGACTAGCACTAACAATAAGGATCCTTCCAACTCAAGCACGGTTCCAGATTACGCGCGAAGCACATTCGCGATTACTTAAAATGTAAATCTATTTCCAGGGAAATTTGAATCTCCAATCTAAGTTCCTTCTTCTTCCCCGGGAACTTCCTTCTCGGGTTCATTTCCCGGATACAAGCCAAGCGCCCACAACGCATTGAAGCACACAACGAAAATTACTAAACGACCTTAGACTTGAATAAAGCTCATTGTACTTATGTATTCCACAAGCAAGATCGTACTTCGATTCCGAAGAAAAATAATGTAGCGGTCATCTTCCTACAAGTTCAGTTCATTAGAAAAACTCTGCAGGACGCATAACCTTTCCCCGTTTATGCACCGGAGTAATCATATCTTGGGTTTTGAGAGCATCACTGATAAGAGCCAAGAATTCATCCAGGTCACGTTGGATTCCAGATTCCTGGCAGGAAAAATTCCCGATTACTCGAGAAGTAATCCATTCCCGTGAAAATCGGCATCCCCGGTGCAAGCTCCTTCTCCCCGCAGGATCTTCCCTCTCGGGTTGTTTCCCTCGAAAGAGAAACCGAGGCCGCGAACATATTGAGGCGCACGGCGAGAGACCCTGGACGACTTCGAGTTTCATTCAAACGAGATCCGCCCAGAGGACTCGGCTAGGGGGAGGGAAGTCCACGACGGGCGTTGGTCCGCTGGAGTGTTTTTCTATTCAAGAAGGACTCGCATAAAGTTCTATATACCGGGTCTATCCCATCGTACCCTATCCCGAGGCCGTTCCCGATTCCCCGGGAGAAAGAGGGAACTCTTCCATCCCGGGAAGGCCGTTCATTGAAACGAATGGCCGGGCCGCTTCGCCCCCCGGTATCCCAAACCCGGCTCCCTTCTTTCTCGCGGATCCGCCAGGATTACTTATCCTCCGCCAAAGGACTCAACCTAAAGTATCATTTGAATAAACGCGAAGTTATTGCCGCGTGCCGCGACTCACCCGGGATATTAATGGTCTCCGCCGCGAGGAAGGAGGGAATTTCCTCCTGGAGAGAAGTCCCTCCCGCGAAGACGGCTCCTTCCCAGCCCGCTCTAGATCGCCGAGCAAATGAGAAGGGATCTCTCGAGAAAGTGTCTCGCGGAAAGTCCAAGACGGGACGGCGGTCAGGACGATCCAGGGCACCCCTTTGGCTCGAATTTCGCACGACGTGCTTAGTGTTTTCGTTTGACGATAAGACCGAATGAATGGGACATTAATCGCCAAATAGCCCGGATTCTTGGCATCTATCAGGCGGGATTTTTATTCTATTGTCTGACCGAGGCTGAGTAATTCGAGTTTGGAGGAAGTGTTCCGGATGGACCCAAGTCTCGGCGTGGACCAATGAGGAACGACGTCCAGCGTCGCGCTGTTCGCTCGGGACTTGCTTTGCTCTCGCTCGCGTGCCGCGCTATTTCCGAACGGCGCAGCATCCCAAAAGGAATCGAACGAAAATTCGAGCTGGCTTTTACACCAGGCGGTTAACCGTGAGGTACAAACTTAGGACGTCGTCGTACCGACCGAGCGCGCACTCTACGTACTCTCTTTGCCCTTACCTCTGGTACTTAAACGTTCGGGCCTGGGGATTGGAGGAAAATATATCCGACGGTCCAGGAAAAGTTTGGGGAAACGCTCTCGAAAGAGAATTACTTTCTCTCCCTCCCAGACGTCATAAACGTGTTAACAACGGCAGAAGGCTTTCATTTCGTTTATCGAGTGGGTATCTCCTTCATTTGCGTTTGCATTTGACCATTTGCGTTGATAACATTCGAAAGAGAATCTGAATCGGATCGGATACATTTCTTATAAAATGCTGTTAAATGGTATACATTTATGTATTTATAGACGTCTCTACGTATGAACTTCATGTAAATTGATATATTCACCCGTGGTCGTACCGAATATAAATGGTAAGATTCCTCAAGAAGCAGGGGAGGAACGGAGTGTTTTTCACCGGAATGTTAACCGTCAAGTGCAAATTTAGAGACGTCGTCACTCCGTCCGAGCGCGATTTACTCGTTTTGCTCTTATCTCTGATACTTAAACGTTCAGAGGTGTAGATTGGGAGAAAATGTATCCTACAGCCCGGGAGAAGTTTGTGGGAATACATTTGGAAGCGAATTATTCTCTCCCTCTCTGCTATTAAAAGCTTATTATAAACGGGAAAATCGAAAAGCTTCGAATTTGTTCGTAGGATGGGTACCTGTCTCCTCCACTCGTATTTTTACCGGACCCCCTGTACCGATAATGCTCGAGAAGGAACCAGAACCACCGAATTTGATAACCTTCCTCATAAAATGCTAATAAATAGTACATATGTTTATGCAGTTATAGAAATCTCTAGGTATTCAGATGAGGTAAATTTATCCGCTTGCACGTAATCGTACCGAGTAAAAAAGGAAAGATTCCCCTGGGGAGCAAGGAGGAAACGAGATGGATTTTTCACCGGGTGGTTAACCGCGAGGTACAAACTTAGAACGTCGCCGCACTGGTCGAGCGCAATTGACATGCTCTCTTTGCCCTTGCCTCGGGGACTTAAACGATCCGCGGTGGTAAAACCGAGAAAATATATCCTCCAGTGCGAGAAATTTGTACAAGTACTCTGGGAAAGGGGTTACTTAGCTCTCCCACCTTGGGATAGGACATGGTCGACTTTCACCTCTACCTTCACAATGCACATTACCATTTATCGCTTAAACAGAGTACGCGTCTCTACCTTCTCTAAGAAGCAGTGACCAGATTTTCAAGTAAACGAGGCCGATCGGGCACCTGAGCACGTGTGATTGGTTTCTAGAAATGATCCTCGGATGTTCAATTTAATGTAACATTTATTTTTTCAATTTTTTTGACATTCTCCGATAGACCGCGAGAAATGAATCGCATCATTGATGGCAGATCGTTCTCTGCTACGTTAAATATCACTCGCCCACATTTACAAGTTTTTTTATAAGAAGTTATTAAATATTATGTAAGTAAGTAAGTTCTTAATTGACAAAAAAAGATATTAAACGAATACCCGAAACCGTGTACTTTATAATTAGCAAGCCGCGAATTCAAGAAAATAATTCGTTTAAAAAGAATCGGATAAATGGCCCTTACTTTGGTCATCTAGACCGACATGCCCCCTAACCGTATTACAAGACGGTCGAGGGTACTCCACCGACGAACGTCAGCTTCACCACCCTCGTCAGCCAGGGAGAAACGGCGAAATTTCTGACAAGATACCCGCGGAAAATGTGCCCGGAGTTGATCCTATAGGCACGTACCTATATAGCGGCAGAGGGTCTACCTGGCCAGGAGCCAGCCGCTAGGTTTCACGATAGTGCACGAGGGAGAACAGGGGGGTGCACGGGAGTGCACAGGGGTGCATACGGGGCGCACAGGGGGGCGCATAGCGGGTACCCAGCCCCTCCACGAGGCGTGGGTACCCGCATTGCAGCTGCAGCCCATCGTTCTAATGATGGCGACCACGCAGGTACAAATCCACCCATCCCCGTCCAGCCCCGATTTTCCACCAACACTTTGTTTCGCGCTCTTTGGCACTGCGAAGCCCGTAAACCGCGCTTCGCTGTCCAGAGCGATTATGTCCACTTTGCGCTTGTTTCGCGGTTAACCCACTTTCGGCCTACTCCTGGCGACCTCTGGACGAGAGAGGGAACCAAAGGGAAACGGAAGGTCGGCCGAAATGCGCGGCGGGATAAATTTTCCTATTTCATTTCGTCCCTTTTTTCACTTTCCCCTTTTGGTGCCCTATTGAATTCCCGGAGTTGAGCGAGCTGGTGGAAAAACCACCCCTTGGGTGATCAGCAGCGCGCGAACGGAACGATCCGCACGAGATTTCCTGGGGCAGCAGAGGTCCAGGGACATAAGTATTGGTCGACGAGCAAGTTTATCCGCCTCTCTCGCAACCCTAATGCGAGCTCGCGACGCGGCGACCAAGATCAAAGGGTGGAAGTCGGCTCCAGCGGATCGAATGGAGGTAATATACTTGATCTCCATCCCCGGATCGGTGGGATTATTGCTCGCGAATGGTGTCAATTATACCAAGAACCGTTTGACGACACACGGCCGTGCGCTACCCGGGTAGTCGGTGAATGCGGAATCGCGGAGAGGGGTTCCAGAGCCGGGGTGGAAGGTGCGCCACCTCCGGCCGGGGTGGGCGGAATAAGTTGGCGGAGGTCGGCTCGAGTGGAGCTCCATCGACTGCTCGGTCCTGGGGCAGGGGCAGGGGCAGGGGACAGGGAATCGGTGGCAAAGGTTACTCCGATTCGTAATGAGGATCGGAGAGGAGTCGAGGAGCGATCGAAGGTGCGCACGCGCGGAGCCTCCGCGTCGGCGGATCCATTCTTGTTACTCCTGGCGACATCTTTAATTCATCGAATGCGGATTGCTTGCTGAATCCCTGATGAGCTTTATTCCACATCCGCGCGCTCGAACTATTGGATCCGATGAGAGATTCTCATACGATAATACCCTCGCTAAGCCACCGCTCGGCCGGTTTTTCTCCCCCTGACTCCATCGACTCCCTCGACTACCCACTTAAGAAACTCTCCGGGCCAGCTTTTTCGATTTCGGCTTCCCATTTGCCCCCCTCCTGCGGCGCACTTTCTCCGCGCTTCCCTCGTCCCTGGACGCGCGGACTCTTTCTCGTTTTCTTGGGGAGGAAATTGAGCGGAAAACTGGCTAGTGAGGATCTCTTGCTTCGTCCTTTGGCCGGACAATGGTGCTCGCTGCTCCGCCGGTCCCGGCCCGGGACTCCGGACCCACTTAATTCCGCCATGGTGCTCGCGGATCCTCGGCTCTGGAAGGGAAAGCCTCGTGAATGAAGATTTCTCTTTTGCTCCTGGAATCGGCTCTCGCCACCGAATTCCCAGTCCTCCTTACGCTCCTCCCGGAAGACCCGGGAAACTGTGCCGTGCCCCGACGCAGTCCGCAGCCTCTCCGCAAAATGATCCGCACCCGCGGGTTGTGCCAACAAAGGACCTCAATGAGTCCACTGATAATTACCTCGCTGCGTTCTTATAATATACGCTTGTACAGTTAACGACGTTTTCCTCCATCTTTGTGATTTGTAAGTTATCCAAATCTGGAGGAACCTCCGTCCTCCTCGTAACTTCGGGGCATCTTATTCCGGTCTCCAACTTGGGAAGCTCGAGATCACAGCGGAATATGTTCGAACGAAAGTTACCGCTCTCGATAAACCTCAACTTTCATCCTCTGTGAACTTTTTTGATGGCACAGATATTAGTCGAGAAAATCCAGGGAAATCAGGAAATAGAGCAGCGGATCCACGTTGCTCCATAGCGCAGACGGTAGGATATCCCCAAACTTATCATGACTCTGAGATTATGGTAATAAGGACCCTCTATGAATTTCCCTAAGCTGAATCTGCTATCTGCAGCAGCTCCGATGCTAAAAGAGAGTATAACCCATTTTTCAAGTTTTCGATATTTTTATATGTCGATATAGTCGATTTTTCCCTAACCCTGATTTGTATGTCAGCTGTTCTTATGATATTGAATACAAGTTTCTAACTATAATTATCTTTCCTTCCTTGCCACCTTCGGTATTTTATTTACATTTCCTTTACTAAATCCGCGTTTGTTTAAAAAAATCGTTAAAACGTGAGTAATATCATGGTTTTGAACCTTCGCAAAGGTCTCTAATTACTTGGTTCCGTTTTCTCATTTTGGAGGGAAACTGATACGGTTTCGTTTTCCGTGCCAACCGCGTGAATTCATCGGAATAACCGAGAGGTCGTTTTGCCACGAGTGCGGTTCTGCGATCGCAAGACTTTCCGCCCTTAATAATTCAAATCTCTGAGTACTTGAAAAATTGAATTTAATAATTCACCCTCGCGCAAAACCCCGGCGGTTGCGAATGCCGGCCCTGCCAGAAGCGCCATGAAATATGAAATATTTCGCGCTATTTCTTAATTCGATACCAGGGCACCTCGAATCGCGTATGTTTCTCCTTTGGCCGGATGCAGAGTTGGCCCGTAATTTAACCTCCGAAAACCGTTTTAACTTTCACGGAAGGGCAAAATGGCAGCGCAGAAGCTGGCCCTCTTGGTCTCTTCATATCCATTTCCATAGTCATCCATAATTCTCCATAAGCATCGAGTGCGATACGCTTCTCGCTTTCGAGCCGAGCATTTCCATTCCAACTTCAAAGCTCGCTTATATTTCACAACTACATATGAGAATCCTTAAGTGCTCCCGTTATTGAAGTACTAATTTAATAACCCGACACACATGCGCTGCATAAATAGCCAATAATACTTAATCTCCATTTAGTCATTCTTTTAAAAGTTCTTCAGTTCCTCGATTCCACAGTATATATTCACAATAAAATAGATACATTGAACAAAGTATTCCGCGTTTTCAATATGAAACGCAATTACTATTCGCCAAAGTTTCAATTGATATGTGAATGAATACTTTACGATTATCAGTTTTAATTTCTTCTACTACTTTATAAATTAACCTAGCCGCTTTGCGTATGATATTAGGTGTTGGGTAAATTGGGTAAGTTGTCTTTTAAAACGCACTCAATAACTAAAGCAAGGTGATAACTATCTTGCCCTTATTTATTTGTTGCATTCATTTTTGCAATATTTTGCCCCCTTTGTGAGTCCACGTGGAGTCGGAGTAATTCAATAAAACAGATACATTGAACAAAGTATTCCTCGTTTTCAACATGAAACGCAATTACTATCCGACAAAGTTTCAAATGATATGTTAATGAATACTGTACGATTGTCAGCTATACTTTCTTCTACTACTTTATAAATTAACCTACTCGCTTTGCGTATGATATTGAGTGTTGGGTAAGTTGGGTAAGTTGTCTTTTAAAACGCACTCAATAACTAAAGCAAGGTGTTAACTATCTTGCCCTTATTTATTTGTTGCATTCATTTTTTGCAATATTTTGCCCCCTTTGTGAGTCCACGTGGAGTCGGAGACGACGAGAAAGTGGCACGGGACTCCGTCCTCGACGGGAGTCGCAACCCAAATACATGATGCAACGGATTCCGATGATATCGCAGTGGTCCAGGGTGTTTCGATTCGTGCGTAGATGTTCCAGTTAACCTCCGGTTAACCCCGACTGAATCCAATGTATCGATGACGTCAAAACGGCTGCTCTAATTCGACAAAGTATCCGCATCGGCGCTGCGAGTCTGCGGGAGCGTCGTGACGCGTCTTCAGAAGCGATTTTTGCGTATTCGATAAGCGAACACAGCTGGTAAAAAATTGCAAAAACACGGATTGGTCATTAGAGCGAGTACCTAAAACGGGGGAATTACTCATTCAGTCAAGAAATCCCATTTAGTGGAATAAAATTCAGTAGTCATGTCTTATTTTGTTCATATTTAGCAACTGGAAAAGAAACAGGTGATGTTACGACTTGTCACGTGATAAACGCTTTAACCGCCATGGCGTGTGTTTTTTACCGCGTGATTATTTCCTTTGTCCCGTAAAAGATCCCACTGATCCGAGTATAACCTCGAGAAATTAGTGGGGACCACTTTCTTCGGTAAACTAACTCGATGGAAAGTCAACGTCCATTCTCCTTGATTTCCATGGTGCAGGGTAATGCCTTTCAGGGTATGTATATTTTGACAATAGAATATGTTATTTTGACGCCTCGACGTTTATACGCATCCTCAAAAGGGGGAATACTGTCAATGCCAGAAAACTATCGGCAGGATCCAAACATAGATCAAGTATAATTAGAAGCTTAGGCGATCTTAACTCGCCGTCCTAAACGAGCTCAATGTGCGTGTGCTATGCCAAATGCACTTGTGCAACGAGATTCGAGGTCCGATGCTATGTATAACAACAGTCGAACTGCGAAGAAGTGGTGCTCAACTACCCCGATGCCATCTTTGTTTAGGTATTTTCAGGACAAAGACACCTAAAGCAAACCGAGATAGAATTGCACTGCAAAAACGATCCATCTCAATAAATCCTTTCCATACGTACGCATTCGAATTCGATAAACTCCATCTCAAATGAAAGAAGAAAAAAAAAACAGATTTCAGAATTACGGAAATATTCCACTGTTATATCAGCAGGCATGGCTTAGGTTTGGCCGCTAAAGAAATATGTAAAAAAGTATTTCCAGAGAACATAGACGGGAAATCCGCTGGCGCGGTTTTACTTGGCATGGATAAATACTGGAAGGATTTAAATCGAAGGAGGTATTTACTTTGAAGCAGCAATTAAACGATTCGGTGTGGTCCATGGTTACGTTAACAAACAGAGAATGAACGAAATTTTTTACCGATGAATGGAGTTAAATCCATTTATTTTGATTTGACCTCATCGTTGTAGCCGCATGGGGTGTGTAACTGACAGATCACGGTAAATATGGTAACAAAACGTTTAACAAAAACGGCGAAATTTTTCCGGAGTTGGGATTATTTCTATAACGAATGATTACGAACTCATGTTGCTGTACCTATTAAAACCAAGTTGGAATGAAATTGTTTATCATCTCAGAGGGGTATATATGGAAGTATATCAACTCTTAATATGAAATCCTATTTCCGAGGTATCGGAGCAAGTAGTGCTAATGGTACCCTTTGTTAAACACATGTAGCGATTTATTTATTGCGCAAAAAATGTTGCTGTACTACCTATTAAAACCAAGTCGAAATCAAATTGTTTATCATCTCAGCGGGTATATATGGAAGTATATCAACACTTAATATGAAATCCTATTTCCGAGGTATCGGAGCAAGTAGTGCTAATAGTACCCTTTGTTAAACACGTGTAGCGATTTATTTATTGCGCAAAAAATGTTGCTGTACTACCTATTTAAATCAAGTCGAAATCAAATTGTTTATCATCTCAGCGGGTATATATGGAAGTATATCAACACTTAATATGAAATCCTATTTCCGAGGTATCGGAGCAAGTAGCGCTAATCGTACCCTTTGTTAAACACGTGTAGCGATTTATTTATTGCGCAAAAAATAGATCCTTGAGGCGCGGAGGCAGTCATATTGCAGAGGTGGCGTCCAGGCGCGAGTTAATTTGGCATCGAAAGAAGTTTTAATTTTAGAAATGGGAACCTCCGATTAAGAGTCATGATTAGTATTTATTTCGGTCGTGTTTGGGCCGGATTCCGCGAGCTATACTTGGCGCACCGGTGTCGTGGTGCAACCTGGCCCATTAGCCCCGATAGCTCGCCTAACGAGAGACCATCGAGAGACCTGACAATCGATCATCGAATACTCTGATCTGGTCGATAACAACATTCCCCTTGAATATTTGAAAACCGTCCGACAGACGTTTGGTTCAATTTTTCACGAGAAATGAGCCTAGACAAGTTAAGCCGGCACTCGCGCGAATCGCTCTGCGCAAACGTTGGCAAAGACATTACTGAATTTTACAGGGGAATCTTTATTCTGCGAAAACAAGGAATTTTGTGCCACTCGAGATATACTACGGAGGAAATGGAATTTTAATGCCCATTCAGCCAACGTAATCGTTTAGAGTCCGGTACGAAGGTAGAAGAAAGTTCAATATTTAATAAGAAATCCTTTAATTCTGATTACCTGGGGGAATTAAGTGTCGGAATGAATATTTTGTTAATGTCACCGAAATTGTTAGAGACACATGGCGAAGTGATTATTTGCAGGTAACAACTTATTTACAATTATACCTGGCTCGCCGCAACTGTGGTGTAACGTGGCCCATTAACCTCGATAGCTCAAATAACGAGAGACCCTCGAAAGACCTGACAATCGATCATTGAACAATCGGTTTTGTCAGTTCCAACGCAACACTCGAATATTTCGGAACCTAGCGGAATTTAGCGGATAATATCAAAGACGCGTTGTCACCTCATCATGAAAGAAAACTTGAAAAAAACCGATTAATTGATCTGGAATAATCATCTCTGAAAATTATAACAACAACCTAACATGTCGAAGCATCGCATCAACATTTTTTCCCGTGTGAATTAAGTACCTTGAGTGAAAACACTAAAACCGACAATTCTGACAGAGAATGACCATAATGGGGCAATGGATGGACCTGATGGACTCTTAATGGGCAATCTACGTAATATAGTCGGACGGCTGATGGCTTAAATTCAGTTTCCAGGGACCCGTTTGCGGCGCTACAACTGTAACGGTTGCAACGCTATTTTTTTCTGCTTGTACGAAATTAACCCTTTTATCAGGGGGCTCTAAAACCGGGACAATTTTTGGGAATATTCGCAATGGGTCAATTTGCGGACCTGGCGGAACTCTCTACGGCTCATCCACGAAAGGTAATTGAATGGCTTAAGTTTGGTTCCCGAGGATGACAACACCATAACCATTCCGAAGACTTCCGAAGTGACAGTTGGGAACGGAAGTGCAACCACCTCCGTTCCCAGCGCCACCGCTCGATTCCTAACTTCCTTCCTAAACGGAAGTTTAAGCGACCCTGAGAGCTTACTTCTCGTCCAGTTACGTCCACCGGCGAAAAGGAGGTCGAACCCCGGTGAGCAGAAAGGTTTCATGGTTGGTTCTCTAAAAAAGAATGGGTCCGCCCCGAAAACCAGGAAAATGCATTAATTTCTTTCCTGGAGTAATCCTACCTTTCCTCATTAATTTCAGAGACCGTAGCAAAGGGATCGGTTACCTTAATTCGCTCCGGAGAATAATTTCTGAAACCCCCCAACGGGAAAGAAATTCTCGGCTCGACAATTAGTCTTAGAAATTATCTTACTCGACTCCAGAAAATTGAAGAACGAAGGTCTAGTCGAAAAATAGAGGTGCCATGCATATATCGGCTTGGGGTAATTTTCACTTAATGAGATGTGAATGTAAAAATTGTCGGACAGTGACATTAAATTTAAAACATTGAGCTATAAGGGAATATATATTTATGTACCTATTGGCAAAACTGATACACGGCTGTATATTGATTCCTATAATTTTTAATAAAACTTGAACGTTTATAAACTGTCTTCATCAGTTTTGCGGTATTTATGATATCTTTTATGTTTGCTAAAAGTAAAACAATGATGACATCGAAATATCGTTAAACATGGACAAATTCCTCTTTAAGAATAATTATGATCGTAGGTTGTGATTATTTCTGGATTAATTAAAATACATTACGTCGTTATGGCACGTGTAATTATTCTCTGTGCTAAATCTGCACTTTCGCAAGAAAAAAATTGTTTATTGGATGATTCTCCCGAAATGTGCCCCGTAGGGATCGCTTAACAATGCGCACTAATGATGCAAACAAAAAAAAAGCGATACCAGTAGTTAAAAGAGAAGGCTGTTAAAAACAGAGCGAGGCACTTTCCTGGGAAAAAGTTAAATCGTTGAACATCACGGAAAACGTGCTCTGGGGGTCGTTTTACATGACATCGCGGTGATGTAGATAAAAAATGATACTGCCGCTTTAGGCAGAGAAGGAGAGAGAAAGAGAGAAAGAGAGGGAGGGAAACAGAGAAGGAGAGAACACTATTAAATGCAGCTAGCCATTTTTCCCGGGAAGGCATTAAATTAATGAACGCTACTGAAATATCCTCTGAGCATCGTATTACGTGATTTTAACAAAAAGCACCTTCGGTCTAAAAAATCATAGCCAAATTCATTCATCTTTCTTCAATTAATTACAGGACGTACGCAAATTGCTTTTCCTTCAAAAAATGTTAAATCAACTATTCTTTTCCAAATGGTATAGAATTTTCCTACCATTAAAAAGATAAATTAAATATTTTTACCAAATTTCACAGTACATTTTATTTCACATGAAATGCAAGAATATCTATCTATTAATCTATTAATAACAATTACAATTTTCCTCAAAATCATATGTGAAAATCTAGTTTTCTACTTCGTCTAACTAAATAAAAAATTGAAACCAAATCTACATTAAAAAGAAATCTAATTGAGAGAACTAGAATTCTGGTTACTGAAATTGGATTGTATTATTAAATATGCCCTTACTGTCTTCCTTACTACTTCTCTGGTAACTCAATGAAGTCTCTTAATACAACAATGACATGATCATAATACTGGCCATCACGGGAAACACACTAAAACTAGAACATTGCATGGATCGTGATGGATCGTTATATGACAAATCGTGTAAAATAACATTTCCTTTTCGCTTATTTACTAGAAAAGTTATGCTAGTTTTTCTTCACTTCACCTACTCCTTTGCAATCCAATTATAAATAAATTGAAGAAAACACTTTCACCAGCGCGGAGTATACTCATGCAATTTAAAATACGCAATTTCGCCTGATGTGCATTAGACAAGATTACATAAACTTAAATTAGATTAGGTTATATTAGATTTTATTAGATTAGATTGAATTGAGTTAGGTTAGGTTGCATTCGTCAAAATGAGCATTTACCTTAGTTTTCAATTTGTATTACTTTTCAAGATATTTTGCGCTACACATAAACGACACTACACATATTTTATAAGTGCAATGTCGTTTGCATGCAATACAGTATACCTTTGAGACAGTACACTTCAACTTCAATATCCGTTCTCATACTTTTAATTATACGGATCGTTTATGGGGGTTATGTGTCTTGAAACTGAGCCTGGACAATACTATATGATTTCAGGCATTCAGCGTATGAGGGTCAGATGGTTAAAAGAATTATTTGGAGAAGACAATATCCACCCGAATCAAGAATTGCACAAAATTGCATAATTATTGCACATGACGAGACACAGGGCCAAAATCTCCATGTTATCACCCAACGATCACTTAGACCAGGCACTACATCATAGTACACAAATCTTGCTTATGTCTTAGGTCCATTACAATTTATCCATACACGGGGAAATAATTCACAGTCACAATAAAATATTTTACTTACTCCAGCTTACACTTAAAAATGAATCAGCATCATTTTTCCACAGAAGTGAGTCGCTGTATGGATAACAAAACAACAAGGGCATCACAAATTGTACTCTTAGCAGCAATATTCTTTACCGACGACAACAAATTGTATGTCGCTCACTTGATAGAGGAGTAACACCCTATCTTATAGGGAAGTGCTCCTACAAGTGCGGATCGTGGAGCCTTATTCACGTTCCAAAGCGGTACCCTTTCCGGATCATGATCACCCAGTCATGTTAATTCAGCACCAACACGAAAAGATTCGACCATCACTCGTCAAAGCCACCTAACCCCACCCAAACGACTCCACTGATAATTTACGAGCATCTCGACGTTTCTTCAGGCAATTGGCGATAAAATGACAACTCATCAGCGGCTCTGGATGGAATAAGTACCAGAGAATCGTCGTAAACCCGAACGGCCGTGAAAACTCAGCCACTTCTCGGTTAGGAGCAAGAAAAATGACCCCAAGCCATACCCAAGCCGCAGGATATTGCGACGAGCATCGTCGGCTCGCATAGCATTTTGCCGAGGGCCCGTCCTCTTTTCCGAGAGCTTTTTCCGAATCAGCAGTCGAGATTAACGGGTCGTTACGAGTTACTCGCGGCCGCAAGTTCGAAAGCTGTGGCTCTCGAATAATGCAACAATCGTGTTCCCGAGTCCGGATCTCCCGCCGGTAGCTCGACCGCCGTTCCATCGCATGCCCTCCGCTCTTTGCCTTCCCTCCACCGCGGATCCTCGTACTAACGAAGCCGAGTGCACGTGCGCGTACTTGCACGTACCTTCACGTACTCTCACGTAACACCGAAGCAAGCCCGCGACCTCGCGCAACCACCCCAAAGTAGCTTTGAACCTACCACAACCTTTTCGCCGCCCTTACTAAGCGATATCCATAATATACGCGTATTAAGTAAATATGGAATGTCCATAAGTATATAGAAAATCGAGGTCGTTAATAGATTTTTTATAATTAAGGTAGATACCTACTTAACGTATATAATATAATTTATATCACACATACACGCTTATTTGATATTGTGTAGATAATTGCAGATTCTAGGATTGGTATATATATCCAATATGTTACTTGTGTAACATCTACCACTTTTCTACTCCTAGGCATGACAACAGAAAATCCCAGGAGACACCGTAGTCTGATGAAGAATAATCAACACTTTCCGCTAAAAGGTCCAATCATTGTGTAATATGGATAACATAAGTTGTTACGGTAATAGGACTAACCGACGTGGCAAGGTACCAACAACCTGTCGCACTACAACCGGTTGACACGTCCCTGACGGAAATCGCAGGGCCCACAATATTCCACCGAAGACGGCCGCACGTCACCTAACGCACGTCTTGCGATCCAAGCAAAGCTCAGGAGTCATCAATTATTCCAAGTCGGTTCGACTTGGCTGACACCGGTAAGTGCAGCGTTCCACTGACTGACGCGGTACCAGATACAGGACTCGGTTGCTTGCCACGACGACCGTAGGGTCCGAGGTCTTTCGTCTAGGACCCTTCTCGGCCGCGACCGAAAGGCCGTGACCACTGCTGCAGATGCGAGTAACTCGGTGCAGATGGTCGAGTTCTTTGAACTTTTCCATTCGGACAAATATAGTTAACGACGTTCCCACCCCCATGAACCGGGTGGCAGACGAAACTTCAAAATGGCTTCGGATCCAAACCTTCCGACGCAGTTGGTAAGGATCCTTGAGTCCTGCGCCCTAGAAATGAAGGGTCCACCTTTGTGCCATTTTCTGATGCGATTCCTTTAATCCTGAGCAATGGAAATCATGATCCAACTCAATGCCACCTTCTGATGAGATCCCTTCAGTCCTGCGCACTGGAATTAATTTCCCACTTTTATCCTATTCTCTGATGACACTCCTTGTGCCCTGTGCTCTGGAAATAATTATCCAACTTTGTACGACTTTCTGATACATGTACGCGATAATCTATTTTCTTGGTCGGGAGCACGTCTCCGCAAGAAACTAATTATCGGGTCTTGGGGTCGCAAGACCAGCAGTAAAACAATTGGTCCTTGCTTTTTGGGCGGTTCGTTGACGTCACAGGCGACAAAATCCTCAGTCTCTAATGCGCTTCGCCGTGGACTACTGTTGTCGGATGCAAATCGTGCAGTTTCGTTAACGAGGCACGTAGAGATTCGCGGTTCCCTGCACTTTTTACCAACTGTGGGACGTTAAACATACAAAGGCAGTTCTCGGAGAATTCGGTCAGCGAGTGGTCTGCATTGACTCTGCCTGACTTCTGCTATGAGGGAGAAATGTGACCGCCATGGACGTTTCCGTTCTTAGCCAGTTCCGGTCAGCCTTTGTACTTTTCGGGAGCCTCTCCAAAACTTCAAATCCTTTCGTTAGCTCGGAGATGATACAATTAAACGATCTCGAATGTTATAACTAGTCGGATATGCATCCATTGTTATTTTTTTTTGCCAGAGTGGCGGTCATTTCCTTCTTTGAATGCAGCCCCAGGAATGGCCACGCGTCCGATGTGCACGTGGTTTCTGCAATGGACCCTCGTCTTATTTACACGGGACGCCGATGTTCGATACCGACACAATGGAAGCAATATCCGTCGACCGTGGAAGTTGAGGGAAGCGGATAAATAACAATGCGTCCACAGCGAGACCGTTTCTAATTGCTGCGGAACATTTTTTTTTTCTTCCCGCCACCTAAAACCTAGTGACACATTTTTGCTTCCACTTGCATCGAATATTCTTCCTTCCTTAAGAGAATCCGGTTTAAACAAAACGTTTACTTTCCTTCGTTTTAATATGCGTAGAAAATCGCAAAACCTTTTTCGCATCGAGTTAAGAAATATCATTTCTACAGTGACATATAACGAACGTTATACATTTCGGGCGAAGATATGTTAAATCAGACTATGTACCAAGTTTGTTTTAATCATTTAAACATGTATCACTAAAGGACTTACAAATGTTTACCTTGTGATATTTACTTTTTATGATATATGAAAGCAACTTCCTATTCGATCGTTTCTACGGGAGGATCTCTTTGACAAAGGTCCATTTATACCCAGAGACAAAAATTCATTGAACCAAAGAAATATATCTTTTCGTTTCGTTTACACAATCGGCAACAATTTCAAGCGAATTTATGGCTTATCCTAGCCGAAGCGTAATTTCCCTTCTTTCAAGGAAAACAGCAGGCCCAAGTGCACTCGCCCCGTGCGGCCGGACGATCGGGCCGCGGCGCAGCGCGCGTTTTCCGCACCGGGCCCTTGTCCTATTTACATTGTACGTCCATGTTCAATATGGCTACAATGGAAGCAATACCCGTCGAGAGTGGAGCGCGAGGGGGAGCAGTTAAATGACAACGCGTCGACGAGCGTGCCCGCCGGTCCACAAGCCGCCGTGCTCCGGCGAGTGTCCGACGTTTGTTTTCCGTCGGGCCGAAACTAAAACGGGGGGCGAAAAAACGATATCGGTTCGCCCGAACCCGATTGGCGGGTGTACCCTCGGATTAATGGGGTTTGATAAATTGTACCACGCGTCTCCCGCCGCTCTACCCTAAGAAATCGAGACAATTAAGGTGATGCGAAAGTGGCGTCGAAGAGGTTTTGTTTATAAAACTTTTCTCCCAACTCGGTTTACCGAATGGTTTGAAACTTTGCAAGGTGAATAGGGAGACTATAAGGAAGGTACTGAAACTCATGAAATTTCAATTCCTTTCAAATTTCTTTATAGGTATTTTAAAAATAGTTTGTAAAAAATGAAATTTCGCGAGTTTCAGGATCTACCTTAGGGTCTCCATATTCACGTTTTAACCTTTTGCACGCGGAGTTTTTTTCGCCCGGATGAACTAGCAACTCGAGACGATTTTCTGCATACTTGATGTACCCTCGGATTAATGGCGTTTGATAAATTTTACCACGCGTCTCGCGCCGCTCTCCCCTAAGAAATCGAGGCAATTAAGGTGATGCGAAAGTGGCGTCGAAGAGGTTTTGTTTATAAAACTTTTCTCCCAACTCGGTTTACCGAATGGTTAGAAACTTTGCAAGGTGAATAGGGAGACTATAAGGAAGGTCCTGAAACTCATGAAATTTCAATTCCTTTCAAATTTCTTTATAGGTATTTTAAAAATAGTTTGTAAAAAATGAAATTTCGCGAGTTTCAGGATCTACCTTAGGGTCTCCATATTCACGTTTTAACCCTTTGCACGCGGGCTTTTTTCGCCCGGAAGTTTTATGAACGATTGAGCTTTCGAATACCACTTTCACATCCCCTTAAATCCCGAAAATTGGCCGGCCGGTTATCCTCCGTTTCCGCGACGGTACGGCGGCACCCGCTTCCGGGGAAGAATCCGCAGGCGAGTTTTTTTTTTTTTTTTGCGATTTCGAGGTTTTATCGACGCTTATGGAGATGGGACACTGAGCGCCGCCTCTCGAACTGGTTGTACGCATTGTACCTCGCTCGAACGGTTTATTCGGTATCGTCGTATCGCGCGTGAACAAAAAAGATACGCAACGCCCGACGCGAAATTCCGTTGTTTTGGTCACCAGGGAAATCCCCGGGGAAAATAGAGCCGAAAATCTTCCCCGTTGGGTTTTTTTAGGAAGCTAGACTATGGGAGCGGAGTAATTTTGAAATAAAACCCGAACGTGGGCCACCAGTTTCCGTGTTTTCGTTACAGATTGGCGGAAAATGTCGAGCGTGGAAAGTCGAGTGAATATTCGTTAAGGTAATTTTGCCCCAATTCTGCGCTGTTAAATGTATCCATTCAAAGTGTAGCGGGTACGTAGTCTAACTTGTTTCAAGATGCGACATTTCGAAAGTAAAAGGATACTAACATCGAAAAGGATGTACGCTACATTTCGAAATCTTTTGTATACCGATTTTTTATCACGCTCGCGTACGCAAATGTATCTATTTAAAGGAAACCCCATTGTAGTACATTTATTAACATTTGTCCTGATTTCGCTTCCCATCTTCCCGATTTGTTCAAAATTACGAATTTTTTGCACGGATCCTTACGTAGAAATAGCGCTCCTCGAAATGCAGTGTACATTCGTACGGTTTTCATTTCGAGTACCACTGTTGTGCTTTTGGTATCGCATTATCGTTTATCATATGAAATCAATGGCAATAGGCTCTTAAAGAAGGAAATCATTTTCACTGATTCCCAAGTGAATAGCCCCTCGGAACCGGTGGTGAAGTTTAGTGTACATTTCTCCCATGTTCATTTCGAGCGCCGCTGTTTTCGGTTTTAGTATACATTTGCATTCGAAACCGTTTGAAACATCGAAACATTTTCAACAATGTAAGGGTTGAAGCGGACGTCCCCTTTTCTGGGCCCGAACGCATCGGATTTCACGCGGGGGTTCCGGGATTCAAGATTCGAGGGGTCCGCTGGAGTGCAAGGGGTGTCGCTTTCTACGGTGTAAAAAAGGGGCGAACAAAGCTACAAAGGGCCCGGGTAAAAGTCGACACTTGGAGGGAAATCCGAGGAGAAAAGGGGGAAACTTCATCAGCGGAAATGGCAGGTCCTAACCTCCACGGGAGCCGCTAATGCGACCTAATAGAGACGATCGACGAAGCCACGTGGGCTTTGGGGCCGTCACTTCCGGATCGTAAAGGCGATTTTACTGCCGGCGACAGGGGGATCTAATTAAATGACGGAGCAGGTGGTGCCACCGATCGTCGACTACGAGCACTGCCATCTACGTGCACTCGCGCCAAAAAGCGTGTACATCACCTCCGTTTCATTTGTGGAAACGGAAAAGAATTGATCGAATATTTACGTGACTGGCATCGAGACTTTAAGAGAGAGAAATTTAATATTTACAAATAAAGGCCATATGCCGTAATAAAAAGCAGTGTATAATAAACTGCATCGCAAAATGGCAACGTGGAAGGTATAACACGTACTTAAAACACGAGAGGACATTAGAGATGTGGTAGTCTTTCCTTCGTTTCTGTGCATTAACCATTCGGAACAGTCGTTACTCCCGTGCAAATGAAGTGCCAATAAATAGCCCGAAATCGCGACCTCAATCTAGGTTATGGTACCCACAGCATCCCTGGACTGCAGCGACCCCCAACGGCCATGCCGTAAACTACTCAAAGTGCCTCGCTAACGGAGTCACTCGATCCGATGGAAATCAACGAGAGTTTCCCGGACGTACGCCAAACCATGTTTGGCTTGTAAACGATGTCGCTGACTTGGGGATGCACTCTCGATGCACCTCATTACCCGCGAGCCGAATGACCAGGTAACTGCAGGTAAACTACAGGTTCGCGTCAGCCCTTTAAAGGCTGCAATTCGCATGCGTAAACGTCCTTAAACGCGTCACGTGCTTCAAGAATTTCTCGCCGGTAATGCTAGTACTCACCGTTGATTTACCGGCGAACCTGTGGATACGGAATGGCAAAACTTCATAAATTGGCAGACCAGAAAAACTCTCTAGTTTCCTCTCAAGTTCGAACACCGAAGATTGCCGAAATACAATGTGTAACCTTTCGGCGTGGTGTCGCGTTCAGTGGTGGTTATCCCGCCGTGAAGAAAGGGTTAGAATGATGAATTGAAAGCGTCGCTCGTATTACGGATCATCTTTTGACGTCAATCTTTGGGAATTTAAGCAGCAGCTTGGTATTGTCCCGTCAAAGGACAAGAAAAACCTGAGGAAAAAGAACTACACCACGAACACGGCGAAGCCTGCGGAAACATTGTGGATTTTCTGCGGCTGGTGCCGCGTGACGCCGGCAGAAATCACGCTGATCGCTCGGACGGTAATTTTCAGAAACAATTTGCCCGGCAGCGCTGGAATCGCGGCGAGGTGTCGGTCGACGCGCGGCTGGAATTTCATGAACCACTCCTGCACGCCTCGGCTACCGACACTGCTGTAGCTGCCGTAGCTGCCGTAACTACCGTAATGCACCGTCGAAGGGCCGCGGGAAAACATTTCCGAAATTGTGTTTTTCCCGGGACGTTAGCACCATACGCCAGAAAATGGGCGAGCCACATTTTGACACCACACCCAGCAAACGATCCAAAATTGTCGGAGAGCAATATCTCCAGTTTGAACTTTTTAAGCCAAGATATTGCAAAATTCATTTATCGATATGCATTAACTAACAGGGCTGCCAATCTTGAATTATGGCTGAGGGAAAACAGTTTCGAAATTGTTTTTTCCCGGGACGTTAGCACCATACGCCAGAAAATGGCCGAGCCACATTTTGACACCACACCCAGCAAACGATCCAAAATTGTCGGGGAGCAATATCTCCAGTTTGAACTTTCTAAGCCCAGATATTGCAAAATTCATTTTTCGATATGCATTAACTAACAGGGCTGCCAATCTTGAATCATGGCTGAGGGAAAACATTTCCGAAATTGTGTTTTTCCCGGGACGGTAGCACCATACGCCAGAAAATGGCCGAGCCACATTTTGACCCCAGCAAACGATCAAAAATGTTCGCAGAGCAATATCTTGAGTTGGAATTTTCCAAACCCAAATATTGCAAAATTCATTTGTCGAACTGCATTAATTAACAGGGCTGTTAATCTTAAACTCGGTTAGCTGGGTACGGCGGAAACGAAGAAGGAAATGACGTAAAAACGACACGTTTATGGAGGCTTTAGAGTTTCATCCATGGCGCACGTTTATGGGGCACGGAGGGAAAGAAAGGATCGCCCTTGGCGGAGGTTTCGATTACTGGGATTATTCATTTACGGCCGCAAGATGGCAGGACTTCTGCCAAGGGGTAGACGGTTCGAGGAACCTCCTAAATCACCGTAAAGGGGATTCCCGAGACAGATTGGACCGAAACCAATCGCCCGTCCGGCTCGCCGAGAGGAGGATCCCGATGGGATCCCGGACCTTAACGACGCGTTCCTGGAGTTAATGTATAGTCGTTACGGATCTAATCTTACGCGAAGTCGCCCCCCGTCGCCATTCTTCTCGGGAAAATCATCCCCGGGCGTTAAATCGGTGCGTTTCTTTTTTTCCCACCCCCCGGGACGCTTCGAATTCATCCGTTAACCTCTGATCTTGACATCATTGATATCGGACCGGCACATTGGGTTGCCCTCGAAGAACTGCTATAACTTCCGGTCCCTCGGAAAACTTTTTGCGGCGTCCTGATACTCCACTCCGAACGTCTTTAAGGGAGAAAAGGGTAATGCGCCGAATTTATCACGAAATACTTGCTATTAAGGTGACGTGACAGTCTGAAGAGTCAAATCATTGATGAAACTTTTCTCCGAACAAGAAGAATTAATTTATTAGTTGTAGTACAGCACTACTCTGCATTACTTTTAAACGACAGGAATGTATTTCGTGCAAAAAGTAAATCGCAAGTCAATCCAAGAAATGAGAGCGAAGAGAAAAAAGAAAATCGAAAGTTAATTCGCAGCATTTTGCAAAGAGCCGATACAATAGATAATAAAACCGAATTCTATCGACACGTCCGTATATCTCAATTGGCTTTCCATGTACTATAAAAAAATTTCATATAAAATTAAAAACACCCTAGATTTTGGAAAGAACTATAAGTTCAAAAGGAAGACTTCCTCCCTGTGTCAGCACCATCACTATCGACCGCACAGAGAAAACATCGATCTGAATTACATCGACGCTGATACTGACACAGACGGATTGATACGGATACCAATACGGAATCGAGTGAACATCCCAACATGAATCTAATAAGATGATATTTCTATCCGTGCAATTATATACGGAATGATACGATCGGGATTGGTCTGAATCGGTCTTCTCCCACTTATCAGAGGATTAATCCAAGAAACATTGCTTAGTAAATTGCATTTAATTCAAGTCCACGTCATTTGGCAATCTAAAGGTCTACAGAGCATGTATTTCGGTGACCTTCATTTCTTTATGAATATTTGATACATGGCAAACATCTTCGGTGCCCATTTTCATCATAAGCAAGCAATTGCTGTACCATCACGCGGTACCTCGCTACCAGCTGGGTTCGTTTATTGTTAGAAGCCGTATCGGTCCTTCCGATCTACATAAATTTCTGTAACTCCTGCAGCTATAAAGGTATCGCCATGCGATCAAACTATTAAGGTTCATTGAACCGTATTAACGCACCCATTTACGTAGCTGAAATACAAATTACGTATATCACCTTCACGCAGGGTAGGTTTTTGAAAACAAAGTACAGTTCAGATTTTACTTCTAACGTTTCATACTTTTTCGAACACACCCAGGAAGGATAATTTGGTTGCAATTACCGTAGCGAAAAAGTTCAAATATTCTCGTCATTTAAGCCACATAAACGATGAAACTAACCATATCAAATGATAAATGTAACCTTGCCAATTGTTGCTGCAACCGTGGTGGTGAACTAAAATGTTGTAGGAGCGAGTACCGGAAAAAAGGATAATATTAATTATGCAAAGAAGTTACGATAAGCACAATGTTACGGTAACTCTTACTTTGTAGTATTTTAATTAAATAGTAAAGTCCTTCCTATGCTCTTTATACTCCGAACCTTTTTATAGAAGGTTCATTCTTTCCGTGCCATATCGAAACCGTGACTTTAAGAGTCCCGGGTCACAAGACATCGTTATGCCGCTTATCATAACCTCCCACCGAGGTTATCGCCCCCGTTGCCTGTTAAGATCATGATTATCCTTATCACTCTTCGGGTGGTTCTCCCCAAACGGAATCAAACCATTTCTACCTCGAGACTATGCGAGTTCCTCCGAGAAGAACGTCCTCAAAATGATCGGAAAGTTTTGAAAATATTGAAATATCCTAAGATCCTGAAATAAATTGAGCAAGGAATAGAGCTCGCCTTCGCCGACCTTCCGCGAGCCATCGGTGCCCAGCGAAAGATCCTACCGACTTTTACGAGCCGTTTCCTTATCAGCCGCGCAATTTCTTTCCCGTCCGGCCAATCGCGAGGTCCGAGAAGCGTTTGGGCCGCACAAAAGACGCGCCGGCAAAGTCACCGCGGGCAAGATCTCCGATCCGAGTCGGGTCGGGCCCCGCCTTTGGGTTTAATACCGGTTATAAATTTCCGAGCTCTTTCTCATGTAAATATGAACCCGGTGCTCCATCCAACCCGGGGGCCAGCCCGCGACACCACTCGACTCTCGCCACTCACAATTACGCAATTTAACCAAGCATTAAAATGATCCTCAATTCCCCAATCTACTTAACCGTCCCGTCGCCGGCCCTGCTCGTGTCTCTCTCTCCCTTTCCCCGTCGCCGCTCCTCCCCCTCGTCATCCTCTCACACTCGGTCCCTCCCTCTCTCGGTTTCTCCGCCGGTATTTCCCGCCACCCTCTAGGCGGCGCGGAATCTCGCCGGTGCCCACCCGCCCGGGCGGTATATCTCTTCAATTTTATTTCTTCGGAACGCCGCGCCGCCACTCCGCCCGGGGGAAGAGAAACGATTTTCTCCGGAGGACTTTAACGCAATCTTGCCTGCGTTGATTATGATGAGAGGCGCAATCCGCCACCGGGCGACCGGAGTCCCGGTTTCCCGCCCGGTCTTTATGGCCGACGGGAAAGATAAGCTTCCCGCGTCCATGCCGCACCGTGGGCGCACTCCGACACGCGTCCGGGCTTATTCCGCCCTCTCGACTTCTCTTAACCCATTTTTCCCCGGGGACGCGCGGACGGCGGTCAGGCTATTCCGCCACCCTCCCCCGTCCTCGGCTCGTCCCGGGACGTGACGCCGCGGAACTCCTCCCCAGAGGGAGGGAATTAAATTTCATTTAAATACGGTTCACGGGATGTACGTTCTTAGGGGGTGAGACTCGGAGATTTGGGGCGCTCTCCTGGGAGGCCGGCGATTAAACCGCGGGTTGTGTGGCTCCGTTGGCGTACTGGAATATCGTAGGAGAGAAATGCTTTCACTGTACACTTCGAAATACCACTTCGGGAAAAATTGACACACCGAAATTTGTCCGCATGGTACCGCGTACTTAGTTCTACGAAACCAATTGAGCGTTTTAGCCTGTTTAGTTGTTTGAAATTATACACATTTCCGATTTAGTTTAATATTTATTTTTTCAAGTTTCTTTAATTTCTTTTATAATACCGCAAGGATTACTAAAGACGGTAAATCTCATCTGTAAAGATTTTGTTTTTAGGAACTATTATTTAAGCATTATGCAAGTACCAAGTCGATCAACACTAACTGCATCCTTTTATTCGTTCTTTATTTAAAATCGAATTTTCGTTGTCATTAAATAGATAAGTAGCAGACTGAATTTCTAATAAACGAAATCAAGTGGAGAGCTAGGGGTGTTTCCCTTTCTTCTTTTAAACGCGAGGAGAACGATTGAAAGACTAATAGGGAATAAGCGTTGGGCATGAAGTTGGAAGTTTTATGGGAAAAAGCGTTACGCCCTTGCACCTCCTTTTTAAGAAGAAGAAAGAAGGTGTGCTTCCCGCTGCTTTAATTCAACAGACTCCAAGAAAAGAGATGCGCGATAAGGACGGACATGGACCATGATGATACCTGCTGATTACCCTGGCACGGCACAAAAATAAATACCACCAACCGCATGTGTAGGCGTTTCCATTTCCATGTGAAACATATGTAAGTGTGCTTTATCGGAAGGAAGATTATATACTGAAAATGTTAAGCACTCCTGAAAAATCATTTTGGTTCCAGGGGCCCAAAATGAACAACCACTCCCAAACTTCACTCCAAGACGGCAAATTTTGGAAAGAAACGATCCTTTCCAAAGGCTAATTATTTTACGAGATCTATCTATCAGACGCAAGACGGCTTGTCCGGAATATACTCTCCCGGAGTTTCGAATTTGTCAATAGACCGATCGTTTGCACAGAAATGCGCGGAACTCGAAGCTGGGGTGCAGCCGCGAGCGACGAGCCTCGACGGCCGAGGGCCTCTTTGTTTTCTGTCCCCCGAAGCGTGACAGCTTCCTCTCGTGTCTATCTCGTTTTACACCGAGTGTCCTATAAATACGTGCCACTTAAAATAAACAGTATCCTCAGCTCCTTATCGTGCTCGTTATGCCGTTGAACCGACTCTGCAGCTCCGAGAAATATGTAGCCGTCCTTCGCAGGGGCCATTTTGGCGGTCATCGCGATGGTAAGGAATTGCAACCTTGATCATAAAACAGCCCCCTCGGTTGAATCGCAATTTCAATTAAGATCGAATTAATCCACATCGTGACAGAGACCAGCGATGGGGAAAATCCGGAGCTAATAGTATTTAGTCTCATTTGTTAGGCGGCCTATAAATCACAACAATATGTGTTTCAGCATGGCTGTTCAGATCGTTCGTCTTAGAGTATTCTAGGTCTTCGATGGAAACGTCGCATGGTTTTCTCTTTACGATACATTTTATATTTACGGCGTTGTAAAGTAATATTTCACGAGTCTACTTGGAAGGATTTCGCTGCCGAGGGAACTAAAGAATGTAAACTTTCACGGTATTGTTAGAGAGCGCGGAATTTTCCCTGAAATTATATGTAGTTTGACTTTTAATTTATCTAACATTACCTGCATTCAACAAGGATATATAATAATGCAACGCGTGGAACTAATTGGGACAATTTGTAAGGGGCAAGTTGTGTTGGTATAATGTCTAATGTAAAACGAGTCAAGTATACCGGACACAATTTCTCATGGTTGTATTCAGTGTTAATTTTGATATAGTGATTGCCAATGACAGTGATTAATTTAGGAAATATTGTTATTTTTCTTATTTCTTTGCATGGAATTATCTTCACATTGTAAATTATTCAGTAGTATAATAAAGTATACACATCAAATAATTGCATCTGAAATGCACAGAATTCAAGCTGAAGAGTAAATCCTACATGATAAAAAAGGGTCGTTATCTATTAAATAAACAACACAAGTTGGCGTCGAAAATAGATGCCTCCCTTCGGGGCAAGTTACGGAAAAATTCATTACCGCTAAAGAATACGATTTAAAATGCAGTAGAAGTTTTGTATATGAAAAACCACTATAAAAAAAAGTAGAAATATTAACCTTGATTGGCACATATGCCGCATGATCCGACATGTGTTTGAAACATTTCTGTAAAGTTGAATGATACAAAAAGTGTCACGACCAGCCCTGGTCCCCGTATCAAACAACCGTCGAGCAGATATACGCGCGTCTTTGTCATTCTTGTCCGGACGTTCCGCAGTTAGCTTCCGACAAAGAATTTCTCCATGGCCGAAGATACGGTATTCCGGCACGGCCGGTGAATCCGCGTTCGGCTGCGTAGCCGCGATCGGCAGATTTCCGTGGAGCCCGGAGCCGCCCAATTGGGCAGCTGGTGGACGTAATGGTTTTTGCCTGGTCCCTTGACCAACGGAGCGTATTTCTTCGCCACGGCTACTTGTTGACGGTATCCGCCACCACCGCCTCCGCCACCGTAACTCCTCCGGCACCGTGAATTATCGCTCTTAAACCGGAGAGGGCTATCTCCCCGAAGGATCTGTAAATTTACTACCGAGAGCCGCGAATGAAGCGTAATTATGGCTCTTTACGATATCGGGAGGATCGCGATCCCCGTTCACCGGGGAGCCCGAGGATCTACGATCGAGGGATCGCGATCGGAATCGGAACCTCGGGTTGACACGCGGAAGAAACCCGGACGGTGTCCGGGTGTACCTAAATATGCGAGACATCGTGTCCCGGCACAAAAGAGCCCAGATACGGAGGCGAGATACCCGAGGCTTAGATGAGCCTCCTCGTTACCTCGCAATCTGTACACGGGCACGTTTGACCCTCCATTTCGCGCCTGCATCTAATTACTCGGCAAATACATTCCACCCACCCAGCTCATATCCCGACGGCTCCTCGATCCAGCCTTTCTTTCCAGGTGCTCGATGGTAAATTGCAGGCCCTACGGGATTTAATCCCATAGTGCGCTGAAAAACATTCTCACTAATCCGAATAAATCGCTCCTCCGGGTGGAGAGCAGTGCCGTGATTTATCGAGGCTACGGGAAATTCGTTACAACGAAATTAGTTCCGTTTGACCGTGATAAATCTATCTCGCGTTCGATGAAGACAGTGCGGAAATATATGTTTAAATAGACAGATTCTGGGACAGGATTTTCGAGCCTGGGCAGGTACGTCGATCGATCGAGATCGATCCGGAGCCTCGAGACTGGCGGAGCTCCAAATCAATTTAAAAGTTCCCAGGCTTTAGTCGAGCCATGCCCGCGTAAGTCATTACCGGTGAGCACCGACCGGTAATGACAAGTGGAGGAAGGGCTAGTACTGCCTGGCGCAATAGACGCCTGGCCTGGCACAATTAAACTCGATTCATAATTCCTCGCGAGTAAGCGTGCTTAATGAGAAATGCGCGTTTCCCGTGATAGATCGATCCCAAAGGCTCCGGCCGCTCCCCGACCTACCCTAAACCCGAGGATGTCGGTTCGAGGGCTAATGGATTTAGGTGTGTCCATCTTTGCAGCTCGTTTATGGGGCCCCGGGTCAGAAAGAAACGGACTATCAATTTCGATGGGGTTTTAGGGTGATGGGAAAGGCGCTAAGAAATTTAATCGATATTGGTAAAAAGGAACTCTTATTACTGGTATACCATTTGGAAGAGCACCCTAAGTTCCCGAGATTGATATTTATATTGACAATATTGATGTGTCGCCCTATATTGGACATTGTGCGAAATGGCATACTTTATATATCGATCGATTATAACCTTCTCGAACTTGTACCCGCTTAATTTAAACTATGTGGACAAAGTTAAAGATTAGTTCTGATTATTCCCTGCTAGCAATTAAAATTGCAACATCAATAAATAACGTAGGAAACCATTTTTATAAACTTTGGAGTATTTCTTCCTATTTCGAACCATTCAATTTTAATGGCCGTAAACGTACTTTCAGAGCTTGACGATCTGGTGGAATTCTTAACTGCTAGCAATGAAAATTGCAACATCAATAAATAATGTAGCAAACCATTTATATAAACTTCGGAGGATTCCTTCCTATTTCGAACCATTCAATTTTAATGGCCGTAAACGTACTTTCAGAGCTTGACGATCTGGTGGAATTTTAAACCCCCTACCCAGCCGTCAGCTCCTAGATTCATTGACAATTTGTATGACACAGTCCGGGATGTCCCTTTTCCCGAGAAGATCAAGTCGCGACGAATTCTTGCATCTCGATTCAAGTACCTCTACCTTCGGGCCCAGGATACCAACTTCCGGAATCCTCTTTGGTAACCCCAGCTACCGAATTCCTTCCCGAGATGCGAAGAACAGGTTTCTTTAGTGGAAGGAAGAACAACGATCCTGTGGAGTGGAGGGGAGAAGGGAGCATTGTTCTTGGAAGGTAATTTACATGGGCATTTTTCGACTTGGCCACAATGGTGGTGGCCTGCACAAGAGCCAGTAGGACGAGGTAGCCTGGGAAAAGAGACGGAAGAAAGAAAAATGTGGAGAAAGACTGAGAGAGAGGGAGAAAGAGTGAGAGAGAGAGAGAGAAAGTCAGTAGAGTTGAAACAACAAGACCACCACAAGCAGCCAACCGGCAAACCAGCCAACCAGCCAACTAGTCTGCCTGCCAGCAGAGCCGCGCCGCTGGCAGGACGCTAAGTTTACTTTGCGAAACTTTCGTGTGCAGTTCTGGAGCTTGCAAGCTCGCTACGGATTTCAGCACGCTCGAACTTCACGACGTGGCTCCTTGAGGAAAAAAGGAAGCCGCGGCTCGCCATTAGTTTCGAAAAACGGAGCTCCCAAGAAGGATTAGCTGGATTGGAGGACCTGCTTGGACGCGGCGCCTCTAAAGTGCCACTACCACCGGAAGTTTACCGATGAACGACCCTTCACCTCGGATTGCGAATCGCGTATTGTTGTATCACGGATGATGAAGCGGAGATATACTAATATACAGGAAATATACTATGTAATAAAACTGGTATAGCGTCCCTAATGAAAATAAGCACCGGAAGACACATTTTAGTAATAAGAACCAGAGCCCTAGAAGCACTGGTATCGATCCGTGATAGTTCCTCCTGGACTAAGGGCTCCTAGAAAGAGAATCCTTCCGTCGACTTTAGTTTCGAAATCCAGGACATCCACCAAGGATTAGCCAGATCGGAGGAGTTTCCATTGGGCGCAGTGGTCCAGAGCTGGTCCCACTTCCGTCTGGCTCGCTATAGAACGTTTCCAAAACTACCACCTAGGATTGGGAAACCTCCCAGCTAAGCCAATCCTGGAGACCCCATTTCCAAGGCTGATTTTCTCCAGCCCGATATTCTATAGGACTAATTTTCAGCAACGTGTCATAGTATTAACCCAAGAAGATCCCCGCGGAGCAGACTCAACCTAAAAGCAGGTCCGTAATGGTCTCCGCATCAGACCCTCGCGTTCAATCCGCCTGCACCATCAAGTTGCTCGCCCTCTTGATCGCAAGCGAACATTTAACGCCAATCACTCCACCGTAAATCAATCCATTTAATGCAAATGAATCTCGGTCGGACATATCCCGGCTCCAGTCCCGCTCTTAGCGTTCCTGTACGAACAACATTGCATATTTCCTAGCTAAGTGTAAACTCGAGGCAGTCATCGGTGCAGGAAGATGGTGCAGGGTATTCCTTTGGTCGAGTCTTACGCAAGCACTCGTGCCTGGTACATCGGCGCAAGGCCGCGGGGGGGATTCACCCACGCAGCCGGGGTGCAGGGGGCAGCACGATAGACGCAGCAGCGTTGGTTCCGGGTGAACAACACGGCAATAAAGTTTATTGCGGGAATGCATTAGATCGAATACGTTACGTAGGTACACTTGCCGACGCCCCCAGCCCCGCAGCACCTATGACCCTCCGACGAGGAGGCACTCGGAGCTCAATAAACCCGACCGGATATACTCGGAAGTTAACGTAACCTCGCTTCACTTCTGAGTCGACCCGAGCCACGGCACGCCAAGGCGCGTGTCTCACGGCAATCCCACTTCTGCAACCCCTGGCCTCTCCACCGGACCGACTCCCATGGCCTGTGCCCCATGCCCCATTGCCCCCGCTGCCGCTTCTCGTTATCGAGAGATCAAGTTCGGCCAGAGACGCTCGCCCTTTGTCTTTAGGACTGGGAATCTCTCGCACGGAGAGCTGGCCAAAGAGACTCCTAGGGACGCCTATCTAGATAGGATTGTGCATGCATATTGCTCGCCAGGTATGCCGCTTCAAAGCCGGCCTCTGCGTCAACCAAATGTTACCTCCCACTGGGAGTGCTTCTTCTCTCAGGAATGGAATTCTCCTCATTCAGCTTGAAAGCGACGTGTCATTTGCTTTTTCCCCTAAATATTAAACCTCTGTTGCATGACTCCTTGAATCCGTTTCCGAGGGAAGAAACATCTGACGGAGTCAAGTTTTGCCCAGAAACTACAGTATTGTAATGAGACTACACCGGTTTGGTTCATTTATTATTTTCTTTCTTTTCATTTTCTAATTTCGTTGCCATATGGCAATAGGAGTATTGACATTGTATATTCATATTCAATTTTTTAACGAATGGCAACGATATAGGGTTAACAAAAGCGCAAGGAATGGTACCAAAAAGGATCAAAGGAAGTTTAATATACTTCAGCTATTATGGATTGTCTATGTTCAGTTATGGATCTATCAGATCGCTATGAAAAGAGCTCTGCTTGTGATATTACATCAAAGTTCACCTATAAAAACGACTTTTGGAATGGTCTAATGGATGTACGTTCAGTTCGCAGATATTTCTGTGAATTTCATGCAAGGAAAACTAATCGCTTTGTGGAAATAGAGTTGACTTTAGACAAATGTCTTGGGCATCTGTCCAGACAATAGCCGACAACCACGTTACGACAGCCTATTTATCAATTGTCATAGTATTCAACGTGTTAAAAGGTGCCTATTAATCGCCGCAGCGAAGCCGTAAGAAAGAAAACGTACGAGGACAAGTGAAATCAATAATGTAACCAACATTTAAGATCTAGGTGAGATTGCCCTCCACCAAAGTTTGGTACATAGTCCGATCTCATGTAGTTAGCCTAAATGAAAGAAGGAATTTAAGGATTAAAAGAACAGTGCAATTAAATGTGGAATACGATGTAAGAGCGTCTGAGCAAACTCTTATACAATGTTTGGAAGAAAAGACGAACAAAGAAGTTCCTTGGCATCATCCATAACGTAGGATTCGGATCGACATTGGTCACATCTGCTGTCATCAATCGAGAAACGCCAGATTTGTTACGAGTCGGGCTTGACACCTGACAGATTTGAGACATATCAAATGTAAGGTACGTCAGGTGGTGAAGGATGTCGAGGAGATAAGACCTCGCAAGTGAAGTGCGGACCTGGAAACCACTTAATATGTTCCGAGCACCCGAGAGATGCGATCTGCGAGCACATTTGCGCTAACCTCGGCCCAAATCCCATGACCGGTTACGATCATCCGTCAACTCGGCGCCCACGTGCCCAACAGGCAGGAATTCTCCTTGCGTCCCCACGGGCATTGCCTTCGGACTTCCGGCTTAGTGAATCCACGATCGAGCCCCTCGGTGTCAGGAGCGGAAGTCTCTCTTCAGGACGGATGGGACGTTCGAAAGTGCAGCAGCTAAAAGAAGAGCCGTAAGAAGAGCTGGAACACCGGGCGAGAAGAAAAGAGGTCGGGCCGGGGTTGGGTGTCGGTAGTACGGCGGCATAATAGAATAGATAGCGGATAGGCGGGAAGCCAGGCCCGCCGGTGCTTCGGGAATACTTTACCGAGCGTATAAACGCTATTTATGGCTGCATAAACCAGCGATAGGGGATATAATACAGTCACACACCTTCGGAACCACCGCTACCGGCCCTTGCCATCCCGCCGCGATATGTCGGCGTGTATCTAAGCCCGACGATCGGCAACACGCGCGCCCCCTGCATTGATTTGCATGAGATTTCACCGGCCGAACCGGCCACCCCGGCCCTTTCGGCTCGTTCTTATAAATCCACGTCTGCCAGCCAGCGGCCTCCGGCCCAATCCGCCGAGACCTTCCCAATCGGCCTTTTCCCTTATATCGTGCGCTTCCGGTCGACTTCCAACTCGAATTGGGAGCCTTTTACCGCCCCGAATGTATAATGGACCGGTTAATGGCGCTTCTGCTCGCAACACGTAGGTCCAGCCCAAAGTAGAGGTTGCCGATGGATGGTCTCCGCCTCCACTTCGCGTCGGTGTTGAATTACTGGGACAGTATCTATCGGCGCTGATTAATTGTGAGTTACGGAGAGATGGTTATGAAGATGGTTATCCCGCGGACGGTGCGGCTCCCTGGCTTGAGTATCGTTGGTCAAAGCCTCGCTTAGTCACGATGAGTTCGGACTTCGGGAGAGATCGGGATACCTTTGCTGTCCCCATCATTCATTACTCTCAATTCTAAACATCACTTAGCGTCGTCATCTCAATCCCGCTCTCGTGACAGATGATTGGAATCGCTTGTCACCGATCTCCACATCGAGGACCGACCCATCGGAGTCCCAGCGAACGCATACTCGTGTGCCTCCGGGGAAAATCGAACGAAATGGAGCAAATGATAAGCTGATGGACAAATTCCCTTCCAAATCCTTGGAAATCTGTGACTACCCTTCCATCTGTACGTGCTCAACGTATAAAACCTGGAAATCTGTCAACGGTGCTACCTTTCATACTTAAAGTAACGTGAAAGGCGTTTTTTACCGAACGGTTGCGACAAAATTCAATATAAGTATAATATGATAGTAATAAAAAATTATTCCCCGTACGAAAAAAGTGGGGAAGCGCAATCGCAAATTTGAGGTGTACGATGTGGGGTATCACGGAGACGATAAGCGTTCCTCGAGCGGATATTTAGTTCCCTCCGAATGCCTGGCAGTTAATTAGAGTATCAAAAGTCATGAATCCAAGAATTCCTTGAATTTCACTTCGATTTCTTAATAATAATTTTACCGAAATGAATTATGGAGTGTGTCATTCCGTGTGATTTTCAATAAAGTGGGACATACCAGTCGATATGAATAAAAACGTCGGTAACGCGTTAACAGCAATAAACTATCGCTATTATCCTTATCGTTTCCCCTCCCTTCCGCGCTATTTCTCTTTGGGGAGAACCGGGGAGAGATCCAACGGGTGGATCTGGAAAACGGGTGCTTAATTCCCCGTGATCGTCCGCATTAGCGAGGCGGAAGTCCAGGGTGGATGGGGGGTTGTGAGGCTGGGGTTGAGGGGTCGCAGGGGTGCAGCGGAGAAGTGCGGGCTACGGCACGCGAATGCGGTTCGCATCGATCTATCTTTCCGAGCTGGCGTCTGACAGCCGCTTCGAATGCGTTCACCCCCCTCCCCCAACCCCCACACNCCCCCACACCCCTTGCCCCTTGCACCGCCAACTCAGCCAGGTCACACGATGTCGGAAACCTGGCTAGGATTCGTCAAAACACCCCGATACATCCCCCATCCCACTTCTTCTCCGACCTTTTCCGCTTCCTCGAGGTGACGTCCATCGGGGGTGGGAAAATCCACCCCTTCGGCCCTCTTCAAAAGGTCGGGGATATCCCGACCTCGGGAAGCATCGGACCGGGTGAGAAAGTTCACCGAGTCGAACTTCCACGGATCGATCAGGCCCCGGAAGAACTTCGTACTTCCCTCGGGGGGATGGAACTTCTAGTCGAAGATCGGTCACGAGGTCCTTTTCGCTTAATCGAACCATTACGCACGATAATCGAACGCACCCGGCCCTGCCGACTCCGAAATTACTTCGGCGTTCCTGGTACTAAGGACCACCCTTGGATCCGGTGAGCCCTATACTTTGTAACTCATGGATCGTTGATCTCGAAAAAAAAAGAAGACTAAATGAACGAAGGCTCTTTCAACGGTAGAACTCTTGTCAAGAGGTCTGGAAGCAACAAAGTTACATATTCAGCCTTGGAAATAATTCCACTCGACGAAATCATTTCACCGTAGTGACGTACCATCGCCATGTGTATCGTCTATCATTGCCAACAAGTTTGATAGGATGTGTTGTAAGTGGATACTATGCCTTCCTACCGTCTTGGTACAAAGTTATTACGCACATCACCGTCAGACTAAATAAAACCGAATATTATTTGTGAAAAAGGAAAGTAGAACTCGATCCATATCCGGGCCGTTTGTTGCCACTTCGTCAGCTTCGATACCGGAAACCGAGACGCGGCGGAACATCCCGAGACCCGTGAAAACGCCATGGTTCTCCCGTTAACGATTCAATACCGATTCAACGCCGGCGCTATAATACCTAATTAGCCTGCGGTACAACTCCGACATTACTCGGCGAATCCATGCCAGTTCCTCCGATAGGAGCTCGGGCACAAAGTGTCGCGCGGGGAGGTAAATTAATTATTCCACGTCACACCTCACGGTGTTCGATATTTATAATGGGCGTCTTCGGGCACGATCTTGTCCCCTCCAGCCGTTCTCCGTCCTTTCAAACCAGCCCTCCCTCTATTTCTCCCCTTTGAGCCCCTGCCCTACCCCAACCCCTCGATTGCTGGGTTCGCACACTCTTCGCGGATATAAGAGCTTGCCGGGCTCGCTTCCTCTCTCATTGTCATCGGCTCTTCCCAACAGCAATGGCCGGACAATTTTCGCTTACGTCGCTGTCTGCAGAGTTCAACATGGCTGACAGTGTACTCTTGTTTAAGTACTTAATCCATGTCGAGGAAGAATGAAGATACGTGTTCGCGTTAGTAGGTTTTCCTGGATCACGGAGGTACGGACACTACTTTCAGGTCAGCGAGCAAACGAAGTAATTGCTTGAAATTCGTCGAGATTTGGAAAGGGTATTAGTGTCATGGAGGAGTTACCAAACGAAGTAATTGCTTGAAATTCGTTTAGAAACGAAATTTTCGAGATTTGGAAAGGATATTAGAGTCATAAAAGAGGGACCAAAATATGACGAGGGAGACTGAAAGAATGGCTATGTACAGGGCCTGAACTTTGAAACGAAATCTGGAATCGGTTCGGATGTGCAACGTTGAATTGTCTGCCTCCCAACTGCGCTTTGCGGATTCCTGTGAGCATTCTCCTAACGTTCTTGTGCGGAACTCGCACGAGTGCCACGGAAAATTAACCCAGAAAAGTACCTTTCCCGGAAGCGCGAGGAAATAGGCTTCCACGTAACGTAGACTTCGAGGGAACTGTCGAGCGATTTCAACTCCTGCGTCTTCAGCGAGGGATCTAATCGGACGAGAATCATTCGATATTTATCGACGGACGCCGTGTATGTTTCCGAGGTAGCACGCGCCTTCGTCTTCCGACGAAGACACGATACTTGGGCCCATTTCAACCTTCTATCATTTCCCAACAAGTGAAGCTTCAGTCGACATTCTGATAGGTAACTCAACATGTATCAACATCTCGGTCTGATAGTTGTAAATTAGTGGACAGTTCTCAGAACGACTGAGATCAACTTTCCTAGGGTTTTGGTACTTGTAACGTTCCTGGAACGGGTGTAGACCATGTGACGTTGAAGAGGTCCCTGATAAGTTTGATAAAGGATGATCGAGGAAGGATAACATTTGTATGAAAGTGATTTTTCTCCTCTCCAGCTTTATGGATAATACGGATTCTCTTCGGGAAGCCGCGAAAGGTGCGGATGGCGTCATCTGTGAACAAAGTAGCGGAGGCGTCATCGATCGACCCAACGAAGTTCGTGACGCTAGGGCATCGTCATGCCGCTCGACTGAATGAGCGAAAGAAAGAAGCCAAGGAAGACTCTCTAAATCTCTAATTCAATATAACGTTATGCACATTCCGCAGTGGAAGTCATCGGGGATCACGACCATTGCAGCACTATAGAAATAGATTGTCTTACAAGTACGTCATTATTAAATAGCCCTGCTTAACCTTTCCTCGATAACGAGAAATTCCTTCAAGAGTATTCGGAAGTTGCAAATGGTTTACGGATGTAATCGCAGAGGAATCATTGATGGCCAAACCCTTGAAGTTTATGCCGATGTAGGAGAGCGTACCGGTACCGTAAAAGAAACTTTATTTCACTCCAAAGTTATTATCGGCGCATTAAGTGCACACTTATCATACATTCGAAAAAGTGAAGTAACTCTTAAATTGCAGCGTTCAACCTTTCCTCACCATAATCCCACAGATAACGGAAAATTTCAAATGGCGTCACTTTTGGATAAAAGAACGAACAAAGTTACTCGCTGGCCCCGAAGTTTCTGACATTGGACGTCACCCGAGCAAAATGAGTAAACGGAAGAAGCCAAAGAGGGCTCTCTTATAGAATAACAGATTACACGCATTCACAAATGAAATGTATTGTGAATCACAACTATTACGGTATCATGGAAACGTATTTCACAATCACGTCGTTTTCGGAGCATTAAGGTACAGTGAAACCCTCTTCAAATCAGTCGATTCGAATACAACACTTTCTTTCAAGGGTATTAGAACAAACTGTCCGAAACTTTGACACGTCCACTCCTGATCATCTAAGAATTGTCCTGACATATTCAAAATTTGGATTTTTTAATTTGCGAAGGAAGTCCCAGAGGGGTCATCGATCGGCCCCCGAAGTTTTTGACGTTACAGAAGAGCACCGTGACGTCACTCGGGCGGAACGAGTGAAAGAAAGAAGCCGAGGAAGAATCTTTTAATCTCGAAGGAAATTCGGCCCGCGGCGGACTCCTCGGAGCTCGCGAAAATATGCGGGGCCGCGGGAGGACACTTTAATCTCGGGGCCACTTAAAAAGTCCTCGCATAGATCGTGGCCGCCATCTCGGAGTTAGATCGGCGGCTCCGTTGCGGCACCGCTCGCGCGGAATAAAACGTCTATGAAATTTAATAAGTTCCTGGCGCGGGGAGTCGCCCGAGAAATAAGGTCATAAGTTGGCTGTCCCGTGCGCCCCGCTTCGGATGGCTTCTGAAATTCGGCGCGACTTGCGGAAACCCACCCTTTCGTCGAGGTCCGCGCTCAAAATGAAAAATAACAGAGACCAGGAAAAAAAACCGACCGCGGGATGCACCGTCTCCGCCCACGAGGAGAAACGTATATTTGTTGTTATTAATATTCCTTAGGTCCGAACTCAAAATCTGAAAGGTAGGTACACGTCGTTCTACTCAAAGAGGTGAAGTAAATGGAAGGTAGAAGAAACGCGCCGTTGCTTAAGAGAATCGTCGTTTTGTTCACAAGTTAGGTTTATGCATAAGTCCTGTCAGTTTTTTTATATGTGCGTATATGTGCGTATCAACTATAGGACTTATGTATGGAGCCAATATAAGTACTCGTACGGTAAAGAACTAGATCGGTTTTTGGTTATTTATTCAAGACGAAAGTTGTATCGAAAAGTCTTACCTAAATGGAACATCCTGTATATCGTTGGTTGATCTTAAATTTAGGTAAGCGGTATTCCAGATCCTTCCGCGAGGTGAAATTTAATTGTTTTCATGGTTACCAGGAGCTTTTGCAACGAAGAAAGACATCGCGAGTTGGAAACGGTAATTCTGAATCACTCGGTAGAATCGGGAAAAGTATCCGAGGAGAGTATCTTATCAGGCAGGGGTCGGGGGGAGCAGTTAGCGGGAATTAAGATAGTTTGAGGATGCTCTTGTTTTTAATAATAAATTTCCCCGGCATCCTTAAGCTCTTCCGAAGTGGCTGAATGAGCCAACTTCTTTTCCACCCCTTTCCACACCTTCGATCCGTTCCCCGGTCGTTTAGCTTCGAGGCACGGGTATGTTTTCCCCCGACTTCGCCGCCGGTGCTGCCACCACTCTGGGGTGGAAAAATCCCCTAGATGCCCCTCGATGTGCCGGCTTACCGCCGCCACCGCCGTCTCCGAATATCCCGGTCCCACCTTCTTGTCGTTGCATATTTCCCCGGACTTACTCTACCTAGCCAGTCGCCATGATTGCTGCCCCGCTCTCGAAACGAAGACCCTGCGTCTAGGAACTTCCGCAATTCGATTTCTCGACATGTGCACCATTTGAACAGTTCCAAAATACCGCGTAAACGCTCCGGCAAACTACTTCGCAATTCCGATCCTCGGCTAGATTAGAAAGTATCACTTCCGACGGTCATTAAAGTCGCCGGTAAAATGGAATTGCCTTCGACGATTTTCTAGATCTGTCTGGAAGCATTTCCAGTTTTGTCGAGAGTTTTTCAACTGCTTAAAACTGTTTTTAAAACTTGTAAGGTAACTTATAAGATTGCCCGGAAGGAATACATGGAACAGCATTGAATAAACGGATAAACTTTCCATAGTGCGCCATGAAAATCAGATCTAACGGTTGAAGTTCATTTAATTGTTATGTGATATGACAATTAGTAACATTTGAAGCGTACTAAAGGAATATTATTCCTTAGAAAAATCCTATTTTCGGAAAATACCGAATTCTCTCCTTCACAATGGCGTTGCCGCCGAAGAGGACGTAGATGGATTTTATTGTATCTACGTCGATTAAATTTGTCGGCGCCTTTCACGTCATCTTAGAACTTCTTTCGAAACTTGCTAAGTTACTTGTAACAGTGCGCGGAAGCGCGGAAACAATGATAGATCAAATTGTAAGCTTGCCATAGTACGTCATAAGAATCAAGTACATCGCTCGAGGTCGATGCACGGTGCTCGCGCACCCCCAGCAATCTCGGTATGAATGTGGAAAAAACATCCGTGAAAATGTTTTGCGTAAAGTAGGGAGTTTCCCGCCATGCAGTTACGCGAAGTTGCGCCAACCGGGGTAAGCTTTATTTGGCTCGGCCGCGATTTCGCCGGAAGTTTCGCCATGAAGGAGTTTTTTTTACAGTGCACATCCCCGTGATACGCAGCGGGTCCTCGGGGAATCTCGATGTAATTTTCTTCCTTCCCACGCGGAAACATATGGTATTATAAAAATATGAAAATGCACGTATAATAAAAGGTTTAATAAAAAAAAAAAACTCGAGAAACTTTCGCGCCAGATATCTTTTACGACGAACTTCAACCAAGGGTTGAGCCCGAAAACGTTAACCATTTGTTAACAAATCGTATCTAGTCAGGTTAACGTTAAAGAGAGACTGCTCGTACGTGAATTTATCCTATCAATTCGGAATAAGATGTACCAACACCAACGTAGCCGAGCTAGAATAGTTCGGATTCCCTAACCTATCCTAAATGTGCTCGATTCAATATGTCCCCGGAACGAGTCGAAGGTACTTCCCCGTCGTTTTAGTAAATCCTTAAATTCCAGGAGCCGATAGAAGTCATGCAGAGCCAGTCATCAGGTTAAAGTTTAAGAGAGACTGCTCATATGTGAATCTATCATATCAATTCGGAGTAGGATATACCAACACCAACGAAACCGAGCTAGAATAGTTTGGGTTGCCTAACCTATCCTAAATGTGCTCGATTCAATTTGATCCCGGAACGAGTCGGAGGTACTTCCCCGTCGATTTAGAAAATCCTTAAAATTCCAGGAGCCGATAGAAGTCGTGCACAGCCGGTCATCAGGTTAAAGTTTAAGAGAGACTGCTCGTACGTGAATCTATCATCAATTCGGAGTAAGATGTACCAACACCAACGTAACCGAGCTAGAATAGTTCGGGTTGCCTAACCTATCCTAAATGTGCTCGATTCAATATGTCCCCGGAACGAGTCAGAGGTACTTCCCCGTCGATTTAGAAAATCCTTAAAATTCCAGGAGCTGATAGAAGTCGCGCAGAGCCGGTCATCAGGTTAAAGTTTAAGAGAGATTGCTCGTACGTGAATTTATCATATCAATTCGGAGTAAGATATACCAACACTATCGTAACCGAGCTAGAATAGTTCGGGTTGCCTAACCTATCCTAAATGTGCTCGATTCAATATGTTCCCGGAACGAGTCCAAAGTACTTCCCCGTCGTTTTAGAAAATCCTTAAATTCCAGGAGCCGATAGAAGTCGCGCATAGCCGCGCGATAAGGTAAAGAAGAATTCCCGGGGTTTCAAGATTCGGGTTCCTTCCGAGATTCGCTTTAGGAACACAGGGAAGAAGCTTCCCCCGCTCTCCAGGACCCTGCACATCCCTCTGCAGCCACCCCGGCCAACCTCCTCGCCTCTGGTTTAACACCCCTTCCTTTCCCGTTGGCCTCGATCGCAAAGTCGAGGAAAGGACAAGCAATATTTCCCTTAAAGTTCGAGACTAGAGGAGAATTCGCGAACCCGAAGTTCCACCTCGGAACTGTGTTTTGCAAGAGGAGCGCAGTTCCATTCCGTTGCGTCACCTTCCTATTCCGCGGGTCCCGGAGGATGAAGGTGGGACGGGCTCGGGGACCGGAACTCCGGTCTTTTTACTTCAGCCGGCAATAAATAGGAATTGGTACCACTGGCGGATCCCGTTATCGGGGCACTATTTTACCCGCTGGAGCCGACCTCGGCTCGGATATGGGACCCGCGCTCAGAGAAATACCCTAGTTATGCCGCGTAAATCCTGCTCGCGTGGCCCGGAAGATATGTCTTCGCTTGAATTAACTTGACGACGCGGCAAACGGGGAGAAAATCTTGGCATTAGTTCGGTTACATCGACGGGGAATTTAGTGGGCCCGCCCGAATCGAACGCACCATTTGCCGAAGACCGTCCAGTGAAAATAAACACGTCTACTCGACCCTATTCAAGATTTACTTACGTTTACACTGCACCCAAGAAATTTATCGGGATCTTCATGCATACGTCTCGGCATTGTGAGCCTAGTATTTATACAATTAATCACGGGTGTTTCCTTTGTTCTTGAAGTGCTCGTCGATGGAGCCATTACTCGGTTTAATAAATAAGTTTCAACTACTCCAGCGGAAAAGCCAAGAATGTTCCATCAGAAATTGCGGTCATCGTGGCCAGCATTTCAAGAAAAACGGAACTGGTTACTTAGGTATGCCCCAGGAATTGAACAATACCCTGTTAAGAGTGTCATAATACTCGTTAAATAAATTGAATTTAAATAGAGGGCAAAATTATTTACTAAGAATATCTCTCTAGCATAGGTAATTGAGACTTACCCAACCCAACGGAACGGAACTGAAACGCAAACTCCTTCGGTGTTTACTCCAGGTGTGAGAAATCGTTCTGTACGCGGAGCTAATATTATACCTAGGGGGGTTTCGATTAAACCAGGGGAGGAACTTAATACGGAATTAGCTGCTTCTTATTCCCCGAGGCGAATCCGAACGAAAAAAAGTCGAACTCGACGAAAAGTTCTGGCAGACCCACGGTTCCTGAAAGTGTGGATTGCGCGGAGTGAGGGGCGGCGGTTTTTGGGGTTCTTTGTAAATAGGAAATAAAACCGCGAAATTCGAGCCGCGGGAAACCGCGGATCCCGTACGACCAAGTCCCTTCGCGGAAACAGAACCTAATCCCAGGAAGATACGTGACAGGAATGGCGGATCTTCCCGAATCCGCCCCACCAGCCGCAGCTTTCTTCCCGCGGGAACCAGGCCACCTCTTCCCGGGGAACTCGAGGATCCTCATCGTTATTAATCGCCGGGCGCGATTACGCTCATCCCTGTTCCGCGGACATTTGTATTCCGGAAGGGTGGACCTACCCCTGGGGGTCTCCCTTTCTGGGCGTGCGACGATACCGAGGCACGACGTCGTCCTAGGACGTCCCGGAAAGGTCCTGTCAAGAGATTCCTCTGAAACCTCAAGTAGAGGTTTCCCGAGGACCTCTCGAAAAGCCTCTTCTCTGGATTGGGCTTCACGGAGCGCGGAATCGTGAGAGCGGATACTCGGTAAAATTCTCCATATTAAAGGAAGATATGTTTACTCGTATTACTGTATGAAACTCCAAATCCCTGTTTGTAATTTCCGATGACTCCAAAATTCTCCATATTAAAGGAAGATATGTTTACTCGTATTACTGTTACTCGTACGAAACTCCAAATCCGTGTTTGTAATTCCCGATGACTGCTACTATTTTTCTTATATACAGATGAAATTCTATAATGTTCCTCTTTTTGTTTCTTTAAGTATGGAATACTTTATTCGCGGAATATTTGCTATAAATAGATAAAAGTACTAAAGTGTTTTTTCGAACCTTAGCCGTTCTCCATGCTTGACGAGAGAGTATACTAGTACGTATAAACGACAATTGTGGATTAATTTTATGAAAAGTAAAAATGAAAAATTTAATGTGAAGTTTTAGAAAATTACAGCGGCGTAGTTAACTAACTTTCCTGGGTTCGGTTATGTTCGTAATTGAAATCCTATCATTTTTAATCCTAGACGTTGTGATCATTTTGTCCACCCTCTAAGTGGGGTAGATATCCACCCCACTTGTTTCTCGATGACAAAATGTGTCCTATTATTAATAAAGGGGAATATTAGTAAATGAATCTCTTGGTCGTTTAATAAGGAAGTGAATGGTCGGGAGCGAATTCAATTTCATTGAAGTTTAATTGATAAAATCCCTATTTAATGACCGATGTACAACGAAAGTTATCAGCTTAGGAATGAACTTTCAAAAACTACTGGGGTGAGTTTATAACCTATTCAATTACATTTTAGGGTTAATAACATTTAATATCAAGTAATATCATCGTAAAATGTATCCTTTTGTTTGATATTCGTCATCCACATCGAGGGAAGAAAAAATGTCTCGTATTTTCAAAACGTTATTAATTCTGAAAAATCAATACACGTAAATAGTACAAATTTTACGAACTTTCTAGACAATGGCATGGCCCGCATGGAAATATTTATAGGATTGTCCCGTGATTTGTTAAAATTCAGCGAAGCGTTAATATAATTTCACCTCCGTCGCCATTATCCGTAACAGCAATTCCCATACTCATTCGTCATCCGGTTGAAAGTCATGTGCATATCCGTCCTACAATTCCTACCCGAGCACTCTAAAAATTAATAAAATAATTTTCGGGATTATGCATTAAGTCAACTTTAACTTAAGAAACTTATCTCTCACCCCAGCTCCTCGAGTGGAGCTCTGTTTCTTACCCAGCCTGGGTAAAAAAATCGTTACATTTACCGTAATTCCACGGCACAGGACCGTAACAATATTTCACACTCAAAAGTGAAATGTTTATTCAGCCATAAGTTGCGGTAGTATAAACCACCTGCGCTGAATATATAACGTTTTCGGGCGCCACTACAGCGCAAAGTACCATAAATATTGCCAACAAATGCGGCGTTAAAAGCACAAATTTCCAGGCGAAATCTCAGTTTACCATCGATCCCCGATCCGACGTGGAAACCCGAGTTGAAATAATTAACGTCATATAAGACTCACGAACACATATGAGGATTTGAAGATTACGAATACTTAAGATAGGATTACGATGTTAGTGAAATCGGTCCCATTTAAACTTCGAATACATACTTATATCCATTTTTTAAAGATCAAGATCCAAACGAGGGTCATATCGGGACTCGATTAAACCCCGAAAACTTGAATTATCAAATTCCCAATTGAGCCTCTTTAGGTTTTCAAGGTCCTCCTCTTCACCCCTGATCTTAGGAACAGAGTTTCATATACATTCTTAGCATAAATTGAAAATTGAAATTTGATATCTTCAAGATTCTTCCTTTTATGAGTGCAATAATGTAACGAATACTCGTCTCTTACGGGTTTTAAATTACACGAGAGAAAAATATCGAGACCAATTCAAGACGATTTTCATCTCCTCCATTATTCTCCAGTGACTAGTGATTTAAAAACTTTCAAGTCTAGCTTGTATAAAATGGAATAATCATTCTGGTCAGAGGTTTCTCAAGCTCCGATTCAATCGAAACGTTCGGAGAACTTCGAGGTCCCTGTAAGGAAAATGAAGTCGAAGGCTCTTAATGAGCTAAATGAGATCGAGACTTCCGTTGGCGAGTTAAACGATCACTAAACGACAGATAGAGGGTCCGACTGAGATCGATAATTTCGACTCCTCGTTTCCCGAGTGAGGAACTTCCTCCATGAAATTTCACGAACTCTACAGCCGAGCTCGGAGACTCGGTGGTCATCTCGGATCGGTTTCCCCTGGTCTCGGAGGGTCCTCGATTTTCAAAATAACTCGATCTGGAGGAGAATTTACAGCTGTTCCCGGAGCCGTCGACGTGGAACGAGTCCACCCGGAACAGTTCAAGACCCGTCAATTTCTCTCTCGCGGGAATCAAAGACTCTCCCAGGACAAACGAGAAAAGTTTTTCGTTTACGCGAGGAAAGGGACGTCCCGTCGATCTTCTTGCGGCGAGATCCCGAGGAAGATGCTCGCGGAGGTGTCGCGAGCTAGTAGGGAACCTCGCCAGTTGGGAATTCTTTGTGCACACGGTCCAACGCCCCGTTGAAAGCGAGCCAAAATTCTGGGGTTTGCCCGAATCACGGAATTCTTATCGCCGGATTGCGCGCCGCCCTCTGACAAACGGCCGATTTTACGGGGCAAAATGGACACTTCGAAACTTTAACTCGACCTATTTCCACCCCGGCACCGGAGGCGCAAACAACCGTTGACGGATAACAAGCCCGGTTTATTCACGCCCTTTTGGAGGATCGCTTTATCCTCATTTTATTGCCGAATGAGATCCTGTAGAGGAAGACTGGGTAAATTGTCCCGGGTTTACAAAAACGCAAGGGGAAACTTTATTTACGAGGTATTCCAAGATATGAATTCACATTTCATTTATCTGTGTAATTCTGCGTGTCGTTTGTACACCTACTAGCATCCCCTGTCACGATTATGCTCGCGATATGAGCAAGTAGAATTCGATATTTATCATCTTTTTGACCACCTTTCATCCTTTATGGGTTGATCAGGACAAAACCCTAAAATTGATTTCAAGCATTTCTCTGTACACCTTTTTTAAATAAACATCAAGGCGATTTCTTAGCGAGTTTCGGAGATATTAACCCTTTGAGCGCTGTGGATAAGTGTATCCGACGTTTGGTCCAATATTGCTTGCACGCCCTGATGAAATTCGACCATACGTCGAGGGGGCTGGTAAAAATTCAGGAGTTAAAATTAATAGAGAGAACAGTAGAGGGTCCAACGTAATCAGGGATGATACTCAAAATATACATATACATAATCCGACAGTCTCTATAATTTCCACTATATCGAAACTTCCTCGCCCATCGGGAGACGCTGAAAATAATTCCCCCGCAATGGATTTCTCCCGCAGTCAGCTCACAGGAAACACTTAGGAAATAAAAACCACTGCCAAGGCCATTAATTTCTTCTCCCGGTAGAGAAGCCCTCTCGCAGTCTCCATTGAACCTCAACCGGCGATTTACATCCTCATTCTCCCGTTTATCCCATTCAATCGCGTCCTCCATTGTATGGTTGCGTCTTACTCTTTCGGCTTCCTTGACCGCCGAAGTGCGGTGGAGGAGCGGCAAAAAGACTCAAAGACCACCGACGTATAGCGGAATCGGAAACGCACACACACCGGCCAAATACGCATGCGCACGCATGCGACCCGATTTCTCGGTGTTCGCGCACGTATGTAAAGAGAAGCGTTTTAATTCGATATCGAAAGTGCAGCGTCCCTGTTTGCCGAAGTCCTCGCTCTTCCCAGCCGGTCGGACGCTTGGATCCCGGGAATACTTCGATTTATTTGTTTTCGAGGCGGCAAGTTAATTGGATTTATTTCGTGACGCCGGGGTTATTTCTACCCCGCGCCGCTCCGTGCCCCGCGGCGCTTCGCCCGACTCGTCACCTCCACCCCCGAACCCTCGAGGCCCCCGACCAACCCCCAGCCCTTACTCGCACTTGCGCCAATATTTCTCTCGACGGAGAGGCGATCCTTCTTCGACGCTTCCGACAATGGACGATCCCCCACGTCCTAGTCTTCCTCCGGTGAGGCCCGGTCGTCCGTCGTGTTTTTGCATGATTAGGGCGCTAGATTTGGCTACTCAAATCTGTTATACAAACGTTTTTGTTATATTAACGTTTTTGTTATACTAACGTTTTTGTTATACAAACGTATCTGCCAGACCTAGCTTCTACGAGCGAGATCTGGCAAATACAAAGAAGATGCAACACGTTTGTACAACAAAAATTGCTGCACGGTCGCTAAGCGCGTAGGAGGTGAAACTTCTAAGTTACAGCGAATCATTGCATATTATTAATTATTTCTAATTATTCTTTCGTGAAAGACCCTCAGTTCGGTAGTTTTGGCATAATTGTTTTTGTTTTTAATTCGTATCATTTTTATTTCACTTTAAATGGAAACTGTTAATGAAGAGTATAACGCACTGACTCTGACGGGCACGTTTAAGCAAATTGTGCCAATACTAGAATAAAAAAATAGAAAGATGAAGTTGGATAGTAATGAAGTCTGAAAGAAAAAGCGTTTCACTTTACGAATCGAATCCCTTATATTGTGTGGGAATTTAGACCTAACTACCGTGCGATCAGAAATTTCACTTCATTTAAACGAAAAGAGACCGATATCATCATTTTGAACTTACTTTTGGACTTCTTATAGATAGTTCTTCGCTTCCCATATTAGGCATCGGTACAGAGACTTCTTTTAGTCTGATATATTCAGCAAAAAGTAATATTAGACATCTTTTAGATATCTCTTCGTCACGTCGAAAAGATGACTTGAGAAAGACAGCTTTTCGTCATCTTTACGGTAGATGCATTGTCTGGGATATTAGTACTAATGAGAGCAGAATGTATAGCGTAATTTGCTAGTCATTTAGATTGCAGGATATCTAGCGGGAGTAACGCGAAGGAAGGGGTTGTTTCTCTATCAAAATGACCTGTAAACGCGTAACAATGGAGGAGAAAGAGTTAATAATGCAGTATGAATAGTAAGGCCATGCAAGAATGCTCCCTTTGCGAAAGAGGCGGCAGTCGGAGGATTTCTCGGCGACATCTTCCAGGGTCTCCAGAAGTTTCAATTAATGATGCCAGGAGTTCCCTAATCCTGGAACAATCGTTCCTCGGCTCTCGATTAAAGGGAGATCCAGCCGAAGTTTGAATTAATTAAATCCTCGTAATTTCATATCTGCCTTTAGCATACATGCCGACCCTCGATCTCAGTAATTCGATCATCGCGAGAGGCGCAGCCATTTTGTCTCAACAAGAACTTACAAACTTCCAAAATGGTAAGAATAATATAAAAGAGTAAAGAAAATAAGAAGAAAAAAAGTTCATACATCAAATGCAGCATTGTGAAAGAAGTTATACTTTATTCCTTATTCGGACCATTTTCTTCCCGAAAGATGGATGTCTTGAATTTGCGAAATCACAGAGGAATTCTTCAAAATTTGAATTTTACTGTGTCAATGGTACTACCAGACATTATCGCTTTTGCTACCTTTAACGACAATTTGGTAATATTCCAGAGATAGAAATTTCATTTTTAATTAATATTCCTCCGATATTTTATACCACCCTTCACGTTGAGCATCCTAATTAAGTGCACAATGGACTCGATATAATATTTCATCGCAAGCGCATTCGCATATCATTTCAATATATTACGCCATTAAAAAACCATGTAATGATTGCGAGTATCGTGACGCCACGTTGTATAAAATTCCTACCGAATCCACGTTTTGATTTTCCACAAACTGTACCGGCAAGTACGGTTAAATAGCCATATTCGAGAGGATATTCACTCTGGAAATCATGGATTTTAACGCTTGAAATAATATGAAAATCAGCTGGAAATCGTTGGAAATCACCTGTCACAAATTTAAGGCCGAACGTCACTTTCTTACCGGATCGTATTGTTGTTTATCACATGAAATCAAAGACAATCGGCTCTCAAAGAAGGAAATTGTATTCGCTGATTTCCTAGTGAATAGCCCCTCGGCCATACTTTATAGAATTCTACCGATGATCGCCTCAATTTGACAACTTCTTTGCATTTAATTCTATTACGGAATTCATGTCTGCTCTCTTTTTTCAGCTCACTTTACCCTACTAAGTGTCCCATTTGGGCAATAAACTCGTTTCGGACGACACGGACATTATACAAGTTTATGTGGTATGGCAACAAAGTGGGGATGCGGCAATACCACATCTCTGTGGCAGCGTTGCATCTCCTTGCGGATAATTTAGCGGGTATTACTCGCGTGTCTGAGTTTTATTACTGAGCGGAATTACATAGCTGCCAACGCCACCCCTTACGTAAAAAAGCGCACCCCGCCTCGGCGAGATTTTGAGCTTTCCTGAATTACCAACACCCCTCTCCGTTCCTCGCGTCCTCTATCTCGCTGTCTTTTGTCTTCCTCTCCTGTCCGCGTACAATGCCCGGTACACGTACATATCGTGTTTGCCTACAATAGCCCAATTTTCCAGTGAATAGAGGGAAAAGATAAATTATAGGGAATTCTTCTTAACCAACTCTAGCACGGCCTCGGTACTCTTCAGAGTTCTCGGAATTGTTAAAAAATTGACGATGAATTGATCACCTTGGGTGAATGATTTTTCGTAGCCGAAACTGAATTTCGTATAACAATAGCTTAACGCTCCTTTGTACATTTTTAACGGTAATTGAAATTATTAGATTAAGAATACGTCTCGACTAATTTCTGTTAAACGAGTAAATTCGATCCTGGTTGTAGCCAGAGGGAGAATTATGATTTAAAGAATCTAACTCGTACTATTTGCCATTTTATTATTATTAATTCAAATTGTCATTAGATGTATTTACTCCGCGGTTTATAAGTATACTCGTTATCCCTTTTGTTATAACATAAGCAGACACTTAAAAAAAAAATGATTCCACCTCTAGTGGCGCAGAATAATTTCTAAATATTTTGTTGTAATCTTTGTTAAATATCCCAAGCGGCAGATTTTTTATGACGTCTCGTAGATCTCATTCCAAGATATTTAAAATATTTGTTGAAAATCTCAATGACATGTTCAGTTTTAATAATCCATAAGCATGTAATGAAAAATACATCTTTCACTTTACGAGTATTATCGGACACCTCATTTGGCATAAAACACGACAAATTTTTGCAACATCTTAGTTTCGCTATTTCATTATGGGAGCAAAACGTGGGATTTTAATTTTGAATATTTTTAAAACGTTTATAATGTATTCGACAGATAAGATTGAAAAAATACTAATATTAAAATGAAATTAAATGTTATGTACATCTAGAAGAAAACATACTGAGCTAACTTTATACAAATATGATAAAAATAATACTCTAAGGTAAACGTTTTGCAAATATTCCAAGTGTCTGTTAAATATTTACAAGATGTACGACATTCGTTAAATATATATAAAATATAAGACAAATATTCCGTGCCACTAGGGACCATTAACGTGTTAAACACGTCACCCTTTCTCCGTATAATTTTTCAATGGCCGCACTTCGTCACAGCGCGGTCTGCTCCAAAACGCATCCTCCGCGTTGCATTCCTGTTGGGTGCAAGAGGCGGAAAGGTGCGGAAGGGGCAGAGAACGGCCCGTAGAGCCAGTCCTGATTTCGCCGTCATTCTTGAGATATAAATATCCGCTTGAGAGCGAGTGGAAGAGCCGGCGAGGACACCTGGCGGCGTCGCTCATCCCATTGAGATCCTTAACAGCTGCATCGGTCAATGGGGAAATCAGCCCGCGGATTGACCAATTGTGGGCCGCGTTTAAATTAGCGTGGCCAATCGGAGCAGTACCCGGCGACGGTAACAAACGAGCGGCGCCGACGGAATCGTTTCGCGACGCCGTCGACCAGCTAACGCCGCGACGCTTGGAGGAGCTCATGGGGTACGACACCCCCTGGACAAGATGTTAGGGCCGCGGATAATACGGGGTTTCCGCAGCGGCCCTGGCGACCGGGAATAACCCCAGAACTGCTATAAAATCTCGAGTCTTCTGACTCACTGCTAGGGTTCGTGAAACTTCCCAAGTGAAAGCGTTCTCTCCCATAAGCGAAACTCACCCCCCGTAAAGAAAGAGAATTATCAGACCGGCGTAGCACGTGACGGTCGAAGGCGAAAAATCTAAAAATAAATAGTACAGGATCTACGCACCTGACAGATCATGCCAAATGTGGTCTCGCGATAAGTTCAATTAATCGAGAAGTAAATAACAATCGAATCGAAGTACCGACGTTGGGCGTAAAGTACGCGGTGCTTGTCGCGCAAAAATCTAAAAAGGAATAGTACAGGATCTACGCACCTGACAGATCATGCCAAACGTGGTCTCGCGATAAGTTCAATTAATCGAGAAGTAAATAACAATCGAATCGAAGTACCGACGTTGGGCGTAAAGTACGCGGTGCTTGTCGCGCAAAAATCTAAAAAGAAATAGTACAGGATCTACGCACCTGACAGATCATGCCAAACGTGGTCTCGCGATAAGTTCAGTTAATCGAGAAGTAAATAATAATCGAATCGAAGTACCGACGTTGGGCGTAAAGTACGCGGTGCCTGTCGCGCAAAAATCTAAAAAGGAATAGTACAGGATCTACGCACCTGACAGATCATGCCAAACGTGGTCTCGCGATAAGTTTAATTAATCGAGAAGTTAATAACAATCGAATCGAAGTACCGACGTTGGGCGTAGAGTACGCGGTGCTTGTCGCGCAAAAATCTAAAAAGAAATAGTACAGGATCTACGCACCTGACAGATCATGCCAAATGTGGTCTCGCGATAAGTTCAATTAATCGAGAAGTTAATAACAATCGAATCGAAGTACCGACGTTGGGCGTAGAGTACGCGGTGCCTGTCGCGCAAAAATCTAAAAAGGAATAGTACAGGATCTACGCACCTGACAGATCATGCCAAACGTGGTCTCGCGATAAGTTCAATTAATCGAGAGGTAAATAACAATCGAATCGAAGTACCGACGTTGGGCGTAGAGTACGCGGTGCCTGTCGCGCAGGCTCGCGATGCGTATTTGTCGCGAAACTCTATCGGGTCTCATTGATAGGGAATAATTGCAACATTAAATGAAACCTGAGAGATATAATAACCGTGAACGATACGTTAGATTAAGGAGCCCTCATTTATGGATTACGTTCTCCGAGGGATGAGAATTATTATTTATAAACGAAGTCCGCGGAAAAAATGTATCTGGATGCATTTATATTTCTGGACGTGTGATATTTCCGAGGCATTTCGCCGGCAACGACCTGTCCCCTTATTGGGGCAGGTTTTACGGAAATGGCAGAGGTACCAATTTAGCAAAGCTGCGCCCTCGAAGACCGCTTCTGACACGGTCGCCTCAAACTTTCGTTCGAGCAAATGCAAAGAGATTATTTTGGAGTTCCTAGCGACGTACGTTAACCGGCTGGCTGACGATGGGTCACGCTCCGGGAACGGAACGGAACGGAAACCGGAACGGACGGGAACGGCGTTTGCGCACTCGAGTGCGCACCGTTGTATAAATGCAGCGTTGCTAATGTTAAATTGCCGCGTCGGTAATTACATGCAAATACCCTGGCCACTGTTTGAACAGCGCGCCCCCGCCCCATATTGGTACACGTCGCTTCCAGTCTCTGTTGGGCTGTCCCGCTAATCCCTCGTTCTTAATGCTCTCCAAAATTGACCGGATGAAAGAAACATACCGAATTTACATCTACTTTCAATGATACATCGATTACCTTTCCATTAGTTTCTTAATTTATTCTGCAATTGTCATAATGGAAGTACACTCGTCCCTCAATTTATACGGAGTATCCGTTCCATGTGGAATCGTTTCACGCGAATCTAATTTTATTTATATGGTTAGATTTAGTTTGTATTTCATTTTTTTTTTTTTAATTAGATGGAATAAAAAAACTGCACATTTTCACAGGCATATTTTTCTCGAATGACTTAAGAAAAAAATAATGACGTATCAATACTGCGTAAATTGTGTTATAATTTACCGCGTAAAAAGGAGACTCGCGTAAAAAATGTGCTGCGTAAATTGAGGGAGGGGTGTATAAACTTTATATGGTGGATTTTTTAGTCGTTTAACAAACAATGAATAAAGAGGAAGACGATACGAGGTTGTCGAAAGTTGTATGACTTTGATTGTGACACAGAGAAAATCACGAGGTGAAAAGTTGCTTTCAGATGTGCGTAAAAGTACTAGGAATGAGTTTGAATTATTGCCAAAAGAAGACAATGATATATCAGGGACGTGACGGAGTTGGTCATTCTTGTAATCGCAATAAACATCCTGACATGACTTTTGTTTAGCGGTACTTATCGTTCTTTGTATCCTTCCCGGACAACGCGAATTTACCTGAAACAAAAAGAAGGTACACGTCATTAAAATGTTTCAACATAACGAATTCACCTATCATTAAATAGGTCGTTCTTAATAGTAAGGTCTTAATGATAAGAATCCACCGTGTCCCAGGAAATAAAATTTTGTGTACACCGTTCCTATTTGTAGGTTCAGATTTGTGGGACTGGATATAAACGCGCCTGGGTTGCTTTACTTTATTTAACGTAGAAGGAGGAAAAATACTTTTCACTCGCTTTTCCAGTCCGTTGATACATTGCAGTGCTCAAAAACATGTTATTCAAAGCCCGCAGAAGAAGACAATTCCGCTGAAACTCTGCACGGAACTGCAGAAGACGATACAAGAAATAGGAAAAAGACGAAGTGGAAAAATGAGGGAAACCCAGACGAAGGAGGCAGTGGCAGAAAATCCCGGCAGAGGGGACGAGGAAACAGACCGCGGCAATAAGGAAATATAAACCGCGTCCGTCCGTCCATGCGTTTCCTCTGTCGACAATGACGCGTCCTGCCTTCTTTTTCTTGCCGATCCTCCATTCGTCTTATTTCTTTTTCCCTCTCTCCTTCCCTCCTTCTCCTTCTCCCACTCGTGGTTAATAACCGCTTCCGCGTAATTTCTTGGTCCACGCCCAGGGACTCGGCGGAAATAATTCCGCTGGACTTGGACTATTTGTTCCTCGGCGAGAAACGTGACCGACGCTGGTCACAGACTACGAAAAAGTGTTGATAACGTCACTTTTTTCTATTTTTTAATTACTCATTGCACTTCGTGCGATGGGAAATTCTTTTTCCTCTTTCGGAACGGACAAGCGAACTTTGGGCTAATGGCAAAAATCGTTCAAGAGATTTTTCTTTAAAGAAGAAAAAAAAGCGAAATTGATCAGAGGGTCTTTTAAATACCTTATGTCGGGAATCTCTAATGCGTGGTTTTTTCTTTATAACTTTACCGGTAAATGGTTCGTTAAGACGTAGGAATTAATTTCTGGGTTAATATGTATTCGGTGGTTCCCAGGGCGAACCGTTTCCACAGGCATGCGTGGCCGGGGTGCTGAGTTACGCGGTTTACCTTAAGAGTTTTTGAGGTTAGGTGGAACGCTTAAGTCGGTAACCGCGCCCGGGGATTCGAGTGAAGGATCATAATGTAAGGAAGTAAGGACGTAGGAAGCCCACGAAGACTCCGGGTATAATGGCTTAAGTTTCGCCGTGCTTCGGCGAATTTCCGGGTCGGACCCGAACACACCGCGCCCGAAGCAGAACCGCTAACGCGTGTAGGACTTGTTCCCAACCTAACCAACTTCGCCGGGTTCTTCATTTCCACGTGGAAGCTACGTTGTTGTAGTTCCGCTTAAATCTCCTTAAATTTCTTACTCGGCCTCGTGCACGCCAAGAATCTCATCCAAGTCTTCAGTTTCCATCTCAGGAGACGTAATCGTGATTTTGATATTCTCAAGATGTTCATACGGCAGTATCCACTAACAAGAAAGGTATCCCAGGTCGATCTCTATGATTTGATTTCTTTTATAATATGTTATAGCAGGCTAAAAACTAAGCGACACGTATTTTTTTAAATCCGTCATTAAAGACTTTAAGGGGGTGAAACCACCATCCAAAGTAAGGCATGTCAAGGGGCCATTTGGCAGTTTCACCCACAAGAACATATTTTTGAACCAATCCACCTGGAAAAGCTTTCTCATAACGAGAAATGAAAAATATATAATGTTCTTAAGTTAAAAAAAAATTAATTAAGAATGAATCTTATCCAAGCCTTTAGTTTCGCTCTCTGGAGAAAGATTCATGACTTTTAATACCGTTAGTGAAAAAGAGCCTGAATATGCGTGGGATGGTCCATACTTGTCACTAAATGTGGATTCGATGTCTACAATTACTGGAGAAAGTTGTTATTCTTAAGAATTGTGATTTGCTAGAACCGTGATTGAAATTTCAAGTTCTTCTTAGCGGCTGTTCGTGGCAGTATTTTTCTACTTACTGTACAAGACCCTTAAGAATGAGTATATATACAGAGATGGAGAAAATGAAACGATAGAAACGCGTGCAGAAATTATTTCTAACATAATCAAATTAGGTTAGATTGGCTGTTAGAGAAAGTCCAAGAACCATTCTTAGTGGCTGTTCGTTGCAGTATTTTTCTACTTACTGTACAAGACCCTTAAGAATGAGTATAAATACAGAGATGGAGAAAATGAAACGATAGAAACGCGTGCAGAAATTATTTCTAACATAATCAAATTAGGTTGGATTGGCTGTTAGAGAAATTCCAAGAACCATTCTTAGTGGCTGTTCGTTGCAGTATTTATCTACTTACTGTACAAGACCCTTAAGAATGAGTATAAATAAAGAGATGGAGAAAATGAAACGATAGAAACGCGTGCAGAAATGATTTCTAACATAATCAAATTAGGTTAGATTGGCTGTTAGAGAAATTCCAAGAACCATTCTTAGCGGCTGTCCGTTGCAGTATTTTTCTACTTACTGTACAAGACCCTTAAGAATGAGTATAAATACAGAGATAGAGAAAATGAAACGATAGAAACGCGTGCAGAAATTATTTATAACATAATCAAATTAGGTTAGATTGGCTGTTAGAGAAATTCCAAGAACCATTCTTAGCGGCTGTTCGTTGCAGTATTTTTCTACTTACTGCACAAGACCCTTAAGAATGAGTATAAATACAGAGATGGAGAAAATGAAACGATAGAAACGCGTGCAGAAATTATTTCTAACATAATCAAATTAGGTTGGATTGGCTGTTAGAGAAATTCCAAGAACCATTCCTTGCAGGCCGTTTACTTTAAAGTTTCCCTACTTGGAAGGAAGGAAAAACGTAAGAGCAGCGGCGGTATTAAACAATTACCGCCCTCCTCTTTAAAAGGAGAGCGACGACTCTTTCACGAGGAAACGTCGGAAATGTGCCAATGTCCGTGTCAGTATCGACGTTCATTTCCGTGGGAAAGACGGATGAGTCGTCAGAAATTCGCTCTAAAAATCTCCCTTAATCCCCTCGCTACCGAGAACCACTCTAATGGCCTCCAGCCTCATTTTTCATTCCATCCGAAGGGGCAATATTATTCCGCAAAATGTAAACCGATAATCCAAATTGCACAATTAAAAAAAAAAATAGAGCATTACGTTTTTCACTGATATTCATAAGAATCTGTATTTAATTTTCATCAAGTTCTAGTATTCAATCGATTATTAATTCTTTATACTCGGAACCGTTTTAACCTAATGCATTATGTAGATGTATTACAGCACCTCACAGACCCCATAAACATATAAAGTGGGTTAATCAGAAAAAGTATGAAAATTAATCTTACGAATTAACCTCCATTTATAAACTAATCATCTTTCTAGAGAGATCCTTGATTCCGTGCTCTCGATTCCGTGTGTTAATTGAATACGAGATCGAGATCATTGTTAGGCGGAAAATTAGCAAATGACTTATGTATATTCATTGCCTGTTTAATCAAGGTCCAAGCTGCCGCAATTATGAACGTTTCAATTATATTTTCAACGTTGGATTTATACCCGACGTTTCATTTGCCGAGCCAGGAAAATTGTAAACAATTAATATGCATGCATTGAAAATCAGTAATATGATACGAATGGTCTAGTAAACAATTTTTCATGGATACGTCAAAAAGAAAATCAAGAAAAGAACTATAAAATAAATGTTATATTAAAAAAAAATCCACAACTACATGCTTCATTTACAAAGAAATTTATTAACATACCTCTGGTCGATTTTTACGAAACTATTGTGCCATATATAGTGCTTAAAATAAAATCACAGTTTTGTAACATAGCTACTTCAGCAATTTTCCTTTAATTTCATTTCGACTCCTTATCAGAAATTGAGTTTCTTTAAGTACTTTATGTAATCGAGTTGGCCACTGTTTCAAGTTTCACTGCTCGGCGGAACGCGGTAACGCTTAAAAATCACAATTGCGCGTACCCGATAAAAACGTACATTCTCCAACGCAGCGAAAGAAAACCAGAACGATGTCTCGATGATTAAAAATATCTTCAAACCGAAACTGCATCGCTATCTCTTTACATTATTCTCAACAGTACATGTAAATATATTACTCTCAGATTTGTACGGTTTTTAGGTTCAAGTGTTGCGGCACTTTCGTCGAGCCGTTAATAAATCCCAACATACATTTTGATAGGATTCCCAGCATTTTATAAAAATTGCATTGCTAAATAATTGGAGGGGAGTGAAAAATGTCAACGTCATAACTTTCGGTGTTTTAGGAAGCTGCAAAATGGGCGTGGGAATGGCTGGCCGGGTATCAAAATAGCTCATTGTCGTTCCGAGGCTTTCATTGATAATACCCGAGCCGAAACGTTGGAGCATGCCTCCATCCCGAGGCACAGTCGATGATCGTTCCTCGAGCTCGTCCTTTGTCCGAAGTCCCCGTTTGACCAGCTCTAAGGTGCGTGTGCGTGCACAAACGATGGCGTATCCTTGGAGCCGGTCGGGGGTTTCGCAAACGAGAGTCTCGCGGGCATAGAAACCATTAGCAATGGGTAATTGCATCGACGATTGAGTCGAGACCTCGGGAGAGTAACGATTCCGAGGCCGATTTCACGTGCTGAAATCGAGACCCAACGTGGCTTGTAATACCACGGTCTTGGAGTCCTCTCGAGTGGAGCTCGAACATGGATCCGAGTCGTCTTAAGGTGATGTGAAACACGTCGAGGAACTTGATCGACGTCGATAAAGAAGATTTTTCTAAATGCCTACGTTGCCGGCGTTCGTTTTTATATTGACAGCTGTGTCGAATTATATTGGGTATTGTACCAAATGGCATGCTCCACCTGTCGTTTTCGTACAATAATTATAAAGAAATCGAAGTAAAACTCCTAAACTTCTAAAGTGTTCAAGCTAGGATAAAAATATCGTTTTCGATTCTAAGCCTCCAAGAAGCATACAACATCGAAAACGTACACGGACACGAGAAGATGTGTAATCTAACACATTTGTTTAGACGATTTATTCAGACATTGTATACCGATTTTGCACCGTTTCACTTATATATTTGATAAGCAATGTCGCTCGCACTATCGTCCATTCCCAATAAACCCTTCGATTGGAATTTTCGAAATCCGATTCGGCACCCCCGAAAACTTCCTAATACAAAAAGTTACCCCCTGGTCTACCTGCAACTACCCGAACCCAAACCTGACATACGCACGCACGAAAAATTCCCGATTAGGACATTGGATCGTGTACCAAGGAGGCAAAGTGTCTTTTTACTTCCAGCAATACGAGTGGTAGGCTCGTAAACGCACAAACCGAAAACAAGCATTACATGCAGGTTGGACGCAAAAGACCCTCGCCCCCATAGTACGCGCGATACTTCAAGAAACAAAAGCATGATTTACGCGTCTTCTTGCGCAAACGCGGAGGACAAACATGGGCACTTTTTCGTCTTAAAACGTTTCGAGGCTCATTTATATCATGCCCCCACTCCCCGCCGTTTCTTTTCGTTCATCAACGCAGAAACGCCAGTTTGGATACCGAAGCCAATCAAGAAAAGATGCGTAAACCATGCTCGAGGTACATAAATGTTTATAACAAATTAGCTGCTAGAACTAAATCAGTTAAAACCAGTCTTGAAGTAAGTAAATTGATTAAGGGTTAACGATTCCCTCTTGTGACCGCACATCCAGGCAGTGCCAGCCAGCAGATGAAACATCTCCGCGGATCCCTTCACGAAACGGCGCACTTTCTTGGGACCAATCTTGAAAAGATTTTCCTGCGGGACGTTACGTCATTTCCTCCCCGCGTTGCGTCATCCCCCCTGCAACTCCTTCACCCTCGGCCGTTTGTATCACTTTCGCCCGTAACTTCCATCGTTCGTCCAGCGGGTCCACGTGTGCGTCCAGGGGGAACCTTGCATAACCGAGCACCGATGGGACTCCCTCGGGTTCCGTCGGTCGGCATCGGGCTCGTTCGGATTCCCCCGCGAGGCGGCGTTGACGTCAGTGGTCGGCGCGACACCTGTGAGTCCCCGCGGAGGAACAGGTTCTGCCGGACGGCGGCGTCGCAGGTGGTGTGCAGTTGTCAGCAAGGTGGGCGGCCGGCACTCGGTGCCGTTATGGGCAATATTTGTCACGTCCTATCTCCGACACGCATCTTAAGCGGGGCGAATTAAACGTGTAATCGGCCAGTTATTATCTTGTTAACGGCAGATGGCAACGCGGGCGGCACGGCCTACTCCATCAGGCCTGGCCGGACCAACTCGGCCGCGCCGACAGCCGAGGGCGCTGCGATCGATCCTCCGGGAAGGTGCGAAGCCCGGACCGGTTCGAGTCGGGTCTCGGGGACGACTTCCGATTTAATCCTTCACTCTCACTTCGAGGGATCAAAAATGGCCCCCTGCCGTGTATCTTACGTCCGGATGTCCGACGTCCACGAACCCGTTAAGGTGATTTCAAAATGGCCTCTAAGAAGTCAGTTGTTCGTGAAACTTCTCTCCGAACTGGGTATACCGAATCGTTTCAAACCTTTCAACGGGAATATAGAGGCTGCAAAGAGGATCCTTACGCTCGGAAATTTCAGTTTTTGTAATCAATTTTAGAAGTGTCTAGGAAGAAATTTTGTAAGGATTGAAATTTTATTGGGGTCGGAACCTGCCTTCTAGCCTTCGTTTTCACGTTGTAAACTTTGAAACGATTCGATGTACCCAATTTGAAGGAAAGCTTCGCGAACGAGACCTCTTTGATGCCACTTTTACATCATCGTTCATATTAAAGTCTTCGCCATCGTGAAAGGGGTAAAATAACAAAGTAAGCCGAATGTTAACTCAAATTAGGTCATTCTGGAAGTTCTGTTTATAGGTCAACTTTGAAGTAACGTCACTGTTCAAAACGTATCGCAATTTTATAACATTTTGTTCACATATGTTGCAAACGTATGTCACGAGTTTAATACATAAGTTTATTAATTTTTCTTCGTTGTTTCTCAAAATTATTAACATGTCGTTGCAGAATTACAAATTTATATATTATTTTTGGTTGTTGGTTTTGGTTCTGATTTTGGTCGTTGGTTTTGATTTTAATCGTTGGTTTTGATTTTAATCGTTGGTTTTGATTTTAATCGTGATTTTAATCGTTGGTTTTGATTTTAATCGTTGCTTTTGATTTTAATCGTCGGTTTTGATTTTAATCGTTGGTTTTGATTTTAATCGTTGGTTTTCGTTTTGGTTAAAGTTGTCGTTAGTTTGACTACTGTGTGTGCCCACCTTGCGGCTGAAATTAATTGCTCGGTATTTTTGTACCGAGCATGGTGAAGGCTTTGAACTAATGTTGCATTGAACTAATTTTGTCTCATGTAACTGTGGGGTTTAATCGCGAATAATTCGAGTAATCCACATAATACGTGACAGGGAATGTACGGTGCGGCGGATCGAGGGTAGCTTCGTTACCACCCATGGGGCGACGATGCTTTTGTTTCCTGTTGAGTTATAAGGGTGGTTTTAATTTCCCAGGATTCAATTGTCCGGCAGAAAAGTGCCGTGTGGTTGAATTAAATGGTCCTTGTTTAAATAATGCAAGAGTATTGGATAATTGAACGGTATTCAGATGGGAGTGGGTTTTAATTAAATGGAACCAAACGGATGAGTACTTAATTTACACGTTAATCGCAATTCCGAGCATTTCGTTTCCGACCGTAATTGCTCCATATGGACGTACGAAATCATAAAAGTAATTACGCTTTTTAAATAAAATCCCGCGTTCCGGTACATAATTGCTTCGCAACGATTTTGATCCGTCCTTTGCGTACCGCGCAAAAATACTTGATTTTCAAATAGAACTAAATGGTAGGCGCCGGACGGATTATCTCATCCGAAACAAGTAATTGTTATAGGTTATAGGTTGTTATAGGTGTTGTTGTAGTTATTTTAATTATCTCGTAATGAAATTAGATTATTTATAGCGTATTATAAATTTATTTAGAGACAGAGATCTCTCGCAAAGCGAATAGTAAAGCGCTACAAGTTGCGGGCCGATATATCGGCTCTGGCACTTTTCGCCAGTGCAGCGAGGGCCGATATATCGGCCTCCGGCACTAAAAGGGTTAAGTAAGTGAAATCGAAGGAGCACTCGAGCTCGCGATCGGTTCGGGGCCTTTCCGGCCAGGAGCAGCGGCGAGTTCGGTCTTGGCCCGGCGGGCGGGGCGGCTCGGTTTCGGCCCGCAATTGGCCCGCCGCCCGTCTCGGCTCGTCTCGGCGCGGCACGGCTCGGCGAGAGGGCAACGGGCGGATTGGAGGAAAATTAATTTGTCGAAGCTGCTCCCGGCAGGGCGGGGGAAATCCGAGCGAGCGCCGTCCGAGGAGAGGGGACGCGGATCGCAACGGATAGGTCCCATTGATTACGGGAGGCAAGGCAAGCGTCGTTAATGGCCGACGGAGACATTTATCGCGTCAATGGACGCCGGCCGTCTAATTCCCACGTGACGCTCGGCGTCGATATAAATATCCGCCCGAGGCGACCCCACCGGCGCGAACCGGCAACTGGCAGCCAGAGCTTTTCTTTTCCCCCTTTCGAGTATTTCCTCAACCTCCGACAACCTTAACCCTTTCGTTACCTTGGACGAGATATCTCGCGACCCAATACTGGCCGATTAACGCTTTTGACGAGATATCTCGCGATCCGGTAGTAGCGGATTAACTACATTATCGTCAAAAGCGTTAATCCGCTACTACCGGATCGTGAGATATCTCGTCCAAAGCGTTGATCGGCCAGTATTGGGTCGCGAGATATCTCGTCAAAAGCGTTAATCGGCCAGTATTGGGTCGCGAGACATCTCGTCCAAGGTAACGAAAGGGTTAAAGGGTTCGACTCCACGGAACCTCAAAATCGAATTCAATTGAAAGTCTTAAGAAACATATGTAATTCGAAGGAACAATTATTCCGATGAAAAGAAAATATTTATGCAACTGATTCAAACGAATGATTTAATTCGAAAATGTATTTCTATCCTTCGGTTGGTTACGATTGCCTCAAATGAGAAGAAGTTAATTCGATCGACTGCATTTTTTACAGAAATAACTCGCCGAATTCTCAATATTGAACAAAAGACTACGCTAATCACTCTGTTAAGAAAATCGTTTAATCGAATTAAGATTGTTTAACCGAGGAAAAGTTTCATCGAAAGATAATGGCGAATTTTCAGGGCGCCGATTAAGGAATTCCCATTATGGAAACATTGTATATTGTTAATATGAAGGGGGTGGACATATCTACACGCGGAAACAAATGTTAGTAGCACCGTTTTTAGTAATTTTGACGGAACATTAAAGAACTGAGAAATAACGGTTTATTTCCTTCGCGGAAAATGTTAATTACACTTAAGTAATCCTAAATATAAAACGCAAAGGAGGAATAAGGAGTTGTACGGAAAATCGTACTTTGATGGTACCCGGGGAAAGGCCATTCGACCAAGTTAAAGATGGGTCCCCGGGGGTTGCTGGCACCCTGTGAATTCCTTCCTTGGTGGAATTTTCCTAGCGTGGTCTTACCGAGGTGGACCATGCGTAACGATGCCGCAGCAATTAAAAACCTGACGCCCACCAGGAGCGCCATCTACGCCGGTACCCAACTTGGAACATCGAGCGCCGACGCTTTTTAATTGAAAAAATTTCCGAGTCGCCTTTCATAAACCAGGAAAAGGACGACAGAGAGGGAGGAAGAAAAAGAGAGAAGAGAGAAATGAAGAAAATAGGCCGCGTTAATATACAATCCCTAGTCGAAATTTCAGCAAGCCTGTAGCAAGTACGGAGGAAGTCCGTTTAGTGAACAATTCCATCCACTATACACCTAGAATATGATCTGGGCTCTGATATTCGATACACTGTTAAAAAGAATTCATAAAACTCATACACTTTTAGTACACAAGGTTGCGGTAAAAAGATAAATTTGATGTCTTAACATACATTTATTGTAAAATTCTAATTCAAAATGATCATATGTTAGGAGTATACCTCGGGTACTCGCCAAATAAAATATTCTTATCAAATTTAATTTCTAATTTTTTTATCTCTTTCGACATACTTTTTAATGGAATGAATGTTCTACTATACTTGGAAAAAATAATTAATTAGAGCTCCTCATGGGAAGGGAGCAATGTGAACTATTTTGCAATCAATTGAACAAAGATAAATGTATTTGGCTAAATTTTTGTACATCGAATATAGAATGATCCTTTCATAACAGCGAACGTCACTATTCGGACGTATTACGGTCTTGCTGCAAACTTAGATATCTACTCAAGGTGTGCGACAGACCTTTATTTCGATTCGGTTATTAACCTATGGACGTACAAAAACGTTTAAGGTAGGTAAATGAACACATTCGTGTTATTTCTATATGAAAGGGTTAAAATTGACGCGAGCCATCGAAGCAAAAATATCGGAATTTTCGGAATATTCAAAGTATGCCGAAAACGTCAAACGGTGCGAATGGCGCACCAACCAGCGACGAAGCGCATAAAAAAGAAACGCATCCTCCACCACGGGGGGTCCATGATGGCCACCAACTTAAGCTGCGTCACAAGATTTGCGTAAAATTTCCATGGAAATTATTCGTTGGGCGTTCAAGTTGCAGAAATCTAGGAAAGTTATGTAAAAATAGGACCTTTTGGGTAGTTTTCGAGAAAACTATTATGCAAATGGAGTCCCTTTATCCGCCGTAAGGGAGAACTACTTTTGAGAGATTGCGCGTTAGCATGATCCATCGGACTCTAAATATTAAACACAGGGAAGTAAATCCCGAGTTTGAATAGCTTAAGCTAATTCCTCACTCACGCCCAACTATTAACCTTCCGTGTTTCATTAATATCGTAAGAAATTCCATTTTGCTAAGTGAACGTTGCGTCAGTTCGGAGCTCGAAACTTCAAAGGACAGTTTTTGAGGCAGTTTAGCTGGGGACGTTTCGAAATAGGAGTCATCGGTGCAAAAGCCAAGTGCAAGGGGAGTGTCTAAGGTTTTCTCTTTGGAAATTCTGAGTCTTTGAAGCCGAACTCTGGAGCAGATGCAACGCCGAGGATACGTGTTTTGTCTTTAAAGGCTCGTAACTCCGGCACCTCGATTCGTATTTCAACACCGCACAGAGTATGGGTCATGCGATAAAATCGCGAGTAACAATCGGGCGATTTTCCCTCCATGCAAAACTTCTTTAAAGAGGTTAGCAGCCTGAGTAGGTTGAGCTAACGAAACCGAGAAATCTCGGAGTCCTTAAATCGTGATGGCTCGTAATAACTCATGTTACATTACTCTCCATATAACGTTAATCTCCTCATCATTAACATACATGCAGTACGTATGACAACAACTACCACTCATTCTAGGTACGTAGAATTCGATGTAGAAAATAAGGCTCTGCATGCGTAATAAAAATGCAAATGAACCCGGCAAATTACGCAGATGCTCGTGTCGTAAATACATACGCTGGATACGTATATTACACATTCTGCAGCTATAGGGATTACGTAACGTGTAATTCACAGCGATTACTGTTTAATGCTGTTAATAAACTGTGGGTTTTACATGCATTTTCGCAACACTGGCAATTTATTATGACATTGCAAACACTTCTGTTTCTACTCCCTCGGATCTCCATGCTGCATCTTTACGAATTGTTGACAAAATTAGGGATTACTAACATAGATCGAACAAACGATTATTATTTAATCGGTATTTCGTACTTTTTATTCCGACTAATCATACTTTAACAACACAATGTTATGGTGTAATGATCTCTTAATCATTTAACACTTGACACGACTAATAGACACCACCCAGGCAACCCATGAAGTAGAATATACGTAAATTAATCGTCTAAATTAGGTCTATAGGTATAGCAAATGTATATCGTTTAACATCCACCTAATAAAATATCTACAGGATATATATATAAATATCTACGCCTATTGTAGCCGAAAATTATATATCCACTATTGATCTACAAATATCTACTTATTTCTTGACGTATACAAAACATATAATAGCTCCAGTAGACATCAACCATAGGTTAATCAACATCGTTGAAAATACGTTTAGAAAAATAAAAAGACACCTCATGTAACCTAACATTATTCATACATACTTAATGTTTATATATAAATCCCAACTTGATAGAACTGTTAATTTCGTCCATACTCTGATTTTTTATTTACTCCCTCTTTGGCTGGTGACAATACATCAAACAGACTCTGCTCAAAAAGTGTTATGAATTTAATTTTTTTTACAAATACGTATGAATATCTATAGACCATCTATTGTAGATATCTACGATATATATATTACGTACCATGTCCGGACATCTAGCCTTTGAGTGGATCTACAATAGTGTTCATAGATATCTANATATATATCTTACATACATTCACTAAACATTCATATACGATTAATTTACGGATATCCCACGTTCCGCGGTGCCTGGATACGGTGGGCATAAAACATGAGTTAGGAAACATATTTGGAAGCGCGAATGAAATCGTTATAGATGCGTTTTATATGAAGTATGCACATACATATTATACCATTAGCATATTCATGAATATGCACGTGTCGCACTAGAATATGCTAGGTGTATACGATACACGTAGCACAGCTTTCTGCTATTAGGGGACCGCACCGGACGCTGACGGCAGACGGCCAGCGTCCCTCCGCGGCGAAACGCCGAGTCATAACCGCGACCTTATTTCCCAAGGATGACCAGTCAAAATAGCCTGTCAGTAAAATATCCCAAGCGACAATACCTCGATAATGGAATCCGCGGAGCGAGGTATTTGAAAGTCATAATAGCTTGAGTTGAAAATTCCCCGATATTAAAATGCCCCGGAGCCGAACTTAAAGGCCACCAGAGATATGTCTCCTCTGGCTACTTTCTTTTCTACAAATCGAGTATCACCCCCGTAATATCTCCTCGATAAAAGGATCTTCCGCGTCCTATAAATTGCCTATAAAAATTGATTAAACTATTTTCTTTAAAACCATTCCCAGAGGTCCTTAAACGCAGTTTGTCACATTGATGACTTCCTAGGTCTAAGGTCTAATTTGAAGGGATCTTGTCAAACATATTTTTCCCCGGGGTGAATCTATATTTATACTGATGTTTGTTAATTAAGCTTTTTAATATGCCCCAGAAGAGAAAAGAAAAAACATTTTTAAACGGTACTTTCGGGGAACCGAGCTGTATCTGTCACATTTTTCGGATTTTTTTTTTCGTAGAGGTACATCCCTTAAAGGGAAGATGTTCTTTACAGCATATTTGTATCATTTTTTATTGAACCTTTTCGTTGAATGACAGCACGAATATCCGTACCTGCCCAGTGGACGTTGATGTCGGTTCAGCTTCCCGGCTTCGCTCCTAGCTTCTCGCTCGAACCCCCAAAAATGACCACTAGAACTCTCGCAAAATAAACTCGTCAAAACCGAAGTGCGTCCGAGGACTCTCCGCGAAAGACTGAAAACCCAGGAGGAATCAATTAAGGACCCTCGTCGTGCCTCGCCTCGTTTTCGGTCGGGAAAAACCCGAACGGCGATCGGCCGAGGGACAACTTAGCGCTCTGTAAACAAATACAAAGAAACAGATAAGGGGAGGAGAGGTAAGGCGCAGCAGAGAAACAAGACCTAGTTTCAAACACCATCACATTTTCTACTTCCCCCACCCGAATTCTTCATCGTGACGCGTTTTCCTGCCGCGTGTTAAGCTTAGCCCCTGTCAAAAGAAGTGTCACTTCAAAAATAACCGAATTTAAGACAAAACCGATAGGGTACCCCATAACATATTCGCGACCGGAAAATATCTTCCGTTTCAAATACTGAGTACCGGCGAAAATAATGAAAAGACGTGAAATCACGTAAGCGGTCGCGAATGCGTTAACAATATAATCAGGAAAAGGTAATTTAGAAGCCTGCCACCGCTTCAAGAACCGCCACTTTAATCGGGTCATTTATCACGAATCGATGACTTTTAGCCCAGTCATGGCGTTTCACGGTAACCAGAATATAACGCGAAATATGGTGGAGTAAATGCCCACTGTGAAAGTAACAGGGCGACAGGTCCGACAAAATAAGACCCGGCCAATGAAAAGCGCCCCTCCATTCCGGGTGGCCTGTATGTAGCTACCGTAACGGGAGCTCACCTATAGCCGGTGTTCCGGCTAGGCCTTTTTTTATTACACCTTCGGAATGTAAAAGGCGACCTTCCTTTTCTATTACCAGCCAGCAGGAATTACCGACCGCGCCACCTCCACCACCATCCGGTGGTCGAGGACTGGCGAGAGCAAAAACACCAGGGCATTGCTCCATCCCCGGGGCTGTAAAAGGTGGAAAATGCATTTCTCCGCCGCCTGGCGGTGCGGTCCTTCCACCGCGGATTCCGATTCCAATCGCGCCAAACGGCCGGCCATGTTTTCCTAAGATAAGCCTTAAACGCTAATACCACGTTCGGGCAACGCGAGCGAGCTCCCGATAATCTCCGGCGTTGCTTTCGACAATTACCACGATTTACAGAGCCCAGGGTATCGCGGCTTAGGATGGTGCCTCTTTCGGCCCCGTTAACGTTTGCTTGCGGATCTTATCCGTTCCTCGAACGGATTTCTTTTAAACCGTTCCCGCAAATTGTACCACCTTGCATCTGGATCGTCTTTCGATTGATTCATTACAGTAGCGTTAATTTAAAGTTAGATTTTGATTAGTTAATAAATCAATCCGACTATGCCAACGGTGCGAACGTACCTGTGCTCGAACCGCGCATCATAACCTCTCCGCCAAGGGTAGAGAACCGCCATAGACCCCTCGTGGTCAAGGCGCTTCTCTCCCTTTTTCCATGTTTTAGAGGTTTAGAGAAATCGGTCAATTCAGAGATTAACATTCCTCGAGACAAAGGAAAAAAAAAGAAGCAGTGATTCAATTTTGGGTATAGATGTAGGGTGATGGTGTGAGTACCCTGTTTGTTGTGTTTCGTCCCGGGTCTGCCTGTGTGGACTCGTCAGTAAGGCTATCAGGTAGACCTTGCCTTAGACACCGAAAAATCTCTCCTGAGCGGGATTTGAGACCGAGAGACTACATGCTATGAGTGGTGAGCATAACTGCTGGGCTATCGAAGGCCCCTGTCGAAGGAAGAACTTCTAATATATATATATATGCTATGACCGCCACACAATAATACTTGTACCTATCAACTCGCGATCTCTCCCCAGTGTTCCAACCGATACATCTGGTTATGAAATTTCATATTTAGACTCTGGAATCGAACGCTGTGCCTTCATCGACACCTGGAGGTCGATTCCAGGTAAGTGGACCAGACAAGGGCGCGCACAAGTATCAAAAGGAAAACGGCGGTGTTCATGGTTCGCAGATGGTCTGCACATTACGCAAGGCGCGGGCCTAAAAATGAAAATCGTTCAATTCAGAGATCAACATTCCCTAAGATAACGAAAAAAAAGCAGTGATTCAATTTTAATTTCAACAATACTTGTACCTACTGACTCACGATCTCTTCCCAGTGTTCCAACCGATACATCTGGTTATGAAATTTCATATTTAGACTCTGGAATCGAACGCTGTGCCTTCATCGACACCTGGAGGTCGATTCCAGGTAAGTGGACCAGACAAGATCGCGCACAAGTATCAAAAGGAATACGGCGGTGTTCATGGTTCGCGGATGGGCTGTACATTACGCAAGGCGAGGGCAAGATCCCCGCAAACTCGTGTAAGCGCACTCTTACGTGGCCGGGCGTTGTTTACAAAAGCGTCACGTCGCGTATAACGCGTGGCGGGCAACCTAAAGCCGGCCAGCGATGGCGGCCGCGTCGGTGGCGGAAATTGATGTACCGTAAACAGCGGCCCGACCGGAGGATTCGACACGTCGCATTTTATGGGCTCACCCGTTAGAAATCGATGCCAGGGCGTCGCTGAACGGATCCTCGGCCGCTCGCGTCGATCTCCGTCCGCCCGGGCGGAAACTCGCCGCTCGTGGCGCGGCGCCCTCCCAACTGTGCCAAACCGGGCTGAAATCTGTTTTAAGCTCTGTAAGCTCTTCAAAGTCGAAAACGTGATTTACAACTTCGTTTCCACTCCCGATGGCCTTCGCGGGAGCTCCGGGATCGGCTCTATCCCCATGGGATAGTTTCGGTCCAATCGTGCGGAATGGTCAAAATTGGCCTTGCGGTTAACGCGGGAACGTCCATACCCAGGCACCGCTGAACGTGGAATATCCGTTAATTAATCGTATATAAATGTTTATTGAACGTGTGTTAGATATATATAGATGTCTACGAACTCTATTTTAGATACACTCAAAGGCTAGATCTGATATGGTACGTAATTTATATATATATTGTAGATATCTACAATAGATGGTCTATAGATATTAAATACGTATTTGTAAAGAAAAATTAAATTCCTATCACTTTTTGACCGGGGTCTGTTTGAGAACTTAATCAGTAGAGCTATGCTGACAAATCCTGCTGTTTTTGATACAGAAAAACAGCCATCACTGCATTAACGGCAAAAACGTTTGAAATTGTAGAGAACGTAGAAGAAACAGAAGGATTTCTTGTACTTTGGGGCATCTTTTTGCACGTTTATACTTAATTTGCAAATGTATTAACGTATGAAATTATAATATGGCTTTTATCGGATAAAAAAATAGTGTAAGGTCTAGGCCAAATAAGGGTTAAGTCCGTTTTAAGCTCTGTGAGCTCGTCAAAGTCAAAAACCTGATTTACAACTTCAGTTCCACCCCTGATGGCCTCCACACGGTAGTCATGATCCCCTTGGGGTAATTTCGCCCCAATTGTGTGGGGTAGCTGGAATTGGCCTTGTGGCTTAACCGAGAGACATTTGTAACGATTGGCCGTTCTGAATAACTCAACGGTGAATTCGGATACAGGCTCTTACACTTATGCTCTATTAAAACGCGGATACGGAGGGATCGTTGCGTCTGTGGGTATTTCGAAAATTGACCCACATTCACCCCTCAAAGTGGAAAGAATTTGATCATAAAGCGAATTCGAAATCGAACGTCCAGCCAGTAAAGAAATAATTAATCTGCCCCTTGAAACGAAATTGCTGCGCTTGAAAGTTATTAATGCGACAAACTGTGATGTCAAACTGTAATAAATGTTCAATCGGACATTTATGCAATGTTCACATATAGTAAAAGTAAGGAAATTATTTCAGGGATGAATTGGGGATGAATGTTTAATTTTTCTAGGATTCATCACACTTTTGTTTGCGGCTGTTTTAATTACGTGTATTTGTAACGTGTAACCGTGCAGGCGAATCATGCCGTTTAGGGGAAATATGAAAAGCTTTGGACACGTAGCTGCCAGTCGGTCAAATTCGTAATAACTGCATGCCGAAAGCGGGAATACTTAATTAAAGCATGAATACCGCGAATACGCCGCAGCGCAAATAATTTGAACATTAATTATATATTTTCTCGTTACAGGTTAATCGATACTTAAATGCTCACTATTACCGGCGACACGAGTGCTTGCAATGGCCACCTCTAATCCGAAAGCTAATGCTCGATTTAATATTAATTAATGTTGGGGGCAAATGACGGTGGAATTCGCATTAACTTTTCAGCCCGACGCAAACATCGTTATGGCCTTACGTTCCCTTGGAAAGTATTGGGGAAAAACATCGCGGCTTCGGCCAATTTTCCGTTCAATCAACCGAAAACTTCTGCAAACCCTTCTCCGCCATTTTGTTATACATATCGGAACAGCATAAAATGAAAAAGTAAACAACCGAGCGCAATTTTTTCTTCACCCCCTGATGCATTGCATCGATTAATTGATCATTAAAGCTAGTTCCAAATATTGCCACGGCAATATCAGAGGTCTACCCTGAAAAATAGTTACAGTATATTACCGTATTAAGTGAAAAAAGCTTCCTTTTCAAAACGTGCTGGATCTTGTTCCGGTTTTTTGTGCGATGAAAATCGTCATGCCTCTACGAGATCGTGCCCTGCTTCCACCCTTACGTATATTAAGGGTGGATCGCTCTAAAAATCAGAGTATTTTTACGTGCCTCGGGGTGATTAACAAAATAAACGTTAATTAGTTTATTTCCAAATTAATGCCAGGACTACGATAACACTTGGGGGACACGGATCCTAAGATCAATTTGCCCGTTCACCGACTTGAAAGAAACGAACGATAAAATTCAATACATTCCCGTAGTTCGATTATTTGTCAGCCCCCTAAAATACACACGTCCATTATTTACGCAGACAAGTAACGGAACGTTAGATCAATTTGACAGTAGTAAAAAGAAAGAAGTCTCGGCCTGGCCGTATTCGACGAATCTACCTTACGTCCTACACGTGAGTCTACAAAGGTCTAGCTCGCGTGCAGGCAAGTGTAGGAACTGCCGGTCGGAAACGGAGGCCCCGGGCAAAAGAGCGACCAAAGAAGGCAATGCGAGGAAAAAGGCAACGAATGGACCCAGGTGAACAGGCAAAAATACAGAAAGGCCGCGCCCGAGCCATCGGTGGCGGCGTCGAACCTGAAAACGTGGCGTGCGTGCGAACGGGTCGGGACTCGGCCGGGTCACACGAGAAGGAACGACAAGGGGCGGCGGCGTAGCCATAAAAGCGCGGTTTACGGAACGAACCATGACCAAGAGGTCGAGTCAGCCCTTTCGAGAGCCACCCGTGCCTGCGACGAGGCCGAAAACCCTGGCGGAAACGGGCCGCTCCGAAAATACGGCCTCGCGCGAGTGGGCCAGGAGCGCTCGTAAGTCCGGGAACTAATCCAGGGTTAAGCGGGGGCAAATTAAGCCGGGCCATAACCTGGCCCGCGGGCGCGGTGTGCCGCTCTCGGCCCGATGCACCGGTCTCTAACTCCACTTAAATTAAAGCAATCTATCCTGCGGAACTCTTGCGCTAAGCCAGGAGGTTAAACGAGTGACTGCTCCCGCCCTCGCCCCATTTCCGGCCGGTCCTAAGGTGCCTCGCGAGAGGCCGAGGAATGGCGAGGAGAGCACGACTCGCCTCTTCGATCCCGTCGATTTTAATTAACATTTCGCAACCGTCTTGCCGACTTCCCTCCTCCGCCTGGTCGCGGGCCTGACGAGGAGGTTATGCCCGGGGGAAAGTAGCGAGCCGAGCGAATGGGGTGGTAATTGACCCAGGTGTGCCGGTAAGTGCGAATCTATTGATTGTTCAATCTTCTGCTGGGTAACTTGTATTTGGTTCTGTATTTTTTAGTGCGTACGATTACTTTTCAATTAGGGGAATACCCTCCTTTGTACCCAGGTTGTGTACAACTGATGAGCGTTGATTGGATAAAGTACCCACCGAACGCGGTTCCGTAAAGTTTATATTACTAGTTTCGACGATGATATGTAACGATGTTATGTGACGAATAATATTACGTGCACGTAACATATTTTCAAATATATGTTATTAATTTGTGTTGATCAGTATATGATATTAAACGTTTTTTCTGCAAACAGACAAATTTGACGTATGTTCCGAGCACGTTCGACGACGATTTTAGAGATCTTAAACGCCGAAAAAAATCGTTTTGCGTTATCGTGGTATCAAACCCGGAACTCGCGGAAAAATAGCAGGTACGGTGTTCATAATGCTATCGGAGTTTTCTATTGATTATAAGAATTTTTTGTTTGGTCGATCACGTCAAGTATTGTGATAGATCGCATTAAATATTACAGTAATTTGATACATTTGACCTACATACATTTGAGCTAGAATAATTTGTAAAATTAACAAAACATGTTAATAGTTATATATTGAAAAATGTTACAATCCGAAAGGGGAAAAAATGATTTGTAATCGTTTACTACACTTTCAATTAACGTGGAAGCAATACATTGAAGTTCATGTTTTCTCTAGGCCACGGACAAACGGATCAAAAACCTAACACGCAAAATCAACGTTTATTATAAACATATGGATAATGTACAGAAACATTATGCACCGATAAATGTTTATTCTTTACATCTAAACTACACGTCCACTACGTTTACATATATAAAACGTTCATTCCACTATTCTATGTTTATTAAGTTCTTTTCTGGTGCCTGTTCTATGGCGATGGCTGTTGTTCTCTTGCGCCGAATCTCTTAGGAACGAGGCGTGTTTTCTAGATGTTGAATTATGTATTCCTCGACTCCGGGTACCACGTAGATGTATGCTAATTGTATTCATTCCGAATACAAAAATTTGGTCAGATCCTGGACATATGTTGGACCGTTTGTCACACCGTCGGTGGTGTTCTCGGGTGTACAGAGCAGGGGTTCCCGGGATTATAGGGGGAATATTGGCTCCAGAGAAAATTCCTTGTCCTACTTGAGGAGTAACTCTTGCAAGTATCGAAAATATACGTATTACTCGGAAGAAGAAAAATACCGCTCTGCGGAAAGAATCTCGTTCCGTCCCACGCTCCGTTTCAGCGGGCAAAGCATATTATACGCAAACACATTACACGCCAGTGTGTATAATAAGCGTGTATAGGGGGCGTATGGCAGTAAAATCTTCGCAGACAAAACACCGATTATTCTACCATCTGCACTTCTTGCACCAGTTCCGAAGGAAGGATGGAATCGACAATTTTGATTCAAGATGCGAACCGGCCGTCTCGAATTGGGTCGTGTTGTCGAAACGTCACTTCTATTTTGAAACTTCTATCGACTTTTCTTGAATGATATCAAGACCACTTTTACACTGTTCGTGGATGCCCTAGGAATCAGAAAGACTCTACTGGTTTCAAAATCTGAAAATGTTTGGACCGACTTCAATAATTCCTGAAATTCTTCGAGAAAAGAGACCGGTCCCCCCAGAAAGAATTTTTAAGTGAAAAATTCCCTCATTACTCATCCGCGGAGAAAGATCAGAACCGAGCCATGTTATTAAAACTGTGCTTTTCTTCCTCAGTTCCTGTCACTGCTATTAACATCATAAAGATCACCTTTTCATGGAAGATTCATTAAAAAAATGAAACGGTTCTATCCGGGAGAAATTTTTCGTACATACAAGCGAAGATTATAAGAATGGATGGAAGTAAAACGTCGATCGATATTCCTTTCGGAATTTTGAGGCCACTTGTGAACCAATCACGGGCACTCAGAGAAAAAGCGAGGGAACGGATTTGATCAGTAGATGTTTTCAGGAAGTTTTTTGGACAAGTCTTCCCGCGAGTAATTCTGGAGCATGGAAAACGTGCTCGTTACTCAGCCATGATCGGAGATTGCGCGGAAAAACGGCGAAATTCAGGGAGAAACTCGGCTTGCACCGCATTTCGTCCCAACGGCCGGCTCTTTCCACATAAGAGCACATTGAACGTGAACCTATTATACACGAGCGTGTATAATGAGCGTATATGTGGCACGCGTGGAGGTAAAATCACCGCAGACAAAACACCGATTAATCTACCGTCCGCAGTGCCGATATGGCGAGTCGTTTTTGCGCGAGTGCTGCAACCCATGGATTGGAACCCGGAACGCAGGAATCACCGGTTCGTTCCGACCGAGGAATAACCTCGTTTCCTTCCGGATTAAATGCTGTCATTAAATCTGCGATGCTCTGCATCTTTCACCCCCGAAATAATATACGATTGCGAGATATCTACAAATACGATAAAAATATAGCACGCCCTACGACTTGCAAATTTCAGAACGAACTCCGCGAGATTAAGAGGAAACGAAAGGCGCTAAGAAATTTAATCGACGTGGATAAAATAAAATTCATCAGTACCCTTTTTGGGGGGAATGCCGTTTTAAATACTCAAGTGGGAACATAAGCTGGCGCGCCCCATTACCGACATTTATATTTATGTCGAAGTCTTTAACAGTCTACGTTGAGAATTATACGAACTGAAGGGTTCTATATGTCATTTGGATAAAGTGATGATAAAAAGATCGATGTATAACTGTCGAAATCCCATGAATTCATGACTGTTTATATTTTGAGGAACCAACGTCGCCAACTGTGACGTTTAGCTGCAACTATATTTTTGCTCTAAAAACACGTGTTAAACCGCAGGACGAGCCAGCATTCTCTTGCAATCGTTGGTGAAAGTGTTTTCCATACTTTCCCGTCTGATTCTGTAATATTCCATTTCTACGGTATTATAAATTGTTCGAGCTAGGATAAAAAAAACTCTTCATTTTCGATTCTGAGCCGCCAAGAAGCGTAAAACATCGAAAACGTGCCCGGACTACGCCATGTTGGTTATAGTCCACGATAAATAAATAAATTTCTGATGAAAAATGAAATTTCATGAGTTTCAGGACCTACTTTAGGGCCTCTATATCCATGTGGTAAAATTTGAAACGAATCGGTACACCCAATTTGGAGAATACTTTCCCTAACGATTTGACTTCTCAGATATATAGGCTGTTTTTTTTATATCCTCTTAACACGTTTCGTGCCACGTGTACCACCGATAATACGCGTTAACCTTAACTAATAACACGGCGTGGTACGGAACGTGTTAACATTCTGTAAGACATACGTTTCATCGTAATCTTTCTCCATGAAACGTTATTAAATTTACTAAATAGTGCTTTTATGGCCCCATGATTTGCTAAAATATGAGAAAATTGCAGAAGGTATAATAATATTCATTGAAAGGTGGAGAAAGAGTCGCTACCAAATGGAAACCTCATTCATCTCTACCATGAAATATAACATTTCCAGGGCGTTGAAAATGAAGATGATATGATCCTCGGAATGATTGTAAGAAATGTGGCCTGCCCAAGGACATTTATTTTTCAGGGCGGAACGGGGTCCGTGAACTTGAACCTGTATAAAATAGGAGTTCCCATCGGAGGGACGTGCCTTTATCATCCTAACGTAAAGATTTCTGACTTCTCCGCCGATAACTCAGCGACAGGGCAAATCGGAAACGATTCATCGTCTCGGGAAAGCTTTCCGTTTCGTGGGCTCCCGTCGACGGGCGGAAAGGGAGAGGGTCGGCGGAAAAGAGAGGGTGCGGAGGGCGGTAATTCGCGGTACGGGCTCAGGACGGCCTGCTAAAACGATTAAATCGCACGCAAATACCGATATGAAATTACAGACGGTGCCACGACATTACTGGATCGTATCGGATCGAGTTGCAGTTGCATTTCTGTCTTACTTGTCTTACCGGCGTCCGAACGTAATCCTAGTTGGGGAATTGGATACCGGAGGCACGACTCGTTTCTCTCTGTCTTCCTCTCTTTATCACCGGTTTGCTTGGTCTCCCTCTTGCATCTGTGCACATACGCGTGCAAGCCAGTGTACATTTTCCGCCCACCCCGCACGCCGGACTGGGCGGCTCTCACGCGCGGAACACACGCGGCAACTGCTCTCGCAAGGCGCAAATGCCGCCCGCCCGGGCGGAAGAAAAACCGCGTTTGCATAGGGCCTTTTTTAAATATCTGGATTTCTCCCGAAGCCGGGGAATTCTCCCGGAAAGTCGAAGGGAGGCTCCCACTTTCATTGTTCCGGGACGGCGACAGATTTCGAGATATTCAGCGCCGCAGTCGACCAATCGCGTAATCGGTTTAGCGATATTGCGAGTCTTCCAGAAGGAACATTGTGCTAGATATTAGCGAGAAAGAGAGCGAGAGGAATTCAAAATTAAATTCAATTTATGAAAGAATACACCCAGCTCTCTCTTTCGCTTTATCTAATCTCTCTAATTATAAGCTGTGGCTCTTCCTTCTTTTTTAAATAAGGTGTACCTATTAGTTTATCCGGGAGTGTAATGCAAACTTCTGTATGCCCTCCTGTATTTTGCCGAAAATCCGGAGTTTTCAGAAATTGGTATCGATGTAACCTGGATATCAAATGGGAAAACGCTATGGACAATGGCGGTGATTATGTTACTAACTTTCAATGCTCTGCTGATGTTAGTTCGGAGTTCGCCAATTGAAACGACTGAACTTTTGGCAGGACCTGATATTTTCTACAAATTGGATTTTTCTTTTTTTTTTAGTAATCCCAAATATTACGATCGTTATTCCGAATTTCATGGAAATCTCGAAATTCGGGCTTCCTGGGGCTCTTCGGCAAAGGAATCACCGGATCGCTGAAAATTTCTTCGATTAATGGCCGTCTCTGTTCAAGATGGCCGGGAGGACTAGAAACGGGATCGGAAGTGCTTGAACGAGGCCGACATAGAATTTTATCGTCTTTGCGGGGCTAAGGGTAGGGACTTTACGAGGTACGTCTGCGGATGACATTTGCGTCGCGGCGTTAAATCATCAGAGGGCGCTACCCTCGTCCCTTCGGGGATGTTCCCTCCGCTTTCCTCGACTCCACTGCTTCGATGGTCGATTTCGTTAACAGTCGCGTTCCATTAATTACCTACAGACACTTTTCACAATTCCTTTCGTTCACCGTCCTCGTGAAAATGCCCAGGGAGAGTGTTGGCAGTCGTTCCGTTATCGTTTTACCTAAATTAAACACTCTTTAATGAACCCCTAGTATTGAAAACAATGAATTTTCGTTTAAATTAATTTGGGGTATTGAATGCTACAAAATGTGATAAATTAATACATGTTAATATCGATTCTACAATGAAGCGTAAAATATTATCAACCATCGACCCACTGGCTTCGCACGGAAACCAAGAAAGCAACGACACGGCTATTTTTTTATCGATTTTAACGGAGTAGAACTACTCCGTGTTATCATAAATTAATGTTTCGTACACCAAAACTTTCTTAAGTTCTATACAATACCGAAAACCACAAGAAAATCCGTTCAGGGGTTCCAAGTTAGCCCGACAATCACAAAGTCGGTCGCCTACTGAGGATTTATCCTGTGCACAGAAACACATTTATGACCCAAGCAGCACCGCCTAAAATGTCAACATCGAAATACCATAAATTTTTCTTTTATAAATTCTCAACCGATCTATCAGATTTACTAAACTCAGCACTAAATGTTACAATCATGTCCCTTTAAAAGTTTATCTAAATTTGGGATGTGGAATCATGAGAGATTATTTACATTACGTTCAAGGAAGAGGTATTAAAGTTTAGTTTACCCGAAGTTCAGGTCGACTTAGGGAGGTTGAAATTTCAGAAAACAGTGTAGATGAGAACGGGTTCATACAATAGGGGGGTAGTTGGAAAGAAAAATCATGAAAGAGGAATCATAAGTTCAGGTGCTGAAAATCGGAGATAGATGGGGGAAAGTAGAGGGGGGTTCGGGGGATTTGGGGGGTTCGCAAACATAACGAAAAGGGTGCGAGCGGAAGCGGGGGCAGGAGTTGGGGTTCGAGGGGCGAGGGTGCAGGAAGGTGCTCGAGAACGACGACGTATCTGGCCGTGGAAACGGCTAATGGAAAGTTCGACGAGGGCGCTCGGGAAGTTCGCGGTAATCTCCGCGAATGCATAAACGCTGCGATAAACTCCCGGCTCACCGATATCGGGAACGTTTCCGGGAACTTCTCTACCGGAAGCCGCGGTATTCCAGGCTGGATCGGATGCCTCGTAACGAAGTTCCCCTCGCGCTCTCCAGGACGCCGCTCCGTACCTCATTGGTTGTCGTTCGTTAAGCCGGACTGTGCACCTATATCGAGCCCGCTAACGGCATAAATTAGCTTAATTCTCGAATAACGATATTCTCCTCCCTCTCGATATTTTTTAACTTGGTCTTCTCCTACGGGAAATTCGGTTGTCGTACGGCGAAAAGGACTGCCTTCGGTGGAAAATGTTAACCTCGTGCAGGATGCACTTAAGGGGTTACACCACTTTGACGCACCCAAAAGTTACGGTTTTTTCAAGCATTTTTTTTTAAGAGTTAAAACGTTTTTATCCAAATTAAAGTACAGTAAGGTATTATACTACGATTAAACTCGCTCACTGCGAAAATCGGTGATCGTGCGGTGGGCAGGTGTATAGGTGGAAACGCGTTTTTCTTAAAACTGCATTTTAAAAATCGGTGGGCACTCTTGCTCCGCCAATTTTCAATCAATCGTCTTGATTCTTTTTTTATTTTATTCCTGGTAGGTTTATCTAGCGAAATACGTATGGTTTTTCAATGTATTGATATTCGCATTTTTTATGCAACATTAATTAACGAAATTTACCCCTTAAGCTTGAACGGAAGTTTAAATTTGAAGTATAATTTGAGGATTTCATGAGATTCCTCTCATTTAAACTTAAAACATTCATTTATGTCCGTATTTTTAAGAGCTGAAGTGCAAACGAGCATTAAATTAATTCTCGGTTAAACCTCGGAAGGCACAATTTTTTAATCTTCAATCGAAACTTGTTTTGACTATTTACGATTCTACTTTTTATTAATGAAATAATGAAACTGACTTGTGTCGCTAATAGATTTTAAACTGCCCGACAGAAAAACCAGGACCATGAGGTTTACGGTTTTTATTTTCGTCGTCCTTCTCCAATGACTAGTAATTTGAGAATGTATGGTTTAACTCGTATCAATTGGAATAACCATTTTGAGATTTCGCAAGCTTCGATTCAATTGAAACATTTCGAAGACTTCCAGGTCCTAATCGAAACAATGAACCATACAGTTTTTAATGACCTATATGAGACTGAAATCTTTGTCGACAAATTAAACGATCGAAAGAATATAGAATTTAGAGGTTCAATTGAAGTCGATAAGTGTCACGGTATGTGTTTATTATTTTGTACGTTTCCGTAAGTTGACCAAAATAAGCTACTTTGTTCGGTAATGGTGCAAATAGGTGCCCATTCTCCCTTCGAAAACTCCTGCATTGATTTAATAGCAGGAAATCTGTATTAAATAATTAAAATGATAACGCGGCCCGTTGAACGGACCGCAGGCCGTCATTGGAGATTCCGTCCCGCTCCCCCCAGAAATTCGATAAATTATCGGCAATTAACGGGCAGCAGGCCGTCGGATCAATGGAAGAGGGCTGAAAACGTTGGCACGTCAAAATACAGGGTAGAATAATGCGAAAACAGGGCGCGTCATAATTTCCCGAGGACGTGTCTCACGCGACACCGTGGGGTGTCCGTGCGCCCCCGTGGGGCATGTCCCCCACTCTGCGAGGAACTCCATCGGCAATTTCCAGCCCCACGCGGATCCGATAAATGAAACGAAATTCAATCGAATTAATTATCGCACGTTGTTAATTACCGGATTCGGCCGATAAAACGCGGCCAGGCCCTCGAGCGAGAGAGGCAAGGCGACCGCCACCCCTTCGTCCCGCCACGCCCTCTCGCATGGTTGGAAAATGTGCAAAACACCGAATTTCAATTACTCGTCCATGCGGCCGAGCGTTGTGCAGCCTGCCGAAACAAAACTGGCCTCAAATAAATCATAATTACAAACGAGCTCCCGCGTATGAGCGGGACATGGGCACCGAGGTGCCCGCTAGAAACGCCATCAGCACCGCCGGTGCTTCGGGTTCGACTGAACGGCTGAAATGTGCTTCCATTTGAGGCTTTGAAATGCGCTGTCAGCGTAAATTGCACCATCAGTAGGGATATAAGATGGTACGGTGAACGAAACTGATGGTTACGCAAGCTTCGTCGGTACAACCAGAAACCGCTTACGGCTTCTACGGAACGGGAGATGATAGTTCGAAAGTAATCCCGATGTAATTATGCCGGAGAGGTCAACGTTCCTAGTGATGACGTTGATGGCGTCTTCGCCGCTTGGTAATCAGTGCCATCGGTTCGCTAAAGGTACCAACAGCAATGTCGGCCCCAGCACATCATCACCTCCAACATGGATACGCAATATCCCCATCATCTTCGCCACTGTTACGGGTGTCGCTAACGGCACCAACGCCACTATCACCATATCCTTGTCTACGCAAAGGCCTCCAGTGGTTTCGACATCACCATTATCGCCAGCGGTAATTTGCCTAAGTCGCTCATCGCCAACCCAAGCTCGAGCCGACCATAGAAACGAAACAATCGAGTCCTTTTGACGGCACCATCATCAACGCACCTGCTGACACGACACACCGCGACTATTTTAACGCGACGTTTCTCCACAACGCCGTTACCGGCTATAGAGTTACCCTCAACGCGAACGCTGCATTGAGAGAATCGGCTCCGTCGAATCGATCGATCCCAATCGGCGCGACGCCTAATTGGCGCCCATTGTATGGCCGCAAAAGAGCAACTCGCTAGAGAGCGTTCGCCACTGGTCGCCTCCAAGAAGCTGCCATGACAGATGCCAACTACTCACGAGCCCCTCTGCAGTTTCCATACGCCAAACCCATGCGATAAACTGTCTGCGGGAACCTGAATCGGGAAAATCTGGACCAGATAGGACCTAGTTCACCTGAAACTGTTTACGTACGCCTAACATTGAGATGTCACTTTTTTCAGACTGGAGCCCAGTTCGGATGTTCAAAGTTGATCCAGACAAAATCGGATATAATTACATTCCGTGCATAATTAAACTTTGGATAGGTCCTAACTGGGCGCTACTTCAGAAAGCTGAGCTAGGATTGTCCTAGATGCCTATTTAAATCCTAATTAGGTCTTAGTTTGACGTTAACCAGGAAAAATGGACTCAAAGGGAGGACCAAGGCTTAACTAGAGCCTACTTTGACTATGGTTGGGAAGTTCTGGAAGTTCTACTTAGGGCCTAGGTACTCTCTGGGATTTCCTACTCAGCTCGGGGAAGCCTCCTTCGTACTCCTTCACGAGAATACGGAAACTATTAGGTTGTCCCATAAGTTTCTTCCATTTTTTTCATAGGACATGAATACACGATGCGGAAGGAACTTATGGGACAACCTAATATTTAGAAATTTCAGAAGGTAAAATAAAGTACACTATCAGCGATATTACCAACAACTGATGTCCAAGTAGAACCTTATGAGATTACTTTGATATCGAAATGATGGCGATTTAATCCAATTTCTTGCCTCGCAAGTGACTGGGAATCCATTTTAGGTCCTTGCTGAGATTCGAATGCTTTTGCCAGTCGATCGATTTTCGTCATTCGCACACTCCAGGAACCATTCCTTCGTCGTTACGTAATGACCGCGTATTCCTCCTTATCGGCAGATAAGCTCAGCAAGAGGAGGAATGGGAGAGAGAATCGATAGTCTAGGAGACGTGTAGGAAGCGAGCGAGTCGCTCGTGCACATGCGCCCTGCATGGTGCTTGCGTGCGAGCTTGCGGTATTCTCACCATTCCACCTGCATCTACGGTCGCGATTGCACCTGGGGGGAGGGGTGTCCTCTCGGATCTCACAGAGAAACGCAAGACGGATGCGAGGTAACGCGATCGTACTAATAAAACCAGTTCTAAGACCTGGAGCTAGTTCTTCAACAGAATCTCGATGGATCACGCTCTTAAAACAACGTGAGAGTGAGTCTTCGGAATGGCGCAGAATCAGACTAAACTATATCTGTAGGATTGACAAGCCATAAAAATACTATGAGGTATGATGTCCACTAGCAGGAATTCTTATAATGCGAATATCTCACTTATATCAATGGATGTTAATGAGCTCTTAGGGCGGCATTGACCCACAACAGAAAGTTTCCACATTTCAAGTCTCTCTATACACCCCTCCACGTGAAGTACTACCTCCCGCGTGTATTATAAATAATTACTTATCAATCAAATAATTAATTCATAACACTTTTAAAAATTTAGTTTACATTCACTAGAACACTGCTCGGCAAAATAACTACAGCTCCTAAACAGCAAAGTTATGCATATGTGATGACCACATACAATAGCCAAAACGAAGGAGGACTAATAACCATATCTCGCTGGTTACTACTATCGTTTAAATTAAATGGTAACCACTATCTCTTTGCATTATGCATCCTAAACGATGTATATTAGTCTCCGATCTGCAGAATTTTATTTTCAGGGGCTGCGGTCTTTTGACGAGCAGGATAATAACGTAGTTTAATATTTCATGCCAACACGGTCTAACTCCTTTGAAAGTACATTCTTCGGTTCCACGTCGGTTTATTCCCAGGCCGGGGGTGAAGAGGTTAAAGATGGCGGTCGTGTGACACGGAAGGGTCCGCGTGGTCGTGGTTCACTGCCGAGTTCTGCCGGCGGCGTGGGTCGGGGCGTGGCGGGGATTTAATACTCGAAACGTTAAAACCATAAAGAAGAGGCCGAAACGGGCGAACCAACGTACGAGATCCTTGTAAAGCGTCGTATACGTAAACGTGCCTCCACGGCCGTAAAACGCTCTCGGGATTGGCCGTGGCTCGCATCTTGCGTGCCGCGCGCACGTGCGCTGCCTGTCAACCCACGGAGTTACTGCACATCCGTGGAATTATCAGAATTGTCAGCGTAGGGACTGCCGCGCAAACATTTTTGCACGTCATGGTACGGTAGATGTGGGGTAAACGTTAGTCCGACGTCTTGAGTGATGAGGAATTTAAGAAAAATTAAGTAAGTGTGGCGGTCATAGCATGTATGTACATCATATCATGCATGTATATCAGAAGTTCTTCCTTCTACATGGGCCTTCGATAGCCCAACGATTACGCTCACGGCTCGTACCACGTTGTCTCTCGGGTGTAGCCTTACTGACGAGTCCATACAGAACGGACTCGGGACGAAACACAACAACAAATGGGTACAGACCATCTCCATACCTATTCCCAAACGTGGAATTGTCAGAATAGTCAGCGTAGGGACTGCCTCGCAAACATTTTTGCAAGGAACATTTTTGCAGGAAACTGCAGTTCCGGAAGCCTGAGACAATATCTTTGCAAGGCAGTTCGGTATTTAGGGCGCAAGTTACCGTGAGGCAAAGGCGGTCCTTGGGTAACCGGTCGTCCTTTGGAATTTCGGAAGAAGGCGACGAGGCTCGAAGGGCCGGGTAGTAAATTTGAAACGCGGCTGGGAGTGCCGCAATAAATTTCAATCGGACTGTGCCGCAGAAATCCGAGTTTCCGGGCGTCGTTAGTCACCGATTCAGGAATTCGGGAATTTCGAAGAGCCTCTGCAGGTTGGAGGTTTTCCGTGCCCGTGGTAGCCGCGCGAATTGCAGGAACCTCGAAGCTTTCATCCGATCGGAAGGATTTCCCTCGCGATTAATCGTTGTCCTGCCCTGGGGCGCTTGGATGACGAAAACAATAGAAACGCTATCTAATCCCTAAATGGCATTAATCTTGTATTTCTAACAGCCCCCGAAATACAGAAGGCAAAGTCATACCCCATCCTGAACACCTTGCATACATTCCTTAGCCGTCGCAAAGCCAATCGCCATTTCACGAAGCGAGATTTCTCGACTTTGAAATTTGATAAGAAAGGAATTAAGCAATTGGCAGGATTAATCGGTAAGTTTTAGATGCAGCCTCGGATGCAATAAATCCTAATCGAGCTGAGTTGTGGAGAACCGAGTTCCCGATTATTGTCCGTCGCCTCCGCAGAATCCTTCAAAGATGAAAGGTTCTCCATATCCGTGGAAACTTCGCAGGGGGTCCGCGAATCAAGAGAGTCTCAAAGAGCTCTGTCCGATCGAGCGAATTTCCATTGTCTCTGACCTCTGTCTGCTATCCGCCTCGCAAGGTATATGCATAAATTCCTTTTAAATTCCCAAATAGTTGAATCAAAACCGTAAAAGCCATAGGTAAACGAAGCCATGATCATTTTCATAAGCAACCAAAGAATTAAACCAAACGTGTGCCCAATGTTCATTGATACATTTCTTTATTAACGGAAGGTCTTGTCTGACCACAACACAATACTGCTAAAGAACGTTCTTAGACTTTGAAATTTAGGGGAAAAAGAACGACGCAGCTGGCAGGGTTAAGCGGTAAATTTTGGACGCAGCCTGAGCTGCGATAAATTCCAATTGAGATAGGTCGTGGAAATTTCAGTTCCCGAGGGTCGTCCGTCACTCGTTCGAGAACTCCGAAGAGTACTCCAAAGGTGGGTGGTTTTCCGTTCTCTCAACAACTTCGCAGCGGATCCATGATTCGGGAAGTCGCAAGGTGTTCTGCCCTGCTAGATATATTTTCATCGACCTTTACCCATTTCTATTGAAGTGGAACTTCTTATAGTATGGCAGGAAGTGTAAGTCCGTATCATGTGCAAAGAGCCCGATTTGGAAAATGAAACGCTTTTTCTACAGTTAAATACTATTTGCATTCATCTTTGTATTTCAATAATGCCGCATAATTTACGTATATTAGGTTTTTACAGACAACTTTTAATTAAATCGTCAAAAAAGGGGAGAAAGCGAGAGACGTTAGATCACTAAAGACCCCAAACCATGGAAGTCATGATGAATCCAAACCGAGTCCATCTTCACGAGGACGTTTGTCCAAAATCGCAAAAATGGTCCTCCTTCGTTGATACATTTCCTCCCTGGTAGCGGAATAGTCGCCAGGTCGCGAAGGAAGGATTTTCGGGATTCGAAATTCGGCCGGATGGGAACGACCGATATTTTTTTTTTTCATTTCGCAAGTTACACGAATATAAAACTATAAATTAAATCGTCAGAAATTGAGAGAAAGCGAGAGACGTTAGATTACTAAAGAACCCAAACCATGGAAGTGATGATCAATCCTAATCGTGTCCATCTTCACGAGGACGTTTGTCCCAAACTCGCAAAAATGGTCCTCCTTCGTTGATACATTTCCTCCCTGGTAGCGGAATAGTCGCCAGGTTGCGAAGGAAGGGTTTTCGGGATTCGAAATTCGGCCGAATGGGAACGACCCGGCTGGCAGGGTTGAGCGATAAATTTTGGACGCAGCTCGGGCTGCGATAAATTCCAATCGGGCCAGGTCGTGGAAATCCGCGTTCTCGGGCGTCGTTCGTCACCCGTCCGGGAATTTCGAAGAATCCTCGGTAAACGGGAGGTTCTCCGGTCCCTTCGACGCCTCGCAGGGGGTCTCGTGAATCGCGGAAACCGCGAGGTTTTCCGCCCGACCGGGTGAAGATCGATCGTCCGCGCCGATCGAAGCCGACCCTTTCGGAGAATTCCGGACGCGCGGAAGTAGACACCGAGAACGGGAAAATGGCGGAGTTCTGTACCGGTCCCCGCGCCCGTCACCTTCCGCGGACTCAGAGTGTAGGTCAAGCATGAATACTTGATGCCAACTTCGACTTAACCGCAGACATCGGGTCTCTGCACAACCGTCCGACTGCATTACGTGGCATTACGTGGGTTACACGGCCGTTGCGGAACTCCCGTATTCTGGAACGGCTACGCCGCCCATGTAAGTAGGCACGGGAGTCGGCGTTTTTCGAGTTACTTCAACGGATCCACTCGTAAATTTGAATTTTCAATTCGCCTCCACATATAAGTCGATTAATTTCAAAACTCGACGGAAAACATGGTAATATATGCACAGACTTTTAATCGATCTTCGAGTAAATTTCCCATGTCGCGTCGTTAAGGGCACTGTGGGAAACTCAAGAACCAACATTTTCATTTGTTTTAGAATTCCTGGACAGTTTTTCACGTCCGGGAAATATTAGTTAAAGCTGAATAACCATCTGTGACGAAACGTTTATTTTGATAACCCTGAGTGTAAATCTTAAATGGATTTTGCATGCATTTGCATGTCGTTCCAAAACTACTATATCATAAGAATTTCGCCCACCTATTTCGTCCTTACTTTTATATTCCAAAACAAACTAAATCGCCTTCCATCCAATTCAAAGTACGGTCTTTTCAAAGTGCGAAAGAATGGCATAAAATCCCGAATTCGAACAAATAGACCTCCTAAGAGTATCGAATGGCTTGTTCAATGTACCAGTCACACATCGAATCGGTGCACCTCGTCAACCATTGCCATTCCGCTAATGAAATACCCAGTTTACCCCAATCAACTCTTCAACTTTTTTTCAAACACCTTCGTTGCTCTATCCGATTGACGACGCACTTGTTGAGCCAACCGATTTCCTTCAGCAGGAAGAATGAAGCGTTTCGTTGCGACCATCCCAAATGGCGCAGAAGTGCATGTCGCAATGCGCACGTATAATACCGAACCTTTAATTCCTTGGTCGGATGCTTAGAGTTCAGCCGTTCGGCGAATAATCCTCCATCCGGAAGATCGGTCCCCAATAATCCGCGGCACGCGCATTTACATCGAGAGCAGGGTAATAAATACAGCGTTTACACGGAGCCAGTACCTGGCTGGATAAATTCCTGGCCGCGGTCCAGCGATCCGGGTTCCGAAGCCGTTCCGTTTGCCGATACAAATGGACGTTACATCTCGCCCCCGCGAAACTGCTCCTGGTTTCGAACTGTACGAAACTACCGTGCGGGAGCGCCGAGGTTTGCAGGGGAACACGGTCCGGGAACCACGGGAATCGGAATGGGAACGGGTTTGTTCGTTCCGTCCATTGAGCGCCACCATTCGTGTCTCCGTGAAGACTCCCAAGGCGGGGTAATCGCGTCTTCTGCAGGATACCCCGCGTCGAAACATACGGTTTCGTTCCTCCAAGCAGTAATAAAAGCGACTGTCAATGTGCCCATCAATTTGCTACCGGATCCCTTTACTTCGTGGTGTTCCACCTCGGACACGGAAGAAAGTGCCGAGGGGTAAGTATGGTGTCTATTCGACTCCCTAATAAAGTCGTTTTGGTTCCAGGCACTCCGAGTCCAATAAACTCTTGCTAACAATTATCGATCTTATAAATTAATGTCTTCTCGATAAACAATATCTAGATAAATAAGAACACCCGCTTGGAAGTAGTGTAACGTGTTTTGTACGTTCTAATGTCCATCCTTTTCACATGAAGTTCAACTTTGATGTTAACTTTCATTTTACTTTTATGAAACCATCATTAAAATTGTGTAACGCGTTAAACGTTACAGTCCAAATGTTAGTGAGAGTGGATTGAGATTGATTCGTAGTTAGTGTATTGTTCCGTTCCACGATCCACGGCTCGAAGGACCATTAAATTTTATGTTGGTTCGATTCGCGAAGGAACGGCTAGAGAATTCCTGGCTGTGAAGTGCGGTCAACGAAACTTAAACATTTATTTAACAATGGTCGAACTTTACAGTTAAAGCGGATTGACAATGAGATAACGGAGTAAAGGTAACGGCACGATTATGAATGCCTAGTTGAGCGGGCCACTAGCATGAGTGGACTTAGAGAAGTTAAGCGCGTAAGAGTGGAGAATCGCTGATCTCGCGGGAGATCGAAGCTATCTCGCTAGATACCGCGGACGCGTAAAGTCGCGCGGGAGACCGAAGGACGCGGTAATGCCGGGACGCTGATGGTCGCTACGGCTGTTCAATCGTATCTGGTGGTTGGGACCAAAGTTTGAAATAAGAGGGTCCCAGAGAGAGATTTCAGAGGCGGAGTTTTGAAGAAGATCGGCGAATTGCATTTTTGTATGCAGCCGATTGGTCTAGAAGAACGTTGAGGAAAGGGAGATTTTAGGCAGTTCCACAGGCGTAAGTGGGGACTGCGTATGCGGTTGTCGTTCGAGAATTTGGAGAAGCTCTAGAAGAAGCGTAAAAGAGCGGAAACCATAAATTGTCCTAATTGCGGACGTGATCGAGAAGTACGAAGGTTTTCTTGGGAACTTTAGAACGACATTTTCCAGATGGGTTGGAGGAGACAGTTGCGGATGAAGAAAGGCGCGTTACGAATTGAGCTCAAAAGACGTGTCGCGACGACGACCCTACCTCCAGGGGGTCGACGCCGTTGTCGACCCTTGAAGTGGTGGTTGGCGCGCCTGGACGGCGCGACAGGACGCAGAGGCTAGCTTGAACCACACGGGTCATGATAATTATTGATTTAGCTCTTGCTAATTCGGCGCGAACATTCCGCCCGCCTCGTCCGGATGGACGGACGAAATAATGCTTTGGTAGGATGCGATTCTAGAAATGCTAATGGGCGGTTCAGATGCCGCCCGCCATGAGAAGCTGAGGCCTAACGAGAGAAAAGGGTGGCTAGCATGCCGCCCGCCATGAGAAGCTAGTAACGCGATGAAGCGATGGTTCAAGCGCGTATTGAGGAGAGATGAACGAAAAGCTTAGTCTAAGGTTACCAACTAATCGTTACAGCTACGTGGTTATGTTAGGCACTAGCGGTAATTTGCCCTTGATCGGGCTCAAGCGATGCAGGCAAGAGGGTTGGCTCCGGTGAAGCTGCGGTTCCTCGATGCGATGAGCAGGTGAGTTGTCGTCGCAGAGGTAGTCGTGGGGCTACGTGCCCACAGCATGGCGTCAGGTGCCATCTTGACAGGTTGAAGTCCATCGAAAGCTCGACGTTGCTGCTGGACCTGCGAAAAGAGCGGTTACGCGAAGGTGTACGAAGATCAGAAGGAGTAAGCAAGAGATCCTCTGATTGTTGCGAGGTCGGATGGACCCAAGTGGCGTGGAGCTGCATGGTGGCTCCGAAGGCGAAATTGCGTCAGAGTTGACGCGTATTCGAGGTCTGGCAGCGGATGTACTCCAGGTGCGGGAGGCTGCCAGGTGAGCGCGGCGAACTTCGGGCTGCCGCTGCGTGGATCACAAGATGTCTTCCTTGATGCTTGTGGTTGACCAGTTCCCGTGTTGGAGAACGGTCCTGGTGATGAAGCTATGGTGGTCGCAAGAATTTGCGAGCTTCGCGATGAGCGATGTTCGGAGATGGGCCTCTTCCTGAGGCCCTCTAGCGAGCTGGTGAATTCAGCGGTGGACTTCTTCTAACCGAAGAAGATTGGCGGCGTGCCGTCTGACCAGGTTGGTCGCGATGCGCTCGATGCCGAAGGAGTTGACTCATCCTTGGCAGAGCGACTGGTGTTGAGCGGCGAGGGCTCGTGAGGCGCTGCAGCCTCAATGCGGTGGTCCTCTGGAGCTAGCTTGGTTCTCCAGAGGTGAGCGAATCGGGAGTCGCTCCTCCTGCGTGGCGTCTTCCGGAGTAGCTGAATGCTCAGGTAGCCACGAGGATGATGGAAGAACATCGAGTCCTTGACGAATTCGATGGTTCGAGCACCTGAAGGCTCGTTCGGCTTGAGAGCCGGAATGCGGCGGTCACCTGGAGGTGGCCTTGGTGTTCTCCAGGGACCTAAAAAGCGGTAGCGGTATCAATGATTGTAATTGATGTTGAAGATCTGCGATGGTCCATAGCGGATGTGGACCGAGATTGGAGCAAAGCTGATTGCTCTTCCTGCGTGGCGCATCCTTCGGAATGGCTGATGATTCCGATGGCCACGAGGATCGTTGCTGCGCGAGTCATCTACTGCCCGCTGCCGAAGCTGAGAGGAACAGCTGGATGGAGATATGGAAATGGCAGCCTGCAAGAGTGAAGTCGAAGTGTTCGATATGCGCTCCGATGACTCGCGAGCTGCAGCCTTCTTCTCAGGCGGTGGAAGACAGCGGAAAGAGCGCGAGGCGGCTCTCTTGCTGTTGGAGCTGGCCCTTGATGATTGCGGCAAGGTGGCCGCGGCGTGAGCACGGCAATCGGAAGGCCGGTGCTTGGTCCAGGTGTCGCTTTCGACGACGGTGATGCTGCTCGTCGTCCAGCTCGTTGATCTCTACGCTAAAGGAGCTGTGATAGGATGCTGCCTGAAGCGGAGAGGAAGGATTATTTGGTGGCCATTTATCTTGTATAGATGGCCCTGGCGAGATGCATCTTAGAATCGGATGCTGCGACCGTCGAGATAATCTTCCGTGGTGTCGGTCGTAGAGCGGCTGGATCTTGTAAGGATCAGCCTTGCCGTTGATGATTGGAACCGTCGATGATGAGAATCGATCGACCGTAGACCAATCGTTTGCCTTTGGCCACTGAAGGTGGTTGGCCAGGCGCGGGGGAACCGCGTAGGTTCTTTGCGAGCTGAGCGCACGGATCTCAATGCGAAGGATTACAGTGCGATCAGAGAGATGCTGTGAGGATTCCAGCGATTGAGCACGTCCGGCTGAGGACAGATTTCGCTCGAAAATAGATTTCTGAAGATTTGATTTCTTCAGGTTCGAGGTTGGCGTTGTAGAGTTCGACATGACTCTTGCCGCCGAGAAGTGGTCCATGGAGGCTGGGACCTGATCGGTGCTGCACTCATCGTGAGTGCGCACGCTCGATGAGAGAATTGCGCAGGGCTGATGCTGCGATGCTGTGTTCCTTAGAAATTTGGAATGACAGCCTGAGGAATCGACTCCCTTGCATAAGCGGGAGGTCGGATGCGTCTCATTCGACGCGGAATGCGGTCTCTCGCTGGAAGCGCGAGAGATGATCGCGGTAGGACCGCGCGAGATTTGCTGCAGCGAGGCAGCCAAAAGTGATACCGACCCGCTTGTAATCGCGAGAGACGGTTTTTCACTTGACGAGGGAGCGATTAAGGCGGTAGGACCGCGCATAGGATGCTGCGACGAAGCAGCCGAAAGCGGGAGCGACTCGTTCGTCGTTACGAGACGCGGTTTCTCACCTGGAGAGTGNAAATAAGAGGGTCCCAGAGAGAGATTTCAGAGGCGGAGTTTTGAAGAAGATCGGCGAATTGCATTTTTGGATGCAGCCGATTGGTCTAGAAGAACGTTGAGGAAAGGGAGATTTTAGGCAGTTCCACAGGCGTAAGTGGGGACTGCGTATGCGGTTGTCGTTCGAGAATTTGGAGAAGCTCTAGAAGAAGCGTAAAAGAGCGGAAACCATAAATTGTCCTAATTGCGGACGTGATCGAGAAGTACGAAGGTTTTCTTGGGAACTTTAGAACGACATTTTCCAGATGGGTTGGAGGAGACAGTTGCGGATGAAGAAAGGCGCGTTACGAATTGAGCTCAAAAGACGTTGTCGCGACGACGACCCTACCTCCAGGGGGTCGACGCCGTTGTCGACCCTTGAAGTGTGGTCGGCGCGCCTGGACGGCGCGACAGGACGCAGAGGCTAGCTTGAACCACACGGGTCATGATAATTATTGATTTAGCTCTTGCTAATTCGGCGCGAACACCAAACGTATGAAAATCGTTGATTATGCTTACAATTAACGTAAAAACATCACATTTTAATACACGTTTCTTCTTGGCTAGTAGTAGACGTATCGGGAGCCTGACGTGCAGAATTGACGTTTCTTGTGTGTGTGGGTGTGTGTTTAATGTAGAAAATAAAACCCTGAATGTTTAATCTTTATTTTTACCTTTCACTGCGTTTACGTAAACAACGTACATTCCACCAGTTTGTGTTTAATGGGGTTAGAACCCTTCCTAATTGCTGGACCCCTTCGAGCGTTTTGTTCGGATTCCGGGGGACGATTTTGAGTCAAAAGACAGATAATTAGGACTGATTGGAGTTGCGGGACTACTCAGTGCCTAGGCGGCGAGAAGTAATTGAACGCGATTGATCACCTACCAGGTCCGCGTGATTTCTGATCAGGAGATGATTATTAAAATTGGATCGGTGGCTACTAACGCGGAGCTGTTGGGACACGTCATCTGTGAGGTCAGAATTGATCGATACGAGGTCGTGAAATGAGATTGGTTGGAGTTGGTCATCAAATAGGACCTAGGCGTAATTAGGGGATGCAGGGGTGTCGGGGGATTTCTATAGCTTGCTGGCATCCCCTTGGATGAAAGTGCCTACCTTCAAGCCGAGTGCCTTCCCCTTTAAACGGGATGGTGTGTGTAGAATTTCCACGGCGTGTTCGACGGCTGCCGAGGACGCTACTTTGGCAAGTCGTGCATCACGCTCGTGGTCCTTGAATCGTGTCGAGAACTTCCTGCCAATCTCCCCTGTGTAAACTTAGCCTCAAAAGGAAGGAATCTTCTACATTCTGGAGGAATTATCGCGGCTATTGTCTCCCCATAGATTAAGGAATTGTTCAACATTTTAGGGGGGTTCAAACGTCCTGCTGACTTTGGGCTTCCGTCTAAGATTTGTTCCAGACCTACAAAGTTATTACTTTGACCCACCCGGACATTATTGTCAGGTATGAATCGGAGTACTAACGTGGAATTCTTGAAAAGTTTCATTTCAAAACTACGAACGAGTGCATTTAGCGGGCGCCGATCGAACGAGGAAATTCAACCCCCTTTTATGGAATTTTCCACGTTTATCGCGCATTCATCCAGAAAACTTGAGCTTACTCTGCAGTTCGCTCATGCTATACATAACATTCCTCTTGTATTCTTGTTATTTACAGTTCCAGTAACGAGAAGGAATATTGCTCCTCGTTATTAATTCTGACATGAACCCTCCGTTCAAGATTCCACGAATGGAAACCATAAGAGTTTCCGATTTAAATCCACTGCTCGCCCAGAAGGTCTCAATACCAAAAATTGGAAATCGTGCACTTCAGAGACAAAGAAATACTCTTTAAGATGACGTAACGAGACAGTAAGTCAGTTTAGGTCTTACCACTGCAATCTCGATAGTCGAAAGGATAAAGAGTTGTGGTTGCGCGCATAGAAACTGTTATCGTTACAAAGACACTTTTCCATGTGAACATTTGAGTGGACGCTGCGCGATTTTCCTCCGGACGGTTATCAGGCATGAACAACATTGATGTTAGGTGTTGCAGACTTTTTTCCGACCAGTGTAGATTTTATGCACCGGGTGCGACTCGATTATTTCTCAGACATAGACTCTTCCGGACAAGGACCTTTTATGTGCAGCGCAGCTGCCCCAGCGCCTAAATCGATCCAGAAGGGCCTCGACGGAGGTTCCACCGTATTGTCTTGGGTTCGATCAAGCGGAGCTTCGTCTCGATGAGATCGAATCGTGCCGAAGAGCGTTCGATCGTATCCGTCGAGGACGAGTGGCGATCGAATTAACAAGGGGGAACGGGTGGGAAAAAAGAAGCGAGATCGCGATAGGGGGCGACGCGTAATAGGGCACGCCAAGAAAGGGGGAAAGGAAACGAGACCTATCTCGCCGATCGTTTTTCGGAGCCCTCGGCGGGTGGGGGGTAAAAAATCTGAAAAACGGGTAACCCGAACGGTCTACACGCCATTAACCATAACCCCTATCAGGGCGTAAAAAGCAAGAACAACCGGCAGCGGGAATTCGGGGTGGGCGGAGCGCTATCTTCCCTCAACGGATGCGTAACACCCCAGTAAAGCCGCTCCTCTGCGAACGATTGTCCGGGACGCTACCGGGCGGAAAAGAGAAAAGCGCCACGGCGGAAAAAAAAAAAAGAAAGAAAAAGCGATATCGGGCGAGAACGCACAATCGGCGGTTCCGGGGTTTCTGCCGGACAAAGGTCATTACTCGACCGGTCGGCGATAGAAAATGCCGTTGAAAGTAATTCCGCCTATGGCGGAAAGCGTAGCGGCACTTATCCGTGACGCCCGCGGAAGCGGGGCGGAAAGCGTCGCGCGCGAGAAGGGCGGGAGATTTGAAAAACTCGCGCCTCCTCCCGAGGAAGGGAGCATTAAACGGAATGAGAGATTCTTTTATGGAAATTATGGATAACTTCCCGGAGTGGTGTAAATCGTCCACCGAGTCCCGCTCCTTGGGCATGCACAAAGAGGCGGTACGTCGAAGCGAGGTGGCCGGGAAAGCGGAGTGCTCGACGTTAAAAGAGGACGGAAGTAGCGACAGTCGGGTCGTTCGTAACGGGAAATAACACGGGGAACAATTTGAGAGATTACAGAGAGAGGCCCGTCCCGGTTTCCAATCGGCCGCGCGCGGTCGTGCTCCCGGCACCCCGGCATTTTGATTTTGCATTTTGCATTTTGCATTTTCCCCCGGCGAGGACAAATTTAGCGTAAATAATGCGAGCATTTGCGCTCTCGTCTGCCGCAGTGCAGCGTGCGAGGCCGCTGGCCGGTTCACCTGCGCCGCGGCGCACGCGCCGACCGCCCGGGCGGACACGCGCGCCCGCCCGTCCACGGGACACGCGTGAACACGCGGACGTGACGTGCCTACCGCCTCCGACGTCTCTTTCCTGGGCGGGCGGACCCTCGCAAAGAATGGCCGGATTTACGTAAAGGATGGAAATTGTGAGCAGCCCGCCAAGGCGCTGCCCGACTCGCCGACGAATTCGGCCGGGATCGATGCTTCGCGGATGCACGCAAGGGCGGAATAACTACGCGGGGTGGAAAACCTAGGAGACCGAGAAATTAGTAATCGGCCGGTCAACAAAAGTTAGACAACGCAAACATCCGAGCCGCATCTCCGGATTTAACCGCCTAAGCGGCCGGGGTGGGCGGAATTACCCGAGGGACGAAAATTGAACCTATTAAACGCGGACTGCGGCGGACCGTCCATGTTAGAAGTTCCTTCCCCTCTGGAAACCCCGGAGATGCCTCGGGTACCCGAAAGACATGTTTTGCCGACACTCGTGGCTCGGCTCGATTCCGAAATAAATTCCGCAGAGCGATAGGAGTTTCAGGACGCGCAGGTTGACGTTTCAATACACGGAGATGGAACGTCGAGGACCACCGCGAGGTTTTTCGGAGAGCTCGCGGCCTCATCCGGTAATGCCCGCGCCGCTTCTTCCGGGCAAAGTGGGACGCCTCGCGGCGACGGAGACGCTCGGTCCGCTGCGGAAGCGTCGCGACGAGAGACGCCTCGCCTCCTCTTCCGCGAGAGAGCGTCCGCCGTTTGCGCGGAGTTTATCTCGACGCTGATTTGAAGCGAACACTCGGAAATTTGAACTCCTTCGCCGCCTTCGCGACAAGGTGGTGCCTGCATCTCGAGAAGAATCTCACCGGAAACGTGGGCGCGACGTCGCGACGCGGCCGATTGACGTGGGAAAAACGCTCTCGGCACCTTGGGCGGAAAGATGCGGATGGATAAACACGGGGATGGATGGGGTGGAATGGTGGAAAAAGTGTCCTTCCGGCGCCGCTCACCATGCTTTTAAGAACGCAACTATTGCTGCTTGAAAGTTAGGCTTCATTTCGGAAGTACAGGGATTAACCCATGTGCATGATAAGGAAGTATGAAAAAGAGGACCCTTATCACCAAATTTCAGGCTGAATAATAGTGACCAGGAAAACTGAGCGTATATATACGCTAATGATGCAAATGGGTCAAGGGGCTGGAGGAGGCCGAGGTCAATTGTAACTATTTTTATGTTTTGTTTTTATAATTTATTGAATTGAATTGTTGCCTGAACCACTGAACACCACTGAAACATAGTAAATGTTTTACCCGAACCAGCCTCTGGAAGATCGTTTACGTTTTAACGCTTTAGAAATTTATGAAAAGTCAACAATTTTATTTTTTATGTCGAATGTTTTTGTTACAATTGCAACCGGTGAAGGGCACGTTGTAACAACCGTCGCACCGGGGCAAATGTAACGCTACTCATTCGTTTGAATAATTGAATGAATATTATAAATACTATAATTTGATAATTAGGTTGAAACATTATAGACCCTATTTAGTTGGGAGATTCGTCCAGAAATAAATATAAAATGCGGCATAGTTTTAACCAGTGTAAGGAGTATATACATAATAAACGGTAAATATAAAACTAATATATTTTATTTCCCGTTTTGTTTGTGCATTGTTCACGTACATGGGGCATGTTCTAATGTTCAAAAAGGCTGCGGGAGATACATTTCATCGAATCCTTCCGTGCCAATGTCGGTGATCGGAATCAGCTTAACTTGTTTCAATTGTCCCCAATGTCTCTCGTTAAATAATTTATGTAACTATTTAGAGACAGATTAACATTCAATGTGCTAAACATGCAAAGGAGGACTCTACATACAATCCTACGGCGTAAATAAATCAGTTTAGCCAAAGGACAGCTTCCATTGATTTGGCATCATTTCCAAAATGAAATAAAAAATGTTTAATATTTATTACAATTGTCTCGAGTTAGGTTTAACCTCGATCTCTCCTACAAAGATATCTGTCTAGGTTCGGCGCGATTAATTCTTAATGCTTTTTCAGGTTGAGTTATACAGAAACTAACAAAGCGGAATACTTTCTCACCTCATCACCTGCTACTACAAAGATTATTAAAAAATAAAAAAAAAACGGCAAAAGTTCATCGTAGCTATTATATCGTATTTATATTAGATCATTGGAGAAACACAGTACATCGTGCTGATCAGTACATGATTCCAACTAAACAATTAGCTAGAAATAAATTCCATTAAACCTAAGTGATATGCATACTCGTATCAAGAAAGTGTAAGTTAACGAATGTATCTAAATGCGTATTTGTCAAAGTTACGAACAAGTACGTAACGTGAATCGATATATCTATAAAAAATGTCTTTCTTAATAAATGGATTACATTCGTACAACGTTAACGGACGAGTTATCGCAGTTCAAGTGGGATAACTACTGTTAAAGTCATTACCAGTTTGGGATCTTCGGCCCACGTTGGGAACATCGATTTCATGCGGTCTAGATAGAGTTTCAGCAGACAAGTAGTATCGGACAAACCAGTGAAACTGGAAGCGATGATCAGGCTATACAACGTTTCATCGATCCCACCAAACTCGTTAGTCGGAAAGAGGAAGCATTCCCTCGAGCCCGCCGGAAATCACCCTGCCTCGAAATAAAAAGTTCTCCATCCTATCAGCGGAATAAAATAGGGGGATAAGCCGCATTAATTCAGATGAGCCAGCCCGCCATTGCGCGCCATTCAACAAATCTTAGTCAACGAGGCGGCGTTGTTGTCCGACCCAATTTTTCCCCTCGTTGCATCCGTAGGCCGCATTTGCTGAATTTCATGGACCCCCCCTCAATTTGAAAGTCAGATTCTGCCGTTACAGTAGGACATCGATAGCGGCCGTTAATGCACACGCTCGACGGTGCTCGGATAACCAAGCGCATGCGGCAAATCGTTATCGAGTGCTCCAAGCGAGCAACGATCGATGATTGACCGCCCCTCTTTGGCTCATTACGATATGACGCACCCGGTGGCCCACCGATAACGGAATTATTGGCATTTGCCCCCACCCCCAGCCCCTGTCTCGCGCCTCCGAAAACAGGCTTCGCCGCAGTGGCCGCTGCCATTTTTTACTACCCTTCCGGGGGCGGGGGTGAATGCCCCAGAGAGGGTACCCGAATGGTTGACATCTCTACCGTTCGACTAATTTGGGTTAGTCATTTATTGATACCCATCATAAACTGGAGCCGAAATCGAGGAGGAAGATGATCGCAACTAGGTGACCATAATACACTGATTAACACCTAACTGTATATATTCCAATCAATTTGCGCTATAAAGATAGTAAACAGGTGACAACGACAACGAAAGGATTAATAGTAATCTATAGATGCTGCTTGCCATTCGCGTTATAGCTAACGTATGATCATTCCCAACTCAGGTGTCCATCTTTCAACCCTGGATATTCCCAAGATTTAGATATTTCTATACAACTCGGATACAGTCATCCTAATCAAACACACCGGTAAAGAAAAATCATTACGATATGAGGTAATAATCTCTGAAATAAATGTGAGGGATTTTGCGATGGTGTTGTTGGCTAAGTCTTAGGGGATGCTTAATCTTACGAGGGGTAGCTCAAGTTATATGGTCTCGGTAATCCGAATGGATGCTACTATACCGTACCACGTGGTCCACTATGTCGGCAACTATCGAGAGACTTTAATATATGAGACGGTACCGCGAAGGGGGACCGTCGACCATATGTAGAGCGCGAGGACCCGCCAAGTCGGGGTCCTACCGAGCCCTCTAACCGGCATAATTAACGCTAAACTCTCGAGGCTGCGGCCGGCGAAAACGCGTTAATGGCCTTGCAAACAAGCCAGCTGAAAATAAACGTTAAGTACTCCAGCCGAGTTTTGGTAATTAGGCTCACCGCGTGCTCCAGCGGGGCGCGAGCCCGCGAAACTTATTCGTTTGCGCGCCATGCGCACAGTTACGTATCCGATTTGCCGAGAAACCGAGTTTCTTTACGTGCTCGCTCGAAGCATCGTGAAGTTAGTTCGGATGGAGTTTCGGTAGTCTTCAACAGGCCACAGTCCTGCTGAAGCTATCATCTAGAATTACTGAATTACAGTAATTATTATGCATTCCGGAGCTTCGCCGTTTTTAACACTATTTCTACCAAAGGTGCCAAAAGACACCTTTTAAAATTTTAACTTGAAATTATTTTCAAACTTTAATAATTTTTTCTCAATTAATGTTTTGAGTTTTCGTATAATAACTGTTAAATTTGTTTAGCGGTATAATTTTCTACCAGCTCATCAAAACCTTTTGGTCGAAATAGGTATACACAAAATCGTGGTAGATATAGTGTTAAATAGGTATTATGCATTCCGGAGCTTCGCCGTTTTTAACCCTATTTCTACCAAAGGTGCCAAAAGACACCTTTTAAAATTTTAACTTGAAATGATTTTCAAAGTTTAATAATTTTTTCTCAATTTATGTTTCGAGTTTTCGTATAATAATTGTTAAATTTATTTAGCGGTATCATTTTCCTCCAGCTCATCAAAACCTTTTGGTCGAAATAGGTATACACAAAATCGTGGTAGATATAGTGTTAAATAAGTATCTCCTTCTCAACGTATAGGGAACCTTATTTAGAAACTCGGTAGAGTTTCGAGCCAAATATATATATATACGTATATGAGGTAAATGTTATAACATGTGCTCCTAACGCGTTTTGTGTCCAGCCAGTTTTCTGTGATCTGATTTCCAAGCCGCGTGGGTCACCGGTCCCCCCTTTACAGGTAATGTAATAAACGCGATAATTATGAACCGACAGGTGATATCTGAAAGTATTTCATGATGTTGATTCTTATTATAATCGAGGTACCAAAGCTTAAAAGGAAATTCGGTCACCGGCTACCCATGTGGCACGGAACCTGTTAATTATGACTCCCAACTGAAAGTCGAAATTTAATCAGAAGATGTTTAATAAATGTACACGTCATATAGAATATTAAATCCTCCATAATGTCGGCGCTATTAAGTTATTACTGTCGGATTGAATATTCACTTAAGTATTAGCATCGGTACAGAGAAAATCAATGGACCGAGTTAAGTTTCCGGCAGTCGTGGAGGTTCGGAACGAGTTGCGATTTGTCAGCCGAACGACCGATAAAAAATGTACACGTTATATAGAATATTAAATCCTTCATAATGTCGGCGCTATTAAGTGATTACTGTCGGATTGAATATTCACTTAAGTATTATAATCGGTACAGAGAAAATCAATGGACCGAGTTAAGTTTCCGGCAGTCGTGGAGGTTCGGAACGAGTTGCGATTTGTCAGCCGAACGACCGATTGATTTTCCAGACTCTGCAATTGGGCTTCTCCGAATGCCTTATTAGTCGGAGTTTCGCCCGGAAGCCTAAGTTCTACCAAAATACTTTCCTGACATAATTCTCCTGGGAAAACGCTCGTTGACAGACGACGGTCTCTCCATTCGAAGGTGTAGGAAATGCAAATCTTCGACGGAAAGTTCCGCGGAACGGCGACGGTCGCGGTGAAACTTGAACGACCGGTCAGATTCTCATGGCGATTACCAGCGGTGTTACTCTGCGTAATAACACCGTTGAAACTTGGAAACCGATTTTCTTCCTAATGCTTGCGTTACTCCAAAGTTCTATAAAGAAAAAGAGAGCGATATTGCGCACAGACAACCCGCCACCGCAAGAAATACAGAAAACCAGGCTGGAGACCTCACGATAACTCCAAAAGGATGAATAAATAAATGTTATCGGCATCGTCAGGTTTTAATCCACCGTCCAAGAATGTTTTCAACGTATATCAATACCGCTTAAAATAATGTCGCATGCTTTTATTAACTGCGAGTGTTGCGGATGTTCGAAAGAAAGTCCGAACGTGGGTTGCACTGGATGCGAAAGCCAAATTTTGGCGACCCGTCCATTCTCGACGAAGTCTCGCGTCAGGTCGATTTTACGATTTCGAACACATGACTTTGATCCGTGACAATGATAATTTATTAAAAGTAACAGTTAATTCGGATTACAATTTTCTAATGTGGAACTATTGAAAGCGGCGATCGCAAAGTACGATTTAGGGGGTGACTATTTGGAATCGCGGTGAGACTTGACTGTCTCTGAAAGCAGATGTCCCTTTCTCGTGGTAGATGATTTGGTTCTCCCATGCCCAGAGGAACTTTGGTCCAGAGCGCTATTGGATGCTGTCGTCTAGGGCGGAGTTTTTTTACAGAGCCTTCGCTGATAGGCACAGAGAAATCAAAGTGGGATTGATAATCGAAGGCGATCGGTTAGTGAGTACTGAGTAAGGGAAAAGTTAATGTTGTTTAAGGAGGAAAGTAAAAATGAGCGATAGGACCAGGGGTTCTTAGAAAGAAACGAATCAAGGACTAAAGGACCGCGGTGATGGATAAGAGAGCGAAGCGCTAGAGTTACTGATTAGAAATCGGTTTAAGTTATGAGTTTGAGTACGTGACGGAATCAATGGTGCTATATGACATGGAGAGACACGAGGAAAATAAACGGAACTTGAACTAAGGAAGAATAGAACACCCAGATCGCTGCAAAGAGTATTCCAAATTAGAAATTAGCGTTATAATTACTAGATTATGGATTAGCCCTAACAGCGAGGAAGAATTCAGAGTCCTACTTCTCACCCAAGTACGCAGACTCCACTCGTTGCGAAAGGAGCAACCTAGCTCCGAACGCGTATGATTCATAGTTTCTTGCTTCCTCCAATCTGAAGCTATCATTTGCGCGTAATTTCAGAGCACATATCATTTCGTAATTTCCACGGGAAATCAGCCGTTAAAAGGAAATCCGTTACTCGGGATGCCCTCCCCGTGTGCACGAGCTGGCGTAATGTGCATTTGAAACCGTCAGGAGGAGAATAATCGAGTGTGTGGAAAATAATTCCAGGGGGCGATTGTAAAGGCATGAATTCCGAATTCCTCCGGACGGAAAACGTCGGCCATGGCCTAGGAAGTGCCCTTATCCCTCGTTATGCCAACAGCGCTCTCTGCAAAACGTTCAAACTGAATTTTCCCTACGTGCCCAGCGAGCGAATATGCTCCGCCATCCCCGTGGGCGCACAATAGGAGCTACGAAATCAGAGATAAGTGGAGTTCCGCCGGAATTCGGGAATGTCTCGAACGCCGGAGACAATGCGTGTATTTAATATGCAGGTCGCGGTCGACCCAACCTCTTTAATTTATATACGATTACCGCCCGGCATCGGCGGCATTGTCTCAGGTATGGGCGCCGGCCAGAACGGGTCCTCCACCTGTGTCCGCGAGTGGGACCCATGTTCCCAAAAAAGAGGGAGATTTCCTCCTAAACAGTGCTCGACACCAGGAAACTTCACCAAGTAAAATTGTTTCGCCAATTCGCCCCGCCACTTTTACAAAGGAAATTTAAAATTATTAATGTTAATTGAGGGTATTAACGACGAAAATTTTCGGTGCCGGACAGTTTCAATTCCGTGTGAAGAATGGCCATTTACCCCAGTTACCTTGCCATTCCACAAAACTGCTACATATGTTCTCATGTGAAGGATGATCCAGGGAAATGCACCGATAGAAAACGTAATTGTTATCTCTCATCAAGCTATATAACAACCGACCACAGAAAAAACAGCGACCGATGGCGAATGCGCATTAATCCCGAATCAATATACAGAGTGAATTTTGTGAAGCGTTTGAAATGGGTGGAACTTGATGGAAAATCACGTTCATGTAATCAGGGCTAATACATAAATGGAGATAGGGAAACAATTCTCCATTACAAATTCCAGTATCAATAGAGATTGTATCATTGACCACGATTTACAGTTCATCGAAGACGATGAAAGGATATACCTTCACGGTACCGAAGTCCCATTGATCATGGTCCTTTCGTAAAACTATATTCCCTAGGTGTGTATCAAACTTCCTGGCATAAATGACACATAATTAATATTCGATAACGTTTCACTAAATTCCACATCGCGTTCTCCAGGAGAGAAACGATCCGTTTGAAATTCTAATACCGTTTGCCAGACTTGACTCCGGTTGAACTTTTCGGCCTATCGACGTCGGGTTCTTTTTCGTCGGTCGTCGAGTAATTTCGGCCCCTTAGTCGGGACGAGGTGGAAAGGGGCCATCTTGTACGCGGAGTCGATGGTATCGATCCCCTCGACCGATCGAGAGCACCGCCGGAGGTACGTCAGCGGGCGCTCTCCAGGTTTCGAGGGGCGTCTCCTGGAGCGTTCCGTTCCTTTCTGGGCGTCGCTCGAGAGCGTCGAGACGCGCGAGTACGTGCCGGCAAATCGGGTCGAGCTGCTCTGAAAATTTAAGCAATTTTTCGCCGACCCAGCGCGGAGGGTCCCGAGGGAGGCCTTCCCTCCCCGGTTCGACGTCCCGCCTCCCGAGGATCGGCAGGATGCTGCGCCTTTGTGGACCGAACGCGTTCCATTCCCGGTGCCTTCCGGGCCGAGGTGCCCGCTCCGGCAGGGACGCATTGTTGCGGCGACCGTGTCGCAATTGTGTACGTGCCCTGTCGGTGAAATGCGACTCCAACTACAGATCTACGGTTGCAGAAACGCGCGCGCGCGGTTACCACGCTCATTGCCATGCATTATTGTCGCGGTGATAAACTCAGCTGGGGTGTAAACACGGCCCGCGTTCCTGCCCGAATTTTACTGGGCACTCCGTGGACGGAAGATGCCGACGATTTGTTGCGGTCAAGTGGATCCTCCATCGATACGGCTCCGTCGATTGTAGGATAAAGGATCAACCCGTATTGAAATGTCAGAACGTGTAAGGGAGCGACAGAGGATATGTCTCCGCGGATGCGGCTTACACGTTGTAACTCTATTTGGATTCGACATACCCCAAATGTGGCTGTCCACCTTGTCGAATTGCAACATTCATTGCGGGGTTAAATGGAAGAGATATTGGGTTTTAAATGTTTAACAATAAAGGCGTACATTTCGATGACCACATAAATGCTCCCTCTTTACGTTTTGAAAACGTCGACCGGAGTACGTCTGTCTATGGTAGCACGTGTTAATGTCTCGGCGTACACGGTGTAGGGCGTTCCTTCGGTCTGTCATATCACTGCATAGTTCCACATTCCATCATTTCATCGTTCCACCACTCCATCACTCCATTGTTCCGGCATACCTTCGTCCATCAGCTTCCTTGTTCCACCATTCCATCGTTTCGTTATTCCATCATTCAGCCCATTCCGGCTTTCGCCATGCCCCGTCCCTCCATTCTCCATTCCTCCGTTTTGTCATTCCGTTGCCCCCTTGATACCATGCCCGGCCGTTTCGTCGTTTCTCAGCGGCGTCATTCCATCATTCGACGACTCCATCATCGCGTCATTCGGTCGTTCAGTCGACTCCCTGTCTGGTGTTCCTTCATTCCGTTATTCCTTCGTCCCGTCCTTTCGTCGTCTCGACTCATACCCTGCCATTCCATCGTGGCACGTCGGCTGGAGGTACACCAAGATACGCCAGCGGCAACACGAAGAAGACGCGCGCGGCAGTTTGCGAGTCGCCGAAGCGCGACATTCCGGCCGGGCAATCCGCCGAATCGCGTTCCACGGGAGAAATCGAGCCTGCTCGATCGCACCCGGCCGTCTCCCCGCATTATCCGGTCCAACATGAGGAGCAAGCTTAAGACTCGCCTCGAAGGAGCGGCAATCGATCCCGGACGATCGCCCGCGATCTTGACTCCGATCCCTGGATCGGAGATCGAGAGGCCCGCCTGCAGCCCTTCTTGGGCATTTTGACACCCAGAGGGAACGGACTTCTAGTTCCCACCTAGAAAACTCCCCAGGAAATCTCGGAGAGTATTCAGACTCTAGCTAGGGATTTCAAGTTAGGCACCAATTAGGTCCTTCATCCGAAAGCACTTTTCTTAATGAATACTGGACCAAACGTCGAACGCATTTAAACGTCTTTGGGATGCAAAGGGTTAATACGAATCGAGTTCTACTTTAGACCTGTAAGCAGAGGAAATGAAAATATCTGCCACTTTTAAGGCCTAAAGTAGGACATCAATTGTATGGAAGTTATTCTTATTTATATTATCCCAAGACCAATCTAAGACCTATGATTTCAGATTCTATGTAGGATCTAGATTGCAATTCGGTTTCTGTCCAATTCTTTTCTTATTGGGACCAATCGGAATATCCTAACTAGGCCCTACATGGAAAAGTGTGACATTCCGATGTAGACTCTAGATTGGCAAGCTGGCATTCCAGCTAGGTCCTAGCTAGCGCCCTTACGGATTTTCTATACGAGTTGTTCGCGACTGTAGGGAATAAGCGCTCAATTCTTTTTTTATTGGGACTAATCGGAAAATCCTAACCAGGCCCTACATGGAAAAGTATGACGTTCCGATGTACGCCCTAGATTGGCAAGCTGGCATTCCAGCTAGGTCCTAGCTAGCGCCCTTGCGGATTTCCTATTCGAGTTGTTCGCGAGTTTAGGGAATAAGCGCTCAATTCTTTTTTTATTGGGACTAATCGGAAAATCCTAACCAGGCCCTACATGGAAAAGTGTGACATTCCGATGTAGGACCTAGATTGGCAAGCTGGCATTCCAGCTAGGTCCTAGCTAGCGCCCTTGCGGATTTTCTATACGAGTTGTTCGCGAGTTTAGGGAATAAGCGCTCAATTCTTTTTTTATTGGGACCAATCGGAAAATCCTAACCAGGCCCTACATGGAAAAGTGTGACGTTTCGATGTAGACCCTAGATTGGCAAGTTGGCATTCTAGCTAGGTCCTAGCTAGCGCCCTTGCGGATTTTCTATACGAGTTGTTCGCGACTTTAGGGAATAAACGCTAGAGCTCGAACGGCAGCTTCATCCTATACTTTACGGGACCGTATACCGTGGAACTGCGCGTTAGGGAACTGCGCTTCCAAGACCCTACTTTGCGGGGCTGAGCGTTACAGAAGGACGCGAAATGAGAGCGTTGCCGGAGTTCCGCGTCGTGCAACCCTGCCCTACAACTGCGCGATACGCAGCGATGCGGTGCGAAGCTACAAACTGCGTCGCGGAGTAACGTAGTTTGCGGAATGGCCGGTCGTGGCGCTGCGCTTTGCGGAGTTACATTGCGCGTCGCGGAATTGCATGTTGGAGGATTACATTTCTTAAGAGCACTACGTGAGAGAAATACACTGAAATACGCAGAAATACACATTATGGAAGCATACTTTCCAAAGTTAGAAATTTCGAAACTGCCCGTTGCATTGTTGCATGCCGAAAGTATGCATGCCAGAGAACCACGGTTTCCAAAAGGTTTCCCGCTGCGGAAACAAACGAAATGGTGCGTTACAAAGGCGTACATTTGGAAGCTACACATTCTAGAAGTATAGTTGCAAAGTGCAAATCGAATATTAGAACACTGCACGGCATTACGCGGTAAGTGCGCGCAGGTAAGACAAAGAGATCGCATTGTACAGAGATGAAGTACCTCAAAGTCGAATGAAAAGAAGCTGTTCCTTGGGTACCTACGGACCACGTGCAGAAAAGTGACACATTTTACAACGCTGCATTGCAAAGCTACACTCTATGGAACTACGCCCTGGAGAGCGCATCTTCGTTGAGTTATGGCTTGCGCAGTTACATTTTGCGAAGGTGCACGTGGTGGAGCTACTCGTTTCAGAGCTACACATCACGGAGTTGCACGTTGCACAATTGCCCGTTAGAGGACTACGTGTTGTGGGGCTACGCTTTCCGAAGTTTGCTATTGAACTACCACTGGCACAACTAAATATCGCGAGACCATATCTTCCAGAATTCCCCATTAAAGAATTCTAAACGGTTAAGCTTTTCCTTGTCGAGTCCACGCCTAATAGCATAATTCGCAATAATTGTTCGCCACGGTAGAAGAAATCCTCTTACTATGAGAGCAATTCTCCCCTTGGTGAGATCCGAAAGTTTCGGTGACACCCTTTCCGGCGCGACCATCCATTGTTCGACGCCAGGGAATGAACGACGAGTTGCCCAAATCGTAGAAATAAATGCTTCCGTGAAATGTACCTGTCTGTTTGAGATGTTTGTCGAATAAACGAACTACACCCTGCTCCGCCCCGCCTCTACTGCACCACCCGACGGCGAACTTGCATCAATTAACTCGGCAACTTCAGGGAAACTTGTACGGCGCGAACTCTGTCGAGGAGAGAGAGGCATCGCTTCCGGCGCTCCCGATAGGTTGAACGGAATGTCGTCGTGAACTCTGCCGTTCCTCAATTATCAGAACCCCGCCCCGCCGTCTCTTCGTTCAAATGAACCGGCCCCATCGAATTCTGTGTCTCTGCCTTCTCGTCACATTTCACTCTTTCCCCCAGCAACCTCCATCCCGCCCTTCCCATCAGCCACATTCGTCCCTGTGGAGCCCAACTCGAAAATGTTGATCTCGCATAAGTCTCGCCTCCAGAATTTAGAATATAATATTAAATTTTAAGACAGGAAATTGTTAATGAAAGCAGCCTCGTGTAGGCCTCCGATATACACCGATGATACCATTTTTTGGTCGAGTGTCCAAACAAGAATTAACCTCGGTTAAATTTCAGAGTCCAAATACTTAATTTACCCTCGATTCATCTTCGATGTCCTCTTCACTCCTGATCCAAGAAACGGAGTTCTGTATAAATTGTTAACATGACTTGTATCATTAAATTTAATATATTTAAGATGACACTTTTTATGAACGCAATGATGCGTTGAACCCATATTTCCTGTAGGTTTTAAGTGTCATAACAGAAAATCAAGACTATAGGTTACCGATTTTCAGTAACTCGTGTAAAATGTAATAACCATTCCACTTTTAAACGTTCCGAAGACTTGGAGAGACAAATGAACTGTGAGGTTCTTAGCGAAATAAATGAGACTGAAATCTGTTAGGAAATTGAATGATCAAATGAATAAAGAACTAATGTGGTAATTTACTAAGGTCTACTATAGATCTTAACAGTGGCTATGTTATAAATTGATCTTATTTAATGAAAAAAAAAAAAATGTCTGAAGTAAACTCATCCAAGTCCAAAGATGAATGCAGCTACCAAACATAAAACGACTTCCCACCGTCGTCCAAAAGCACTACGTCTTTTTCAATAAGAGCATATTCCATTCATAGTGATAGTACGGGGAACATAAATATGACCCGGAATGGAGTTGTCTTCAAACCCGCGTCCACCGGATTCATCCGAATTCTGCATGAGTTCGGTAGAACGTGTCCCTAAACTTAAGCCATCTATTTTGGACACAAATCACCGCTGCCTATGAAACGGAGAACCTCCACTTATCTCGGGGAACTGCACTTTACGAGCATTCCCAAATCATCCGGCCACCTCCTCAACCGCCTCATTAACCCGCACAGAGATACGCAAACCTCAGTGCGCGGTTTAATCCGATTAACAGCGGCACCCTCATCTTCGCCCCGGACATGATCATCATCGCAGCATCCCTCATCCGACCCGTCCACTTTCCGTCCCAGCTGAGGCCGGTCGCACATTCGGGTGCAACTCTTGGCAAGCATTCCCGCGGTATCGTTGCATCGGGAGATCAAAAATCCCTCCGTCGGCGGAATCCCAGAGATTGGTCCAGATCCTCGGAGGCTGTCTCATCCCGAGGCTCGCCCCAACCCCGAGGCTCGCTCTCGTTTCCGTTAGTAGCATCGGCGAGACGAGCCAATGGGCAAATCCACCGATCCCTATCACCGGAACCCGCCCCGCCACCCAGGGTGCCCCTTCCCGTCAGATCGCGCCGTCGAGATTGCTATGATTAGCGTTCGCGGAAGCTGCAAGCTCGCGAGAGGATAGGGTAAGAGGACCGAGCCGCCAGGGGCGGCTCTGCCGACGTCGGTGCAGCGAAAATAAGCTTAATCTCGCTGAGTGAAATCGCTGCCAAATGTAATGCGTCTCCTGTCGCGGGGGGGGGGGGGGGGGGGGGAAGTCGGCATATCACGGGCATCGCGAGCACTCCTTTATGTCGGTATCGACGGATTAGCCGTCGTGGCGCAGGGCGCGTCTGTGAAAAAGAAGGCGGCGTTTCAAATATTTTATTTCCGCCCGCGTTGGCAAAGCTCGCGGGCGCCCGCTAGGGTGGGTGGAGGGACCACCCCCTGGGGGGCTTGCCGGAGGTCATGGGGCCCGCGACCCGGCTAATGGTATATCTCTGCTTCTTTGGGACAGCCCCGCGCTGCGGTCGGACGATCGAGAGTATCGGATGCATCGGGAGGATCAGGTAATGTTGATGCTGCCGGATTAGTCGGCGTGTAACGGAGAACTTGCTAGAAGGAAAAACGAAGGGCGGAGAGGAGCCGTGGTTTAAAAGTTTTATTTCCGCCCTCGTTAGCAAAGCCCCGGTGAATTTAGGGCCAGGGGGAGGAGGAGACTTTCAGGGAGTTTCGCGAGGAGACTCGCGGCCCGTGTTTTCGCAAATGCTGATTTGCTTTCTTTCGGTCGGCGGCGTCGTGGCAACAAATAATCCACCATGGCGGAATCATTAAAAGCACCCGTTACCGTCGGCATCGACGTATTGCTCGTTGTAAAGGAAAGCCGCCATTGAAGGGAAGAGGAAGAAAGAGCCGCGGTTCATGGGATACGCGATATCTTATGTAACAAAAGCAAGGGTTACGCGTCTTTTTGCGCAGGCGCGGAGGACGATGGGCACTTCTTCATCCTAGGACGTTTGAGACTCTTTTCTACCCTGTCCCTACTCCTTCCCGTTTGTTTAAACCTCCGTCGTAGGAAGACCAACTTTAGGTACCGAAGACAGGCGCAAAAAGACGCGTAAACCATGCTCGCGTTACATAAAATACTTTATTTTTGTCCGCCTTGCCAAAGTTCATGGCGCCCATGGAGCTGGACGGGGTACTACACCCCAGGAGGCACGTCGGGGACCATGAGGCCCATGTCTCCGATAATGGTATATCCCTGCTTCTTTGGGACAGCCGCTGCGGTCAGACGGTCGGGAGTGTCGGATGCATCGGAAGGATCCGCCGATGTTGATACCGTCGGATTAGTCGCCGTGTAGAAGAGTACTCGGTAAAAGGAAAAACAGGAAGAGCGGGGAAGAGCCGTGGTTTAAAAGTTTCATTTCCGCCCGCGTTAGCAAAGCCCTGCCGAATTCGGGGTCAGAGGGTGGAGGAGACTCAGGGAGTTTCCGGGGAGCCTGACGAGCAGTGTTTCCACAAATTCCGTTTTCCTTTCTCCAGGGCGGTGGCGCCACGTTGACAAATAATCCGCCATATCGGAATCATTGAGAGCACCCGATAACGTCGGTATCGACGCATTGCTCGTTGTAACGTGGAGCCGCCATTAAGGGGGGAAGGAAAAAAAGGGCCGCGTTCACATACTTTATTTCCGCCCGCCTTGGCAAAGCTTTCGCCGAGCCTCCGTGGGAGGGGGCCGCCACCCCCTGGCGAGATTCCGGGGGCTCTCCGCCCCCATGGTAACGCGAAACTATCCCGCCCCCCGCGAGTTAAAGGCGTTCGCAATTATCGGATATCCGAGCGTGTGGAGACTCCCGTGAAAAGGCCATCGGAGAGTTTTCCGCTACAAGTTTCATAGGCAAGCTCTATCGACCCGGCCGGATATAAATACCGGCAATCCCGCCGCATGGAACCTGGAGACCGACTTTATTCCTGGCTCTCTCCCTCTTATTCGTTGTTCCACCCGGAACGTCCTCGGTCCGCCCCGCCACCCCGCGAATCCTCCGGGAAAGAGACCCCCAAAGCGCACCCACTTTTCTCCCGTTCCTGCATTTTTAAGGTACGACTGACATGCGAACTCCCGGCAACTCGGTCTCGGATCCGGGAATTATTTCCGAATTAGGAATAAAAATGCCATCGGGCGGAAATCCATTTCGCGGACCGAATAGATTTGGGTCGACTCGATGGCTGGTGGAAAAATTTCTGTTCGCCGGGATAGTTCGAACCGAGGTTATCGTATGGACCCTGTAATGAGCGCATTACTCATCCTTCGTCCATCACCCCCGTTTTCGGCTACTCGTGTGCACCGGTCTAACCTAATTGGGAGTTCCCCGATAGTACCCGAGTAAACATACGGGATAATGCTCCGTGGAAAGTTGACGTCAAATGCCGAGGCGGTCGGAGCTTTTTAGGTCGAAACAGGTGCATCAGCCCGTTTCCATTAAAGAACCCTGTACACGCCGGGTGAATCATGACTTGAATATAGAGCTGGACGTTCCCATTAACCTCCCGATCTGATACATGGTGCATTTGCATATCAAGATTTCCCGAAATGTCATCGATTCGACGGCTGAGGGAGTTATCGCGACGCTACCTGCTCTACAACTACGTGACCGCGGGGGACGACTTACGTCACACCTTGTACCGACTAAATTCAAGGGTTTCGAGCCTGAGAGGAGTGATGGGCAAAATTGGTCTTGGTCTTGGTCTTGCATATGCCGTACTCGAGAGCCCTTACCGAACCATTTCAGTGCCTGCCCCTTTGTGCCATCATCGTCGCCGCCGCCAACGACGTTATTCCGTTTGTAGAATCGTAAAAACGGATACAAATGGATCGATCGTGGGTAGTGGGGTGACCCGGGATCATGATCCGCTAGACATTATAGAAGGGGATCAGGAACCCGAGGTTAGTATAATCCCAAAACCACTCCAGATATTACAAGGTACAAATAAAGTTGATTTTCTCTCCCACAAAAGTCTTTCGTTATGTGCACCCCAGTCACCCGAAACCTAACAGACGTATCAACGGATCCATTGCGCAACCCTTATAAATAACCTCGGATATCGTTTGCTAACTTTCTCGCAGCTCCGGCCCGTCTTAGATCAGTCGAAGGAACGCTCCGGTGAATCCCCGCCAAGTATTATAATTGGAGCATTCCCGTAATAGCGTCTCGGGGTTTTAACTATTCAGAGTATTCGGGCTACTATGGAGAAATCGAAGCGCATCGACTATGCAAACGACTATCGAGCCGAGCCGTAGCTTAGTTTTTCCCTCTCACGACCGAGTGGCCATAGCTTCGCCTTACGTACGGTTCCTCGCTGCCTCCGGAATCTAGGACTTCTCGAAACACCCCATCCCTGGTTCCCCTCCTCAGTCCAAACCCCATGCCGGGACCCTCCACCGACCCTTTCCTCCACGAGGAAATCCAATAATTCCTGGCGCAGCGATGCGGAGAGCCTAAAGCCGTGTCGTTTCCACGGCGAGGTTTACTCTTCGTCGAGGGCGTGGATGAGCGAAGAAAGAGAATGGCTCGAACGGCCGCGGAACGTGCGTCGATGCGTCCCGCGTTTAGGAAATGACACCTCCGCTCCCACGGAAAGCGCCTTGATGAGATTTACCGCCCGAGATTGCCGCTAAAAGAGCCCGGGAGCCCGAAAGCGTTAACTTTACGATTTGCCACTGCGGGAGTGGAGATAGGGCCAGCCCGCCGTTGCGGAGGGTGCGAATTTCCGCGCGGTTTATGTGCGTGGATCCTGCGTGATAAGTGCCTTCATAATGCGTGTATTGGTTCGGCTGTTCGATACACCGTTGAAAATATTTCTTCGAAATAGAGTATACACGTGGTCTAAGTTCTTTCAACGGGCAACATTAGGAAATTTCGGGTACAATTGTTCTCGAGATTTCAGGGGGCGAGAGTGGGAATTTCAGAGGCCGTGTATACTACATTTCAGTGTCATTCGTGTACCAACTTTCGGTCAGAGCTGGAAGAATTCTTAGGCAATTGTGTTCGAAGGTACATGTGCGATTGTCATAAGACTTATATACAAAATCTCGATACTTCATGTACTGATTTTCGATCGGATACACATGTATAGAAACAGTGCCCCCGGTTGTTAAATAATTGTTTCCAGTTTCTATAACCACCTTAACATTTCATCTCGGACCTCCTGTTCTCCTGGAAGCATACCCCGCGAAAGAATGATCAGAAATTTCCAGCTGTCGTAAATTCTCTGTAATATGTCAAATAAAACACAGCCCCGTAAGGAAATATTTCCGATATCTACCTTTCCATTTTCTGTTGAACTACTTTGATTGAAACTCATTTCCCAACCCCCTCTAAGCCATATTGTAAGACAAGGGCTTTATTTTGATAACGCCCTGAAGTAATGGGATAGGTATCGATCAATCTGAATATCACCGTAGCAAGATATTTGAGAGCTTCATAATTATCCTGCTTTTTGGGCCAAATGAATAACTCCCATGGATGGTCATTTAATCGCGTCGGGGAGTTGGCGGTAATTTTTTAATGGCACTCTTTCCGTGCTCTCCAGGGTATAGGCCAGAAAATGTGCATTGCCCGATGCCCAAGTACGGTAAACGTCGGGGCCATTTTGGACGGGGTACCTGGTACGGGCGTCACGCCTAATGTCTCGCGCAACATTACTGTCCTCGTTTTTCCAAATTGCCACCGCATGCCGGCCGTGACGTCGTTAGTGATGTTTTGCCCAGACGGCTTTTAAAAAGGCTATTTACAAATTTCCATGCTTCGCGTTGCGACGAGAGTACCATGTTCCGATTCGGAGCTCCCGACGAATTTGGACGCGTCGGGGCAGGGGCACGTCGTTCCAAGATAAAATCGAGATAATTGAGACAATTGAGCGTGGAAATTAGTCCGCTATTCCTGGCGACACCTGATGGGTACACCTGCTGGCAGCGTATGTGAGTGCGGAATCGATTTTACCCTAGGAATGGGTAAGGATTGTCTTCGAAGAGATTCTGATTCTATATATTGACCATCTAAGGAATCGACTATCAGCGTTAAAGATAAGCCAGGTAGAACAGCAGCTATCAAACTATTTTTTGACAGTTAACAACAGGCAACCCTAAATATATTCTTTGACATCATGAACAGGGCCACGTGGTCTTAGGAACCTTCTAAATTTTTCTACAATGTTAATGATTGCTAAACTCTATGGAAATCAAGTTTTCTCTTAAAGATGGTTAAGCATCATAGTATCTAAATGAAATTAATCAAAAGTATGGAGAAATCACGTGAATTAAAAGTACGGGGAGAGACGGAATATAGGGTTTATAGATGAGTGTAATCAGGTCTGTAAGGTATCATGTCTGTAGTTAAAGGTTAAAATCGATGCTGCTTAGGACCAATTTTAGTGGCCATTAAATTGGATTTATGGATAGTTATCTCGTTAAAAATATTTCAAAAATGCATACACTTTCGGTACATCAGGTTCTAGTGAAATTGTAAGATTGATGTCTTAAATTAGTAGATACACATTTATTGTAAATTTCTAAATAATCTGATCATGTTCATACACGGTTTATATGAGAAGGGTATTACTATTGTAGTTGGGAACCATGTACCGATAGTAATTTTTAAAACGGTCACGCAAATTGCCTGCTATGCATTCCATTGCTTGGTGAATATTGCTTTTCTCCTCTCACTTGTGGCGAAATGATAATTCGCTCTAACCTATCGATTCCTATTTAGTAGTTAGTCAATTGTCGTAAAATTATGCCTCATAACGAACGAAAATTCAGAGCCAGGTCGAACGGCCCTATTTGCGAATGTTAGCGCATTTAAAGAATTATTGTCCGGCTTAGAGCGCAGTAATTTCAACCAGTTAAAATTACCGGAGCTCTTGCGTTATCGATCCCCTTATCGATTGGTCGCCAGTGTGACGGTTCGTGAGGTGTATCCTTTCGCCCCGACATACAATCAATGTTCCCTGCCGAGTCTATGTACCTAACATAATACCCTACCAATAGGCCGCTCTATAACATTTGCTACCTCTCTGTGTTTCATGCTAAAATTAAATGGGCTAGATAATTATTAATAATTGATGGACCGATGTATGCTATTATGTCTCCTATATCCCCGTACATCGTACACGCTATAGGTATTCTCGTATCATATCGTCTTCTATATTCTCCTGACATTAAATGCATACCTATTCATAAAAAATCATAAATTTTTCCCACGGGTTGCAAGATCACTAATTAAATAAGCTAAATCACTACAAGTTGAAGGAACAATCCCCTGTGTACATACGGTACCAATTTTTATATGTATTATTAAGTTCATGCTACTCGAAACTGACAAGAAATGTATTCAAACAAATTTGATGAGATATTCCCACTTTATCATTATCAATTATCATTTTAATGACTACCAGGATACGCAGAGAAACATTTGATTGATTCAATAATACTTTTCTTGGTTAAAGCATAGAACATGGTGATTATTTCATTGACATGATAAAATTCATCGATTAATACCTTTAATTAATCACGCCAATTATTCTGGCAGATCACGTCAAATACTCAAGTAACTTGGTACACTAGACCAAAACATTTTGTTCATCTACCAGAATATTGTCTAAAAGTAACAAAACGATTTAACCGAAACACAAGTGGACTAAACTTCGATTCACTCAACCGAGACGTTATTTGAAATAAACCAAATGCAATTAATCAAATGACTGTTCGAAAAACCAAATTTTTTTCTGCGTGTTGATTGGTAAGAAAATTGATCTAGACTATTTAAAAGACATCGGTTTACCTATTATGACAATAGTAGCTGTCTACGCGTGGTCTTGAAGAACGCAACCACATCGACGTCGAATTCCGTCTAAACTAGAGAGACACTCGAAAAATTATCGGGCATCAAAAAGGGCGCGCATTACCTATGGCGTCTTTTAAAACGATCGCACTGGTGTAATATGGAGCGACAGAAAGGGTTAAGAGGAATCCTTGTTGCGCAAAGAGTGAAGAGCTCACGCCTCTCGAGCGGGCGACTCAATCGGTCAGCCGAGCGAGCTGTTAACTCATCGGAGAAAGCCGAGACGAGGATAGGGGAAAAACGAGGGCCTTAATTAGCGCCAATAATTAACGCGCCTCCACAGGCGTCGTCCCGCAGAAGAACGACCGAAGGCCTCGTCGCTTTTACGACCGCATTCAGGAGCCTTTTAAAAGGGCGCTTAGGGCGCCTCTTCACCCTGCACATGTACCTCCGAATTAAACAACTAACATATTATCATTCTACCCTCTAAACCATTCTCCACATATGTATTCCCATCTGCGGTTTGACGCACATTATTGCTGGGAGCAAACTTGCCGAATTTTCCGAAATATTTTCGGCCATTTTTTCGGTGGAGGTTTCATGGCCATTATTTGCAGACAACTCGAATTCATAGCAAGCGCAGGATGCAGAGAGCTCGAACGAAATTATCCGGAAATATGGCTTGCTTTTTCAAGTTTTGAGTGAATAAAAGCGCGTGCAGGTTCTATCGAATTCTTTTTCTTTTTTTTTTTCGAGTACTATCAGGTGTTATCGGAAATAATGTCTATCAAAAATGTTTCACTTCACGAAGGTATTTCTGAACGAAACTCATTGTATACTTGTTAAACCGTTCTTTCATATTGAGAGTTATATTATATCCATTGCAACTTAGAGACCCGGAAAGACGCAAGAAAAAATACATCGTCACCCTCGAAACACTATTACACTGAGAAAAATACAACCTGAGGCGAAAAATTTTTAGTCATACATGAACCCAGTAGACTTTTCCTAATTTCTACATTTTGTCCTTCAGTTGAAAGTATTTCACTTTTAATTCCCGTAAAGAAATAATTATTTCATCGATTGAAAATTTCACTTTATTCAACTACCCGACATTTAAATAGGCACATTTATGTGATTTCAAGTACCTCAATTTTTCTCAGTGTAACGTTCCGAAGAATCGCTGTCTCTTTCCCGAACATACTGCCGCCCGTAAAAAAAATCCGAAGTGGAAGGAAAAGTGAGAAAAATATGCACGCTTAAAGCGAACGATACCCCTCCGTTAACGGAAAACTATGAAAAAAATTCCCCGACATCCGTAGGAGGCAATAAAAAAGCCATTACTCAGGTGGCCGGCACTCGGCGCTAAGATGAAGGAAAACCGCTTGACCGCTGCTCGCGGCCCGAGACGACACATGTACGCATGTCGGAGCGGAACACCTACGTAAGCATCTACTTGCGCATGAGCATGTCGTAAATCGGGGAATACCGGCAATGCTCTAGATTCCATCGAACCATTCGCGGCGTACTCGTTCGCGCGAATAAACGCCGCGCGCCTCGGGCCGTTCAGCCATTGGCGTTAGTTATCCTTCCAAGCTGCTTAACACTTGAATTTTTATTTTCACTTACCGGGCAGTTCTTACGCAACTGCGGCAAAATATCCGCGGGGAAATTCGGGGCCAGAGGAAATTCGCAAACCGCGGATACCCGACGAGCACTCGAATTTGATTTCTTTTTGTTTGTTTAAAACGCACGTTACTCACAGGATCTGTCTGAAAGTATACTACGCAAAGGAGCCTAGACTTTTCGAGATCATTTGATTTTCATTTTTTTGGTCGTTAATGTAACTATTGTGTAACTGGGAATGCATTGCTCGGCAGAAGAACCGCATGGAAATATGTATTGAAAGAGAAGACCAATATGCAGAGTGTTTTAAAAATGGTGGACACGGTTTACACACGTCGTGGTCCTCGTCGAAAATGGAGCCGAAAAGTCCTGCAGGATTTATTTCTATAACGTGTCATTTACTTACAATAATCAATTGAAAAGTAGGAAGCCGATTAGCCGATAATGTTTCGTTCTTTGCGGCATGCATGTAGGATACATGAACCCCGAATCCAAATTGCACCGTGACGGCAGAAAATTTGGGAAATAAAAAACAAGGGACTCTCTTTCTCACTCTTTTCCTCCGACTTTTGCAAAACAGGGCGTAGCGCAATATGGCGACAGGCTATCTGGCAGCAAGAAAGAAAGAGAGAAGGAGAGAAAGAATCGTTCCTTGTTCATCCTGTCTTAATCTAATTGCATTCACAGCAATATCAAATTATTACAAGTAAATTATGCACCGTGGAAAAAATAGCACAAGACTTTTCGACTCCATTTCCGACAAGGATATCGTCGAGCAAACCGCGTCCATCATTTCAGAAACACCTTGTACATTGTTTAAAATAGGTACAGTAAAACGATAGCGATTGAAATTTAGTTAAACAAATACTTGTAGTTGTCGAGATGCAGCCGCAATCTCCGTTCCGATAATCCAAACAATGTACCATGTCGTTATCAAATACGCACACCTTTGCTTATTACGGGATGCAGTCTTTTGGTGAACGGTATATACTGGAATAAAACATGAACCACCCTTTATTACCCGTACCTCTCAGTTAGTACTCGAATTTTATTCGATATACCAGCGATGATCCCTACATAAATCCTACACGACCCAGGACATCCGCGGAGGATTTACATAAAATGGCCACCAAACGACGCCCAAGCGTTAACCTCCGGAGTAAGATCGGAAGCAAGCATTCTCGTCGAAAATTTTCATAATCCAGCATATATCCAGTCTCCGGGCAACTTCTTTCGAATCTCCATGGCGGGAATTTCCAATTCGAATCAGGCCCAGCGACTTCCCGAAGTCGGCCGCACGCGTAACCGCATTAAATCGCAGCCGCGGACAATTGGGGCATCGCGACGCGACGAGGTTTCCTCGGAACCCTACCGTAGAAATGCATATTATCCATCCGGCATATCCGACATGGTACACGCGAGACCCGGTCTCGGTGCAGCCTTTTATTAGGCTTAAGACCGCCCGGTGCAATTTCCGATGGGATCGCTCCGAAGTTGCCGAGACACGGCGTAATGGGGTCCACGCCACCGATGGGGGGCAGATTGGGGGACGTGGGGCATCGCGAGGTAACAGGGGTCGAAGGAAGAACGAGACGTTATGCCGAGGATTGGGACGAATGGATAGAGACAAAGGCGACTCTGCCGGGAGCGGAGACGGAGAGGACGAGAGAGGGGCGAAAATCGAGGGGAAACCGTGCGAACCGATTTGTCGCGGATTCGCGGATTTGCGGATTGCCCGCGGTCGCGCTCCCGGGGAAATTGAGAAACTCCCGGGAGCACCTCGCGGACCGACTTCGGAGGATCCGGGATCTCGGAGCGTGGAAATCGATTTTGCGAGCTCAAAGGAAATCGGCCGCGCGAGTCGCTCGCCTCGCGCGCAGGTCTGCAGGGGCGCGCCGATCGCCTCGGCGGCGTCCCGACGCCGCCGTCGACACGTAGAGAGGCGCGCTTTTCTCCCCTTTGTCGGAAAGGCGCAATAAGAGCGCGCCGAGGGAAACTGGAGCTCACTCCGGCTTGATTCGGTTTTCCATTTAAGGTTCCCATGCGGAAGCGCGTGTGAGCCACTTGGGGGCTGACAACGGCACGTTAGGTTAAAGAAAGGAGTTTCGCCCTTAAGGAGGCGGGAATAGTAAAAGTATACCACTCTTTTTTCCCAGCGTACCGAACGAGGCATACAATCATTACGTAAGAATGAATAACAAAAGTTTAGGGCTATGGAAATGCCTTGGACATCGTCGTTTTATTCTTTTCAATTGCGTTATGTAAAATGTAAAGACACATGAGATATTAAAACACGATAGTTCTATATGTTAATTTATGCATGTTTCGTTTTACTTTAGGTGTAAGAAGTTCGTGACATTCTGATAAAACGGACTCTGTTTGCTGTTTCTTCCTAGCGAAAAACATATCTGGCATAAAGGATTAATACTATATAAATCAAACTTTAACTTTCGAATTCAACTTCTGACAGTCCAAAAATGAGAAATATAATTTTTGACTCGAGTTAAGGTAGCGCAAAAGATGTTATAAAACATCGCGAAAGGGAGGCGAGAAGTTGCTACGACACAATCGATTTATCGTGACATCGGTTGGTGCAGAGGTTTCCTTAAGGACTCCGCCAAGCTAGTTTGCCGAGATTGAGACACGTATGCACCTGTTCTCACCAAGAGCATGTACTCGTTGCGCTCGTGCAAAGCTGCGTGCCGCTTACACCTTGGCGGAACTCGTTCGTAAGAACCGCATAGCAATTTCTCTCCAAACGAGTCGCCGTGCAAAATATCTATTAAATTACGATACCCGTGTAAACGACGATTTATTGAGCTACCTCCTGGACATAATGCATAAGTATAATGCTTCGAAGACAGATGTCCAAATTTGGACACATTCAAATAGAATCGCGAAATCGACCAATTTGATATCAAGTGCTTCAATTGTTCACTTCTAACAGACGTGATTGTAATTATCAGGTTGATCGGTATTCCTATAAAACACTCCCTAGTAGCACAAAATTTGTCCTATATTTTCTATGTATTTAACGAATATCGTACATTTTCTAAATATCTATCAGACATTTGAAATATTTCCAAAACGTTTACTTTAGAATATTATCTCTATAATATTTATGTAATATTTGCTCCATGTGTTTTCATAAGATTTTTCTACCAGATATACAAAACATTTCGTTTCATTTTAATACAGGTATTATACTTTTTTAATATTATCTGCCGAATACATTATAAACGTTTTAAAGATATTTAAAATCAAAATCATACGTCTTGCTCCTATAATGAAATAGCGGAACGAAGATATTACAAAAATGTCTCGTGTCTCTTGATATCAAATGAAGTGTCCGATAATAGTCGTAAATGTTTTTTTATTATGCTAATAAGTTAAGAAATATAATTTCTCTATATGTATATAAATTATTGAAACTGAATATGTCATTGAGATTTTCAACAAATATTTCAAATATCTTGGAATGAAATCCACAAGAAATTTTAAAAAATCTGTCGCTTGAGATATTTCGCAAAGATTACAAGGAAATATTTAGAAATTATTCTATGCTACTAGGGTTATATATCGAGAATAAAAATTGGGTCGTTTGTTCGAAGAAATTAGAATCTTTACGTTACATATACTGTTTTAAATGTAGAACTGTATTTACATGGAATTATCTTGAGTGCCGTAAATGTATACGATTTTTCGGGCCCGTCCGCGTTTGAAAATACCAAATCTCATTTGGTGGTGCACCCTGGCGCAATGTCCGTGGCGCGGCGACGCACCTGAAAAGGCACACCTGGTGTGACCATATAATTTATGCGTAATACGCGTAAAAGGGAATATGGAAATGGGCTTATGAATACGTGGATGTAGCGCGCACGCGCGGGTACACCTGTAGGTAAATTGCAGGCAGAGAATGTACGGTGCAACTTCTCCACACGTCACGGAGTCCATTTAGACCGCGCGAGACTCGCCACCCTGTTAGACTAAGAACCGCCGTGCATTACCACTTGAACGTTGCAGCGAGAAGTGCATATCGCCTAAAGTGAACTTTATCAAATTCCCGCTATCCATCACTTTGCTCTTCCCGTGATAAGAAGTCGCTCCGCCGACGCGATCTGCATTCTGAATTTTCTTTCAATTTGAAAGCGTTTCTTTTGTTGTAGAAATACTCACAGAAAAAAATGACTGGCGAGGAAAACCATAATTGGGATAAGTTTCCCAGGAGGTTATGGTAACCAGAATAACTTAATAAAGGAACAAAGTACATTGACTAAATGGTGAAGTAACCCTTACTATGTTACGATGAGTACTGCAGCCGCCCTACCCAGGTTGTCCCAAAATGATTACGATTACCACAATTGTGGCTTTCCTGATCATTCTTTTTTTTTTCCGCGTAACAATTCACAATTCAATCTAAAGTGATGGTGATTTATTGAGTTTTTTGACATAAACTTTTTAAGTCTGCTAAAACTTCATAAACTGTTTAAGTTATAGTCTAAAAAATCGGAAAAAAAAAAACTACAGGCACTACAAAACGGAACGCACTTTCATTATGCCAAACATGGATCCATGATAAGTTCTCTTAATTGAAAAAATAAATATTTATCGAATCGACGTGCTGAATTTTGGCGGTAAGTATTCGATGCCGTTCGTGCAGGCTTTTAAATATATTTGGCGCGAAACTCTACTGAATTTCCTGAAATTTGAGATTAAAATGAGACTAATTTCATTAACACCGTCTCATCCTAAAATCCCGCGTTGTACCTACTCCACATCCCTATCCATCCACGCAGCTGATATGAGATATAAATGTTTGGCTCGACTTATGGACGCCATTCAGGATCCATTTCTTCGAGTACGGGGGACAAGGTCGCGAGTCGAGCAGGTAATTCTCCCGGGCTCCACGTGGGGGGAATGCACAAGTCGACACCGCCAGTCCACACGTTGGCAAGTACGAAGATGGAGGAACGAGTCCGCGGCATAAGAACGCGCCAACGGGCGATTACGTCCGCACTAACGAGTCTCCGCAAAAGGAGCGATCGTTAGGCGAGCGATGTCTCTTGACACGAGCGGCTCTTTCGCCGCCGAAGATCCACGGTCCTTGGGTCGGCGGTTCTCCAGGAAACGGCGAGACCCTCCCAAGGGCCGTGGATCTTTGCCTCCCCAGGGAGCCACAAGGATAAGCACTGAAAAAACGTAATTAATGAATTTTGCAGGGATCCGAAACGTCCTCCGCAATGGCGTGGACGGCAAAGACGCGGAAATACGAGCGTTCCGTGCAGGAGGGCTATTAAGGCCGCGATTGCTCGCAATTAAGAACAGCGACACGCGCGACTCTTGAAAGGTCTACCAATCGTGTGTTCCAAGGGGCCTTTAACTGCGGGGCGACGCTTTAATGCAACAAAAATCTGCCGCTTGGGAGGGAAATGCATAAATTCAGAGGGAGAAACGACTAACTATGGTACCGGCCTCGCCATCCGACAAACCAGTCGGTACCGCATTTGGAGCTCACTTAATTCTTTCTACGTTTTGCCCGAATCTCATCTCAGCCAATTACCACCGGTCTTCGGTTCTTTCCATGACACGTATTAAAATCCCTAAGAAACATTCCTCTACGGCATCGATACGAATCAAAATGAGATACAGATCCGCAAACGGGCTGTATGAATCCAATACGTGATCTGGTCCCGAATAGGGACGTGGTCTCCATACAAGGATTCTCTTATTTGGGTCAAGATTTTCAAACTACTACCAGGTATATATTCACGGGTCTGGTCCTTTTTGTTAAACCTTGTGCAGAAAGGGCCACTTGTACGAGATTGCAAGTGGCAGATCCTAAACTGATCGCGTTACCCTCGCTGACAGTCAACAGGAAACCTCGACGAAGAACTCCTTGTGGATGATATTTATCTTTGGATATCGATAACATTCTAAATTATTGTTACTTCAGCCACGACAAAATCAGAATTCCTGTAGGCGATTCGATCCCAAGTAGGGTTCCCACACAAGTAGTCTTTTATTTAGGCCGAAATCTTTGAACCGATCTCCGGCGTATTCACAAAATTGATCCTTTTTCTCAAATCTCGTTTAGGGAAAGTTTAGGGCTTGTGCCGAATCGCTTATCCTGGATTGGCTGCGACGAACCCTCTGATCCTGGGTGCACAGGAACCTGACGAAGCGCTTCTAATCAGCGACAAGTACCGTCAACTTCCTGCGCATCAAGTTGCCTCGACCTCCCTCTCGCTTCCCTTCTTTTGCGGGACTCTGTGTCTCCGTTCCGCAACAATCTCCCGTACTCTAGGTACCCCCACCAAGAATCCAGGAAGTTTGACCCTCGATTCCGGTTTTGTCCTACAACTTCGCTCTAACCTCGATATTATGTACACGCAATAACGACTCGATCCTCCTTAAGTTATCGGACGGCCCTGGATGGGGCTTTCAAAGGAAGGAGGAGTTAATGTCATAACGACCGCTAATTAATACGATATTAGTTGGATCGCATTATCCGCTTAAGACGACGTTTCGTGGAACAGATCGGCTTTACTTTACTTTGCGCCCTCTCGTCACGCTTTCTAGAGAAGTGTATTAATTCTAATTCCCCGTTACCAATGGCGAGATAATGGCAAACTAGAAACCATCAGGGAATGTGGATTCACGCTAATTATTTCCTAAATTAATGGTTAATTAATTGTCGATCATAAAACGGACCGTTCTTGAAAGTGGTTGATGAGATGCAAAGATTCATAATAGGGATGGACATTTTAACACTTTATTTGCTTTACCTCAAAGTCCTTTACACGCTTGACATTGCAAGGCTCGGCAGGGGAGAAACAGGTTGTATTAATTTCCTAACGATTGCTAATATGGTACACTAATTGAATCACGTTGTACCGTCCCTACGGAAGGCACCCCCCGGGGATAATTTCCCTGCGGCTGCAACGAAAGTGCTTTACAATGAGCACCATTTTTGTCTGGACCAGTTGTAATCACTTCTCGGTTGCTTTTACCAGAGAACGGTCAAGCGTCACGTTGGGCGGCCCAATTGGCTTCAATTAGGTAATGGAACCTGGCTCGATGGTTTAATCACTGTACATTAGAAACATGGGCCTCGCGCTTTTCATTATCCCCGATTAATTAGTTATACATTCGCGCGATAATTAATTACTTGGAAGTAAATCGTTAGGCGTGGGGTCTGTTACTTCCTTTCAATTGGCCCAAGGAGAGCGAGCTCCCCGGATGGAAAGTAATTGGACGTTTTGGCGTACGGCACCGCTTTTGTCATCCGAGGAAAGCCAATTAAATAATTAAGTAACCGTTTAATTGCCATGCATTCGGGGCGGCGTGGGAGACCGTGGTGTCGCGTAGCGCGGAACAAACGAGACGGGACGAGACGAGAGAAATCATCGCCGGGACGGCAGTTTCTCGCGTCTCGTCGCGCGCTTTTAGTCCCGAGATGAGTCGAGATGAGCCGCGACGAGACGGGAGTTCAGGATTCGATTTAACCGCGGAGTTCCGTGCTCGCATCTGCTCGGAAGTGCAGATCTCTGCCCCGGAACGTGAAATTTGCAACTTCCGGCCCCCCTTAAACGTCGCTACACAGCCAAATGGTTGGAGTTGGCCACCGCGTTACACGGAAGCATCGCGTAAAGTAGAAGAAGAGCGTAGCGCGCCCGTAAAGAGGTAAAAAAAGAAAAATCGGGAAATCTGGGAATCCAATTTCCCATAACAATCGTGTTCGGTTGTGTATTTATTCATGAGGTGAAAGGGCTGCGCCCTCGATTGATCCACTATCAATGCAGAGTGCCTACATTGATCGGTCAACAGGTGCTATCGAAATGATTGCGCAAACCAATTAAACGAACACCGCGAGCCGCTTTATGAATCTGCCCTACCTAACCAGACGAACGGGTTGTTATAAATGTTTTGCGCACTTTATTTTCAACAAATTCACCCAGGATTTTAGTACTCGAACAGAAGGGCCGTCCCGCGGACCTGAATATCCGCCGCGATAACCTTTATGCATTATTCATTTTCGCACAATGTTCGCATTTGCTTCGTAAATTAGTATACGCCCGCGTTTTACAAATACCCAACCGAAGGACCGATTAATATTTTAAAATACTAAATATGCATGGAATTCTTCCGATCTATTTTTCTTTTTTTTTTTCTTTTGATAGGTCTAGATATTTTTACGCACCAGGCTGACCTAATCGAGAATTTCGCGACAGCGAGGGGTAATCATTAATTATTGTTCTATCGTGAGGCACCAGCACCCCACTAGCCACTGATTGGAAGGCAGGTGAAAACATTCGTTTACCGACGGTTACGTACAATGTAACTCGAAATAGGAACTCGAGAGCGGGGTTACGCCCTTGATCGATCGATTGTCAAACCAGGATGCGTATCGTTCGACGAGCGGCATCGTAACGATTGTACAAACCAATTAAATAAATATAACACCGGTGCAAGTTGCATCGCCGTGCGGCACGGTTTAACGGGCGTGCCTGAATTTACGGCCTCGTATATTTCAGCGAGCCTTACTTCCCGAGTTACCGCTCGCAAACGAGAGTCGCTTTATTTGCAAACTACGGAAAACGACTTCTCTATCTCCCTTCATCGCATACTTTTCCCGGCCCCCTTCGACCGAGCTCATATTTTTCTCTCCAGCATCCCGGCCCCCCGTATCCTGTTTCCGCTGCGCAACATCCTCTGCCCATCCCTCATTCTGGACTCCGACGTTGCCATAAACGTTTTGACAATGTGACCCAGGATCGATTACCGCGACCCGAAAGCTCCTTTCACGTCGATACCCACGCACTTTTAGCCAATGACGTATTCAAATTAGGGCACCAAGACTCCCCGATATGGGAGTCCCTATAGCGGGAGGTAGGACGTTAAACCTGACAATACAATTTATCGACGACTGCAATTGAAATATCTCTTTCAAATTATAATTTATCGGTGAATCGTATGTAACATCTTTAGAGTGGTGCATTTTTCAATTAACAGGATTGAAGTTGCATTGAATAAATAAGGGAGCAATGTTGTGATCGGCTTCACCAATATCAGATAAATCACTAATTATCTAACCGTATGTTAAAGTACACGCACAATTCATTGTAACTAAGAAATATTTGTTTCAAATTATAATTTATCAGTGAAGTACACGCACAACTCATTGTAACTAAGAAATAATTGTTTCAAATTATAATTTATCAGTGAATCGTATGTAACATCTATAGAATGGTGCATTTTTCAATTAACCGGACTGGAGTTGCATTGAATAAATAAGGGAGCAATAGCAATGTTGTGATCGGCTTGACCAATATTAGATAAATCACTAATTACCTAACCGTATGTTAAAGTACCCGCACAACTCATTGTAACTAAGAATTAACTTGTTAATCTAGGGCGGAATCGGACCTCAGAAATTAAGATTTGACTTTAATGACCCGAATCAATTTTTTAACCTCAGAAATTGCCGATTGTTTCAGTTGAAACGTTGAGCTGATAATAGCTGCCCGATTGAATCATGATGCAAGACTTAACTTCTGTTTTTCTCGGGGTGTTATTTATTAAAGCCTTGGAATAATGTCAAACTTGCTAAGGACTGATCGATCAAATATTTAAACTTACAATCGGGTCGGCATTGTATCTGATGAAAGGTTTGCTGACTCACCTGAAACAGACAAAAGCAAACATAGCGTTAGAAAAACAGCTGTAGACAAATTACTGAATATCTGGCGTGTCATCAAAGAGAGAGAGTGAAAGGCGGTCATTTCTTACGCAGTGGCGGAATATTGGTAAAAATACTACTTAAAGATTAAACGAGGAATAAATGGGCTAAAAAGTCCAAACGATCAGTCTATCCCCTTATTTACCCCCTTAATTAATGCGGAGTGAAGGTGCACATTCCTGTACTTTATCGATACACGTCGTACAACAAAATGCACACGAGGGTGGTGCGCAAGTATGGAGGCAGACCTCATTATATCAACGTAAATAATCTAAAATGTTGCATTTCGTTAAGGTTATTCTACTAAAAATGTAAAATGTGTAATTTAATTAAAATATGGAGTGCCACCCAGAAAAGTTGCAGGCACAGTAATTCAGCAATAACATTTTATGATCTAGTGTACTAGTATCTAGTTACTATTGAGACAGGCAAAATAAATGAACAATTACCATAGAAACGTTTTAGCGGGTCACTACACAAATATTTCGTACAATGTGCACTACACGTGCACTGGTTCTACAAATCAATCTAGGAACAAATCTTCTCTTTTTTCTTTAATGTACAAAATCTTAACTAATTCTCTGATGTAGGGATGTAATCAACGTCCAGTCCAAACCGCTGGACCTAAAATGTTGGAATGTTGGGAAAGCCTTCCAATTAAGTCTTAAACACCCACTAAGAAGGAATTATTTCGAAATTCGGCCCCTAGGGGGTCGATGTTCGGCCCCTAAGGGGATGAAAAGGGGGTGTCGAAATTGTAGGTTTATCGGAAAACGGTTAGATCTAGAAGCGTGAAATTTGGCAGAAGTACCCTTTCTTGACATCTACTAGACATATGTAAGACAAAAATTCGATTTTCACTGTTTGAAGGAGAGAAGACGGGGATGACATAGATGCGGAGTAGTAGCGTAAAGTTCGGGTAATCGGATAATAATACCCATGCAATTGTACATTTCAACGTTTTTATTGAAATTTACGCTTGTAAATTGAACAGCTGTCCTAAAAACTTCTTCATGTTTCTTTTCACATGTAACTTTAGCTTACCCGTGGTGCAAAAGTTACATTAAACGCCAGTATCACCAACATCAGCGTTAAAATCATTACTCGAGAATTACTTAATGGAATCACAATACGATAACTACAATTTCCCGGTTGCCGCTGCAGCGACGATGGTTAAAAAAACCGGTAACTAGTTACGCGTATAAAATTTGTTATTTTAATTGCAACGATACTTTTACACATGAGAAAATGTATTAAATTCTGGGCGATATTTTCACCTCGCGAAAATGAATTATAACGGTACGCATTTCGGATTTAGAGAAAGGAAATCGACTGGAAATCTTAAATTCAACTTGCGGGAATTATCGCACGAATTGCATTGCGTGTTCTTTAGCAAATAAGGAAATAAAAACGATTCTTCCAGCGATTCGGTGACGTGTCTCGTGGCTACCGAGGGGATCGGCTAACTTTCACTTAAAAGGGCATCTCACGTATGCAAACGGGTCCGAGCGGGACAGCAGGATTAAGTTTCGGCATTGGTTTCACCACCGACGGACAAAAGGGGATGCAAAGGCGTCGAAGTGGAAGCATGGAGGTAGCCATTGCTGTATCGAATGTTTCATTTTTTTTTTTTTTAAGATTATGTAGGTCTAGTCGAGGTCTAATAAATGTTATGCCTATGAACGACAATAGCGTATGAAGCGTCCGAAGATGTGCACGATGTGTGTGTTGCAATTAAACGTTATGACAATGGGGTAGGAAATTTAATATAGTCACTTAATTACAGAACTTAAATTGCAATTTTCTTTTCAACGTTACTGGAACTTTATGGGTATCGGAAGAACTGGCCAACTCTTCTTAAAAGGACACCTCAAAGGGGTCGCGACACCCGAAAGGAACCGCAAGGATTATGTTTCAGTATCGGTTTCACCACCAATGGACAAAAGGGGATGCAAAGGCGTCGAATTGGAAGTAAGAAGGGAGACATTGCCGCTTCTTCGTGGTTCGTCGGAGGTTTTGTCCGGCTAACAAGAGTGTTCAGCACACAGTAGTGAAGTGGAAACGTACGATTTATTATAAGCGTGTACGCAAAAAGAAAAAAAAAATCGGTGCGTTCACGAACGCCGGAGCCGAAACTTTGAAGTTAAAGAGAATTATTAGATATTATTTTTCCACGATATGTCTTTGCGCATTCGGTCATGATTATTTATACTCTTTCTTTATACTACTTGTATTTCACTTCAAATATCAATAATTAATTGGGAGAGTAACTCACCAACGTCAACGGAGACGTTTACGTAAATGGTCTCAGTACTAATACACCGAGACAAATGTAAATAGTAATGAATAGTAAAAATAAGATGTACACAAATTGTGTCAATGCTGACACACAGAGATGAATAAAAATAGTAATTAACTGCAAAACAGGAGTTGGAATGAAATACTAATAATATTTTTAACGTAACCTCGCCAAACTAGAGGCACGAGCTCTGAATGAAAACATTAACTTCTAAGACAAAACAATTGAAACAAAACGCTAATTCCCGCAAGTTGTGACGACAAGGAAACAAACACGAATGTGAATAGTTATTGACTATAATTGAAAAACAGCGTTTCAATTTCTGAATTGGGCTCCCTTTTAACTCTTTGAATACGAACCCTTTCGACATATGGGCGAAATTCATCAGTGCGTGCTGGCAAAATTGAGCCAAATATCGGACGCCCTTCCTAGCCAAAGAATGAATGGCATGCAAACATACACGTGCTACCCTGCCATAAGAAGTTTAACTTCGATAAAGGCAATTGCATAATTAAAAATCCTGTCTTCTCAATCCCCCAGGAATCTCAATACCACAAAAATCATCGGGCATACCTTTTCAAAGCCGAGAGCACCCCTAAGAAACAGTCGCGCCCAGATGAGTCGACAGGGATGAAATTTCGACGTCGGTTTAGGGAGGCGTAGGTGGTCGGACGTCTCACTCGCAAACCGGGGCGATACATCGCGATAGATTGCACGCTATCCGGGGGGGGAAAAAAAAAGTAAGAGAAAAACCTGGACTGCGGCCACTCCTCCCCCGATTGCCGCCCGACTCCCGGCCCGATAACCACCCACCCCCTGAGAGACGCCTAGCGCAATTTTCCACCCCGAGATATCTCGCGATCGAGAAGCATGTCGGCGTTTAGTCTTGTTTTTATTTGAAATCGAATCGAAATTGAGAGCTCCGGTCTGAGCCACCCCCTTGACCGCCCGCCGGGGAGGGGAGGGGTGAACGGTAGAAAGGGAGGGGACGCACTGACATCCAAAGGGAAAGGAGGAGACGAGCCCACAAGCCTGCAACAGTGGCGGGGAACGAAACCCCCGATATGGGCGGCCTTCCTCCCCGTTCCCTCCACCGCCCCACCACATTTCATGGCTCTTTTACGACGCGAGATATCGCGCACGAGAGAATGTGATGGGGTGGGCCAACTGGGTGGGGGCAAGAATATCTGAAACTAACCGTTACCATCTGAGTGTAAACCGCGGACGCCCTCGAACGGGATCATTACCGTTTGCGTGGATGTCCGTGGCGTGGGGGATGATTGTCATCGGTGGGGCGAACTGCCCCCGCGGGATCAGGCGCGATCTCTTATTAGCGAGAGCGCGAATCGAAACTGCGGCTACGGAGAAGAATTCGAGAGTGGTGTCGTCCATCTATCCAGACATCAAAAGTACTAGTAACTTAATGGCGAACTACCTCCCTTCTTCCCTTGTAGGTAAAGATTGTAAGTAACGATAATTTTTTGAAAGTACACATGTCCACGGGGGATGTAATTGTCTCAGTTTAAAAACGTATCTGGCGGAAACTCTGTCGAGTTCCATGATAAACTCCCTGGCAGGCGTCTACATATTCCAACGTGCTAGTCTCGAGAACCATTGGGCAGATTCCCATGCCGTTTTTACCATTCTACAGAACACTCTTGAAGAAGATTTAGGTCTATGGAAAGTTAATCTATGGTAAGAGGGAGTCAAAGAATTACGATTTTAGGAAAGCAAGTTAACGAAAAAACGATCCTACTACCGCTTACTTGGTTTACGTTGCCTGAATCATTAAATGTACATAGAAGCATATTGGAATTTAATTAAATCCTGTTTTTAATTTAATAAACAGTGAAATCAGAGGAATGAAATTCTTTCAATTCAAGGCTTGAAGGAATTCTTCACGGCCCGAATACTCGAGTTGAAGTGCACGTAGATATAGCGATGTACCACACTGACGCAGAAATGAACATACTCCACGTTCGAAGGTGAACGAGAAATTATGCGCATGATAGATGTCATTAAATGATTTAAGGAGAACGGCAAAGAGATAAAAAAAGATGTGCACACCCGACATTTGCTCTTGTTTCTGCCCGCAATAGGTTTGCCCGCTTTTACACCGGAAATTACGAGAGAGCGGTCCCGAGCTCATTTACGCAACGATCTAGTCGCCAACCGGAAGTGAGACAACCCTTTTGTTTCGCCTTTCCGCGCGGTAGTTCACTCCCTTTAACATTAACATCCCGATAAATTCGTCATCACCTGGAAAAGATTGCGAGTTATCGGCTGCAAATCGTTAAATCGGCCGACATTAAATAAATCCTTTTATGAACGACAAAACTTAGAGAAATGACCGCGTTCAGGTTTGCGGAACTGCCGAATTAAAATGAAACCGTGATGCCTTCCTCCAAATTAAACTTTCAGCCCATTTTATTACATTCTCCAAGAAAGATCAATTTTCGTTATATGTCGTGTAGCGGGATAAAAGAATTTAGTAGAATTGAGATATTAGATAGAAAATCCCGAAAGTAACGGGCAAGGTTAATTATTTTCCCGAAAATGACGAGAGATCATGGAGAAGACGATCAGAAAGATCCGGAGATTCGGATAGCGTCATGTCAGCCTGTCGAGGTCGACTGGAGAGAGGAAAGAGGGAGAAAAATGGGGGGAAGGGGGTGTACCAAGGGGGTCGAGGGCGCGCATTCTCGTCCGCAGATAATATCAGGGGCCCCGGGCCCTAGCGGGGTCCGCCGGGCCCCACGATGCCCCCGGGTATCACCGAAGGGCCCCCAAGAGGGGCCTTTTTTGCTACTCGATTCTCTGTTAAAACCGGTAGAACTCGTTCAAAGCGAAACCGGAGACGGGGGCCGCGAGCGGCGCGAAACGCGACGAAAGCGCCACTTCGACGGGGAGGACCGAACGGGGCCCGACGCCGAAGAGGGGGCGAGCGAAACGAAAGGCAATGCAGCGATCCCAGGGAAGCGAAACTTATATTATGCAAAGCATCCGTTGGCCCCTAGATTTATAGCGGCCGTTTCGCTACCAACTACGTCCCACGCCGGCCAACCGGGTACACTTGGATTTTTGCGGAGTCCCCTCTTCTTTCTACATCGCGATCTCACCCGGATTCGCGCAACCCTCTCGTAATCATTCGTTAGGCCCGGGTCTTAAAGTGATATGAAAGCGTGATAAATACCAAGAAGTCAAAATATTTATGAAACATTTCTCCAAACTGGGCGCGGGAAATTATCTGAAACTTTAACACGTGATTATGGAAGCTCTAAGGAAGAACGCGCTGCCCGTGAAATTTCATTTTTCGACAAAAAATACCTTTTTTTGATTCTTGTCCGAGATAAATGCAATTTTTTTTTTTCGAACAATGAAATTTCACGAACAGCGCGTTCTTCTTTAGAGCCTCCATAACCACGTGTTAAAGTTTCAGATAATTCGGTGCACGAATCCAAGGGATTTCTTGAGTTTTACTTCGATCTCTTTATAATCCTTCTACTGAAACGACGTACGCTATATGCCATTCCATACAATATACAATACGGTTTAACACAGCTGTCAACATAAATATAACTCTTGCCATTCTGTTTCAGATGGTACATTGGTTAGAACCGTTCCTTCTTATCGACGCCGATTACATGTTTTTTCGGCGCGTTTCCTTTTACCTTGAAAGGACCAAGTAGAATAGTCTTCTCTAGATTGATAAAGGACGTTGGGAAATGGTGTGTACAATGGTGGACCACTTGATTGCGTGAGATTTTGGGGTCTGGTATGGGGAAGGGGTGCTTTCGTTGATAATGGGCCTTAGCATGCGAGGCGGACGGCAGGTCTCGTTTTTTTTTCGGGCACGTTTTGTTCGAAGTCGCCGGATAGGCGGGTGTTGGGTGGTTATTTCCAGCTGGCGGAAATATAGAGAAAAATCCGCCCACCCACCACCCGTTTCCCGACTGGGCGCCGATTGCTGCTCGCTCCGTCTCTCTTCCACTCCCTGACGCGCGGGGACCCTTTCCAAGGGGAAGGAAAGAAGGGCTGTATTGTCTAGCGCAGCCTGTAATTAGGCTGAATGGCGCTTTTTCATGCGGCCCCCCTTTGGAATTAATGCACCCCAACATTGCCCCGCGAAATACTTCCGAGCCATGATAATTAGGACGTTATCGCGAGAACTCTTCGAGAGAAAGAGGAGAGACGCCGAACTTCCTGGGATTCGAAGATCTCTTCGAGGTACTTCCGGAATCCGTCCGGAGCTCTGGTCTCCCTTTATGCACGGATCAGCACTTTTGTCAGCGAATGCGAAACTTGACCTCTTCGAGTAGGACTTTTTTTTTAAGTGAGAAAAAAGTTATTTAACTTTCCATTTCGTCGAATTTCTTTTTCACGTATACGTTAGCATTTCCAAATAATTTAAGACCGAGGTATGAAACTCGAAAGGGCTGTTTAATTAAATTGATATTATCTCACTTTATCGAAAGAAGTGCAATCACGCAACATTCTTCATATTCCACAAATTCAATGGAACCAAAAGAAATTCCCAGAAACACGTTCGATGTTGAGCATCATCCTTTACCAAAAATATAATCCACATAATTCCTCGATTATAAAGATGATTAATCAAACCCACTCACAATTTCAGCGAAATTGGATAAATATTTCTCCTATTATAACACTTATTAATAAAAATCTAACGTTAATTTTGATAAGCAAGAAACGCAATCGCTGATTGACCTCAGACAAGAAATTCAAATTAAATAACACTAACGTTAACGTTTACACAATTTGTGTTAATACTAAAATACAAGGATGAATGTAAGTAGTAGTTAACTAGAAAATAGATGTTAAACTTCCTTGAATAAAGGTAAGGTTGAGAGAAAGTAACATTAATAGGTTAAGCGCCATTTCAGGCACCGGTGGCTGACAGTATACTTTTCGACGGGATAAAAGTCGGATATAGTCGGATATCTCGGGTTAAACGGAAAGGAAGATAAAACTGGCTTGGCACTTATCATGTTAACCCCTTGCCTTACGATTTAAATTCCCATAGCGCGTGCCATAAACAACAAAAATGTCGGTCATACATCGAGCCATTTCACAGTTCGGCTGAACGTTTAAAGTCTCACTTGTCTCTCATACATTTTGTTTACGTTTGATATACGTGATATACCACGTCTCTCACACGACATTGTAGGTGAAGAGGTTAAATAAATAGAACCATTTCAATCAACAACAATCATTCTTAATATTAATAATTGTTAAGAGTGTTTCGGTGGTTTATTTTCACGGTTTCGCTCACGATAGTTAGTTTTAAATGATTACAAACCCATGAATGCTTGCAATCTTGGTCTCGGGCGGGGAAAAGAAACTACCGGAATCCCTCGAACCTTTTCGATTAATGATAGTTCGAATCTCCGCACCTGTCCGCTGGACGTTGATTTCCGCTCGGCTTGCCGGTTTCGGTCGCATTTTTTCCCTCGAACACCCAAAAGTCACCACTAAAACTCTCGAAAAATTCACTCTCTATGAACTCAGACACCCGACGCGCATCCGAGGACTCTCCACGAGACACTGAAAACTCAGGACGAATTAAGAAAATACCCGAGCCATGCCCCGCCTCGTCTTCGGTCGGGAAAAACCCGAACGACGAGCGGCCGAGAAAGAGCTTAGCGCCCTGTAAACAAATACTGAAACAGAAACAGATAAACAAATAAGGAGTGGAAAGGTGAGGAGCAGCAGAGGAACAAAACAGAGTTCCAAACACCATCACATTTTGTACTTCCCCCACTGGTATTCTTCATCGTGACGCTTTTTCGTGTCGCGAATTAGGCTTACCCCCTGCCAAGAGAAGTTTCATTTTCCGAAAGGGGCCCCTCTCATACATGCGGACGTACGGCGACTACCATAAGAAATTTCACTGCAAAAAACGTCCGCCTCGATGGTGCATAAGACAGATTGAAATACCCCGAGGTGGGAATTTACGTCCCTTTAAACGATCCGATACGTCCCTCGTATGTTTCCTTCTTGAAATTCATTTGGAGATCTCTCCCGAGTCACCGGCGAAAGGTTGCCTCGAAGTGCCACCCTAAATTCCGCGATAAATCGAGGAAAAATACGCCGGGCCTCCGCAGAGGCGGTCGTTTTTGCGGAGGTTGAGAGGGAGACACGCGGAATCGTCTTCGGGGATTTTCTCAGATGTTTCCGCGGCGAGCGCGGCCGGAGAGAGGGAGAGCGAGAAAGACAGACTTACGTCTGCCGAGGAAGCGCGAGAGAGAAAGTCGATGGCCAGAGACCGACCTAAGGACCGAGAAGCTCCAACATTTTTTCCCCGGCCATTTATACTCGGGCAGACAGCGAGGCGGTGAGGCGGAATAAATCGCAGGCTCCTTTACAAGTGCTGCCAACAAAATAGAAACATCGCCTTCGCATATCAATTATTTCCCGTGCAATTTACGAGAATGCGGCACGCTTCCCCTTCCCCTGGGCTCGCGCTCGAATGCAACTCAAGATGGCATTTTTACTACGAACCTCTCGGCTTCCTTCCCCGCTATCTCACTCCGCGCTACCGTCCAAATAGTTCCTATCGTATATTTTAAAGATGAGCCGGCGATTTATGACGCCCGGGAACAGGACGCCACTGAAACAGGACCCTCCCTGGGGCGCCATCTTCTTGCGCGCCGAAGCAGGCGCGCTACCCAGGAACAACTTGGAAATTATCCTAAAGTACGGGATAGTTGTTGAAATTTGTTTTACAAAGCGACGGGTGATATACATTTCGGGAAAATGTACAATGTTGGGGCGAAGTGAAACCCATTGAGAACCTGAATTGTTGTCGGGAAAATAAATCCTTCCACCTGATATACTATCCGAAACAGCGCGCTACGTTACTGACGTTTACATTTGCGTTGACAGCTGTGTCGTCCTACATCAAGAATTGTACGGAATTGCACCCTCCGTATGTCGTTTCAGTAGCGTGTTTATAAACAGGCCGAAGTAAAACTTAAGAAATCACCCGAGTTCATTGTTTTCGATACTTTAATCGACTGCAATGCCGTCTGGTGCATTCAGTGACAACTACATTTCATCGTCGAGAGTTTCTTCATCTTAGCCCCGACGTTTTAAACTCACTTCTTCTGCCGTTATCAAATTGAAATGCGACTTTATTGACGATTAGACGGTTTAAATTATTGACCAGCGATAGTGACACTTTCGTTTCTCCCGTCAAAACCTTCAAGAATTATGAAATTATCAAAATATGAAAGCATTACGTTATTTTGGTTCTGGTTTAGACAATGTAAAAAAAAAAACAAATTATTTTGGAAAGTCAAATGATTAAAAGTGTAAGGATTTTCTCTAAGGGTTCACAAGTCATGTACTAAAATACGAGTCAGTTCGGTACAATAGTCTTAAAAAGATGTTTTATTCGAATTGACTGGTTTGAGGCGGGTTTCATTTCACCTTAAAGCGTTACGGGGTGCGAACAATTTCTTTTAAGGGGCGCGTTACCTCAGAAATTAAATCTTCACGCGTGTAATGACGGTCCCTGCTCGTCCGTCCAACGTGCGACCCGTAATACCCTGACCGGTAAGGGTCCAGGCGAACGACGGTCGCCGGTGCATACATAACCCCGGTTTATGACTTGCAACCCTCGACAAGGGCGCCCTAGCTCGAGCCCTGCCGAGGGTAAGTGGCCTTTGGCGACGAACCCAGTTGCGACATTGGTCAGGGAAACGACGAGCTCTCAGGATAATATATGAGTTTTTCGATTTTTTTAGCCTCCTTTTCCCCCATTTTTTCATGCCAACCTGCGATCATCAACCCCTAGAATAAATCACAGTTTCCACTCTTCTAAAGGGTGACTATATACGTAACGATAAATTGTTGCACAGATTTACTCGATGCGTGGATTACGCGTGGACGCCATAGAACTCGATTTAACAGCACGGGTCACAAATCGCTACGATTTATTCTTAAGGGTGTAGCCACATTTACGAGCTTCCACCCTCGCAAAAGGAATATTTCTTCTACGAGGAGATGTAAGTAACCTCTTTCGATCATTGTATCACTCAAACACAATGCTAAGAAAAAATGAATTGACTAATCCCACGAGCGGAATCAATAAATCCTAGGACACTCGCGTCGTGAACGGAATTCGAGGAATCCTGCAAGAGTCTCGGCTAGAGCTCTTCCACGGTTTTTTCCTGCCTTCATCCCAACGTCAGGTCTTATTTTCCTAACACCACCGAGAAGACCTTTCCTCCTTAACCTCAAACCATGCAAAGTGCTCTTCAACACCCTCACTTCGGACCAAGTCCATTTTCCTTATCTTCCCTCCAGGAGTTTTACCGCGTCTCCCGGACTCCGGCAATCCCCCTTTTAAGCTGCCCCCAACGGTCACCCCGATCAGGACCAGAGCTCCCTAGAAAGAAGACGCTCCATTCCTCAGGGTCCAGCGCAGGGGTCGTGCATCCCCGATATCGCAAAGTCAGGCAGGTTCGGTTTCATGACCTCTTCAACTATTCCACGTGACACGGGCCTGGCCAAAGGACCACTTCTCGGGTGAAATTCAGTGAACCGGTGCGATCTCTCCTTTCCCTGTAAGGCACGGATCAGGACCATCGACTCGTCTTGGTGAATGCCACGGGAACCTCCAGAGCGACGTCGCCATTGACCCCTCAGCTTGGAGCTCGTCGCATCCAACGTGACATCGCCCAATTTCGCCACCTACTTATTACACTCATCCTACTAAAATCGCGCTGTGGGACCAAGATTCGCTCAACCCCATCTCTAACTAAAAAGACCCTGACCCCTCCCTGAAGGACTTCGCGACTTGTGTGTAGGCCAACTCGTTCGTGTGCGTCCTCACCACCCTCAACTCCAGGAAGATCCTCAGGAGAGGTCACGCCTCCCTTTACGTGCTCGCGACACGAGTGCGCAAGTGCGTCGCAGGTAAACCGAGCTATTTGGCGACGACAAACACGCGTTGGAAGTGCGTGTGGTACCCTCGGCCAAATACGGATACCAATTGCGAGTCCTGATGTGACCCTTCGATTCTACGTACGGCTATATACCCAATAAACATGAAGTAGTTGAATACACGTTTAGAGGTAGTGTACCGTGTTTTACACATCCTAATGGCTGTCCTATCCACATTAAATTGAACGTCAGCGTTTGTGTCTATTTTACGTTTGCTAACCTACCATTGCGGTTCGGTAACGTTGTTCAACGATTTATTGTGAACATCCATAAGTATGTATTCAGCACGTTTATAAATTAGGTGGAATGAATTATTCACGAACGAATGTTACAGTCCGAATGTAAAAAAAATCGTTTACACATACCTTTAATTAATATTGAAGCATTACGTAAAAATACATATTCCTTCTCGATTAGGAACAAATGCTTTGGAAACCTAATGTGCAAAATCAACGTTTCTTATAAACATATATTAAATGTTGGGGAAAAAAAATCATTCGTAGATAAGCGCTTGGTTTTTACACCTGAACTATTCTTCCACTATACTTAAACGTATAAGACGTACATTTGACTATTTTTGGTTTATTGGGTATACATCTCTGCGGTCTCCTTCATCTTCTAAGACCGTTGTTTACTGACTAATGTGTGGACCTCCCTCATTAAATCTGATCTGAATAGACTCCACCATGCAGCTGAGAATTAATTAATTTACGGAGAACGTATTAATAAGTAGGTAATAACTGCAAAAGGGAAGCGCATCTCGCCACGTTACCTCTGTGACAATAAATTCTGAATTACACCTGAACCGCTTTTATCGATCACTTTAACTATCGCTAATGACATCGAGTACAAGGAAAAAAAGAAATGTGTACTTTTAACAAAGGACAGCATTGTTGAAAAAATGTTGCTTTTAGGGTATGAATAATTGCAGAAATAGCAAAAGTGTTTGCAATTACATCAAACCTAGATATAGTCGCATTCCATAGTTTCCTTTACTAAAAATTCTTTTTAAATTAGCAATCAAATTTGTAGCAACAGTAAAAAAATATTGTTGTCGCTACTCAAACGAGCGATATACAATTTCTGGTTGCTAGAAAAGAATATCGCAACCATGAACATTTACGTTGCCCAAGTGAAGTAATCTTTTTCTTATTACCAATATAACAAAAATATTTCTGGACAGAAATGTTGCTGGCCCACTTCCAAGAGTTCCCATTTGTCAAAACAAATAAAATCCCTCGTTATAACCGCGAATTCTTTTCTTGCGTGTACACATATCGTGTATTATTATATTATAAAGGAAGCCATAATAATTACATTATAAAAAAAAGTACAGCAAAACCATTCCAAACTTCCAACCCGGATCAAGACCCTGAATATTTCAGCAACATTGAAGTAATCGAATTCCCCAAATAATTGAAGTGCTCGAAAATTTCCACAGCCGAGATTCCAAATGCCGATCGATGCACACATATCTCATGAATCCGTGTATCATTGAAAACCGCCGTAAAATGATCACAATGTGATAGAAAATTAATGCACCTTCGTTGGTGAGAGTAAGCACTTTGTCAATAATCGTAATGGACGTATTTGCGATTAACATGCCGAAGTGGGGGTAGTAACGCGGGGGTGGGGACGCTCACATATGAGGATAATGCATGAACGAGTAGGGGGTTCTCGCATGTAAATCCCGCACGCGGAAATAGGGAGTCCACGCATGAAAATTGCGAACGTTGGGCACATATCAAGAGGGGGGGAGGGAAGGTTGACGCACATGCGTGAAGGAATTGCGAGACAATGTCCCGCGATATGCGCACGAGTGTTACGAGCGGACATGTGGGCAGAGCGTTCTCTCGCGAGGTTTATTTGCGTTATATCTGCAAATACGTGGCGGCAATGCGTGCGCGTTGAATGCTAATGCGGCAACCGCTGTGCGCACACGCGAGAGGTCCCACTGTTTCCGTCAACGCGATGCGCATGCGCGGAGGACGGTGATCCCCTTCCGAGAAATGTCCCGTGACGTGTTACACGAAGAGATTGCAACGGGGTGAACGTTTGCAACGATACAATCGATTCGAAATATACGCACTGAAACGTAGCTGCGCATGATTGCGAAGAGCAGCTTCTTTAGCCACTTCCGGTATTTCAATGAGCGTTTAACATCTGCGTGACGGGGAATTCGTCACAAAAAGAAGCGCCTTCCCTTACAAAAGGGTCTTCTTCTTTCAGGCTAGAAGTGAAAGAGGAAGGGGAGGGTCTAGTGCACAATAAGGAAGTTAGGTTTACCTGGGAGACTCCGGGTGGTGGAGCTGTATTGAATAAGGAATTTATTTTCATGGATTACGGTCAAACACATATGTGTATGCCTATAACTTCATTTCTAGATTGTGAAGAAATTAACGTGCCTGAGTAATATCGTTACCGTATTGTGCTTCATAGGAGCTGTGATAACATTTTTATATACTGCCATTAAGAAGTGTCAGTTCGATGGTGCGCAAGCACTGCACGTTCTTTCTCTTTAATTCTTTAAATTGGACGGATCGTTTTATAATTATATTGCAATTACAGCGAGTTCCGGATAAATAGGAGTAGAGGTGGTGCTTAACACGTTGAACGCGGAGTTAATTTTGATTGCACTTTCCATTTAGGTGGCATAATTTTGTTCATATAGAATTCTTGATGCCGTGTCGATCCCGTGGGACCAACGCTGCCTAAACGGAAAGCATACTGTCGGTCCCGTGAGACCGGCGCCGCACTTAACGCGTTGAATTAATTATTTGTTGAACGTAGGATCAATGAACTAAAACTTCCACTAACACCACACGTGTGGTAATCGTAACTATTGTGGAATAATCTGGGTGGGCGGTTGCAGTAACCAGCGTAACATAGTAAGGGTTACTCCACCATTTACTCAAGGCAACTACAAGGAACAAGTTGTTTTACCGTGCTTATCCTAACTTCTTTATATACATTGTTCTTTTACCAAGATACTCTGGTTGCCATAACCTCCTGGGAAGGTTATCCCAATTGTGAATCTCCTGACCATCTTTTTTATCCCGTGAAGAGAATGGACTTTTTAAAGGTCCGAAGTACCAAGTAAATGCAACTTCGAGTTGTGGTTCTTGATGATGTGTGATTCGGTACTCCGGTGCCACTCGCTTTCGCTTCATAAGTGGAAAGAAAAAGAGCGGAGATTAAGGTGGGCTAACAACTCACTCTATCTTTCCTTAACCTAGAGCGACGTTGACTTGGACGTCTCCGCTGACCACTAGCGAACCTGACAAGCGACCTGAGCCCTATCGCGCGGAACTTGCCGATAAGTCGCTCGTTTCTGCCGGGCGTTCCTACCAAAGCCCTGGAAGTTCAATTCAATTTATACCAGGTCGGGCTAGGTATTACACGACACAACGCCAGTCTCTCTGGCACAGGTCCCCGGCGTCCATTGCGAGCTTTCACCTCGATTACGTTTCTTTTGAGCCGGATGCCACCTTGAGCTTGGTCCCCGAGCGATCAGCTTAGGATCCCTCCCAGTTCTCCATAACCGCGAAACGATGCTCGCAGCGTGATAAGTATCTTTCTGCAATCTGAAGGCAGATCGGTTTCATACGCCTTCTTATCGGTGCCTTGAATTAGATGACCGGTACTGCATAAACAATAGAACGACCGCGGCAATAGAAACCCCAGATACGTTGAGAGACTTCAGGCACAATTAGAAGCTGAGTGAACATTTTGGTACGAAAAACGAGTAATTCATTTTATACTATTCTGAAATTTAAGAGATCACACCGGTTTAACAAGGTCTGATATAAAAACAAGGGAACCGTAGCTTGCCGATGGCCAGTGCCTTTTTATAATGGCACTAAAACGCAATACTCTGGCTTAAAAATATGTCATTTACAACAATTCTTCTATACACGTGATCGTGCTTCCAAATGCAAGCCGTTGATTGTAAATAAGATTTACTTCCCAGCCGGAAACAGTAAATACAAGTATGAGGTAACGCGAAGCCTGCACGACGAGAGGTACGACCGTCTCTTCGGGTGCAAGTCTTTCCGTCACCCACGCAGTAAATATTCCCAAAATAAATCCTACAAGTTTGGAAAACGAAGGAAAATGTTTTTTAATATCTAGAATCGCAGACTAGATGGGACGTATTCAAAAAGGGTTAGAACGTCGCTAGTCGATACCACCCTTTCGATATAAAGCAAGGCCTGAATGTGAGATTTCCTTTTGACTTCACATACCACTCCACGGGGGGAGGACACCGTCTCTTCGGGTGCAAGTCTTTCCGTCACCCACGCAGTAAATGTTCCCAAAATAAATCCTACAAGTTTGGAAAACGAAGGAAAATGTTTCTTAATATCTAGAATCGCAGAGTAGATGGGACGTATTCAAAAAGGGTTAGAACGTCGCTAGTCGATACCACCCTTTCGATATAAAGCAAGGCCTGAATGTGAGATTTCCTTTTGACTTCACATACCACTCCACGGGGGGAGGACACCCGCGTACCCCCGATACGCACGATTACCCCCATAGGCACCGCGACGCGAGACCCCTGAAAGGGGGAATGAACGTCCCGACGAGAGCAGGGGACCCCATGAGCGTCGGGCCGAAATGGCTGAATGGCCATGACGGGCGTTGTAGGTGGCGTAAAGGCTGGCACGGGTGGAGACTTCAGGAAAGCATTCAGCCCGTTTGTACGTTTATTCCTGCGAGCAGCACCGGCAGTTTTAACTAAGCTTATTATCCGGTATCAATGGTAATCATCTGGCGAATTCACATGCACGCCTTCCTGAATTTAAAATAACAAAACGCTCAACCCAATTCCGCCCCAGTAGGGGCGGCCCTAATTAACCGCGAACTCCCAGGCGCAAGGGTGGGCGCTCCTCCAAGGTAAACCATAAAAGGTCCCTTAAGAGACCCTATGCCTTGAAAGATGGCAATTTCCGCGGGAGTGCGAGTCTCGTCCCTTCTTTGCACCTTCGCGCCACTCGGCGATAACGGCGAGGGCGCAATTAAACGAGAGAAAAACGGCAATTTGCTAGGTGGAAATTGCGAAATGTCCCATTGGAGCCGCCGTCTGATCCGGAAGTCTCCGCTCCAGAGTTCTGCGTCAGCAGCGGGTCGAACCCGTGACGCCATAGAACTTCCGGCTCGAACCGCGAAATATTACAGGGGCTCGCGAGGAAGAGGAAAGGACTATCCCGCTGGCACGTCGGCTCGTTCGTCTAAATTAAAACGTAATTTTCTAATTGGCCCGAAGCTCCAAATTGGATTTATCGCCTAGCTCGGAGAGCCTGGGGGGATACTTGCCCCTCGCCGCCCCTTTAAATTTTACGCCAGAAGCACCCTACAATATGGCCTCCAAAGACTACAGCCGGCTTGCCAAAGAAATGGCCGGAAACTTGAGTCCGTTTAATTGCTCCACTAAGATATTGAACCGAGTACCTTCCGAATTCCAGCCGAACGCGTTCGCGATCTGATGAACTGGGCTAGAAGAGAAAATGAATTAAATTCTCCAGTGTCAGCTGTATGGAAGTGTTGGTTAAAAATTATTTTCTCCCGCGTGTATACTGTCGACCAAGTTGAAATACTTCATAAGCAGTGGGACGTTTGGACATGAAAAGCCAAAGAAAATATTTTCCGGCCAACCGAAATGTACCCACATTTGGAACGTTTCTTAGTCAGTGGGTCATGCCAGGTGACGTACCGAGTGCCGACTTTTTAACATGCCAAATTCAAACGGAAAATGGGACATGAGAGCCCAGGAGCACTTATAACCTAAAACAGAGTCTCTCACAGCGTGTTTGCGTTTATGAATGACTTCCTTTGACTTTCCGGAATTCAAAACTAGAGCTAACGTACTTCTCGATTAACAGAATCTCACCACTGCTATATTCGAGGGATGAAAATGGGACAAGTTGTTAGATATTGAACTCTATCTTCCAGCCAGGCGAATGTTTTCAAGTCCAAAATGTTATGGCGAACTAATGATGTTTCATATAAACTTTCAACGGTGTACAGACATTGTGAGATTTATCATATCGCTAGGATCTAAAAATCAGTCTTTGTCCCCATATTCGCGGTATCTTACGAATGTTTAAAATACGCCTTAAAATTGGCTGGAAAATCTCCCCCTCTGTTTTCAATAAAGGCAAAAGGCTCTGCAGTCAAATCGTTATTAGAAGAGTCTCTTGCTCTACCCGTTTCCAAATCCTACTCCCCATAATGGGCGGAGGGTTATATGCCAACTTCCATCTATATAAAACATAAAATAAGGACCTCCTCGTACTTAAGATCCAAGATTTGGACTTTCCATGTTTGCAAGTACACACAACTATCGGACATAAATATCGTCCTTACCGGTACGGGGTCACCAGTGTATAATAAAAATGCCTTCACGTCTGTCAGTATACGAGTGACTTCCTCATAGCACCTTCCTAAGTACAAAACAATTGAAAATGGTGTTTGGCTGTTAAAACGAAAACCACTTTTCCTCGTAGAAAGAAATCATTGTCGAAGGACGTCCTCGCTTCGTCGGGTGGATGTCTTGAAATCCATCACTCCATTATAGCCTGCGGATTGCGGACATCTTTATTCCACGTGAAACAAAAATTGTCATACGAGCGACCTAAACTTTGAACTTTCCATATCAGGACGTATACCGACGGACATGGACACCATCCCCACGGATAGGTTGTCGCCAGTTGCATGGCGAGAAGACATGTTTGCCAGGGTACTCGTCACCCTTCCCTAGGTTCAAAACAATCGAAAATGCCGTTTGGCGGACAAAGCGGGGACCATCTATCCCCGGAGGAAGAAAGCTCGGCGGTGAGGTCCTTATTGGAGGAAGTCCTCGCTCCAGCTGGGCGGATGTTACGAGGCGCAGCAAGCCATGGGCCGTGGGCCGACTCCTCCCTATGCAAAATTCAGATGGAAGATGGGAGATGGGAGCCACGTGGTGTCTATATTCGAAGAGTCGGCCCTTGGAAGGTGGCCAACCACGCCTTCCTTCGGCCGTAAAGCCCGCGTTGCCGGCCCGCTCTTGGAGCGGAGAACGCGGAGACGTTCAATTTAATAAAGGCAATATCGTTAAAGGTATTTTCGTTTTTCGCCGGCAAGCCTCGGCCGGGCGGCCGGGCGGACGGAACCTAAGAGATGTGCCGGCGATTGGGCCGCCGTCCAAAAGCGGGCGGAAGATCCGCGAATCGGGCCACGGTCCCGTCTCACAGAGCCCTTGCGGAATCTTACATTCCGGCCAGGTCCTGTCTGCGCGAGGAAGGGACTTTTTCTGCCCGGGCGGAAATGGGCCGCCCGCGGCCGGGATGGAAGGCGCCCAGGGCGTCGGTTTAACGAAGCGAAAAGAGCCATTCATATTAAATGACCGTGCCCGCCCAAACGGGCAACCCATATGAATAGGAAGCGGAGCCGTTGTAACGCGTCTAGGACTTTTCAATTTTGCGACCTTTTAAAAAACTCCTAACTAATTAAGAGGGGCTGCGCCGTGCCCCTCGGGTTTATGCAAACCGATTATAAATCCGCGGGGGCCGCCGCGCATTATCACATTTCCTTTTCAGGAACGCGGTTGAAGCCCGTAACGCAACATACGTTTCCGCGACTCTACCATTTCGCACCGAACCGCAATGAGCGGTTCTTGAAACGACCACCCCATACGGTAATTCGCTCGAGCGAATTGTGCGGCCTGCTCTGATTGGCTCCTAGGAGACCACGAAAGGTTCCGGAAAATGTACCGAAAATGTGGTCTGGCTCCTTTCGGCTGTGCCACGTACTAACCGAAATTATTTGCAGGAGAACGTTGGCCCCCAATTTATCCTGAGTGGAAACTTTGATGTATCTGAAATTATGCAGCCCGGAGTGCCTTATAGACGACTTATATATGCGGAACCATTTCCACCCGGGCGGCAAACGGAACACTCAGGGCTTCGTTTTAATGAAACAGCCCGACTTTCGGAACGGCGATCGATCGAGGAGCGATTCATAAATCGCGAAAGGGTTAAGCGAACTGCCACGGGGGTTGGGGGCGAACCGGTGGGCAGGCGGGCCCCCGCAATGCGGCGATCCTCCTGCAGTAACGAGCCCATTAGAAGGAAGTTGGAGCATACGATTGTTAATTTATCGATTACTAGCACGTTACTTCGGGTAATAGATCTTCTCCTCCTGCTCACCCTATATCTCATATTGTAATATTTAATCTAAGCCCCGATCGCGTGCCTTAATGTTCGAGCGAATACGAAATTCCCATATTTTGCCCACCGCCGATGCATTGAGCCAAAGAAATATTGTTAACGGCCCATTCTTGGCTTCAACTAATAACGAAATTGGTAAATTGGAATAATGTCTTCGACGATTCCGTCATAAATCGTCTTGTTTGCGACATGTCGCTCGATTTTGCGCAAATTTATTCATCTCACCCCGCAAAGCTAAAGGAACAAATGCACTACAGTACATGAAGTATAATCACGTGCACTGTAGTATATCCGGATACCCTAGTTTACAGTATTTTTCAGTTTTGAGGCTATGTCCAGCATTTCTTAGTAACACTTTCGTGTAAGCATTTTGTGAACCAAAGAGTATTAACGATTGCAATTAATAACAACTCGACTAAAATATAGGCTTTATTTATTATACATTTTAGAAAGTAACTGCAGAATTCCGATTTCTTTCCACTTACCTACATAAGTGCAGTATTCAATCTGGAACTTTAGCGAGCTTATCAGTTTTCTGATGATATTTCAATTTCACTCGTTTTTTATACAAAGCGCTGACATCAGTTTTCAAAACAGTTTCGTGTATGGTGTATTGTTTCACCTGGGAGAATTTTTCTTTTTCAAATAGACTCTCATAGGGTGATTTCGAACTTCCGAGATGACAAGATGACGGAGCTTAAGCTCAAAGCGGGACTTTCGACGCAGGAGCGTCGCGAGTTGGAGAGGCTCGAAGTTCTCGTAACGGGCGTTAATGAAAATGGACGCAATGCGTCGCCCCCTTGCAGCCGGGAGCTGTTAAGGGAAGCTAATGAAGTGCACCGCATGCACCGACGGGACGCCGGATAAACGTTAACCAACCGACGACCTGGTCTCCGTTGACGGACGACACATCGATCGCATCCAGGGCCAAAGATCCCACTCGGAGGTATCTTCACGACCCTCGCGTCTAGGAAAATGTCTTCAATTTCGATCATCCTCCTGCCCATATAGGGCGTCATATCCCCTGACTGCCAAAACAATGAATTCATTATATAAAGACAAAAGAAAATGTTGCATAATTCATTTTCCCCCCGGAAAGTTTGCTACAGCTAATACCAACACCTAGGAAATGTTTCATATTTCTTCCAGGGACGATGATTGGATATATAAGCAACGTCTATCTAATGACTGTGTAGATTTTGTAGTACCTGGGAGGCATACTGCGTTAATGCACGTTACTAATGAAAATAGTAACACTTAGTACGTAAATTGGTTTCATCAGCGAAACACGGTCTGTCCATCAGCGAAATATCTTTGTAGAGTTATCACTTTCCTGTAATCGTGGTTAAGGTCAGTATCTAGATGTATGGTTTGTCCTCGTTTAGTGTATGGTTGCTTATGCCGTTGGGTTAGGTAGAAATCCAGATTAAAACGTTAATCGGTGACCATAGTTCGGCTATATAAGTTTAGATAACTCCATCGCTGCAGGCCAATTTCTCTGAAACTTTTGAGGTTAATTTGGCCCTGAGATGGCCAACGTTTGATTATCGATGACCAAGCGGACTATCCTATCCGACACTAAATTCTCGGGCTGGGAGTGATCAAATGACCCTAATCAACTCATTCGATCAGGCCCTAATCGAGTTCGGTCTCAAAGCGATCCCACGAAACCCAATCTTCTGGGTCCCTGCGAAACCCTCATTAGCGTTTCATGTGAGTAAAATCCTAGTTAAATTAAGTACTTTATACCCGAAATGCAAGCTGCTTGTGCGGAAAGATTAGGTACGAGTCGAACACCTGATCAGTGATTAAAACTCGATTAACCGTGTCTGGATAACTCGATCGCTACGGATCAGAAGTGTAAATGATTACTTCTTAAATAGTACTTCCTAATATCTAAAACCACCTTAACCTTTTGTTTCGGACTTGTTCTCCTGGAACTCCGTGGAAAAAAGAAATCAGACATTTTCAGCCTCCACAAGTCAACCATTTCCGCACGTTTTAAAATCTTTTTATCTCTAATTCTCCGTAAAACATCAAATGAAACACTCCCAGGAGTGAATAATTCTCATACTTTTTCATCCTCTTTTAATCTCACTTTGATTGAAACGCATTTCACAAATTCCCTTAATGCTCATCGACGAATTTGTACGTTTCGGCGCACCACGAACCGTGAATCACGAATCACGAATAGCCTGTAGGCCGTTTAAATGCAGGTACAGGCTATGCATAGTTCGTGATTCTCGATTCGTGACGCCCGAATGGTGTGTATTGAACGATGCATTCGAATTTGGTGCATCCGCATCAGTGCGTGGTGGTTCACCATTTTGGCGGAAAACTTGAGACACTCGGAAATCTTTATCGTTCCATAAAAAAGTAATGCATAGTGTGGCTGGATGGTTCATCGTCCAGATCAACTCGATTCAACATCAACTCAGCACAAACTACGCATAGGGAATCACAAACCGTGAATTAACACAGCATTTGTAATGCCAGTTCGTCGCATTAACAAGCTTGTAGGAATTAACGCATCACGAATCGGGAATTACGAACCGTGCATAGTCTTCAAGTTGTCCAGTGCTTAATTATCGGTGACCAAGGGAAGCGATTTATTCAGTAGGAAGTTCTCAGGCCAGCAGTAATCAAGTGACTCTAATCGATTAGTCTGACCAGAGTCCAATTGTGTCCGATCGCCCTCAAGAGGTCTCCAAGCGATTTCACGAGACCGGAAGTTCCCGAATCCGATGAAGGGGAGAACCTGCTACATTGGTCGGAGCCACCTTCAAGAATCTTCCGGAATCGTCCTCGAGATCCTGAAGTGACCTATAGTTCTCTGGCAACTTAGTGGACTGTCCTGGAGACTGATTCGACTCAGCTTTCTTCGAGGAAGGGAATAATGGGAAGAGGAGCACCCTGAATAATTAAACCGCGACAAGTCAGACTCGAACTTAGCGCTTCTAGCTCGAAAGGACGTCATCATGATTCAGTAAATTAGGAAATCCCTTGTTTCGTTTCCGGCGAGAAATCGTTGATGACCCCGTGTTCATTTTACATCCGTAATTTACAAGCAATGCATTAAGGATTAAGATTACAGTGATTACAATGATTTATTTGTTACGGTATTTATTTTCATATTGTTCAAACGCTTCAAATCTATGATACTAAACCAGTCATTCCATTCATCTACATTCGTATCGTCACACAAACTTGAATTTATAATATATTTGTATTATACTACTAACAACCTATTTCATGATACCCTAAATATGTATTATATTATGCATGTAATATAAAACGAACTACGCAGACTGGCATTGTATAACAGATTTTAAGGATTTTAATCCTCCATCTATTCAATCATAGTTCTGTTTCCTCCTCTGCACCCTTACCGGCAGAAGTTTCACTTCCAATGCGCGTGGCGGCCACGCATCAATTTTTCGTTTTCGGCATAATTGTATAATGTCACCTGCAAAGCGCGACGAATGTACATAATGCACTCCACTTGTAATAACTAAGCGAAACGAGTAATATAAAATACGCTGGTTTCACATTATCACTTATTTTACTCCACGAATTGAGACGAACGGAGGACGAAACGAAAATGTGAAACACCCCAACCTCCCTTTACTCACGGTCTGTGAAGAGTGGAAAACCATACCATCCATACACCGTCGACCTTTAGTATGAAACTACCGTTAAATAAATGGTTATTCAGGTGCCGAAACGAGGGCATCGAAAACGGCGGCACGAAGCATTCATAATTGGTCTCCGTATTTCACGTTTCGCTAAACCCGACACGACGCGTCCTTTTCCTTATCCTTATTCGAAATGGCCGCCTCGAGTCCACGTAAAAGCGAAGGTACGTGCGAGCCATTTCTCGTCACTCGTGCGCGAGGACTCTCTCTTTGCAAGATTCGGCCATCTTTCTCCCACTTTACAGCAGCCCGGCATCCCCCTGGAGCCCCGTATCCCCCGGGAGCCTGGTATCCGGGGACGGATGCCCCCGAATGGCGGAGGCATCCGCCCGGTGGGGTGAGTGCATAACCCAGGGGCGAATACTTTTCATCCGCCACGCTGCTCGGAGCAGAAAGTACCAACTGGACCAGGGCCAGGTCCGCCCACTTGTCCGTTCGAATTGGGGATTATTTGGGACATTCCTCGTAGGCGTGTTCCGAACAACATCGCTTCCTTTTCGGGCCACCCCAACGCCGCAACGGCGCTTACTTCCGAATTCCCAGGGTATTTTCGCCCGATTTGGAGCGTGGCATGATTAAGGGGGACTTCTTCGGCTCCCGGGAAAATGGGCTCCGCGTTTTGCAGCGTCGAGGACCTGGCCGACCTCCGAGGGCGTCGACTCGCCTAACCTCTCCCCCAGGGGAGGCCACGGTCTTAGGTGTAAGATGCATTACGGGCCATTACGTAAGAAGTATCGCGTGCACATCGGTCAGTGGTCTATTTTTACTTTTGACTTCGAGGGGTTGGAATCCCTCGGAAAGTCTTCCGAGGGATTCCAACGAATCTTGGGGACTTTAACGCGACCGCGGGACCTCGGGAAATTTTCGAAAGACCCCGGGGGTTTTCCAAAATTTCCGAAACTTTTGATTTAGATGGGACTTAACCCGATAAGAAATTCCGATTATTCCGAGTGATTTTCATTCTAATACCGGTGACCTTTTTTGGCTAGGGACGACACGTTATGTCACCCCACTTGGTCTCCCTCGTCTCATTTGATTCGAACGAATGCACCGCAACGGCTGTTCATTAACGCCATTTTCACATAATTAAGCAGGAAAGCTGCAAGTGCATGGCTGGGTCTATTAATAGCGGAGTTACCGGCCATGTCACTGGGACACTGTGGGCACCGCAAGGGTGGACGCGATTGCACTCGATGAATATTTCGAAAATTAACACGTTTAATCCTAGCTCCTTCAAAGTAATATATTTCTAAAACAAATTACGATGTCGTTGTACATACATGAAAATGACTGCTGTAAAAATCACCTATTTTATCGGGACAACCATTTAAGGTGACAATGGGAATTTTTTAAATAACATTTTCTTAGCCACATGGTATGGTAATTTCAAACGGTCTTTAACGTCATTATGCGAAATTCATGACGAAAATAAATGAAGATGATAAATAAGGCTTATCGGCTCTTTCGGGCAAGGAGAGAGAAAGTGGGGGCAGTGTCTAATGGATAGTAATGGAGAAAGGTTCACGCGTGGTGGGCTCCGGGTGATGCACCTATATTTGAATAGTAAATTTAACTTAACAATTAATAATAACCCGGCCATAACAACAATAAAATGAAGAACGATCATTGATGTATTTACAGGATATCTGAATAAATTACCGCCAAGAAAATTTGTAATATTTTAGTTATCATAAACTTGCAGGGTCATGTTTAGATTCCGAAGAAACGGATGTAATCGAATAATGCATTATTTCTGTTTATCAATCATCTATTAACATACCGTGCTTATCGAAGTATTAATAACCTGCTTATATTTTGACGACAAGAAGTTTTATATTCTTTCATATTTTTATACAAAACCAATGTACTGAATATTATTAGATTTGATCACTCTTTGTCCTACTTGGTTGCTCTGTCATTATTCGATCTGCACTCTGCGACTCTCAAAATGACCCTGCATTCAGATTTCGATTAGATACTGCATTCAAATGTATACAACTATAGACTTTTATATTCGTCGAGCCGGTCAAATGACCGGTCGCGAGAAGCAAGCCAGGTAATGAATTTTTCTCAGTAAAAAAGAAAGCAGAAAAAAAATAAAAATCGACAAATTGATCAATCAGATAACATAAGAATTTGCGTAAAATTAGGTGAAGAAAAGAGATAATAACGAATGTACTATTTTAAATGAAACTTTGAAACCGGTCATTTGACCGCCCCGGGACGGTTAGGGTTAACAGTATTTAATTAAATCAATAATTAAAAATTCGTTTCATATCCTCAGTTCGGTTCAGTCAGATCTCTACTTGCAGGTTAGAGTAATCGACGGGTTTCGCGTGCGAAAATTTGGATTGCGGTTTAAGGAGAGACCCGACACGCGTCCTGAAACAAATCAGGCATTCTATCAAAATAACCCCGAAGCAAGTAAGTGCAATGCTGGCCGCGATTGCGGGCGTTCCGGGGCGCACAGCCGAGGGTAAAGGCAGCATTATTCGCACGTTATTTCTAGGGTTATTTCCGCCCTATGTCCGTCTCGTGTCGTTACAGGAAGCAGGCTCGAGAGTACAGCGGCTCCCGGTCGCGGGCAGGAAACGAGCGGCAGTAGTCATTTTCCCGGACGAGAGGGGCTTTAAGAGGAGACTCTCCCCGAAACTGTTATTTCGCGCGGCCATAAGGCTTAAATTCGCGCTCTTTCCACCTGCCACCCCGTGGACGAGTTTTCTGTTCCATCCCTCGAATCCCTCTCTTGTTTGACTTTCCGTATGCCAAAGCAAGCATGGCAAAAGTCGTGGCTAAGGCCGGGGACAGACCGATACAATCACCTCAACCAGGATGCTCCCAGGTAACCCATCACCACTTTCACCACTTTCTTCATAAATATTGAAACGCTACTATCCGTTCCATGTTCATATTTCTTCATCAAATCTAAAATTGAAAGCTCTCTTGGCCAGAGTAGCTGATCATGCACCCATGGTCACCATTTCAGAAATGTTTGCGACGAGTGATCGCAATTTTGTTCGCGTTAATGGTCGATACTGAACGGTAATCCCTAATGTGTTACGTTGTTTCATAAAAGCAGTACCAAACAAATAGCCTAGTCGCAGCAAAACTGAAACTATAGATGCGCGTAGCAACAGTGATCACAAAACGATTCTGAAATACTCCACGTGCTACTTTACAGTACCTGCCGCATGAACGTTCGGATTGAAACCTGTCGCGATTAAAATTCGTCATATTAACTAATCGAAATAGCCAGCGCCAGCGGGATGCTTCCTGGTGACCTGTCGCTCGCGCGGCGCAGCCGCGGCGTTTTGGCCGCGGTGACCAGGATATCAGTCCGTCTCGTCCTGGGCATCCCACTTCTTCGGAGTACGTCGCATGTGCAGCCATCTTCGTGGTGCCTATCAGGGGTGCAAAGAGGCGAGAAGGATCCGGAGGTATTTTGGGGAGGAAAAACTCCCTAGAATCGATCTGCCCTGTTCGGGTGGATTCTCGGATGCCTAGTTACCACGACTACCAGGAGGTTGTCCCGACCGAGGGGACGCTCAAATCCCGGCTACGCGGACATTATAATGTTAATGCTGTACTGGAAAGTTTATTCCACCCCCCGGGCAGGGCCCAGTCCTCGACGGTGCCAACCGCGAGCTTCTCTGACGGAAAAAGTCGCCCACGACGTTCGGGTTGGGAAAAGTCACAGAGCGGCTCTCGGCGTGGCTAAACGCGGAATGCCCATCGGGCTGGGCTGAATTCTCTTTCGGTGAGAGTTTCCGGATGCACCGAGTAGTTCTGGCACACGCGAACAAGTTGTACGGAATTTGAAGTTCCTGGTAATGCTCCGTGCACCCTGAATGGGCCGACGCAGCATTTTGTGTATCAGAGATTTTCCCCTCCGCACTACTCCAAGCCCATTCTGTAATTTTGTTGGGTCTAACCTTTGGGCTACGACATTCAATACCGCGAGCCAGACATTTGCCTGGCCTAGACCTAAGTCTGCATTTTCAGACGACGATCGAAGAGCAACGGTCAAGTGCATCATTTTGCAACGTCCACTCGCTCGACGTTCCTTTAAAGGCAATTGACACTGTGGGAAGCGTTGTGACGTAATGATCTTTAGGTCTTCGATTTTTCCTCCCCCTCTCTCGTGGTATTTCACTTCTTAGGAAGAAAAGAATGACATTTAGTCGATCTCGCGCCGGTAAAGATATAATCCCCGGAAGCTGAACCGGATTCTATTCCCACGTTGCATCCTCTCTTACGAAAATACAATCTTGGGCTACGCGTTAAATCTACCGTGCGCCCGAGAAAAGGGTGGAGCGATGCTTGCATTAACAATGGGTCTGGAAATCTCATCACTTTTGTGCAGCTCGATGGAAACAATATCCTTCAGATTATATGCAACCACCGTACTGGCCCAAAGGACCAGATCCCTCGCATCTCGGACGTCTCGGAGCGCGGCAAGAGTGGAAAAGCGTTGGCTCCTCGGCGGCCGGGGGCAGGTTGGTCTAATATAAATCCGAGATGAAAAGTAACCAAAACATTGCGGGAAACCGCGCAATAATCTTGAAAGCATCGGCCGCCCCCGCCGGCGGAGTCGGATGAAAGGCGAAGGTCCGCCCCGTCCGAAGTCTCTAAGATACGACCCAACCCGGAAACCTCCAAGGGATACCTACCGGCAGCCAGACGCTGCACTTCCCTCCATCCTCTATTATGTGATAAATTAAACATCCCATGGCACGAGGAGGCGTCCGTAAGACACTGTTTTAGAGGATCCCCTCGACCCCGCCATTAATAGTCCGGAAATTCGATTCGCAGGAATTTTTTACGAGTGTACCTACAATCAGTAAACGCGAACCATAGGATCGCACATTTCGAACCAGGATAAAATTGTTCATTGTTCATTGTTCCTTGTATAAAGTGTATTGCATGGAGACGTGTTCTGTACGTTCTCATATCCGGAATTTCTACGTCAAATTCAACGTTCACCTCGTGTCCATTTCACGTTAATTGAACTGGGGTTGCGATTGAATAACGCGAACGTTGTTTAATTATTTACTCGACGATCTTGAAACATGTTTGGAACAGGAAAAAGTAACGTTTAAATAATCATTTAAAAAATATATGAAATAATCTAAATTCACAACAGATCTTACAAACGTTAAGGTTCGAGCTTAAGGATATTGTTCGTGATTTTTCACTGTATTTTCAATTAACATAAGGTCATTACGTTAAAATTCACGTTTCTTCTCGACTAGAGACAACGCATCGAAAATCTAACACGCACAATCAACGTTCCATATAAACATATTTTAAATGTAGAGAATGAAATGGTTCAAGAATAAAACTTCATTGTTTACACCTTCGTGCATAATACGTGCATTCTGCTGTTTTGTATTTCTTAAATAAACTGCCGACACTGTTTCGGATCCACGTTGTTGGAAAACTAAAGTAAACGTTAATTTTTAATGTCTTTTTGAGAAAGTTGGAAGCAGATGTAAATCACATTTTGTTGCGTACATTGTATGAACAGAGATTCAGTTCGTTTCAGGAATGAAGGAGATCGGTTGAAGTAAACAATACAAGACCATGTATTCCGCTTTCGCGTCATGTTATTAAAAATTTCGCAGCAAGAATTATTTCCAGACGATCGCATTCGCCAACGCTAAAAATCACTCGACCCTGGAACATAAACGGTCCCAAAGGAAACGAAAATTCGGTAATAAACATATCAGAAATAGGAACTGCACGTACCAGGATACTATGAGCCAGGTATAACGAGGGTCATCCTATCGACACGACTAACCTACAAAGTCTTCAAAGGAACCCAATTCATCAGGAGTCGTCTACCTCATATTACGTAATAAGTTAAACCTGCCCGTCTCAGGGTCACATTTCCCTCCACCTTAACAACCCATTTACTCCGATCCTTCGGGAAGACCAGCGCTCTTACAAACAATGGCTTCTTAACCTCATACTTAAAGCCCGTAAAGCTGAAAAGTTCCGTCCAACACCATTAATTATCCTTCCGAGAGTACATTTAACCGGAGCACCCAGCAGGGAATGTAAAGAAGAAATTTAACTAGTTACCTCGTAGAAGTGTGGGACTCGTTCTCGGGGTTCTTCGGCGAAATCAATTCCGCAGGCCGCGAGGAAAGCCGAGAAATGGCCCCGGGTCGAGAGCAGTGCTTAAGGTTAAGGAGGTCCGATCGACGAGTGAATCGGTGCTGACTGCGTCGAGCTCAAAGACGTCGCTCGACAGAAGCGGAGCCAAGCGCCATATTGGGGGGACAAGCAGCAAGGGTGCGCATCTCTGGAGCCGAGAGCGTTTCGGTCGCACGTGTCGGCAATTCCGCTTGTAAAGGCGATTACAGCGTGTCGTATCGCCGGCCGGTAATTGGCGTCGACGCGTTTATGCCAACTGGAATTTGTCCGTATCGCAGTTCCCCGTAAAACGTTTCTTCCTCCGGAGAGGCTTAAGGTGAAGTGAAAGCACGTCGAGGAACTTGATCAACGTCGATAGAGAAGATTTTTCTAAATGCTTACGTGGCCGACGTTGGTTTCTATATTGACAGCTGGGTCGAATTATATTGGGTATTGTACCAAATGGCACACTCCACCTGTCGTTTTCGTACAATAATTATAAAGAAATCGAAGTAAAACTCCAGAAATCCTCTGGATTCATGCTTCCTGGGGCCCTAATTGACTGCAGAGGGACCCCCTGCGCCATCTGTGATTTCCAGGTCAACTAAATTTTCACTCCGAGACCTCGTATTACCATCGTTGTAGTATAGAAACGCATACAACACTTTTTGTTTGCCTTTATCCCGTTCAAATGCGAGTTTATCGACTACCAGAGTGTTCTAAATCGCCGTAAAATTGTCCTGACCCTTTCGATTCTCATATCAGAGCCTTCGATAATTGTATATCGATCGAAATATGAGAGCTCGACGCTATTTTGGTTCAGGTCTGGGCTGAGTTAAACAATTTTTTTAAAAAATCCAAATTTTTAATGTGTCAGGACAATTCTTGGATGATCAGGAGTGACGTGTCAAAGTTTCGGACAGTTTGGTCTAATACCCTTAAAAGAAACTGTTGTATTCGAATTATCTGATTTGAAGGGGGTTTCACTTCACCTTAACAGCCTGGAGAGGGACCGTGAATTCACCCTGCGGATTCTCCTCGGAGTGAGACCCGGGGGATCGGGAACACTGGTTGGACCTCCCGCGAACCCGGCGCCACGTCCAGCAGGCCAGAAGGGCGTAAACGGTCCGTTCGGTACATTAGGCACTCCACTTGATGGCTTGGTGACCACACTTAAAAGAGCAAATTACTGTACCGAATAGAGGTCTGCTTCGACGCTCCTGAGAACGCGTCGCCGAGGATTGTACTTCCGTTCCCTTTGAACGAATCGGAGTAAAGAATGACCCGGAAAAAAGAAGAACGGTGACCTGGAGAGCTGTTGGTCGAAACTCTAGATGTTGTAAGTCCCGAACGGAAGGTGTCTTTCTCAGTGAGGTTACCTTTCTTTCTTGAATAGGTTAAGTTGGGTAATTATGCATAAAAGGATGACCCTCTCCGATTTTCGTGTAACTTTGATATATTATAGAGGACGTCGTCCCGAGTATTTTCATAATAAATTCAAGGTGCGGATTTGAATATTATTATTATAGGTACAGTGAAGAAAAGAAAGCAAAATATGCTACATACTACCCTACTCTATTATTTTTCTATTCAAGTACATTGGGTCGATTTCAAGAAATTCAATATCATTGAGCTACAATTCATGCTCTGTACTTGGGAAAGCATAATTGATTACAGGGCAAAGCAATCCAATTAAACAGAAAAGCAACAGGAAATCCGTGGACAAATTGGCACGAAATGTTAGAATTCGAACCCAAACTGTAAACGGCCCCGACCCACGTCACTCGGCTCTGTACATAATGACCAAAGGGCAAACCATGATTTGCATCATCGATATTCATTCGCTTCCCGTTAAATTCGCTGCTGACAAACGGCCGTTCCTGGGACTCCGATAAAAATCAACAGGCCAGATCAGTGGACAAATTGGACGAAACGGTACAAATCCGCATCCACTGGGAACGTTGCCGGTCGCAGAAATTCCTGGTGGACTGCACGCCCTGTGTGCACAATGACCAACGAAGCCAGGAGACGCGCGGCGTAACTGCACGCCGTAGGTTTACAGCGGGCGGGATTTGTCCGCATCGGGAGGTCCTATAAATTTCTCCTTATTAAATAGGGCAAGAGGCGAGTGCGCAAAGTTTCGCGGAGCCCAAGGGGCGGCGGCGGGGAGGAGCTCTCGGGTTTTGTAGCTCGGCCTTACGCGCCGGGCCTGTCACGATTCTTTACGCCGTAAAAGCCGTGGCGGGCGACTTTATGCGCCATAAACTCAAACAGTCGTCGTTGCGCCGAGCAGCGCGTTCCTGACGCGGGATATGATGTAGGTGGAAGCCACTCGAGGAGCTCCGAGTTGAAAGACTTTCGGAATTCCCCGAGCTCGACCGGCCGGCCTTCCGGGCTTCCGGAGATCCGAAGACAGAGCCTAAATGGTTTGTTATGCCCTGGTTTGGAGGTCCGTTCGGGCAACAGGTCACCGAAATAATGGGGTGACACTATGAAACCTCAAATCGGTATAAAAATGCCCTTTGATCCTTTCTCTAGAAGCAACTGTAGGAAATGAAATGTGAGCTGGGGATTGGACCGATGTTGAAATTGCGATCTGGACGTTCAAGAATTTCATCTTGACGGAGCCTAAATGGTTTGTCATGCCCTGGTTTGGAGGTCCGTTCGGGCAACAGGTCACCGAAATAATGGGATGACACTATGAAACCTCAAATCGGTATAAAAATGCCCTTTGATCTTTTCTCTACAAGCAACTGTAGGAAATGAAACGTGAGCTGGGGATCGGACCAATGTTGAAGATGCGATCTGGACGTTCAAGAATTTCAGCTTGACGGAGCCTAAATGATTTGTTATGCCCTGCTTCTGAGTCGGATCAAAATTTCGACTTGGGGTAAAAGGGATGATATTGCAAATACCTATAGTGCTTACAGAATTGAGGGATTAACTAAACCCCTAATAATTAAATGATAAGACCAACAAGAATCCGTAAATATCTAATTTGAAAATTATTCAAGTTTGACGGAAAATGAATAGAAAGTGGGTTAATTTCGTTTGTTGAAATTCTCCCCCAAGTCGAGAATTTGCTTCAAATCATGGAGATAATATCTACTTCAAATGGTGTTGTTTCTGGGCAAGCTATGCTAATTTCAGCTTGATTGAAAATGTTCCGAATGCGAAGCTCTTCTCGTTTTCGTATTCTAATTTCTTCCCAAAGGATACTTTGGACAAAGGAAGTTTGCGGAGTCCCTCACCGTAATGAATGATATTCATAATTTATTTGAAATTACAATATAAATTTAATTATTGTTAATTTTTGGAATTGCCCCACATTGATCAGTGTTAATTGGAGTTGCTTCCACGAGTTTTATGGGAACGTTTGCCAGGTAAACGAGGCCGGACTGTTAAATATGCTGAAAAATATGATATTACGTAAAATATGGCAATCAAATGAGGTCAAACGGACGCTTGAGGTACATTTACGGGTCCATTCTGTAAATCTAAATATATCTCTATCTTCGCGTATTTCTTTTTCCCGTGAAGGTTTTCCACGCTTGAAGTATGGAACAACGAGAGAATGGCGACCGGAAGAGGCGGGCCACGGACGGACGAGGCTGCGTTTCCGACTTCCGGTGCATCCGCGAATAATTGGGTCGGGCTCTACTCTTTTGACAGTCGCCGAATCGATATGGTACACGAGAATCCATTATTATATTGCCGGAGGATTATTCAAATCTAGACTAAAATAAAACTCGACTCCGCTATCGCCTGCATTTCACCCAGCGCGCGAAAATTTTCACAAATTCCCTCTTGCACTATCAACGGAAAAATTGTGCAACACGTCTGCTCAATGAATGAACAAATAAATTTCGAATCATTGGTTATTGTCGAAAAGTAGTTTTAATAGTTTCCATCTCCATTAAAAGTCAAGAAACTGGATAGAGTTTCAAGCGAAATACATTTAATTTAAATATACGCGAAAACATACAATTGTCTAAGGCTTGGGACTTAGCACCTCAGATTTCATAAAGGTGTTAATTTTTATCAAGTTTAATGATTTATATGGGAAATAATTACCCTGCACGTGTTTAGTGCATGGAACTGCATATTCAGTGGGGATTTACCAGGGAATCGTGTGTGCGAGAGTCTTTGCTCCCATTTATGCCGAGATATCTGGCAGAGTATTCGTCACTTTGGGATATTAGTAACCGGGATAGAGGAAGAAGGAAGAGAGAGAGGAGAGGAGGATTTCGGTGTGTCATCCCTGGATTGATGGCCCGTTTTCGGGCCGAATCGTGCTACTTAAATCCCTTATTCTGATTGGTGTCATGCCAACAAGAACTCGCTGACGAGGGCGTTTAAGCACCGTCATGATGCTGCTATAATCCGGTGAAATCAATAGACATGCAGCCGTGCTTCCAACCTCGGTTTCCGTCTAAATGCCGATCGAAATTAGGTCGCGACCGCGCTGCCATTTCCAGATCCAGGGAGTCCGAAATTGTCGAGAGAGAAGGTTAAATCCTCCGTAAATCGAACCTGGGATCGAATCGATTTCGATGTTGGTCATTTTCTCAGTCTCCCTAAACCGTCCGAGATTGAGGGGAAAAGGTGACCAATACCATCACATTTCCACATTAAATATTCCATTGTTCCGTACTAATTATGTACGACGACATTAAGTCACTTTTATTAACAAGAAGTCCCATTCACGAACCCATTTCCAGATCCAGGGAGTCCGAAATTGTCAAGAGAGCAGGTTAAATCCTCCGTAAATCGAACCTGGGATCGAATCGATTTCGATGTTGGTCATTTTCTCAGTCTCCCTAAACCGTCCGAGATTGGCAAGGGGAAAAGGTGACCAATACCATCACATTTCCACATTAAATATTCCATTGTTCCGTAGTAATTATGTACGACGACATAAAGTCACTTTTATTAACAAGAAGTCCCATTCACGAACTTTCAATTTCCGACAAATAAGAGAGAAAATAGCACTAATTCCTTACAAGGAAAATCAAATTAATCAGCTTTTGCTTCTTAAGGCCAATCCAGGGACGACGGGCTGAAATTCTCTTCTTCCCTCCTTTTTCCTTTTCCCTCTATTCCGGTCATTAATATCCCAAAGCAACGAATACTCTAAACAGATGCCAGAAAACTATTTAGTTAGGAGTTTGGTCTAAGGACTTTCCCTTCAAATATACTACTTACCATAAAATCGCAGTGCCGAAAAATAAAAACCGTGCAAATTGCAGACTACATACACATATCATTCAAGATAATGTAAAGAGACCCTGATTCAGATATGATAAAAAAGAAACACTTATAATGACCGAGATAGGGTCATAGCCCATTTTTCACTATGCTGAACATCACATATCTAGTTATCAGATGTGCACAACTTTGTTTTTTAGATATTGCAGCCACTTTGGCAAGGAGCGTATATTGTCTTAACACTCTATCTACCAGAAGCCTATTAATCGGCTTTACGATACCCGCGATTTACCTCCAAATTCGCCGGTAGATAAAGTATTAAGATGCAAGCCTTCTACTAACAATAAGAAGTGTCCCTTTGCGTATCTTTTTTTTCCGTGTTCACTTTGCATCGCGTTTTTAGTCGCTAATACCAATATCTACGTTTATGTCTACTGCTACCGGGTGAAAATGAATAAAAATGCAAAGAGAGCGAGAAAAAGCAGCAGGAGGGGAATAAGAGAAATAAATTGAGATATGCAAATGGAGGAAGAAGTTTAGCTTTGGGATGCGCAGGAAAAGGGGATGGTCGGCTCCCGGTCGCGCCCCGGTCGCGCCGAAAATGTCGAGCACTGCATGATTTGTCGCACGAACGTGCGACAGCCGGTCAGGACTGCCAACGTTGCACACGTCGAAATAATTAATGATGCGTCCGAAAGGCATAATAAGCGTCGTTAGCGGCTGGCTCGCGCGCTGCCCATAGCCAGAGGTGAAAAATTCGAACTGCGGCCTCAAAGAGCTCAGAGCCGCGGGTGCTCGCGTTTCGCAAGCGTGTTTGTGTACACGTATTTATAGATCGACAAGTCGGACGTCGGACGTTGACAGGCCCAAGAAAATCGAAACTGACGTGTGCTTTCTCCCTCTGTCTTTGGTCGGAAACAATTTTCCAAAACTCAGTCGAGTTACGAGCTCAGGAGGATCAGACCGCGTTTGGGTTTACGGGTTTCTGGATAGACGGATCTGATGTCGGACGCTGACGGGTCTGAGGGAATCGAGAACGTTTGTTCCTTGGTCTTTGCATCTGCGTCCTGGTGGCAAGGAATCTTTTGAGAATTTATCTATGAGCGAGGAGTTGGAGGTTTGGCAAAATGTTGTTATACAATGGTCTAGTGAAACGATATTGCGGAAAGCAGAACCAATATTTTCCCCATGGAGATGCATATTTAGCGGTTCCTGGATAGACGGATCTGGTGTCGGACGCTGACGGGTCTGAGGGAATCGAGATACGTTTGCTCCTTGGTCTTTGCATTTGCGCCCTGGTGGCAAGAAATCTTTTGAGAATTTATCTATCAGCGAGGAGTTGGAGGTTTGGCAAAATGTTGTTATACGATGATCTAGAGAAACGATATTGCGGAAAGCAGAACCAATATTTCCCCCAAGGAGATGCATATTTAGCGGTTCCTATGGAAGCGACTCCAGACGTAGTTAGGGTACGAAGATACGAAGGTTTCGAGCAAAGAACCCAAGTTGGAGAATTGAGGAACGTATCAGAATAAATGTCTTCCCAGCTCCGTTAATCGCCACGTACAAACTTAAATCGACAGATTCAGGATTTAATATAGAAAAGGCTGGAAGAGACATTGGTATCCTAGACGTCATGAATGCCATCTTTACGAATGGAGTGCGGTCTATGATGGGAAGGTATTCATGTCCGCCAGAGTACAATAGGTCATATAGCCCTTAGCCAACTATGTCCTTCCACCTCATCCTTCTGGCATCGATACTCTTCATTTCCCTTAACACAACATTCGAAGTACGCAGCAAGAAACGTGAAAATCCGCAAAACAACTTCAGAAAAACAAATACGAATACCTGTAAAAGTACTAAAATCATTTACACGTGTTCATTAGAGGACTTGGAGTTCTATATGTAGGCAAAAAATGTCCGAACTGAGAATAGCGGTTTGCTTTGAAAGGTTTAAACTGTTCCGCAAAAAGGAAACTCTCGTCCGCAACGTTCCGTCAGTGAGTCTTCCGAAGTTTGTCCTGGAATTGAACCCGAGTCGGTTGTTTGCCACTTTGAGCGGCACTTTTCTTTGCTCTCTCGACTCGGCTGAGCTACACCACGAAACGCAAATTTCCATACGAAGCGTTCCGTCAGCAAATCTTCTGAACTTTGTCTTCAAATTGAAATGCGCCAGGCTGCTCGACACTTCACGAAACACAGCGCGCGTCCTTATGTGATCAGCGGGGATCGAATCGGCGCAGAGATTGAAAGGAAGTGCCGACAAAAATTTCATCGCGAACGCTCGAAACTTCGGCGGCAGGGACAATTCCCGCCGACAATTTCGTTGCTTCCGAAGGAGCGATATTCTCGATGCGTAAAGGTGAATCCAGGGTGGCTATATGCAAAGCATCCCGGAAAGTAGCAGGAATAAACTTCCACGTCGAAGGGGGGAAGTCGTTATCCCTATAGATATTTCTTCTTTGTTTCCACTCTTTATTCTTGTATTACGAAGATCGACTTATCGAGCTTTCCGAAGTTTATAGAAGATGTAGAACAAAATGAACTCCCAAAGGTTCTAGATCTTAAAAACCTTTGCGTATCATTCCACTCATTAGACCCTTGAAGTACCAAACAGTTTCTTCACCTCTGCTCATTATCTTGCACGTATGCAGTTACTAGACATTCTGAGAAAACGTCCAAACAAGAGAATTCGCTAGATAGTTAACTCCGAATCTGGAGCTAGGGGGAATAATTCAAAGCTCAAGGTAGGCGCAAATGGGGCTATTGGTTTCCTGGACAGGCAACTTAGAAGTAGGCATTTCCGCTTAAAAGCCGGGAAGTAGACAAGAAAAGTGACTAACTAGACGACATTACTATCGTCTTGCGTAAACACATTCACGATGTGAGATTAATGAATCAGTGGTGTTGTTTTACTGATGAATAATTGCTGAGAATACCTTAAGTTGCTAAATAATCGTGACCATTCATGACGAAAGACTAACGAATCAGTGATGTTGTTTCACTGATGATGATTAACAATTATTAAGAATATCTGAAGTGACTGCCTAGTCGTGACTGGACCCTCTTAACGCGATCCTCTCACTCATCACGGCTGTTGCCGTCATTTCTCCACTATTTCACCACGTCTAGTCCAAGAACGTTTATCATGCATACACGTAGTCGCAGGACATCCTTAGAGAACGTCCAAAGGAGAGAATTAACTAGGAAGTGAAGTCCGGGTCTCGAGCAGGGGGGAATAATTTAGAACCCAGGATAGGCGTGAATGAATTTCCCAGCCAGGCAAGTTAGGACTGGATACTTCCACTTAAAACTTCGAAAGTCAGAGAAAAAGGTGACTAATTAGACGGCATTATTTTGTCATTGCGAAGGTACGGATATATTCGTGATATAGTGACCAATCATCGCCTTCGTTAATAAATAATTGTTAAAAATAACACTAAATGGCGAACTACTCATGAACCGCTTTCGTGCAATCGTCCCAGTTATCGAGACTTTGTTTAAGAGCAATAAAAATATATTAACTTAAGAGTCGTTAACAATTTAAGGTGAAAATAATTGATTAACCCAACACTTTAAGGGGTGAAACCACCATCCAAAGTAAGGTATAAGTCAAGGGACGATTTGCCAGTTTTACCCACAAGAACATAATATTTTTTAACCAATCCACCTGGAAAAGCTTTTTCATAACGAGAAATGAAAATTATAATTTCCTCAATTAAAAAAAAAACAATTAAGGGGTGAGCCACCCCTCACAGGCTTTACTTTGGATGATGGTTTCACCCCCTTAAAGTGTTTAATGGCAGATAAGAAAAAATACGTGTCGCTTAGTTTTTATTCTACTATAACATATTATAAAAGAAATCAAATCGGAGAGGTCGACCTGGGATACCTTCCTTGTTAGTGTTGTGACCCGACTACTTCCACCCTGCTCACCATTCTGGACGACCTCTTCCCTCCTATCCTGACGACACATCTCGGACGTGCACGCAGTCGCCGGACATTCTGAGAAAAGGGCCAAAGGAGGGAATTCGCCAAACGAAGTCCGGTCCTCGAGTCGGAGGGAATAATTTAGGACTCGGGGTGGGCGCAAACGAGGCACCGAGCTTCCTGGTTGGGTGGCTTAGGACCCGACGCTTCCGCTTAAAAGCGAGAAGTAGACGGGAAAAGTGACTAACTAGATGCAGACACGCGCATGTGCAGCGCAGCTTAGGGTGGAACGGACCCGGGAAGAGCGGCGGCACGGCACGCTCGTGCATTCCGCAAATCCGTAATGCACCGCATGCATATTAATGCATCGTCCCTTATCGCCGGCGCGATAATTCAGCGATCATACAACGCGCACGACACACCAACCGAAGGGGGTCGCCGTGTCTCGCTCCGTCTCGCCTCGTCTCATCTGCTCGTGTCACGAGTGCTCGACTCAAGAATTGAACCAGGAGCTGCGAAAGCGAAAGCAGCATTTGCCCTGGGCACCGGAATGCTAGAATTCGGTACCGAGGCGATGCAGCTTCATCGTAGAGCTGGAAATGTTTGACGGATCGTAGGGAACATCCGTTACAATCTTCATAGTCTTTCCAACATCGGAAACGAAGAGAACGCTCCGAATTGGATCTCTAGCAAAACTTCATCGAAGCACTGTCACTTTTAAACGAGAAAAAATTCACCACAAAAACGATTATAAGAACGTTACTGTAGGGTTATATAGTAAAGGAAAGGCAAGGAGTGAGTATTTGTAGAGTGGACAATGATCTTTAGGGTATCTCTCCCAGCTCGTAAAACCGCCGCGGGTCGTTGTTCGTCATCGACCCAGAAATTCGCCGTGGATCAAACATCCTCCCGATTTCCTCCTCACAGATCTGCCAACTTGAAAAAGGCGTCGCAGAGCTACGTAGCGAGGTAGAGGTAGCTAAGAAATTTGTTGATTCCTAAAAAGGTACCGCAGTGTTAACAAAAAATGCCGCCGGACTAAGTAAAACCGCTGCTTGCCTAAAATTCACGCCAAACGTGCTCGTACTCGGAATTGATAGCGATGTTACGTATGTTTACGGTAAGAGCTACATAGAGTATCACATTACCGATCTCGTTGTCAGTCAACTCGTTGCAAACGTTTATTCAAGCGCTGTGGACCTTGGGTTTCGAGAATCTTGATGCAGTCTCGTCAGCGTTGCATGACCCAAGACATCGCGTATCCGTTCCACTGTCCGAAATGATGGGTCACCGAAAGTGGCCCTTCCCGATGAGAAGAACCAAGCCAAAACGGACCCTCTCGCCCTCGGGGCAAAAGAGACAAGCAAAAGGAAGGCTCGGTGTCTCCGGATGCTGGAGCATCGGCTCTCCGGGAGATTTATCCCGGTGTCAGTCGAGAGCCGCGGGCCTGGACCCGCGACTGTTACGTGAGAAAGCACGAGGCGATGCTCTGGTTCTCGGGGCAGAGGTCACTCGATAGCCGGGTACCACCCGGTGAGAAGGCTCCGGGACTGGTTTCGCGATTCTGGTTCTGGTTACTGGTGCACGACTGCGCGTGCTCACGAGCCACGAGCCAGCAGTCCCGAGGAAGGCTTCCCAGAGGTCCTGAGAGAATGCCTTTCCGAAGATGCTGGATGCCCCTGAGCTGCCTCCGTGCCCGGCTCCAGAGAGCAGTTTGCATTCTCCGAGATTCCCCGTTCGGCGTTCCGAGGGACCACTGGTATCATGGAAGTAAATGTTCCACGGCCAAGTTGACTAATCGCGTAACAAGGCTAGGGAGCTCTCAGACATCGCGTTAGGCTTCGGTCGGGTCTCGAGAAGCGTCTGGGAGCGCAGAAGTTACCGAAAACTCAATTATTAGAGTGAGCCCGACAAGACCCGAGACACCCGATATGAGCAACAATCGGAACGCTCCAATGAGAAAAACTATCGGTCAAAAACTTCTGTCAAACTACCCAGACATTCAACGCTCTAAGAAAATTGTTGAATACCAATATCGTTGTCAAAAATGCCTAGTTTTCAATATTATCGGATTAGATGGAAGTATCTATCCTCTTTGTGAAATTGCAATTTTTCACCCTTCTCCTTCTTTCCTGGCTTCCGAAGCGCCCCCAATCTATCATGAAAGCTTACTCCAACGAAATTCTAAAATCAATTAACAACCAGCCAACTCCTCTTATTCAGTCCCAACGACACCGTACCGACTTCTGCCGCAAAGCCCTCTCGACCTTCCTAAACCACCCAACCATCCCAAATCCGTATCCTTTCTTAATACCTTACTCCTACATTTTTAATTCCCGCAAGTCACCCCAAAACAAAGACACTTCCTGGGCTCCCTCCCCCCGGCAGATCGGTCTCATTTCATCTCTTGGCTAACTCTGGTGGAAAGAAAACTTCAGTTTCCGTACGAGTGCCTCCACCAGGGACACGGGGTGCAGTTTTCGTGTAGCCAGGGTTGGGGTGGAGGAAATTGGCTGGTTGCGGTTCGCCATAGTCGCGCGGTGTCGCGGCAGGAAATTAAACAAGTCACGCGTTGATAATTACACGTATTCCGGCTGGCGGGGGTGGAGTCTGCGGGAGACGCGACGGGGATGCCGGGGCCAAGGGGTGGGGGGATAAAATTGAAGAAGTCGCGCGGGAATAATCATAATAATGATAATTTTCCAAGGACGTGAGACGAATGCCGGAATGCAGGATTTGTCGGGGCGGCGAAGACCCCGTGAAACCGCAAAAGCTAATGCGCCGCGGCGAGCACCCCTGCACCCCTTCCTTCGGCGCCGCCCCCGCCCGGGGTCGTTGCGGGGGAATGTCACCCCCGACTTCCCCACCTCCCCCCCCAGTCCCGTGAATGCCCTCTCATTAGCGCCTCTATTAAGATTTGATTAGTCTCAGGCGCCGTGAAATATGCGCTCATTCGCTAAATAACATCCCTCGCTCTCTCGCCGCTCCGAACGCATTCCTCGAGCCCTTTCGTTTTCACTTGGGGAGGGGAAACGAGTCAAAGAAGCGAGAAGGAGGGACGGAGATGAGTCGAGTTGGGCGAAAACCTTTTTGAAACTGGCGCGTCCTTTTTGGGGAAAAAAGGAAAGTGGAGAAGCTGGGAGGGTTCGGAAGATGGAACTTGCCGAAATACTTAGTGCGACGTGAAGGGCGTCGTTCCTGGTGGTGATTAGGAAGGCAGAAGCTATGTGGGATTTCATTCGAGCTTTGTTTAAGAAACTAGGAACGGTGCGACGATAAGTTGCGGGAAGGAGAAGAAGTTCCCAACCAAGGTTTGATATTAACACGGTCGGAGGCTCATGTGCGATAGGAAGGTGAACATTTTTAACATTTAGCCCAATGCAGTTGTACAGAATTTTCTGGGCTAGGTTTTGATGTACCACGTTGATATACTTGTTTTTGTCTGAACGTTTAAGTTGAATTTTGTTATTTTTTACGACAGCTTTTTTCCCACCCTCTGTGTAGGGCGGGATAAAACTCAGGAATTCTCCCCTGATCTCGGTGAACTTGCAACTCTTGCCACGCTCGATTGACTTCACACACAAGAGTGACTTCCGGGGGAAACGCGACTCTTTTTGTATAACCCGCTGATCCCTAAGTCAAAGAGTCCGTTTTTATGCGCTGTTACGTTTCCTTCCGTGGAGATAACTCGGGACGAGTTAGACGTCGCTTCTGGAAGCAACGCTGCTCTTGCGTCGAAGGGGAGAACAATAAGATTCTTGTATACTGCAGCGATGGAAAGAAGAAAAGGGGGGTAAGTGCTGGAAATACTTGGAATTCTTGCCGGATTCTGTGTACCGGCAGCGAGTGTTATCTCCCATTGGGCATGTGTCGAAGAATTGCCTGTTCCCGGTAACGGAGTTTGCATCGAACAGGTGATGGGCCGGGGCAACGGCGAAACAATTGGCCAACATCACTTTTCCGGTGTAAACACGAAAATGGGAAAGCTGCGAGGGCGGCGTAAATCGGTAAAATCGACAAAATCGGCAGAACCGGGAAAAATAGAACTGATGATTGTTCGGATCATCCCTTTTTTGCCGTTTATCCAGCCGCGCAGTTTCTCGCTTTACAACCGGGAAATGATGTTTTTCCCGTGTTTTGCCGGGAGAGACGCACGAGCGTCGGTACGCGACGAGACGTTCCGTAAGCCGAGAGAGAATGGAGGAATCGGGGAGGTGGGAGAAGAGAATCCGCATTATAGGAAAACGGCTCCTACCAAGGAGACCTTCGAGGACGTGGCTCTTTGCCGTACATTGAGTGCTCTCATTTTTTCTCTCCTTTAAGTACCGATGTCAAGGGACCAAGTAAATCGCTACCGTTGACGTACGAGAAAGGCGTCGATTTTATGGTGCGTGCTTCTCCCGCCCCTCGCGATGGAAACGGCGACGCGTCTTTTACGGTGGCGTAAAAGAGCGGCGTTATGTGACTTGTCAAGAAGTTCAATTCGCGCTTTAAAATCGCAATTCCAAATCCAGTGGCCGTAAGTATGGGTAGATGAAACTACGAGTAAATTAAATTAATAATGGCGAAAGAATCATCATGGCCCGACGTACTCTTTATCTAGGTGACGTTTTTTTCATCTATGTACAAACGGTGACTGACTCCCAACGACATGAAGGAAAGAAAACGTCAAATAATGGTTAGAGCTTTCATAACGCATTTATGATCCTTAGGGGTACATGCCCTTCTTCCTAAGATACTTCGGATTTTAGTTTAACATAAATATCAACGACAAAAAAATATTGATAGAAAAGCGCGCTACCCCAGGGCAACAAGACTTCGAAATGCAAGATTAACTGTATCTCAAGATTTAATATTAATTCCAAACGCTTATTAACATTCCAAACAGATTATACACAAAGTGTTCGTTCCGACGGACAGAATTCAATCAAGGAATTCCCATAACGACCCATAATACCTGCGCAACAAGAATTCGTTAAATGCAGCTAATCTGCGTCTTCCACCCTCTTAATCCTAATGTATACCCAATTTAACGCCAATGCCTTTAACAACGAGATCCCATCGAAGAGGTTTTAATTAACCAAAAATTCCAGGTGTCACTTCGCGTTTACGCGTTCCATACATACGTCATTCATTGCTACCTACGTTAACGCGTACTGCGTCGATGCAAGTGCTGACATTTCCGGGCAGAACTTCAGCCAGCAAACGCGCTTCTGTCCGCAAAGCACGCGTTGGACGGTCCCCACTAATCCAGAGTGGAATTTAGTCCGAAGCAGTGAGCTCTTCGAAGGAGGCCACAGCATCCGGCGACAGATCTCGCCTCGTCGTAGAAACGACCGTAAGGTTAGTTTGCAAGTCTGCACGTAGCCGGTTCTAGCTAGTCCGGGGGAACGCACGCGCCGCTGCGCCGATCAGGCAAAAGACCACCGTGGAGGCCGTGTGGGCAGCACACACGATCGACAGGGCCGTACAGGGTCCCTAGAAATCCCTGCTCTACTAAAACGCAGAGTTACATACGCCGATTTATACTTTGGGTACGGGGTGTGCGGATGGTGTGTGTTACCCATGGTTGTTGTGTTTCGTCCCGGGTCTGCCTGTGTGGACTCATGGGTAAGGCTATCGGACATATATGGTATATATGCGGGATATATATGCTATCACCCACACAATACATTGCCAAGACATTCAAGGTAAAACTCAACAATGTGAACATTCTTGGTGTCTTCCGCCTCTGTGGCATTGATAAGTGATTTGGATCACACGTGGATTCACATCAGGAATACGGCGTTTCAGTTTTCACGGTGTAGAGTTGGTCCTGGGGTCTTGGTGTTCATTGTAATAACGTATAAAGATCTTGTTCGTAGTTACACTTCCACGGAAAAAGAAAGAATGCTCAGGAAAAGCGCAATTGGGATAACCTTCCCAGGAGGTTACGGCAACCAGAGTAACTTAGTAAAAGAACTGAGTACATAGAGAGGTTATGATGAGCACGTTTCTTGTTACCTTGACTAAATATGGTGAAGTAACCCTTATTGTGTTACGCTGGTTACCGCAACCGCCTATCTAAGTTGTCCGAAAATGGTTACGATTACCACAGTTGTGATTTCCTGACTACTTTTCTTTTTTCATATCGCTTTTAATGCTTAAGGACGCGTTTCAACCATTTCAATACTACAGACAACAGACGTCTATTAATGCTAATTACGGACATTAAAGTGCTTCTTCTTCACGGATGAACAGGGATGAGTGAGTTGGATAGAATATGAATTCATTGACAGGGTTCAATGCTGCAGTATTAACGGTATAGTGTCGGCAATGAAGTCTTAATGTCTCCCGTGATAACGTATACAAATTTTAAATACGTTTTTAATTTGCACTCTAGACTTTATAACTATTTGATAACGGATTAGAGAATCGATGGAGCTTGGTGCCGAAATGGGAACTGGGAATTGAACCTAATGAAGCTTGAAATAGGAAACGTAGCGACTTCATCCCCGTAGGAGTTTCGTGGAGACAATCGTTAACCGTGTTTCCGCTGGGACGATTTAATCAAGTAGAGCTAGGAAATAACATTGAGGACTGCCATTTGGTCTCAATTAGGTATCGAGTCGTTGGTCCTATTCAGAATTTGAGACCCGTTCCCCAAGGAGCTCCATCGGATCCGAAATGATCGAGACACGAAAATCATTAAGATTATCCGAAATGACCGAGGCATAAAAATCATTAAGATTATTCGAAATGACCGAGGCATGAACGTCATTAAGATTATCGTCTAGTGAGAACAGAACCGACGTCAAACGCATTCAAATGCGAGGACCCTGATCAATCTCTGCCCTTCAAAACCGTAGGGTTTTCGTTCCATGCCGATTTCTATCCCGCCCAAAACTGGGGCAACGAGTTGCGGAACAAAGCGCAAAAGGACGCTTCCATATTTTTACAGCCTTCCAACATTTGCGGAGCTCCAAGGAACGTTCGCGCCCTTCGACAAGAATTCGCAGCAGCTTGACAAACATTTGCAGAGCTTCGAGGACGCATGTAACGTTTCCACAAGAATCCTCAGTGTTCCAAAAATTCTCAGACCCTGCGGAGGACTGATTCGCGGAGAGGTTAGGATTCCCGCCCTTCTGGTCGGGATTGCGAACGGTTCTAATGTAAGAAGAACGGAATGAAGGAGATTACTGTGCGAGTATAGCTCGAGAGAATAAGTAGAAGGAACGAGTGGCGGTCATCTTTTAGTCGATTATATTCAACAAAACGAAACGTTAGACATCTCTTCGTCATGTCGAAAAGATCTTTGCGATAGATATGCTACCTGGTTGCATGTGACCCGCTGTAATTTCATTTGGTCTTGCTCATAGCAGCTAGTAACCTGTTTGAGGATTTCATCCTTTTGGAAAGTACTCTTCTCGCATCAGGGTATTTTTCGAGCTTGGGTTCCGTCTTCTAAGGAGCTCTCTGCTCCATCAGCTTCTTCGCGGATCTATGTACGCGCCCCTCTCGAGTAAGTCGTTTTTTCGCGGACAGATGTCGCGCCGCTGAGTGACGTCGCAAGTAGCCGCGTCGCTCCACATAGGAGATTCGAGTAAAGAGTACTTTCTGAAAGTACTCATTTCGCATCAGGGTATTTTTCGAGCTTCGGTCCCCTCGTCTAAGGAGCTCTCTGCTCCATCAGTTTCTTCGCGGATCTATGTACGCGCCCTTCTCGAATAAGTCGTTTTTTCGCGGACAGATGTCGAGCCGCTGAGTGACGTCGCAAGTAGCCGCGTCGCTCCAGATAGGAGATTCGAGTCACGGCGCGACTCCCACGATGCATCGGGGTCGCCCGGATGCGCCTCGGCCGCGGCCGAGCGTACCCCCACTGGTGCGCGACGCGGTGGGTACAGTCGTCTTCCTGATTTATACACTGCCACCGTCAGTCGAGCGGAGCGAGGAGAGTGCCTCCATTGTTTAACCGAATCGGACGAAGCCCCCTGCGTGTACGCGCCGGTGAACACCGACTCCGACGCCATCGCGGGACAGAGATGTATAGGGAAGATACTCGCACCGGTCAGTCCGGACTACCCGGGACGACATACAACCGGGACATTCAAATTTCGAAGTGACTCGACTTCCCGATGAAGGAAAACCGCACAAACAAATGAGAGCATTACTGACGAAGTTTCGCGCTTACTGTAGTAATTGCACCGACGGTAGAAACGTTTGCAATTGCATAGAACGTAGACGTGATGCTAAGAGAGATTCCTTTAGAAACAAAATGCTTTTTGTATTGGCGAGCTTGTAGCAGCACCGAGGAAAATGTCGTCAATACTCGATCAGGAAATTTCATTTTTCAAAAAAGAAATACGTGTCCTTGTTCCTAGTTTGGGATAAATAAAACAAAATTTGTTTCGAATAATGACATTTCACGAGCATCGCGTTCTTCCTTGGAATTCCCATAATCACGTGCTGAAGTTTCAAATGATTCGGTGCGTCCAATTTGGGGAAGAGTGTTATCAATATTTTGACATTTTATATGCATAAAATGACCCTTTTATGTAATCTTAAACTTTCGAAGAAGACGTTATTTTTCTATGAATTTCACCGTGTG